>NC_134121.1:35698445-36339695 GCF_040939455.1 Microcebus murinus
ACAGCTGCTATCTTAATCAAAGCCACCATATTCTTCTTCTTCTTTTTCTATATTTACAAACAAAAATTCCCAAAGGAAAATCCACCATTATCTCTTGCCTGGAATACTGCAGTAGCCTTCCAAAAGATGTTTCCACCCTTCTTTAGTCTTCCTATAGTAGAATAGCCAAAAGGATCCAGTCCTATATGAGCAGATCATTTTACTCCTTTCCTAAAATGCTTTATGATTTGTCATCTTACTTAGAATAATCAAATTATTTGGTATGACTGCAAAAGCCCATGTGATCTGGCCTCTAGTACTCCCTGATTTTGTCTCCTCCCATTGTCCTTCCATTCTGCTGTAGGCACATGACCTTCTCACTGTTCCTTAGACACAGGAAGTACGCTGCTTCTTCAATGACATTGTTCTCGCTGTCCCTCTTGCTAGCATGTGCTTCCCCTGATGACCACATAGACAACAGCTTTCTCCCTTCATTCAGGAATGTAGCCAAGAATGTCTCAGTGAATCTTCACTGGCTATTCTCAATAACTCTTCTCCAATGGCTCAAATCCTCCTTCCCTGCTTCATGTTTTTTTCCTTAATACACACTCCTATATAGCATACTGTTTTTTATATTTATTTTGTTTTTTATCATTCTCCCTTTGTAGGATATAAGATCCATGACAGCAGGTATTTGTGTCTTTTGATCACTGCCATATATTTAATGCCTAGAATATAGTATTTGGTTACTAGGCATTCAGTAGATTCTTGTTGACTAGATAGTTAAACAGAAATTATTAATCTTAGTGTAGTTGTATTGGCAGGTATTTTATAGTTAGCGTTGTATCTTCTTGAAGAAATTAATTCAATAGTCTGAGTTTATAAAGATATTTTCCTAAAGTTTTGCCTTTTACATGTAAGTAATTTGTCAATTCTCATCTTTAGTGAGAATGTTTTTCTCAATATATATAACCAATAATTCCAGCATTTTTTAATTGAATCTTTCCACTTTTCACATGTTATTATGATGCAATCTCTATTTTCTTGTTTCTAAATATGCACAGGTCTGCTTCTGGTTTCCCCGTTTTTTACTACTAGATAACTTTTATATCAAAGTGCCAGTACTATACTTTCTTATTTCTAATAACATTGTGATAAACTACCTTATTATCTGCTTAAAAATACTTCTATATTTCATCAAAAATACTTTGGCCATTCTTAGACCAGTGTTCTTTTATAAATATTTTATAATTTGTCAAAACTCTCAAAAATCCTGTTAGTATTTGAATAAAAGTTTATTGAATCCATAGATAAAATAGAGAAGAATTGGCATCCTTATGATATTGAGTTGAACTATCAATGAACATGATAAAGTTTTCTATTTAGTTATTCTCCAAGTTTTAAAATCATTTTTATATTTTCTCTATATTAATCTTACATATAATTTGTTATATTCAATCCTAGATTTCTTATAGCATGTTAATTGGTTGTACTAGTTTTCTATGCAGCATAAACACATTATATAAATTAATAATTCCTGTAGATATTTCATAGACACCTCTTTATCAATTTAAAGAAGATTTCTTCTATTATTATTTGTTATAGACTTTGTTTTTAATTATAATTGGGTTTTGTATTTAATTAGAAGACATTTATAAATACATTGCAATATAGTTTTTCCTCCCTTTAAGTTACTAATGTAGTAAATTTCATTAATAGAGTTTCTAATGTTAAATACTCTGCATTTCTGTGATGAACACAATTTGTTTATGATGGGTACACACACATAAACAAAGTACTTATATTATTTTTCCATTTCTTTTATAATAAATTACTATAAACGTAGTGGCTCAAAAAACCACAAATTTATTACCTTATAGTTGTAGAGGAAAAATTAGAAATGGATCTTACCAGGCCAAATATGGAAGCTTAGGGTAGAATTCATTTCCTTGTCTTATCCAACTACTAGAAGCAGCCAACATTCCTTCCCTCAAGGCTCCTTGCTTCATCCTCAAAGATAGCAGCATAGTATCTTCAGATCTGTGTCTGACTTCTATTTCTGTTGTCACAACTTCTTTGACTCTAACCTGCCTACCTCCCTGTTTTCCTTATAAAGACCCTCACGATGTCACTGGGCCCACCCAGACAATCCAGAATAATCTCCCCATCTCAAGATTCTTAATTTATTCACCTCCGCAAAGTCCGTTAGTCCTATAAAGTAACATACACACTGGTTCTGGAAACTAGGGCATAGACATCTTTGGAGGCTGTTATTCGAAGTCTATCAGACAGTTAGATTCAGTTTGCCATAACATTATTTAGAATATTTGTATCTATATCATTAGTTATCTATGACTTTCTTTTTGTTACTATTTTTTTTTTGTGTAACTTTGGAATCAAGTTTACACTAGCCACATATAATGAGCTAGAGAATCATCTCTCATTTTCTGTTATGTAGATGATACATAAATTGAAATAATTTGTTTCTTGAGAGTTTAGTAGAAACTGCTTTCGTAAAATTGTCTAGGCCAGATGTTTCTTTTGCAAAAATGTTTTAAACTTTCTATTCCTTCAGGCTTATTTCTTTTTGAGTTAGTTTTACTATATAACATTTTTTCCAGGAATTCATCCATTTTATCTAATTTTTAGAGCTTAAGTACCAAAAGTTGTTTTTGGTGGTCACTTATTTTTTTAATCATCAACAAATTGCTAGTTATGTGCTCTTTTAAATTATAATTTTATTTATTCATTCATTTATTTATGCTTTTTTTCTTTTATTCAGTCAGTTGGATACATTTTCACCATTTCACTTATTTTGTCAATTTTTCAAATAACCACTTTTTGGTTTTGTTGATTATTTCTATTACAAGCCTTTTTTTTTCTATTTTATTCAATTTTTTTCATATGTCTAATATGTTTTTCTTTCTGATTTCTGCGAACTTATATTGTTTTTTCCCCTAAAATCTCAGTCCATTTAGCTTAGTGTCCAGTCTGAATTTTTTATATAAGCATTGAATGCTATCAATTTTTTCCTTTATTATCCTTAATTGCAGATCATAATAATTTCACTTAAGTGAAAATGATAACCACCATTTTCCAAATATAGCTTTGCTAGGTACAGAATTCCAAGGTATTAGTGATTTTCTTTCATAACATTGAAGATCAGATTCCATTATCGGTTTTACTTTTTTGTTGTTGAGAAGTCTGATGTCAGTTTAATTGTGGTTGCTTTTATGCTATTTATCCCTCTTCCTCCCTGGCTCTGAGCTTAGGTCCACTCTGTTTTTAGTGTTCTGCAGTTTTAATGCAATATTTTAAGGAGTACTTTTCCTTTTGTTTTCCTTATATATGTGGTGGTCTATGTATCTTTTGGTAAGTGTACAAAGTTACATTAGTTTGTAACAGATAAAACTAAAACTTCATATATCATATATTGCCTCTCTGTTAGCCCTTCCTGAGCCTTCATCATGCTGATTAGACTTTTTATTCTTTTTTAAATTAAAAAAAATATTTTGGCCAGGCATGGTGGCTCACGACTATAATCCTAGCACCCTGGGAGGCTGAGGCGCGTGGATCCTTTGAGCTCAGGAGTTTGAGACTAGCCTGAGCAAGAGCGAGACCCCGTTCTCTACTAAAAATAGAAAGAAATTAGCTAGACAACTAAAAATATATAGAAAAAATTAGCTGGGTATGCTGGCGTGTGCCTGTAGTCCTAGCTACTCAGGAGGCCAAGGCAGAGGATTGCTTTAGCCCAGGAGTTGTGAGGTTGCTGTGAGCTAGCCTGATGCCATGGAACTCTAGCCCAGGCAATAGAGCAAGACTCTGTCTCAAAAAAAAAAAAAAAAAAAAAAATTATATTTTACATCTCCTTGCCTCTGTATAGCACTCTGAGTGTAAATTCTTCCCATTAATTTGTTCACTAATTTCCTTTTAACTTAATTTATTTGTGGTTAACCAGTTCATTTAGGAAAACCTATCTAAATGAATTGATTATTTATATGAAAACAAACAATCCTATTTGTATGAAAGCATACAAATAATCCTATATTTGTATGAAAACATGCAAATAATCCTACTATTTTTTTCTGGAAATTCTATTTTTTCCTGGAAATTCTATTTCATTATGTTTCAAATCTTCTTTATCATTTATTGTAGACTCATATTGCTTCATAAATTTCCGTATTTTTCTTTCATAATTTAAATGATTCATTCACATCTATTTTATATTTGATATTAGTGATATTCTACATCCGATTTATTTTTCTGCTGTGTCTCACTCTTGCTGGCTTGTTTTCTTGTTAGTGTCATAGTTTTTTATTGTAAATGCAAATTTGGTCTATTGAACTCATGGGAATCTCTGCAGCCTAAATGATGCTCTTGTCCCTTTGACTCTTCCAGGAGCTATAGGGTGCTACTGATGAGGGGGCATTTTAGTGTTCTGCTACTGTCCCAGTGCAGGAGAGGGAGTTTTAAGTGTAGCTCTTCCAATTTACCACTGACTTACACCTCAGTCTTTAGATAATAGTATATGTTATATAAATATTTTCCTTCAGAATAATGTAACTTTTGCATATCATTAATATTCCCTGCTCATATATCACCCATCCCCCTTTTTGAAGGAAGTTGGTAATTTCCTTTGCTTCCTGCCCACCATAATATGTAATAAAAGTCTGTTTCATACAGGTTCTAATTCTACATTTAAGGCGGAAGAGGCTTTAAGAGGGTTTAATCTACCATACAATTAGAAGTAGAAGATTTTTTTAAAAAATTAACATTTTAGAGAATCTCTTCTTCTTTATTAACATATATGTGATTTATACCTGACTGTTTAGATTGCATCCTTCTTTTCTAAATTTTAAATGGAACAACATTTTTGTTTAAATTGTATACATAGGGTTTGTTTTAAAGATGTTCTAGTTTTTTGTTTTTTTTAGCTATCAGAATGCCTCCTTTTTTAAAACTGCATTTGCTGATACCATAAGTGTTTTTTTTTTAAACGTATTTCAATTAATTAGTTTTATATTGTCTTTGACTAGGGAAATTTGATTTTTATTCCTAAGGCAATAGAAAAAGTTGTAACTTTTTGTTCTTTATCATGTTGAAATTATTGAAACAGAAGAAAATTAAACTTTATGGTTGGACTTATGTGTTAAAGGGTGATGGAGGAGTTAAATTAAATAACATATAAAATACAGACTGCCTTTTCCTCAGTTCAGTGCTCATGGATTTGCTGGTATAAAATTTCATGGAGATATATATTTTGTAGATTTTATACTTTCATTTTAAAGTCCTCTTGCTAAATCTGAAAGCATGTGTATTAGCTCCTACAGAGAACAAAATCAATGCAGACCATATAAATTATACCATCTAATAATAGCCCAATATATCAGGACTATATCATTCTTTAATCTAATTCTACCTTCAAGGAAAATAAATTAGCTTGGGTGCTGAAATATTTGATCAAGACTAACTTTGTTCTTCTGGCTCTGTAAAGTATGTGGCATGTAGGTGCTGACCATGACTGAATATTTGTGCACTGAAACTAAAAACAACATATCAAAAATAATTAAATTGAGTAAAGGCCAGCTTTTTAGAAATTTTAGGCCCATCAAACTATCAAAATTAGTGTTTTCTCTTTCTTTATGAACCCTTCACAATTGTTAACCCCATGCCTGAGTATAAATAATTTGATATTAGGATGACTTCCATTTGTCTCTTACTAATACTAGGTTTTTGAATAATGCCATGAAGTACGGCTGCTTTTACAATTTCCATATAGCTAAAAACATCAATTTAAAGTATCTCAATCACACAGAAACCATAGTGATTTATTATTTTGTAAATTAAGCATGTCCACAAATATTTCTTTTATGACTTTATACGTGGTATTTTATTTTTCCATATCCAGGATATCCATGAAAAAAATAATAACCTAACTGCCTTAATTATCCAATACTTAAAAAATACTTGAGTTGAAAGCTTTAAAATATTGTACTTCTAAATTATTTTTTCATCTTAATAAAATTAACAAGCAATTTGGAATTATAAGAAAACCTAACAAATGCATACCAGCTGAGGGAATGAATTATGAGATTATTCAAGACAGTTGATTCATTTTTCAAGATACATAGTTGCTGTAAGTGCCTAAACCACTTACAGTTTACTGAGTTGAGGTTTTGCCTTAGATGCAATAGATATTGATCTAAAATATTTCTTTGCATACAAATAATTCATATGCTAAGGTTCCAAAAGACAGTGTATATGGCAGTATGGCATTCTCTGTATAAATTTACTCTATTAATTCGCTTAGCATAATATTTATTTCTAAGATTAGGGAAAGAGAGCTTATGTGTGTGTGTGTGTGTGTAAAATTTTGTCCACTCTTGGCCAAATGATTGTAGATGCTGAGATGACGAAGTCTGAATCAGTATGTTGTATACTATTTTTCTGTTGGTGTCTGTTAATTAATGATAACCCACTCCAGAGTCTATAGGTTAACAAGAGATCTTTCTGAGTCCATTACAGTATTATTTGTTCTACCGAAGTTAAGACATAAAAATCATATTGAATAATATGTGTTCATTGCCATTTTAAAATTGAAAACCTAGAGATTAATCACAGATATTATGGCTAAAAATTGAACCATATAATTATCAGAATTTTTATAGAAAAGTATATCTTTTAAATTCAGTATAAAAATAAAAGATTTTGATTTAAATGAAGGGCTTTATAATATGCAGTAAGTCAATAAAATGATTATACCTAGTTGGTTATTCTAAATATCTAAAAATATTTTTAGGTTATTATTGGTAGAGAGGATTCATTTCCTCATAAATATTTATGGCACATATATAATAATATGTTCTCTCTTCTTGTTATTTCGAGTAGAGTCAAAGAAAACAAAATATAAGCTTTTAAAAAATGTATTTTATTTCTAGTTTAATAATTAATAGTGGGTAGAATTAGGAGGTTAGATTTTCCTGGATTCTATAATTGATGACAAATTCAAGAATTTTATGGTTTCTCTTTCTACTCAAGTAGGACCAGCATTCAAGTTGAGGGGCTCTGAGCCCAGTCTCCTAAGAGTAGTATCTGTGGGCTGGCATTTCTTTACACTTCAGTCAGGGTGCAGAGAAAAGACTGTCTTCCCAGAATCAGATTTTGCAGTCTTGCACTGTATTGCCACTCACGCTGATTCTAATTTTCTGGAAAAATGTTCCAACAGCCTCAATTAAGAACTTTGATGTTTTGTCTTAACTTCCTCAACATGCTTTTCTTGATCTTTGGTGTGGTTCAGATCCTTCCAGTTTATCAAATCCTAGGCTTGACTCTGCCCTCCTTGCATCGCATTACAGTATGTCTCTGTTTTTCTTTGTTTCCTCCTCTTCCTCCTCATTTCTATTTTTAAAAGACAAATGTCTTGTTAGAAGTTTGCTTTAGTGTGACATCAGGGACTTAGGTTCACATCCTGGCATGGTGTGACCTAGGGCAATTGGTTTTACATCTAAGAAATTTAGCCTCTTTATGTATAAAATGGTAAAATTAGACTAGTTTTTACAGTGTCCCTTAGGTATTATACAGTGCCCTTAGGTATTATAACATTTGCCAGGACAAACATACCTATTTTTACAGGTATGTTGTTTTCTAGCTTGTAAGCAATTGAGATATATGTTAAGTTTACCTTTTTTAATATATCTCAGCAATTTCTTTGCAGTATGGTATCAATTTAAATAAGCATTTTGGTAAATGTTTTTGCTTTAACTTGGTATGTAGCTCTGTATTTTTATAATGTTTACTTTAAATAAGCTTTTCATTGATTTTCTTTGAATTATATTATGTTTATTGTTTTGGAGCCACTGCCCACAAATATCCTTCCTCTCTCTCTCTCTCTCTCTCTCTCTCTCTCTCATCAGTTTCTGATACAAGAGCTGGGGAATTAAGAAGAGGCAACCTAATATGAACCCCTGAGCTTTTAAATATTTTTTATTCCTGTCATTTCTGTAAGAGAGAAGCATAGTGAGGATAGGTCAGTGAATTGAGAGGAACTTGTTTTCTATGTCCAATAGCATTAGTATGCCTAGACATTATACTAAAACTCTCTAAAATGAGAAGCATAAACCAAACAGTTCCTAAGTTCCTTCTTCACATGGAATTTTTATGATGGTAAAATAAAAGTGATGCTATTATGAATATATAGGCCTCAATCTTAGATCAGGCCCAGAAGTAATAAACCACTTACATATGAATGAATTGTCTAAAAAGAGGAAAAATGCAGTCCTCTCTGACCAATGTTTTAGAGCATCTGGGATCACAGCTCTCATCTATACCCCATGTCATACTTTCTATTCTGGTATGATGACTTTGGCCCTATGTTTAGCATTAACAAGCAACACTTCTTTACATTTAGAGATACCCATGAGGGTCTGAGGATAAAATGCTTCATCATGAGAAACCTGTTCTTTTTTCACAAGAATTATTGAAAAATCTTTGTATGAAGCTTTTCCTAATCCAGTAGGTCAGAGAAATCTGTGCAGTACTTACTCCTCTGCTCACAAAGAATCTTGCCCTTTTGATCTTAATTCTTTAAGAGAGGAAATGATATTCCAGTGGGTGTCCTGCTTCAATTTCTGTTCACTCAGCCTTCCCTCGCCATTGTCTCTTGCCCCACTAGTTTATACCATCTGAATGCACAACTTGAGTTTAGCCTACTGCCTTCTTTTATCTGGCCCAACAGCCCCAGATCCAGAAGTCATTTACATGAATAGGGTCAATGCTTTGTAGAAAGTCTTTCATATAATAATACCTTTTCAGATAATACCTTTGTCTTTCAAACTCATTTTTTGTCATTATAATTCCTGTAATATCCCCAAAGGTCATCTGTTAGAAGTTTGCTTTCAGTTATTATCCAACAATGTCATTAATAAGACATTTAAAATTTTTGGCTTCATATAAATGCAATGGAATAAGTCTACTTCTTAAGATGACAACACAGTAATTATGAACACATGCTCATTGTTGAATGTTGCTAACTTTAGAACATTTGTCTCACATTTGATGTGTCTAATGATGATTAAATACAGTATATTCATTAGTGCTTTCACAAAAACTCTCTAATAGCACTTAATATGTTTTCTAAATAAACTCTAATTAAAAATCTCACAGTATGCAAGATAACCTAGTTTTGCCAAAGAAGAGGTGATTTAGAAAGGTTTAGCATGATGAAAAGAACTCTTTAGTAGCCTGCAAGACTCTTAATAACTTCAGTCTGTAATAGCCAGGTAGCTGAGCAGTATCTTTACACATATACAGTAGTACTGTTTACAGAGATGTTATCATTTACATATTTTATCAAAATATATTAAAATACATATTTGAAAGCGTCACAAAGAATTAAATACATCAAGTTTATTTTAAGATTAATCTAGGAAGAATTGTCATTGTGAAAGATGAGTGGAACTAAGACCTATTTTAATGTTTTATGAAAACATTATTAAAAAATCCATCATTAGTTGCATTCTCCCTCAAGTCACTAAGCTGAGCTAAAATACATTAAGCTTACTTTAAAATCAATAAAGTATTTTAAAAGGTTTTTTTTTCCCCCTGGCACAAAGCAAAAGTGGGATGTATTTATTTTAATCTCCCTTAAACACCAGTACCTAATCCATCATTTGGGCTCATGTACTCCCCAAAATATTATTTTGTTGAATAAAGCAGCATTTCAAAGTGTATGTTTCAATTATTTCGCAGAATCAATAGGAAAATCTTGCTCAGTACTACTTGGATTTTTGTATTGCTTTGTTTGTATATTTCTCAAGGGTGGTCATTTTTTTCCCTTGCCTGTTGTAAGGATCCATATGAACCCAAATTTAATCAGACACTGGAAAACCACAGGACTCAAAAAATCTTTAGGGACACAAAAGGACAAATACTGTATGATTCCACTCATATTAAAAATCTCAAGTAGTCAAATTCATGAAAACCAAAAAGCAAAATGGTGATTGTCAAAGACCGGGGGTACAGAATGAGGGAGAATTAGTGTTTAGTGGGTATACAGTTTCAGTTTTGCAAGATGAGAGAGTTCTAGAAATTTGTTGCACAACAATGTGAATATACTTAATACCACTGAACTGTACATTTCAGAAGGGTTATGACAGAAAGTTTAACATCATGTGTTTTTTAACTACAACTTAGAAAGAAAGAGGGGATTGATGCAAAATGGCAACCAGAGACACCAGCGGCCAGATTAACTCAGAAAGAAGGAAAAGTTTTAGATGAAAAAGAAAAAACAAACATAGATTGGGTAATTTCGAAGGAAAATTGCCAGAACCTACTAGAGATTCCATGGGAAGAAGTTGTGGGACAGAACAAGAAGCAGCAAGGCATTGGCAGAGATCATCCCCTGAGAGGTTTAGAGTCCAACAAGAAGGTGTGGTGGAGCAGTTTGTTTCTCTCTATGAAAAAATGTTCAATGTCACTAATCATCAGGGAATTGCAATTTTTTTTTTTTTTTTTGAGACAGAGTCTCACTTTGTTGCCCAGGCTAGAGTGAGTGCCATGGTGTCAGCGTAGCTCACAGCAACCTCAAACTCCTGGGCTCAAGTGATCCTTCTGCCTCAGCCTCCTGAGTAGCTGGGACTACAGGCATGCACCACCATGCCTGGCTAATTTTTTCTCTATATATTAGTTGGCCAATTAATTTCTTTCTATTTATAGTAGAGACGGGGTCTTGCTCTTGCTCAGGCTGGTTTCGAAGTCCTGACCTCGAGCAATCCACCCGCCTTGGCCTCCCAGAGTGCTAGGATTATAGACGTGAGCCACCACGCCCGGTCGGGAATTGCAAATTAAAACCACAATGAGATATTGCCATACCTCATTTGAATGGCTTTTATTAGAAAGTCCAAAGACAATAAAATGTGGATGCAGACAGAAAGCAATGCTTATATACCTTTGGAGGGACTGCAAATTAGTACAACCTCTATGGAAAGTAGTATGGGGCTTCCTCAAAGAACCGAAAGTGACCTAATATTCTCACTCCTGGATATTTACCCAAAGGAAAAGAAGTCATTTTATCAAAAAGATACCTGCATGCAAATGTTTATTCCAGCACAATTTATAATTTCAACGATGTGGAATCAACTCAAGTGTCCAATACATGAGTGGATTAAAAAATGTGGTGTATGACTACTATGGAATACTACGTGGCCATGAAGAAGGATGAAGTAAGGCCTTTTGCAATAATTTGTATGGACCTGGAGACCATTATCCTAAGTAAAATATCTAAAGAATACAAAAATAACACCACATTTACTAGCTATTAAATTGGAAATAACTGATAAGCACACATGTGCACAGAAGGAAATGAAACTCTGGAAATCAAGCAAGGGAGAGGAAGAAGGAGGGGATGGGCAAATACCTACTTAATGGGTACAATGAACACTGTCTGGATGATAGACCCAGTTATAACCCTGACTCTAGCATAATCAAATTGATACATATAACTAAAACATTTGTACACCCACAATATTTTGAAATAAAAAAAGTAATGAGGTTCAAACATAAGATTTAAAAAATTAAAAGCAAATAAAAATAAAGTTGTAAGGTGTATCCATTCTTTTAACAATGGGAATTCTTTTTCTCATTGCGTGTTTTATATATTCTGCTTGTTAATTCCATTTTCTTCCCATAGTCAGCTAACTCATTCTTTCTTGTACTCTTTATAACATGTGTCTACTCTGTAATGTCTGCATCTTAACTGTTTTGACTTAAAACAAATATTCATAGCCCAATTTCAATCCACTGTCTTTTCTCTAGAATTTTTAATTCTTGTTGCTAATTTCTTTTTCTTTTGTTCTGCTTTTGCCAATGTAATTCCTGAGAGAAGATATGGCTGTCTCTGCACATTCTTTTCTACTAGTACACGTTATATTTAGTTGGCTATCTTATGGAGTAAATAAATACTTCTGGCTTAGGTATCAAGCTCTAATTCAGTAACAGTATTTAGGTGATGTTAGCTGAGTAATCATTGTGGGGGCTGCTTCCTAAACAGTGGTTGGCAACATTTCTCTTAGAATATAATGTAGCCGCAGTGGGCTTTATAACTGACAGATCGAGTTCCCTTGCTTTTATCTACTTATTCCTTGGCTTTCCCTTCTCAGTCAACATCATTTGTTTTCATCCTGTCCTTATAATTTTTATGACTCAGTGCTTCATACAAGTAAATATTTTCTTTCTCAACTATCCTTCTTCTTGCATAAAAAGGGTCATGTTTTATGTTTAGCTTCCAACAATAGTCAGGATGATTTCTGAAATTTTACCAGTTGTGTCAAAACAATTTATAACACAATGTCTCTAGAAAGGGGTCTGTAGTATGTCTTTTGTTTATTTCTCATGTCGTAACAGATAGTCCTGAATACATTGTCATAAGTATATAATTTATTTTCCCTTCCAGTGTGCCTTCTACTTTTCAACATGATAGATTTTTTTCCAACTGCTTTATCTCTTCATGGAACTCATGAAATCCTCCTCAACTTTATCCTATTTGTATTTTATCTTATTCTCTGTAGGATCTAAGAGCCATCTGTAGATAAAAGTTTACTCTTTCTTGTACTCAAGCATTAACATAATAAATATGGCTGATTGTTGTTTTAAGGTCCACTGTTGTCAATCCAGAGATGTAAGATATTTTTTCATATATATATATTCAATTAAAGGCAGTGACTGGTCAATGATAATAACCCCTATCCCTCACAAACCCCTCAAACAAAATGTAGTCAATTTTTAGTGGATTTATAAGTCCTAAATAAATTACTCTTTTAAAATTTATATAAACGTTTTTAAAATTTAATTAATTAGGAGAAACAAACTATAACATTCTAGTCCTTCTACCATAATTAGATATGTTAACTTGAACAAACCCTTTAGCTTCTGTGTTCCCACTCATGTGTTTGTAAAATTGGCCTCAGAAATCTGACTTTCACTGTTGACCTTTACAACAAGTGAAAAGGTAAAATTCTCTTGTATTGACAGCCTAATTCCAGTTTTGATTGCCAATTATAAAATCATCAGTTTTCACTTAGGGCCAAGTCTGGACATATATATGCAATCTTGTAATATCTGATAGAAAGTTTAACTAAATTCTTTCTCCTCTTATATCTGCACGTTTTAATGGTTATTGTATAAACTTGCTCAAGGAAGAATAGTCTCTTTGGAAATTCAATCTAAAAGCATTCCACTCAGAGATGGGTCACTGGAACCTCATTCTGCACTAATACAATATGATTTGACAGGATGGAAAGTTGTTTTTCTATCCCTCCAATGAAGGGTATGACTAACTTTCTGAGATTAATCTCCTGTTAGATATTAATACTGATCTTTACCTAGCAGAAATAAGATTTAACTTGGTTTATTTTTATAAGTGTTTAACATACACACTTTCAAGAATTTATTTCTACTTGGTCCCCTAGACAAATAATGAAAAGATCATGAAGCATAATACAATATGTGCTTTGCCTACTAACAGACTCTCAAAATTGAGTAAATTCGGCACATCTGGATAAGCTAAATGCATTTTTTAACTTCTTTGATGACCTGTCATTCTAAATACTGTATTTCAGTTGCTTTTATCTATAATATTCCCTCCCCCTCAGTCTCTCTAAATGAGGTTCACATTTCAATGTGGTCTCAGAAGCAATTTCCCAAGGTTTCTTGCGGACCCCAAAGCTCCAAACATTATTAAGATTTTTTTCATATACATTATAAACCTTTCTGCAGCATAACAGTGAATCATCATAATTTTGTTATGCCAAATCCTAAGGTGATAGAAACAATAAAAAAGAAACTGAGAAAAGGCTCACAGTACACTTTAGCAAATTATTTCTGACCAGTTTGACAGCTCTATAAAGTTTTAAGGAATGTGCTCATTCTGCCCTTCTCATAGCCTTTCACCATTGCCTTTAATCTCAGATAGTGAGTGTATATAGTGAATATATCACCTAGATCCTCTACTTCTTTCTGGGCTTCTCTATTTTAACCTGATCAATATATAACAAAATTAAAGAGAACCAGGAAAACAGGGGCAGAGTATTCTGCATGACACCATAACCCTAACATAGTTATTGTTTATATTTTTGTGTCAATTCTCTTCTAAACCTTGTCTATATGAGTAACTATTTTGACACAATAGCAAATAGGATGCTTTTATGTTTACTTTTGACTTCTTTACTAAAATTTACATTGTTTGCATGTGTTAGGATGTTGTGTAATATTCATAATTATATTTTACAATAAGTTTTCATTTCTTTGATTATTTCTTTGGTGCAATCCTAATTCGGTTCTAATGAAACATATGATCTGTCTCATGGCTTTTGAAATGTATAGCAAATTAACTTTGCAAACATATCATAAGACTTTTTATTGTTACTTGCTAAACTCTACATGGCAATATCAGGTTTATTCTCTATAGCACAGAGAATTAGATTTTATGTATTTAATAGGAATAAATCATATCTCATTTAAATATACATTTCTTTAATGAAAAAAGTTAATAGTTTACAGCTACTCTTTTAAAATTGATTTTATATTATCACTGAATAGACTTTTTATTCTTTTGCTTATTTAAGCACTTATTTTAAAATATTATTCTATAAAATTTTATATGTGTCTATTATCCAATAATTCTATTACATTTCTGCAACATTTCTTGAAATGATTTTCCTAGATTGGTTTTTTAGTTGTTGTTATCTTAGAAATATTTTATATTTCAAGTAGTTGATCATGACTTTCTTTTTGAATATTTCAGTGACTCTTGGAAACATCATTTCATTTTATTCTGCTCATTACTTTTGTTAAATCTGAGATACTATATGATAAATAGCAGAGGAGGACTTGAAATTTCTTAAAATATTTTAATATTTAAGGAATATGTTGAAACTAATGACACAGTGAATCCTTTTATTCTCTGTTTTGAATTACTATTTAATAATATCTCCTCAGATATGGGTAACTGAGAGTATTATTACTTCCTTATTGCTATTTAAGAAGTCATTTATTTTAAACAATATTTGCATGAGCTTGTGCTAATTAAAATTATTGCCTTAAACCAAAAGATTCTTGTTTAATGGGTGCCATTGCTAGGACAGTAATATTTCTCTCTTTGCAGTAGCCCATACAGAAAAACTGTATCACTGCAAAAAGCTAAAGAACTCTTTTTTTTTTTTTTTTTTTTTTTTTGAGACAGAGTCTCACTTTGTTGCCCAGGCTAGAGTGAGTGCCATGGCATCAGCCTAGCTCACAGCAACCTCAAACTCCTGGGCTCAAGTGATCCTCCTGCCTCAGCCTCCCGAGTAGCTGGGACTACAGGCATGTGCCACCATGCCTGGCTAATTTTTTCTATGTATATTAATTGGCCAATTAATTTCTTTCTATTTATAGTAGAGACGGGGTCTCGCTCTTGCTCAGGCTGGTTTTGAACTCCTGACCTCGAGCAATCCGCCCGCCTCGGCCTTCCAGAATGCTAGGATTACAGGCGTGAGCCACCGCGCCCGGCCTAAAAACTCTTATCATATGAAATACCCACGAAAAAGCCAGGCTACACATTTTAAATATCTTAAATATCTTCTGGTTAATAGCATTAATTTCAAAATTAAAACACTGGCTTCTGGGCCAAATCCTTTGGAGACATTCTTCATTTATTTATTTATACATAATATTTTATATATTTATGGAATACACATGATATTTTGTTATATGCATAGAATGTGCAATTATAAATTCAGAGTATTTGGAGTATCCATCACATTGAGACTTTATCACCTCTAAGTGTTGGAAATAATTCAAGTCTTCTCTTATGGATACTTTGAAATATATAATACACTGTTGTTAACTATAGTCACCCTAATGTTTCTCTGCTGTGGAACATTAAAACATATACCTATACTGCAGAAACTATTCCACACCATTGAGAAGGATGGTGTCCTTTCTAACTCATCCTACGAAGCCAATATCACCTTGATACCAAAGCCAGGAAAGGACACAACAAAAAAAAGAACATTACAGACCAGTATCCCTCATGAATATAGATGCAAAAATCCTCAACAAAATGTTAGCAAATAGGATTCGGCAGCACATCAAAAAAATAATTCACCATGACCAGGTGGGCTTTATTCCAGGAATGCAAGGCTGATTCAACATATGCAAGTCTATAAATGCAATTCACTTCATAAATAAAATCAAGAACAAAGACCATATGATTCTGTCAATAGATGCAGAAAAAGCATTTGACAAAGTCCAACACACCTTTATGATTAAAACTCTTAACAAAATAGGCATAGGCGGCTCATACCTTAAATTTATCAAATCCATTTATAACAAAAACACTCCCAATATCATTCTGAATGGGGAAAAATTGAAACCATTCTCTCTTCGAACCAGAACTAGACAAGGATGCCCACTATCTCCTCTTCTATTCAACATAGTGCTCGAAGTCCTAGCTATAGCAATCAGGCAAGAGAGGGGTATTAAGGGCATCCAAGTGGGGGCAGATGAGATCAAACTCTTGCTCTTTGCTGATGATATGATATTATACCTAGAAAACCTCATGGATTCATCCAAAGATCCTAGATTTGATAAATGAATTTGGTAAAGTTTCAGGTTACAAAATCAATATATACAAATCAGAAGCATTCATATATGCCAAGAACTATCAAGCATAAACTCAACTCAAAAATGCAATACCTTTTACTATAGCTCCAAAGAAAATTAAATATCTAGGAGTATATTTAACAAAAGATCCAAAAGACTTATACAAGGAGAACTACAAAACACCAAGAAAAGAAATTGTGGAAGATGTAAACAGATGGAAAAATCTACCTTGGATTGGTAGAATAAATATTGTTAAAATGTCAATATTACCTAAAGTGATTTACAGAATTTTTGCAATTCCCATCAAAGTACCACCATCATTCTTTACAGATCTAGAAAAAAATAATTCTTCACTTTGTATGGAACCAGAAAAAAACCCATATAGCTAAAGCAGTCTTAAGTAAAAAGAACAACTGGAGGCATCAGTCTTCCTGACTTCAAGCTATACTATAAAGCAATAATAGTTAAATCAACCTAAAATTGACACAAGAGCAAAAAGCATCAATATTTGGAATAGAACTGAGATTCCAGAGATGAAACCATCTGCATACAGTAACCTAATCTTTGATAAAGCAGACAAAAATATACAATGGGGAGAACAATTTCTCTTCAATAAATAGTGCTGGGAAAACTGGATAGCTACATGCAGAAGAGCAAATCAGGATCCCTACCTCTCACCTCTCACAAAAATCCACTCAAGATGAATAACAGATTTAAACCTAAGGCATGAAACGTTAATCCTAGAAGAAGATGTTGGGAAAACCCTATCAGACATTGGCCTAGGCAAAGAATTCTTAAGGAAGACTCCCAAGGCAATCACTGCAGCATCAAAAATAAACAAATGGGATCTGATCAAATTAAAAAGCTTCTGCACAGCCAAGGAAACTATCATTAGAGCAAATAGACAACCCACAATATGGGAGAAAATATTTGCTCTCTACACTTCTGATAAAGGTCTAATAACAAGAATCTATCTAGAACTCAAAAGAATTAACAAGAAAAAAATCAAACAACCCCATCAAGAAATGGGCAACAGAGATGAACAGAAACTTCTCCAAAGAAGACATAATAATGACCTGCAAACATATTTTATTTTATTTTATTTTATTTTTTTTTTTTTTAAATTTTTGACACTTCATTGTGTGGGCAAGCAAACATATTTTAAAAAAGCACACCATCTCTAATCATTAGAGAAATGCAAATCAAAACCACAATGAGATACCAGCTAACCCTAGTGAGAATGGCCTGTGTCCAGAAATCCCAAAACAACAAATGCTAGTGAGGATGTGGAGAGACAGGAACACTCTTACACTGCTGGTGGGACTGCAAATTAGTTCAACCTTTGTGGAAAATAATTTGCTGATACCTCAAACAGCTAAAAATATAGATACCATTTGACCTAACAATAGCATTGTTAGGCATCTACCCAAAAGAGCATAAGACATTCTATTATAAAGACATCTGCACCCGAATGTTTATGGCAGCACAATTCACTATTGCAAGGACATGGAAACAACCCAAGTGCCCGTCAATTCATGAGTGGATAATTAAAAACTGTCATATGCTCACGATGGAATATTACTCAATTCTAATAAACAACGGTGAGCTAGCACCGCTTATACTATCCTGGATTAAGCTTAAGCCTATTATCCAAAGTGAAGCGACACAAGATCAGGAAAATGGGCTCCACATGTACACACCATCAAATTGGTACTGACTGATTAAAACTATGGTGCTCAAATGGTGGTAATGTTCACCAGGGATTGGCGGGGGGAAGACCCACATCTTAGGGATGTGGTAAGCATTGTGGAGGGGAAGGGCATACCTCTAACCCATTCTAGGGAGAGGGAAAGATATAAAATATAACCAAAATGTCAAAAAAAAACCAACCAAAAACATTTATCGGATGTTGGGCAGGTGGGAGGGGGGAGGAGAGGATGGGTGTGTATTTGCATAATCAGTGCAATGTGTACCACCTGGAGGATGGATGCGCAAGGGGCTCTGACTGAGGGGGGAGATAGGGGTGGCAAGGGCAATATATGTAACCTTAACAATATTTGTACCCCCATAATGTGATGAAATAAAACAAAACATATACCTTTGCTGTGATTGTATTACTGCACCCCACCCTGGGCAACAGAGCAAGACTTCATCTCCTAAATAAATAAATAAACAACAAATAAACAAATAAATAAAATGTTTACAAAAAGAGCATTTACCTTCTATCTATTATAATTATACATTTGTACCCATTAACTAATCTCTCTGTGTCTCCTTTCCCCACCCCTTCCCAGACTCTGGTAACTATTAATATCATTTTACTTTCTACCTTTATGAGATCAACTTTTTTAGCTACCACATACTGTGTTTCCCCGAAAATAAGACAGGGTCTTATATTTATTTTTCCTCAAGAAGACACCCTAGGGCTTATTTTCAGGGGGTGAGTTATTTGTTTCAAGTATAGTACAACAATCTACATTTATTTAAATATAGTTAAGTGGTCTTCTTCTGGAACATCATCATAACTCTCCAAACCCCGAATTCCATCCTGAATTTCTTACGACTCTATTTCCTTTAGAACCATTGGCCTGAATCTCTCATGTCGAGCAATAGAACTCTGATGGGGCAGATCAGAAGGGCTGCTTGTCTTCTTTACCACTCCTCGAGGAAATGCATGGATTGTGCAGATACGCTGAGTAGCCACGCCTATCATTAGGTCTTATTTTTGGGGTAGGGCTTATATTGTGCAAATGCTTAGAAATCCTGCTAGGGCTTATTTTATGGGTAGGTCTTATTTTCGGGGAAACACGGTATGAGTGAGAACATGCAATCTTTGTTTTTCTGTTCCTGGTTTATTTCACCAAACATAAGGACCTCCAGTTCCATCCATGTTGCTGCAAATAACATGATTTCATTCCTTTTTATGGCTGAATAGTATTCTATTGTGTGTGTGTGTGTGTGTGTGTGTGTATAGCACAATTTCTTTGTTGTTTTGTCCATTGATGGACACTTAGGTTATTTCATATATTTGCTATTGTGAATAGTTCTATAATTGATATGGAGTACAGGTATCTCTTTGATATGCTGATTTCCTTTCCTTTGCTTAAATACTCAGTAGTGGGATTGCTGGATCCCATGGTAGTTCTATTTTTTGAAGAACCTCCATACCATTTTCTATAGTGGCTGTACTAATTCACATTACCACCATTAGTAAAAGAGTTCCCTTTTCTCTGTATCTTCACTAGCTATCTGCTATTAATGGTGTATTTTGGGATTTTTATTTGACTTTTAAAATAAATAGTAAGGAAATAAAATATAATAAATGATAATCTTCAGAAGTAGAGTCAAGGTCTGTGTTTTATACAAAAAGTTTTTTAGGGAATGCTGATGGGACATTCTAGTAAGGAATGATCATTACAGAGTATAGTGAAATAGAACACTGTATGCTAAATAAAAAAAATCTTATATTCTCTAAATTAATTATAAGTGCCTATGATTGTTGAATGCCTTATATAATTCAAACTTCTCTTCTTGACCCAGGCTCCTACTTTCTATTGGACTTTTTTATACCTCCATCCCCGTAATTTGGGGGAACATTTTACTTTTCTCCATTTCAGTGAATGTGTGTTATAATTCAGTTGAATAAAAGTAGAATGATATTTCAGAAGCAACCTTTAGAATATATTTAAACTTAAAGTTTAATTTTACTTAAGAAAAAACTAGAGCCCAGAGATATAAACATCCCCAAATCTACAAAGTCCCAAAACCAAAACACTCTGGTTCCAAGCATTTTGGATAAGGGATACTCAACTTGTATATCGATGGAATATTACAGAGTCCAGAAATAGACCTACATGTATATAAATGTATAGACAAATGGATATTATTTTAATTAAACTTTTAATTTGAGATAATTATAGATTCATATGCAGCTGTAAGAAATAATACAGAGAAATTCCTCTACCATTTAGGAAAGCTGCGTAAAGGATATTTGCGATCTCTTTGTCTATCTTTTTATAAGAAAATGTAGTATGACTTTTGCTTCACATTATATCCTACAATAAATTCCAGATAAAATAAAATAAACATTGCATTTCTGTATATTATAGGCTCAGTAATGCAATTATATACAAGTCATTTATACATTTTTCTTTTTAATCAGTTGAGAATAGAATATAAAGAGAAGAAATATTCATTTATATTTATTTTTATAATTATACAATTGCCTTTTTGGTGTTCTTTTTGTTGTTAGGATTTGAGTTATAATCCAATGTTACTTGGTTTTAGCTTGAAGCATTTCCTTTTGTATGTTTTGTAAGGTGAGTCTGCAAAATGTTTTCTTAGTTTTTTGTTTGTTTAGTCTGGTGATGTCTTTATTTCATCTTCATTTTATACAGATAGTGTTGCTGGATATAATATTCTTAGTTAACAGGTGTGTGTGTGTGTGTGTGTGTGTGTGTGTGTTTTGTTACCTTTTGGGCGTCCATTGTTTGGATGAGAGGTTAGATATTAATCTTATAACATATCTTAAAATCCCCTTGTACATGAAGAGTCATTTTGCTATTGTTACTTTCAAAATTTCTCTTTTTCTTGGCTTGTAGCATTTGTCACCCTGAGGTGTCTGGATCTCTTTGCACTTATCCCACTGGGTTTTGGTAAGCCTCTTTAATGTGTTGATTCTTTGTAATTTTTCTGCTTCTTTCTTTCCTCACTTTCTATAACCTGTACCCATTACATTTATATTGGTGCTCTAAATGGTGTTCTGTGGCTGTGGTCATGCTCCTTTGTTCTTTTCTCTCTGTATTTTTCAGATTGAAAACTCTTTATCAATTTTTCATCAAGTTTGCCAGTTATTTTTCTACCAGTTCAAATCTATTGTGAACCCCCACTGGTAAAAGTTTTGTTTTTGTTATTGATTTTTTGTGTGTGTGTGTGACAGAGCTTCACTCTGTTGCTTGGGCTATAGTGCCATGGCATCAGCCTAGCTCACAGCAACCTCAAAACCCCTGGGCTCAAGCAATCCTGCTGCCTCAGCCTCCCAAGTGGCTGGGACTACAGGCACCACCACCATGTCCAACTAATTTTTTATATATATTTTTAGTTTTCCAGCTAATTTCTTTGTATTTTAGTAGAGATGAGGTCTTGCTCTTGCTCTGGCTGGTCTGTAACCCCTGTGTTCAAAGGATCCACCCACCTGGGTCTCCCAGAGTGCTAAGATTACAGGCATGAGCCACTGCGCCAGCGTTCTGTTATTGATTTTTAACTGCAGGATTTCCATTTGGTTCATTGTTCTCGTTTCTAACTTTTTACTGATGTTTTTCATTTTATAGAACATCTTAATCATGCTTTCCTTTACTTCTTTATTTTTGTTTATTTACTTATTTTTTTAAGGAGGGGCCTGGGCAGAGGGAGTCGGGAGGAGGAGGGTTGGGGCTCTGGCCTTTTACTTCTTTAAACATATATTTATTTAGTTCCTTGAATATATTTATAATGGCTGCTTTGAAATTTTTGTCTTTATAATTTCTGGACCCTCTTATAAACAGTATCTGTTGCCTGTTTTTTTTTTTTAATTCTCCTTTGTATGAGTAACTGTTTTCCTTTGAATTCTTTTGTTGTTGTTGAAATTTAGTCATTTCAGGAAATATGTTGTAGCAACTCTGGATACTGATTTTTTCATGCCCTAGGTTTGTTTTTCTTGTAGTTTGCTTGTTTACTTATTAGTGACATGATTGGACTATTTTAGTGAAATCTATTTTCTCTTCAATGTAAAGCATCTGATGTCAATTCACAGAGGGTGTACCTGGGGCATGCACACAGTCACACTGGATGGCAGTGGTTTTTGCAGGACTCTCTTTGGTTGTCTCTTTCTTCATCTCTGTTAAACTGTCTTCCTTTGCTGAGATGTCGGATCCATCTCTTAGGCCCCACTAATTTCCCACTGATGGCTCTACTTTTTGTGAGAAAGCACTGGGGGCATAGATTGCTCCACGTATGATCTAGTTAAACTGGGACCCATTTTCAGAGGTGGTTTTTCAGCAAAGTCTTTGTATTTTGTTCTCTGTAGCAACTCAGCTGATCTTTGGTCTAGTTTGTTGCTCTTCATTACTTACGACCAAAATGTCCACTGTTTTTGAGAGCACCCTTAGGCTTGTAATGCCCCATACTCAGCTTTAAATAATGTCATGTCTTTTGAGGAGAGAATCAGAGCTCTAGTTTTCTTTTTAGTACTGCCTCTCCTCTTGATCAAAATCTCTGAGCCCCTGCTCTGGAGCTGGACATAGGAACAGTGGCCTGCTTCCCTCCAAATGACACCTCTGCTTTATGACCAGGATGCTGAGATGGGACAAGGACAGTGTTCTCTGCTTTTCTTGGCTTGCCTTTACTCATGTGTAACCTCCTCTAGATAAGTGAATCGAGGCAAGGGCAGACAGGGCTTCAATATTTGTGGCCTCCTTTCCTGGGGTCAAGCCTCTGTCCTATGAATGGTGGATGGGTGGAGGAAGTCCTCAATCTCTTGATCACATATGCTAGGAATTTAACCTTTGAAACTTGGAGTTGGAGGAGAGGAGATGAGAAGTTCTGACATTCTGCCCTTCCCAGTGAGATACCCTATCCCTTGTTTGGGAACCCTCCCTCTTGACCAGTCCTGCCTGGATTAGAGCTTCTGTCATTGTGTTACACTGGGGAAGGAGTGGGGAGGGTGTAGGTCATCGCTCAAGTGCCATAGGCTCTCATTCTTATTACAGAGCTTTAGTAAATTTTCTTGAATAAATGTTCCTTTGTTTGATATATGTCCACAGGAAAATCTCTAGAGACTTCATTTAAAAATAACAATTTTCACCAGTCATGGCTGTTTCCTGGGCAGTAGGCACATGCAGACCCTCATGCAGCCATTCCAGAAGTTACCCGTTTTCTTCCCTAGCAATCACCAATATCCTGAGTTGGTTGTGTGTCCATTCAGTCTATATTTTATAATTTATTCCATAGGTAGACAGCCACAAATGCTCTTTTTTTTTTTTTTAAATTGGGGTATTTAACATTGTGGTTCTGAGTGTTACATCTAGCTTGAATTATTTTTAAATTAACTAATTACACCATAATTTGTTTATGGTTTTATTATGTGATTTTACTATAAATCATCCACTTTGTGTGAAACACAGATCATCTTAACTCTAGGATCTAGGGCTTATATCTAGGTAGATTACCAAAGCCCTACCTTCCATTCCCATAATCTGCAACCTCTTCTGCAACCATATTTTCAGATGTAAATTAATGTCCTGGCTTTAAGTCCTGTCTTGATTTCTAACACACACTGCAAAGAATTGCATAAAACTGCAAGTTACAGGTGTAACAGAAAATCCATTTTATCGTGACTTAAATAAATAGGGATATATTTTTTATATAACAAGAATTTGATACTTGGTCTTGAACTGTTACAGATGCTCCACAAAACGATTATGGCCCATGATTTTTTACATATTTCTTTTCTATTCTCCTTTGTTTGTAGACTTTATTTTCAATTAGCAATAACTGTGCCTGGATAAACCTCATTGGCTACTATACTGCCACTGTGCAAAGCTTGTAGACTTTACTTTCAAAGATGATTGTTTCACCTTTAAGCACTGAGTCTCTCTTTCAATCAAAGAGAACGAAAAAGAGTTAAAAGGTCAAGGAAATATGAAGGCTGAGCCTGTCACATTAAAAAGCTTTTTCCCAGTCATCCAATTCTGCTTATGCCTCAGTGGCTTGAAGTGGGTTACAGGGTCATCCTTTTATGTAAGAGAGTCTGGGAGGTAAGTACTTGTAGCTGGGAACATTAAATTCTGCCACGTGACACATGAAAATTTTCTTTTGGGCTGTCTTATTCTTTAAAAATATTAATAAGCATGGTTTTGATTGCCATATGTCCATATTTATAGTTATAAGCTAAAGGTAGGAGAATGGGATTTCTGACATATAATTCAGTCATAGTACTGGAATCAATATGTATTTCTCTTAGCTACTTCATTCTGTTGAGACTGGGATTAATGTCAGAGCATTTGAATTATCATACTTTCTTGTGGGACCAATATTAGAGTTGATAGCAACCTTAAACGTCAATGCATTTGACTTTTTTTTAAATGGCTGAGTAAACAAAGGATATGAAAGTTAATTGCCTTTCCTAAAGTTATAGCTGAGACTAAAAGCTAGTTCTCTTGATTCCCAGTTTATCCAGAGCTTTGTCTGCTATCGTTTTAGTTGGCCTTTCCTTACCTTTCCAAGTATACTGCACAATTGATTGAAGCCTGGGCTGTGACTTAAACACACAAATAATTCTTTACTCATTTAGCCTTATTTAACACCTAACATTTACACCTATTTAATAGGCGCTCCATTTATCTTGTTGATTTCTAAAGCTTAAAAAGTTTCCAGGGTAAATGTTCCGTGTGGATTCTGAAAATTGCTGCATAGACATATCACGTAAACAAGTTTTGACTTTACAGGACAAAATGCAATACACAGAATTTAGTGATTATGTTATGGAATTGAAAGCAGATATAGTCTTATATATTTTTATCTCAAACATAATCAAGATATCAGATCATTTTTATGCCAATGTGCCTATGTAAAAAAGAATATAAGCAATGCAAATATGATTAAACCATTTTTCCTTAACAAGATGAAGTTGTAATCATTTACTAACCAAATTTTAAGAACTTATACCTTTAGTAGGGAGATTAAAAAAATAGACTCAGTAAATATTTCAGAGAGTTCCTAAGAACAGTTTCTCTCATGCTTTAGATATATATTACGTGTGAACTTAATTTTTGTTTCCCATGAGGAATAAGAAGTAATACCAAGTTGACATTTGGATGTTATAAAATCAAATAACAAATATTTCCAGTTATTATAGAGGTAATCATATGAATTTAAAAAGAATTGAGAAAGGAATACTATATAATCTTTTGTGTCTGAAGATCAGTACAGGCTTATATATATATATATATTTTTTTTTTTCAGAAGGAGGTAGGATAAATGCCACTCTAAGAGGACTAAATAAAGATAATTAACTTCAATTTATCTGAAAAAAACATTATTTTTTACTATATATGTATGTGAAAAATAGCTGTAAGCAAATTGTTTTGAAGTGAAAATCCTATCATTTAAATTTTTAATCTATTCCTATTTCTATTCAAATCTGTAAGAGAATATAATTAAGCATCCAGTCCTCTCCTTCAGTTTATGAAGTCTGAAGAAATGTAAATAATATACTACAGATGTCAGGCATCTGGATTAAAATTATTCCTATTTGATAAGATAATACAGGTATTAAATATTTGCCTAAAAACAATTCCTGGTTTTGTTATTTAGTGAAAAAAAAGAAAGTATTTCCAGAGAAGTGATTATTCTCAATATTAAAAGTGAACTCATCAAGTAATGTCATTCTTCTTCTTAGCATATTTGAAAAAAATGCGAAGTCCTTTTCCATCATTTCAAAACTCTGTGTGATCTGGTTTCTAATTATTTCGACTTTTTCTGGGGCCTGTCTCATCCTCCTTGATTCAAAGACTTACGTGTTATTACCTAACAAGTCCTTAGAATCTTTGTACTATCTAGAATGCTCTTTTCCCCAGCCTTTATATGCTTCACATTTTATCACTCAGAAGTTCGCTAAAATGACGTCTTTTCTGAGACGCTTTCTTGCCACTCAATCTAAAACCCAGGAGTTTGCCTTTATATTATCTTTAACCCCCTGGTGATTTTCAGAATTGTTTATTTGTTTGATTAGCTTATTGTTTATTTCTGTCCCACTGACTTCTTCACTAGAATTTAAGGTTCTTGAAAATAGAGGCCCTTTTGTCTCATTCATATTCTTTCACTAATAACAAAAAAATTATACCTGTTATATAAGAGACTTAAGAAATAATTATTGAAATAATGTATTAACAAAACTTGACAGTAGAAAATGCACAGGTAAACTTCAGCAGAAAATCTCAGATTATCAGCCATAAAACCTTAGCACTGAGAGGGCTGTTAGAGACCCTAGTCTTTATTCTATATGTGGGAATATAATAATGCAGACACTTTAGGCTGCTACCCAAGATCATACACTCAAAGGAGCAGAGAATCCAAGTACCTTGTCATGCAAATACTCCTCACTGTTCATTCACCTAACACTAGCTAAGACTGAATTCCTGCCCTGTAGACATAATATACTTAGTTTCATTGACCAGAAGAGTAGACAAGCACTTAGTAGTTTATTGGACTAATTATTTTATTTTGCAAATAATTTTATTGTGAGGAAAAAATAGGGGGTTAAAAATTAAGAGGGGAAAGATTAATAGTTATCATGGAAGCTATACTGTAAAAGATAGGTAAAGTATAACCAAGACCTTGAAAATGAGATAGAACAAATTACTTGGAACTGGGAGAAGTCAAATTTGAGGTATGGGAAACAGTGTTAACAAAAGCTGACTTAGGCATTTTGAGTATAGGATAAATTTTGACAGGTTGTTTTTAATCAGATAATGGGAATTGATGGGGCTAAGATATTGGACATTTATTCAGATGATAACATAATAGAAGTAAAATATCTTAATTAATTTATAAAGGAAAAGCATGAGCACCTTTCTTTTATTCTTTCCTTATGTTACAAGGCTTTTCAAAGTGGTCTTAGGGCTGCGTAGCACTGCTGTGGATGTTTTGCAAATAAATGCCCACTTCTGTCCCTAGGGTATATAGGAGTAATTGAGAAAACATTCCCCAGGTAGATTTTGATGACTTCTTGACTTTTTCCTCCATACTGAAAAAGTCTGTTCTATAAAATGTGTTTTCCTAAACCAACTGGAGTAACATTTTACAAAATGGGTTTACCTTTACATAAAGTGGCCACTATGCTAAAACTATTTGATTACTAAAGAGGGGAGGATATTATAAATAAAATATTTAAATAATAAGTTAACCCAAATATATATGTTAGTTAAGTCATCATGGTTTTTTTTTTCTTTTTCTGTTTTTTTTTGTTTTTTTGAGACAGAGTCTCACTTTGTTGCCCAGGCTAGAGGGAGTGCCATGGCGTCAGCCTAGCTCACAGCAACCTCAAACTCCTGGGCTCAAGCAATCCTACTGCCTCAGTCTCCCAAGTAGCTGGGACTACAGGCATGTGCCACCAGGCCCGGCTAATTTTTTCTATATATATATTAGTTGACCAATTAATTTATTTCTATTTATAGTAGAGACGGGGTCTTGCTCTTGCTCAGGCTGGTTTCGAACTCCTGACCTCAAGCAATCCTCCCACCTCAGCCTCCCAGAGAGCTGGGATTACAGGCGTGAGCCACCATGCCCGGCCTCATCATGGTTTTTAAAACAGAGTTATTAATTTCAATGTTTAAAAAATTTCATATGTAATTTTAAAGAGACTAAAGATCACTTGCCAGTTGCCCACCTATGGGAAAAAGTCAACCTCACAATTTATATATCTGTTGTTGCAATAAAAAATTATGAAAGATGTCCAAATGTGTAAAATAACATATATAAGACAAAACAAAAATAAAACTTTTACTTTTTATCCTTAATTCTTTCCACTGGTCTTGTAGTCTGTAGTTTCCTCCCAGAGATAGATATTCTTTTATTTTACTATATGGAGATGTTTTCAGATATTATGATTTCTTCACATACTCATGAAAATCCAGGTTACAAAGGGTTTTCTAGCTTGTGAAAGTTTCCCATGGATGCTCTTTTATGGTGTCTTCGTTGTTTTCCTGTAGGAGGAAACTTATAATACAGAAATTTGTTCCAGGACCTATTCATCTCTTTATGGAAGTTATAATCTAATAAACTAATGTATATTCAGGGATGCAAGGAGCCATTAATATCTATCTTTGCAAACCATCTACTATAGAAAGAAAGAAGAATGAAAATAAAGAGAAACAAAACAAAACACAAATCTTACAAAATGTTGCTTCTTCTGTAATGTTACCTGGTTAATATCTCCGCTATCCATTAAGTTGTTCAGCTTGGGAGTCAAATTACTCCTGCCTCTCAGTCTTTCCTTAACTATACCTCTCTAACTCTGTATGAATGTTCTCCTTCCTCATCTTCTTCTCTACTCCAAGCATGCTCTAGTTGTCATCTTTCTTCTGAAACTATTTTTAAAATCTGTTCCTTCTCCCCCCTTCATTATATATTATGCATTCATGTTTTCAAAACACAAAACTTCAGGTTACTTCCTCCTTTAAAAAGCTTTCAATAGCTCCACCTCCAGATCCTATAAACCATGAAATCTAAATTTCTTATTTTATATAAGGCACTCTCTAATCTGTCTCTTGGCTGCTATCACTCTTTGGTTCTAGCTATTTTCTTAAAGATACCACTTCAACTCTTATCATAATGACTTATTCACAGTTCCCCAAATGTACCCTACTCATTTTTCATCTGTCTACTTTTATACAAGTTTTTCTCTCTCTAGAAAGCTATTTCCCTTTCATTTATTTGAAAATACCTCATTCTATCTATAAGACTCAGCTCAAGGATTTCCTGTATTTCTATTAATAGATCTATCATTGACATACCCAAGCAGAGCTGATAAGCTTTGAGTCTGAATTCTTTCAGAATCAATATTATACCCAATATTGCTAGTACTTAGCCTATCAATTTACATGTTGTAGGTCTCAGTTAATTTTCAACAAAGCAAATGTGAACAAAGAAATATAATACTATATGACATGAGTCATTATTCCCAACAAGAACAAACCTACCCTGCAAAGAAAAGTATAATCTGGGACTAGGTTGGTCCATATGCATGGTTTAACTAAACTGGGCAGAGTTCATGATTACAGAGCCTGCAATATTTTCAGTTTGGACTTTGATAATACAAGGTCATAAGATGATTCTTTAGTTGAATGCCTTTTACCACTCACTCAGGATTTTCTAGAGGTAACAAAGCAAGACAGCAGCACAGCTGATCACTAGAAAAGCTATTAACAAGTTCGGAGTATAGTGTTTGGTTGTCATGATTCTACCACTGTTGTCAAATTTGTAAAATCCATTACATCTATATGGTGTTATTCAGACTAAAAATCAGATTCCTGTTGCAATGTGAAATTTGTTCTCAATGCATGCATTTTAGAAGATGATTATACTAGCTAAGTAGCGACCAAACATTAGATTGTAAAAATGTGTTTAATAAAAACAGAATGTTTTTGCATACAAAAGCACATAAACCTCAGTAAATCTTAAAATACTAGTAATAAAAACCAACATGGAAATTTACAAATAAGTTCAAACTACCAAGCAATATGTTAGCATAAAGTAGTGGAATTTTTCTTATCTGGTATTCATGGCAGCTTTATTTCTAGTATAAATTTAACTTCTTATGTTGACTGGATCAGTTGAGTTTGGGATATTTAAAAAATATTTTTTCCTGAGGGTCCTGAAAATGTGAAGGTTTTGCTGAAACATATGTTCGGTGTGAACATTCTGTCCTGGTGCTCCAGGTTCTGCTTTAACATTCACACCTAAAAGGAAGGTATCAGTAGTGTGGGATGGGGATGGAAAAGTACTTCTTGAGTAACTAGTGTCTGTCAGGAACTATACTTGACATTTCTTCATATGCCATTTTTAAGAACTTGCAATTAATACATAAGATTATTAATACTCCAGTTTACATATAAGGCTATAGAAGCCCATGAATTTTTTTTTAAGTCCTTAAACAAGATTACATATTAGTAAATGCAGACAGAATTGAAAATTAAAGTCTTCTTTTACGATCCTTTTAGTTTGGGTTCATAAGAAATTCCTCTATGATTCAGACATGCCACTGTAGCTTCTGTGGAATAATGAAGAATTTGAAGTTTAACAAGTGAAGTTTGGAGGACAGTTTCTTGATTGTCAAGAGAAGAAAATGTTTCAAGGAGATAATATTCAATTATTAAGACAGAAAATTGTCAGTAAATTGCTTGGCATTAGGAACTTTAATGGACAAATTATGAATTTTGTCTCATGGACGAGCAAACCAAGACTTTGAAGATTACATTTTGAATCAGTCAGGGTGGGCAAACAAAAGCAACAAAAGCTACTTCCTTATTTATGCTAGCTTGTTTTTCTCTTCTTTGCATCATCTTCATTCCAGAATCTAGTTTGACACAGGAAATGAGAGAATCCTGGGAATCACAAGTGACCCATATACTCATGTTTCATTAGCTAAGCCTGACCAGCTAAACCCTGTCTCAATGATGAGGGAATGTAAAACCCACTCTCCCTACTCCAAAGAGAAAAGTAGAAATGAATGACCAGTAAGCAATATAATCTTCCATAAATATCTTTATCTAATTTCATATCACATGAATGAGTGAGCCAGATTTAAACAGAAAGTTTAACTCCAGAGCCAATATTTTTTCAAAGGAAACAATAAACAGAGTGAAAAGGCAACCTGTGGAATGGGGGAAATATTTACAATCTATGTATATAATATGGGGTTCATATTCAAAATATATAGGGAACTTGGTAGAAAAAACGACTTGATTAAAAAATTGGGCAAAGGACTTTAATAGTCATTTCTCAAAAGAGAACATACAAATGGTTAACAAGTACATGAAAAGGTGTTCAACATCCCTAATCACCAGTGATGTGCAGATCAAAACCACAATGAGACATCACCTTACTTCATATCTGATAGAATGGACATTATTGAAAAGAAAAAATGATAGCAAATGTTGGTAAAGATGTGGAGAAAAGAATCCTTGTTCACTGTTGGCAGGAATATTAATTAGTACAGACATTAAGAAAAAAGTACAGCTGATGCAGTGGTTCAGTGCTGTAATCCCAGTACTTTGGAGGTGGAGGCAGGAAGATTGCTTGAAGCTAGCAGTTCAAGACCAACCTGGGCAAAATAGAGAGACGCCATCTCTAAAAAAAGAAAAGTATGGAGGTTCCTCAAAAAATTAAAAATAGAGCTAGCATATGATCCAGGAATCCCACTTCTGAGTATATATTCAGCAGAAATAAAATCAGTATGTCAAAAAGATATTCATGCTCCCATGTTTATTGAAGCATTATTCACAATAACTAAGATACAGGAATAACCTAATGTCCCTTGATGGATTAATGGATAAAGAAAATGTGAAATACATATGACCGCACGTATACACACACAAGAGATTACTAGTCAGTGTTACAAAATAAGCAAATACTTTTTTGGGACATTTAGGACAATGTGGACCGTACCTGGAGGATACTATGCTAACTTATGTGAGGCAGACACAAAGCAATAAATATTGTATAATTTCACTTAGATATGGAATGTAAAATAGTCAAATTGATAGATGCAGAGAGTAAAATAGTGGTTTCCAGAGGCTGAGTGAAGGGGGGAATGGAGAGATGTTGGTCAAGGAGTACAAAGTTTCAGTTATACAAGATGAACCAGTTCAGGGGATCTGGTGCAGAGCAATGTGAATATAGTTAACAATATTGCATTGCATACTTGAAATTTGCTAAGGTAGTAAATATTAAGTATTCTAATGGCAAAAAAAAAGAAAAAGAGAAAAGAAAATGGTAACTATATAAGGTGACGGATGTTAACTTGATTATGGCAATTATTTCACAATGTATATCTATATTAAAATATCAATTTGTACATCTTAAATATATACAATTTTTATTTGTCATTTATACGTCAATAAAGATGGGATGAGGATAGAACCAATGCTTTTTAACATCTACATTACATTTTATCTCACATAATAATAGCTGGCATTCTATTTGTCAAGCACTTTGCTAAACACTTTGCATGGATTTTCTCATCGAGCTCTTGTCAATCCAATAAGGATAATACTTTTAGCTTCACCATTTTTCAAATGATATTTTGTTTTCAAATCTTGAAGGGATGGATTATCTTACTTAAATCACACTGCTAATTCATGGTATCTGACAACAGAGCCAAATTCTTAATGAATACCAAAATGAAAAGCAGTGAAGTATTAAAGATACATCAGATATAGATTAATTCCTAGATCTTACAGCCAAATTAGAACATCTGTTTTGAAAAACAACATGGCATAATCATATGTCAATGCATAAGGATGGCTACACACTCAGAAGAATAACAGAGAAATTATAAGTGACTGTCTTTATAATCTGTCTACTTGGGGTTACATGAGGTGCTATTTCTTCACCTAAGGTTCAAACCTAAGCCCTTTTCTCCTGTATAGTTTTTAATAGTAATCCATTCCATGATTCTAAATCATTACCCTAAAACTTTAGCTACAATGCTATGTTATTCCTTTCATATAGCTAAATATTTGGTTTTCATTCTGGATTTTTTTTGTTATTGTTTTTGTTTGTTCATTTGCACCCTGCTAAATTATTTTAACTCAGTGTACTCAGCCTCAAACCTCTTTCAGTTATATCCTTTTTTACGCGGAATCCCTAGTTCTTTCTATATATAATAATTTTGTTTTAAAAGCCACTTATATATGATAACAGAGCAACTACAACAAAAACAATTTACATATATATTTCTAATTCTTATCAGCAGCTATTTTAAGAACAACATAGACTAACTCCTTTAATTTTTCAATGACCTTATATGTCATTATTGCCCCATTTCACAGATGAGGAGGTAGAGGCACAGGGTTATGTGACAGGTAGTGATGGAGGCTAAAATTCAAAGCAATTTGTCTTTGATCTCTGCAGGTTCAATTTCTAAAATAAACAGCCTTCAAAATTTGGCAATTTCCTTTGAAACAATTTTCCCACATTAGGAAATATATACAGAAGAAAATGGGGAAAAAAACATATTCACTGTAGTGTTAATTAACAGATTAATTGATTATGTAATATTTGACAGTATAACAAATAAATGAAAAAGTTAAAATAATAGCATACTACATAAAAATGTCTATATAATGTTATACTACTATCAAAAATGTTGAGTATCAGAATTGCATATGCTGAAAATATTTATGCTTTATTATCCAATGCATATTTTATTAATATCTAACATGTGCTAAAACCTAGTAATATTTAGAACAAGATAGATAAGAACCGTGCATTCTTGCACTTATATTCTGGTTAGAGATAGTAGAGAAGTAAACAAATTAAGTAATTATATAGTGTTACTATTAAAGATAAAGAACAGGGCAAAATTATGTCACCACATTAAGTAAATGCTTATAAATTACACATACTTGCATTAAACAAAAAGTAATTCACAATGAAGGATTCAGTCTTTATTTTTGGTCATGACATGATACTGGATTTATATCTCCTTTAAATTTTCTTTAATATGTTTAATTAGAAAAAGACAAATACCTCAGTTGAAAAATAGGCAAAGAAAATGAAAAGCTGGTTTACAAAATAATACATTTAAATAACCAGTTAACAAGAATAAATAATACTTCAGGGAAAATTGCATGCACATGATTAGGTTAAGTCACTGTCTTATATGCTTTCCTACTACTGTGCAGCACTTATTATTATTTGCAATTATAAAGCCACTTTGGTGCATTGTTATTTTTAATTTTGTTGCAATCTAGATTACACATTTCTGGAAAGCAGGAACCATGTCTATCTACTTTGTACCTCCTGCCCCACTAAGTCCCTGCACAGGGATAGAAGGTGATAGTAACATAGTAGGCCAAGAATGTGAGTAAACATTTGTTGAATAAATTAATTTGAATGATAGCATTTCAATTAAGTAAATAAATTTAAATTAATACAATAGAACATTTTTTCTTGATTACTCAAGAGAAGTTGAAAATTATAAAAATCAATGTTAGTTTCCTCTTGCTTGCATGGAAATAAATTGATAAAAATTGTTTTCTGAAAGTCGATTTGCAAAATGTTTAAAGGATCTTCAAGAAAGATCTCTTTCAAACAAATAAACAACACCATGAAGGCAACAGGAACTCTGCTCATCTGATACTCCTGCTGGCTCTGTAATCCCCTCAATAAAAGCTGTACTGGAAGTCTTAGGGAAATCCAAAAAAACAACTTTAAATAAAAAGATTCTCTTTCAATTCTGTAAGCTCCATATGAGTCTCTCGAAAGAAAACAATAAAATCAGTGTATAAGAAATTTATGTATAAGATTGTTTATTATAGAATACTTATAAAGGATAGATTTATCTCTTTGTGGTGGGATTGTATATGACATTCTTTTCTTCATGGCTTTTCTGAAGGTTTTCACAATTACTATAAGTTCTTTTTACCATCTGTGAAACATTTTAAAACAGATTTATTTATATGTGTATGATTTTTATATTTTAGCATTATAATGCATGTTGAAAGTCTATTATAGAAAATAAGATAGAGAATTAATGCCAGGTAGCAAGTACAAGTCCTCTCAGAGATGAAGGAATATGTTAATAATGATAATTTAGAACTATGGAAACGCAAAGGGGGTTAAGCCTGGGAGACTGCTAGAGAAGCTGGAATTCAAAGGGAATCCTGAAGACTTGATAGAACAAAGACCTGTGATTATGATGGAGATGAAGTTAAGGAGGAAATTAAGGAGTTACTAGGGCAGCCAGAAGCATGGGACACATATTGTAGCATTGAAATTTATATTTAGTTCTGAGTATTTTAGTATTAATTGCTTATGTGTTACTATCTTGGGGTTTGCTGAGCTTCCTGGATTATTGTATTAACCTCTTTTGTTTAGCTTTGGAAAATTCAATTATTGTCACTTCAAATATTGTTTCTATCCATTCACTTTTATTCTTTCTTTTGAATCCCAATTGTATGCTGGCTTGTTAGTTCATTTGATAAAGATAAATTAAAAAATCGTAAAATCAACCAAAGAAAATAAAAGATATATCTTAACATGCACAACAATAAAAGTAATGACTAACTACGAAAGGAAAAAAAAATATTAGAAATCCTGGATCAAATGGTAGATCTAGTCCCAGCGTGGTACCTCACGCTTGTAATCCTAGCACTCTGGGAGGCTGAGGCAAGAGGATCCTTTGAGCTCAGGAGTTTGAGATCAGCCTGAGCAAGAGCTAGACCCTGTCTCTACTAAAAAAATAGTGGGTGAATCGCTGGATGTCTTTTACTCTTCTCATAAGGGCACCAGTCCTATTGGATTAGGCCCCACCCTAGTGACCTCATTTAACCTTAATTACCTCTTCAAAGGGCCCTACCCTCAAATATAGTGGTATTCTAAGGTATTAAGAATTAAAACTTCAGCGTATGAATTTTGAAGAGACAGTTCAGTGCACAACATCCATCTTTAAAATGGAAAAAGAAAATACAATTCAACATGGAATTCTATAAATATCTTGAAAATATCTTTCAAAAATGCATGGAGGAAAAAGCATTTTCACACAAAGATTGGAGAAATTATCTTAAACGGGTCTTTAAGAATTGAAAAAGTAAAGGCAATTTTCTAAGGAGAAATAAAATGATCCTAAAAGGAAATGGAAATGCAAGGGAAAATGAAGAACATCAGAAAAAGTAAACATGAAGTTAAATAAAAACAAATATTCATTTTATAAAATGTGGTATAATTTAAATTATATTCAGAACCGAAATTAAGAACAATCATAATAAAAACAGCATACGGGAATTTAAAGTTTCTATAATTCCAGGTGCATTAAGAATATGGCAAGACTCATAACTTGCATTAGAATTTAAAAAGTCAAGGGTGCATGTAATCTCTGAGAATGGTAAGAGAGTATATATCTTACCAGTTAATGAAAGTAATACATGGAATAATAAGGAATAATAAAAATATAAGGTAAATTCAAAGATGTAAATAAAGGGGAATAAAACAACATAAACTAATGAGTCAAAAAGATTGATAAACCTGATTCTCTAGTAGTTATGTTAAATATAAATAATCTAAATCATACTTCACATAAAATACAACTACCAAAATGGGTTGAGCAAAACTATATTATAAAGGATATTCTTTAAATATATATGTGATATACATATATTTTATATAATATATTATATATATTACTTAAAAATTCAAAGTTAAAGAGTAGAAAAAAGACTATGCGAACACTGCCTGTGAAGAATGTGGTACAACTAAACAAATATCAGAGACTTTATGAGAAAAAGCATTACTAGAGATAAAGAAGAACATTCCTTAATGATAAAGCCATCAATAGAACATCAATATATAATCTTAAATTTATATGCACACAAAAATATAGGATCAAGGTATATAAAGAAGCTATTGCTATAGCAAAAAGGGAAAATGTAAACATTTACTAGCATAAAGGGACATATTTAGACACTATTCTCTGTAACTGATAGAAAAAGCAGTGCAGATATGGGACATAAAAACAGCACAATTAACAAACTTGACATAACTGATTTATACACAGGGTGGCCATAAAGTCTTGAATCACGCATAATATTGGGAGAAGGAAGGGAGTAGGAAGAGGGTTCATTACATGTTAATAATACTGCATTTCCTAATCGGAAGGCTGGCTACATGGAAACTCTGAGCTTTCTGTATATATATTTTGATTCACTTATAAGTACAACAATTCACAGAGATTTTCATGCAATCTGCTTTTAAAATTATTCCCAGCCAGTATTCTTCAGTGGACCAAAATTTCTCTGGTCTATATTTGGGAGCTTTTTCATTATTTGAAAATTACTTTAACTCTCTGAAGGCATATAAAGCTCACATAATTGCTCCTAATTTATAAAGATTCTTTATTTCCATAGTGGTAGAATTCCATTTGTCATACATTATATTATGCTTTTATCAAAACTTCCTCCATTGTGTTCCATTCCCCATATTTCAGTGAAAGATGAAGAATAGAAAATTCTGGTGTTTTCTGAGCCAGTCACATATCTTGCCTAATCATGAAAAAAACTGTGGTGGATACATAACCCAATTTTTCTGTAAGGAAACAGATACAGAAAACATCAATGACTCATCTTAAAGTAATTAAGTTGTAAAAGCAGTATTTAGGCACAAATCTACTTCATCTTTTTCATTCTTTTTTTCTTTAGATATAATAAAGTCATTAAGCTTTTTTTTTTCTTTCAAATTTTAAAACACTTTAAAGCCCTCCATTAATTTTATTTAAAACAGGAAAAAATGCTTGCTTCAGTTACTACCCGCAGCAATCAAAAAGCTTTGGCACCTTTAAAAGAATTGCACAAAACAGCATGCATCAAGGTGGAAGGCAAACATCTTTTTGGCAACCTAGACAAAGAAGACAGTTATTATTAATATCTAGTTTAGATAAAGTTCCCATTTCAAAAGGAATTTTTAGAACTAGACTGAAGATACAAATGGTGTGATAATGATAGGAACTGGTGTCCTGGCCAGTGGGACCTTCTGTTACTTGCGGGGGTCAACGGGGACCTTGCCTGAAAGAGATGGGCGAGAGAAAGGAACCAGACCAAGCAAAGGGTTGTCAAGGTCTGCTTTACTTAGATCCTTTGTTGGTTTTATAAGCATACAGAAACAATGAAGTAGGGAGGGGCAGTGGGGGGTTAGGGTTGATCAATTACAAACAGCCTCAGGCAGCAAGCCTGGAATATCTTTCAGTTTTTTCCTGGAACGGGTCGTTAAGCACTTTTTGGCAACTCAGGGTATTTTCTGCTCAGGGTATTTCCGGGTTAAGAACTTCAAAGGCCTGGGTTCCCAACAAACTGGTTTAGGACTTAAGGGTTAAGAGATACCAAATTAAGACAGCTTTGTAGCATCCTGAGATTATTACCTCTAGACATTTAAGAATCCACCAACCTCTATCTAATGTTAGCCTGGTCTCATATGAATGTGTGCCATGCATTACCTTTGGAATGTGATCCTTGGCCTGGTTTTAGGCCTCAAATTATATATCGCATATATATATGTACGTATGTATATAATATATATGATATATTGTGTATATACATATATACTGACTTCTTCATAGATTAAGTTTCATGAAAATTCTAATTCTATATTCTACTAAAAATTTTGGCTTTCACTAACACCAGCTTTCTACAGATAATTGCGATTTTCATATTTTTCTGTAGGAGATTTTACCTGTTCATCATCAGAGATGTTTTGAATTTGTACTATCCTTGATGCCAATTAAATATTATTGGTTTTTCTTCATCATTATCAAACTAAGCTGTTGTGGGTATTTTGATTAATCCTTTTATTGGGCAGTGTATTTATGACAATGATATTATACATGTATGTTTTGCAGTTAAATTGTGAATTCCCCATAAACCTGTTAACCCTTTGCACTTGGACGAGTGTGGATAATGTCGAGTGGATGATGAGAAAAAAGCAAGAGAGTGCAAAGGGTTAAAAGAGATGATATATAGTCACTGAAAAATTTATTTGTAGAGACATTTTATATTTGATGGATTGTCTGTGAATTCATTTTATTTAATCTATTGCAATATATTAATACTATCAAAGTAATAGTATTAAGAGAATAAATACAAAATAAAAACGTTTGCTTCTCCATATTGAAAATAAAGGAAGATATTTCTCTCCTCTCCTTTTTCTTAGAACATTTACTTTTAGAAAACTTGTAACTACATAAGTACTTTCTTTTCTCTTTGAAATGCATGAAAATCATTTTAAAAACTAGATAGACCTTTATGACCTAGGAAAATCTCAGGTACATAGAGTCATCTCTTTGAAATGTAAACATCAAGAGAGATAGCACACATATCTGCCAGCTATTGTGAGAGCTTAGGAGCCTAACTTCAGTGGGTGCCTTGCTCCAAGATGCAAAACCTACCTCCTGTCATAAAAATATGAAAAGTGTGTTTACTTTTGAATAAAGCCAATTAGCTAACATTATTGGCCACCTCACTTTATCAGGTGAATCTGGGATGAACTATTTAATATGTATGACAAATGGTGCTGTCAAATCTCCTTGCTTGAGGACTAGCTATTGTTTAGCTTGAAAATATGTATGTAAAGGGTTGCATTTATTTGGCTATATAAAAAGGTAAAATTTGTTTTTATAATCTCTTAGTAGATGCCTGTGACATGCATCATATTCAGATTTCATGCTTATTTAATAACAAAACTGTTTTCTCTCTCAATTACCTTTATGGACAGGTTCTCTAGGTTTGGAGAGGACTTTTTAAAAATATATTTTCCCACCACAGCTCTCTAGGTTATTTTTAAATTTGTAGGGTTTTGCAAAAACTGATAGGGTAGATGGGCTGGCTGCCGGGTATTTTACCCTACCCATTTTGGGTCAGTCCATTTGAGAACTGAGATGGTCTCAATTCTTGCCTCCTCAGTTTATCTGTATATTTTTCTCCTTTCTATCTTTGCAAATATCTTTCTCCTTCCAATGTTACTGACAAAATATTTGCAGTGGCTGAGAGTTTGGCTGAAAGTACTATGAAGAGAGTTTAATAAAATAGAGACTTTCAATGTGCTGTGTTCTATTTAGCTATAACAAATTCAGTGTTTTTCTTTTGGACTTAAATTTATTGGACCTATAGTGTTTACAAAAAATCATACAAAACATGAAGTGTTTTAATTACAGTCTGTGACATAAACATAAGTTTCATTGTTAGCATTTTCTAAAAATGTATCTGTTAAGAGATTCATTTTGTTCATAGATTGGTGAGAGGAGCATTAAAAAGCTATTTCAAATGTTTTAATGAAAGTTAAATTAAAAATAGGATTTGATTTTCAATTTTTTATTGCTTAACAAACCCTTTTTTAGTAATGGATCTATTTTAAAAATGAGTTCTGTGACAATTATGTGCCACTGTCATTGTTGCAGTAGACTGAGTCTCCTCTAAATGTAAAATTAAGTTTAACTATGAATATTTTAATACAGAGTTCTCTCTTGACTCATTTAACCAATACAATTGGCATTTTTAGCAAAACTATTTTACCTCTTATATATTTCTCATTTTCCTCAATCTTCATTCTCATCTGGGGTGTCCTTGAATTGATTCAGAGGAAAGTAGTTTTCCTTCACAATGAAGCATCATATTTCACCTAACTCAATCAGTTGTACTGAGTGCTTACTATATGTCAGGTATCATCCTAGATACTGAGAAAACAGTATGAAATATAACAAAGTCTACTGGGACAAAGAAAGTCAGGTGGTTTATAGTGAATTATTACTACTCCAGAAGAAAGGCCCCAACAGGGAACAGTTTTGACAAATGAACAATTGGCAAAGGAGCGAAGCAAGGGAGCTATAATACCAAGGAGAGTGGCAAAGAACTTTAACTCAACACTTCATAAGAAGCTTGTGAGCCTAAAGGCATAGAGGTATTGTGCTTGAGACTTTTTTTCTGTTCTGATTCAAGCACCTTTCACAAGTGTTAAAAGCAATGTGAGTACTTTGCCCCAGGAAAAGAAAGATTGGGAGAATTTTTCAGTATATTCTAACTTATTAGAAAAGTCAGAGTTTCCAGCTAGCATGAGAAGATCTGTGTGTATGTGCTTGAGTGTCCATGTGGGATTGTGTGTATAAAGCCCCAGAAACTAGGTCAGCATAGAGTACTGGTTTGATTCTGTAAATGAATACTTATTGTCATAAAATGTTATAATATTAATATCTGTTAATAACATAATTATATTAAATTATAAATATTTTAAAATATTTTAACATAACACTTTATTTTCTCAGCTTTAATTTCTAATATGGTAAATATAAATAGATATAAACTAAATAAAACTGTACTTTGGGATCTTCAATTATTTTTAAGGCAATAGAGGAATACTAAAAGCAACAACTTTTAGAACTTCCGGTAGAGTATCACTAAAGGTTACTGTGAGTCTGGAGTTAAGAAGCTATAATACAATACATGAGTAAATAACAAGAGTCATTTAGAAAAAAAAGGCTTCTGTACTTGGGTTTAGGTATAATCCCAAATTGTCCATGTGGGGTGGATACTGGCTGTAGTGACAGATGTGAGAACCACAACAGATGGGACTGGGGAGAGAGGCATTAGCACCTACCCCAGAACTGGTAACATTTACAAAACCTGTTGAGATCTGCCCTATGAACTCATCAGAACCTGTAAGAACAGGAACAATCCTATCTCTTGGATGTCCCTCACTAAGGATGTAGTACACTTGCGTTAGATTAGTAGATTAGATTATAATTGACATTACTTCTGTCAAATTATAAAATATTAACATCTCACACTTATCACTTTGCACATATCAGACATTATACTGAGTGTTTTCTATAGGTTACCTCCCTTAATATTAAATAAACTTTGTGTAATTTCTATTATTTTCCCCATGTTAGCGAATACTCAGAAAGATTGTTGTTTGCCAGAAATTACACAGAACTGGTTAAGTGGTAGAGCCAGGATTGGAATTGAGGCAACCTGATTTCAAATCTACCTTTCTTTTCTTTCCTTCTTCCCTCTTTCTTTCTTTCTCTCTTGCTTTCTTTCTCTCTTTCTTCTCTTTTTCTTCCTTTCTCTTATCATGGATATACATCTTTTGAAACAAGCATCGCTAGATCATAAAATTTAATACTTGACCATTCAGTGAGATTATGTTAAGAGGAAGGAGAACCTCCTCTTGGTGTTTACAAAGCATTTCATGTTTTCTTTGGTGAATTCATTAAAATGTTGACTCTGATCATAAAACACCAATGTTTTCACTGCTACAGACTTTCTTTTCAGTTAGTAAAAATTAACAAAAAGTGATAGCAGTAAGTAAAAAACCTGTCACATCATCATATGTTCTCTTCCTATATATAAAAAAACAATAGCAATTAGCAATTGCTAATACTTTTCTTGGCTTGCATGTGGAGCTACCTCTGGGGAGGCTTCCCTTCTCCCTTAAATATTTGTTATGCAATTATAATCTTGCTAAAATAAAAATCATTCCAAGAATCCTTGAGGGGGAAAAATACCTCACAAAGGAAAAAAATAGGAACAAGGGGTAGAATATGAAGGAAGATTGAGTGGTCCTATTCTGGTCTGGATAATAGGGGTGATTTTGGGGCTCACTGTTTATGTGTGCCTGGGTTCATTTTACTGCCCACTCACTGGCAGGTCAGCTCACAGACTCCTGGCTGCATCCCTGGCTTTGTACTTTTTTTTCATTTTCCCCCAACTCTCAGGACAAAGGGCTGCTGCTTTCCTTCATTATTCTTCATCGAAGATTTGTTTTTGAAGATGACAGTACAGTAGTCCCCCCTTATCAGTAGTTTCAGTTACCCAGAGTCAAACGCAGTTCAAAAACAGGAGAGCACAGTGCAACAAGAAACAGAGAGAGAGACCACATCTACATAACTTTTATTATAGTATATCATTATAATTATTGTTTTATTGTTAGTTACTTTTGTTATTCTCTTACTATACCTAATTTATAAATTAAACTTTATCATAGGACAATGTATGTATGCATGTATGTATGGAAAAATACATGGTACATAGAGGGTTTCATACTATTCACAGTTTCAGGCATCCACTGGGGGTCTTGGAACATATCCTCTTTGGATAAGGGGATACTGCTGTGTTAGTTTGCTGTGGTTGCCATAACAAAAACACACCACAGACTGGGTGGTTTAAACAACAGAAACGTATTTTCTCACAGATTTAAAGGCTAGAAATCCAAGATCAAGATGTCAGCAGGTTTGATTTCTCTGAGGCCACTCTCCTGGCCTTGCAGGTGGCTGCTTTCTCACTGTGTTCTCACATGGTCTTTCCTCTATGTGCTACAAATCCTGATGTCTCCCTGTGTTTCCCAATCCCCTCTTCTTATAAGGAGACCAGTCAGGTTGGATTAGGCCCTACCCTAAAAGTCTCATTTTAACATAATTATCTCTTTAAAAACCCTATATCCAAATCGGCTCACATACTGAAGTACTTACTGGCAGTTAGGGCTTTAACATATAGATTTGGGGAGACACAATTCAGCCTGCATATATGCACAGAAAAGCCTGACTTTCTATAGAAATATCAAATATTTTGTATAGGTCAGTATTTTAGGGGGATCAATTATAGATTTTTAGAACTATTGAAAACTTATCTCTGGTATTTGTGACATATGTATCTTTAACACACATTTAAATTATAAGAACTAGTATTGGCCGGGTGCAATGGCTCACCCCTGTAATCCTAGCACTTTGGGAGGCCGAGGCAGGAGAATTGCTCAAGGTCAGGAGTTCAAAACCAGCCTGAGCAAGAGCGAGACCCCGTCTCTACTAAAAATAGGAAAACTTAGCTGGGCATAGTGGCACATGCCTGTAGTCCCAGCTACTTGGGAGGCCACTTGAGCCCAGGAGTTTGAAGTTGCTGTGAGCTAAGCTGACGCTACGGCACTATAGCCCAGGCAACAGAGTGAGACTCTGTCTCAAAAAAAAAAAAAAAAAAAAAAAAAACAACTAGTATTACACAAGATCATTAAAACATAAATTCTATGAGTATCAGACAAGGAGAATGCTAAAAACATCACATTTTAAGAGTATCATATGAATAAATTAAGTAAGACAAAGAAATTTTTTTCTATATGTTATCAACAATGATAGTGTAAATAATAACACTTTTTTTAAAAAAGTTCAGTTTCTATCCACTCATTATTTCCTTCAGGGAGGAAAATCTGCAAAGCTACTTCCTGCTAGTTCATGTTCTAGCATAATGTTTTTAGTGCTGAAATTCTTACGTGCAAGCCTCTTGGGAAATGCCCTAGCAGGAAGCAAGTCATACTATATCCTAATGTGTTGTATGGACTCTGGCTTTCAAGGAACCAAAAGATGGAATTTGCCCTGGAAAGAGATCATACTGTAACCTAGCATGCCCCCAAATTATATATTATTTTTCTACCGTTCAGCCTTTACTTGAGATGCTACAAGATGTGCAATGTTGCTGCTTGCTTCAATTGAGTATCAGGCGCATCATATAAATAAATCACAAGTGGGGAGCCAGTGTTTGTACTGATTTTCCATTGCTTACTATCTGAAGGAAATAATAGAAACATATGTTCCCAAGCCTATTGCTCAATATATTCACATAGGGAAGTTAAAATGTTTGGCTAGGAAATCAATATTGTTATACTAAGCGTCAACTATGGTAAACTAGAAGAATTGTAAGAAGCTGTGAACTCACTTAAAATCAATGTGTATTCAAACTAGGGAGAAACAAAATAGATAAAACTACAACTTTAAATAGTAACCTAGGGAGAATTAACCAACATCCCAGCTTTTCCACTGCAAGGAGAATCAATGAAACATACAAACAAATAATAAAAGCAATACAATATTTGAGGTAGCATTAACATTCATCTGCAATAAATTTGAGGACAATGACTACTATGCAGTATTGGCAACTATATTAAGAATCCTCTGTGCAATGAATATAATACCAAGCACAGAAAATAAATGAGAACCTACCTGGCAAAACTAACAGGATTTGAATAAAAGGTGGAAAAATATACTATTGTATATTAGAGTGACTTCTCTTAAAATATTGGAAATAAAGCATGTAAGATTGTCCTCCAAAAGTTAAACTTTTAAATAAACACGTCATGGTTTGTAGCATAAATATGCTAGGTTGCTTGAGTCTGAGAATAGATTTTAACCCAATAGAAGGTATAACATATTTATGGTAGAAGTGTATTGCTTGGAATAGAAATGTGCCAATGAATGACAATCATGTAGAACAAGAAGCTATAGAGCTCATTTAAGGTTTTTGTTAGACAATGGTCTATGACTAATCCAAGTTCTATTGAAGAAAATAGTGCCAAGTGGCTTTGCTTAAGCATGCCTATTTTGAATCAAGTCATCTGGGTTCAAATAATGGTTTGACCACCACTTACTATTCTGTGATGTTGGGAAATTAACCTCTTTGGCCCTTAATATCTTCTTTCATCATAAAGTTTTTGTGAAATTAAAAGGTACAATCCATATGGTTAACAGAGATTATCGCATTGCAAGGCACTGCAATTGTTATTATCATTACTGGGAAGATCATCTCTAATTGGAAGTGGGTACAAGATTTGACCATCAGAGAGGCTCTGTCTAACCATGCTATCTAAATGACCTCCATCCTTGTTATTATCTTTGTTAGTCCCTTACTTTATTCACAATGTTTATAAATTTGTCTCTTTAGATTATTTGTATTATTATTCTTTTCTTTTTTGGGGAGTTGCCTTTGTCTGCCTTTCTTTCTTTTTTCCCTTCCTCCCTCCCTCCCTCCCTCGGTCCCTCCCTTACTCCCTTCCTCCCTCCCTTCCTCCCTTTCTTCCTCCCTCCCTTCCTCTCTTCCTTCCTCCCTCCCTTCCTCTCTTCCTTCCTTCCTCCCTCCCTCCCTCCCTCCCTCCCTCCCTCCCTCCCTCCCTCCCTCCCTCCCTCCCTCCCTCCCTCCCTTCCTTCCTTCCTTCCTTCCTTCCTTCCTTCCTTCCTTCCTTCCTTCCTTTTTTTGTAGTCCTTCCTTAGAAAGTGAGCACCTTATGGGCAAACATTGTTCCCTGCTCCTATCACAAAGCCTGCCACATAGTAAGTGCTCAATGAATACTGCATGAATGAATCAAAAAAAATGGAAGATGTTCTAGCCAATGGACTTTGTTTACTTACATGTATTGACAAGATTGCTTCTATTTTGAAATTGATGTAATGGATCATCTTACTTAACCTGATGCCAGCACTCTTTCTAAAAGTGACAACCATTCTTATTTTACTGCAATATGTGACCAAATAAGAGGGCCACATAATGATTTCATTTGAAATTCCTAACGAAAAGTAGATAATTATACTTTCATTTTACTTTAGATGCCTAAGTTATTATAGATGCTACAGTTGAATTCCTATGTTGTGTTTGTAGAATTTTTCCCTCTGTGAAGGAACATACAATATGCTAATATTAGACTAGGCTATTAAGAATAATTCTGTAATTTTCTCTGAAATTTTTGACTGCTTTATAAATTTCTATGACCTTTGAATTAGTGTGGTCAAATCATATATGAATTGCATGCTATAGCATGCAATCTCTTCTGTTTTCTAGGAAGCATATATTGAATTCAGGATAATGAAGGTTTCCTAGGAGCTCAATAAATAGCAATTCTCTTTATCCTTGTTCAGAATGAACAGTTATATCAGAAAGAGACTATAATAATTCATTCAGATATAATAATATTTGAGAAGTAGATTTAAACAAATTAAAATTTGAATACTTACTACAGGATTTTTTTGTTTTTTTGCACAAAGTAGAAAGGAACACAGATTTGGAGATAATGGAATTTAAATATAAGAATATAACTCTTCTTTTCTTTAAACATAAATAGGATTTTAACCACATAAAATGTATGAAAAAACAAAGTTATCAAAACATTTGAACAGCTACCCATAACAGATATTTATATTTCTTGAAGCAAAGATATGAATGCAGAAAGAAAACCAAGTAATTCATATCACACATGTCATTGCCCACAAATGAATGAATATTTAGAATTTCATATTCCTGCTATGGAAGAAAAATATTATATTCTTTAGAAGTTTTTATTCTTATTCACGTTATTTTGTTTTTGAGTACAGGCATACCTAATTTTATTGTGCATCACTTTATTGTGCACACAGTTGCATTTAATACAAATTGAACATTTCTGACAACCCTAAACAAGCCTATCAGTGCCCCTTTTCCAACAACATGTGCTCATTTTGTGTTTCTGTGTCGCATTTTAGTACTTCTTGTGATATTTCAAACCTTTTTTATTATTATTATATCTGTTATGGTGATCTATGATCAGTGGTCTTTGATGTTACTACTTCAATTGTTTTGGGGCACCACAAATCGCATATAAGATGGTGAACTTATTAGATAAATGTTGTGTGTGTTCTCACGGTTCCAGCGACCTGCTGTTCCTCTGTCTTTCTCCCTCTCCTTGGGCCTTCCTATTCCCTGAGCCATGAATAACCCTAAAGTACCCTCTAAATGTTCAAATGAAAGGAAGAGTGGCATGTCTCTCACTTTAAATCAAAAGCTATCTTAGTGAGGTAAGCATGTTCAAAGCCAAGATAGGCCAACAGCTAGGTCTCTTGTGCCAGTTAGCCAAGTCATGAATGCAAAGAAAAAGTTCTTGAAGAAATTTAAAATGGTATTCAGTGAACACACAAATGATAATAAAGTAAAAACAGATTTATTGCTGATATGGACAAAGCTTTAGTGGTCTGGATGGAAGGGGAAGCACTACAACATTTTCTTAAGCAAAAACCTAATCCAGAACAAGGCCCTAACTCTCTTAATTCTGTGAAGGCTGAGAGAGAGGTGAGGAAGCTGCAGAAATAAGGTTGAAGCTAGCTGAGGTTAGTTCATGAGGTGTAGAGAAAGAAGCCATCTCCATAACATAAAAGTGCAAGGTGGCCGGGTGCGGTGGCTCATGCCTGTAATCCTAGCCCTCTGGGAGGCAGAGGCGGGCGGATTGCTCAAGGTCAGGAGTTCGAAACCAGCCTGAGCAAGAGCGAGACCCCATCTCTACTATAAATAAAAAGAAATTAATTGGCCAACTAATATATGTAGAAAAAAAAAAAATTAGCCGGGCATGGTGGTGCATGCCTGTAGTCCCAGCTACTCAGGAGACTGAGGCAGTAGGATTGTTTGAGCCCAGGAGTTTGAGGTTGCTGTGAGCTAGGCTGGCGCCACAGCACTCACTCTAGCCTGGGTGAAGCAGCAAGTATGCTAATGTAGGAGTTGTAACAGGTTATCTATCCAGTGGGAAACCAAAAATTTGCATTTATTGCTATATTCCCTTCATCGACAGTGGTCTGGACCTGAGCTTGCAATATCTCCTGTATATTTAAAGACATTGAAGGTAATTAGGCAATCACTTCATGTTACTTAACATACTCAAGTGGCTATTCATACCTTTGTGGTATATTTTTTGACAATTAGAAAGCAATTTTAAAATTTTTGTTTAAAAATATATTTATATATTCTATTTAAATGTTTCACTATCCTCCTCTTATAATGAATTACAAATGGATATATTGCTCACAAATTGATTTGTCATAAAACGTGCTTGGTTATAAAGTCAAAGAGATTATATTCTAGCAACTCAAAATACTTTCTATGTTGTAGTATTAATTATTATTTATTACTTTTGCAATCTCTGGGGCATTAGAAGTATGTTCTGTGGTTCTGAGACTTTGTTTTCACAGAGCTCATGTCATTAACAGTTCAATAAATCCTCACTGGATATATGACACTCTACTACAGTCATGTATAGAATAGTATAAGACTTCATACTAAGATGGCAAAATGTATTTAGACTTCCCAGTCCTACTCCCACATTCTCATAACTATTAACAATAAAATATTATGGTGGGGGAAAATTTATTTTTGGTCCATATGGAGACCAAGCACGGTGTTGCCTACTTGTTATATGTTGAGAAATGTTTATGATGTATGATAGCAATAGGGCAGAATTAAAAGGTTGAATTATTCAAACCCCAGGTGGGTAGAAATAACAGGGAACAAGTTTCTATACAAGCTGACTAGCTTACCAAAACTATTCATTGTAACATTCTTTCTGGTGTGATGATCTTAATAGGAATGAGAATGATACAGCTGTTGAACTGCTCTTCAGACTAGCAGTCAAAACAAACAGAAGAACCCATCAGTGGTGTTCTTCCCTGATTAAAGGCTGCAATAATCGGAAGCTGGAAAATTAGATCTCCTTCAAGTATTGACGATCGTCACAAACAGACGACTCTGGGACAGTAGCTTCAATGAGCAGAAGATGAGTAAATGAGGTTATGTAGCTAGGAGACTCAGGATTTCAATTGTTATTCTGTCTGTGGAATCAATTATCCCATAAGCTGTTGAATAGTAGGGGTTATTCAATAAATAATTGCATAAATAAATGAATGAAAAAACACATAAAATGACTAAATAAATTTCATATATATATATATATATATATATATATATAAAGTGTGTTTGCTCTCTTGGTTTAATCTTACATTTATGAAAAAATATTAAAATCTATTGAAAATGAAACATTAAACCCATTACTAAGATAATTACAAAGAAGAAAATAAGAGAACAGGAAGAAAATACAAAGACTAAATTCAGAATGGTGGAGTCAGTGAAAAGCCACATTTCTATAATTCTACTAAACTCATGGAAAAGAGAATTAGTCATATTTTCTTAATGGTAAACGATATGGAAGACAGCTCCAGGAAATCCAATGAAATTGCAGAACATTGAAAAGTCATAGAAAAAATATTAAAAAAGTATTAAGGAAAAATTAGAAAATATTGATTCTACAGATAAAATGTTCTTATTGACTAACAAAAGTTATTTAGAAGCATATCTGTATATGCCCAGAAGAAAGTTTAGTTCAAGATAAATAATCTTAATATTACCTTCATCAGAAAAATAGTAATCATGAGGAACAGTAAAATGATTGAGAAACATATATCTTCAGCTTTTTCTTCTGTAATATTAAAAAGAAGAGGGCAACGGAGAAATCATATATAGAGTTTTATGGTATAAACAAATATGGGCTTGTACTTAGCCAAGTAGTCCCTGATGCTTAAAGGCTCAAAGTGCGGTTCCTGGAACAGCAGTGTAGATATCACTTGGGACATCATCAGAGATGCAGCTCCAATACAGACCTACTGAACAAGCATTTTCATTAACGTGACCCCACCAGGTGATTCATGTGCCCACTGAGTTTTAGAACCACAGCGCTAGGCCATACTGCAAATAATGGCAAATGCAGAAGCCTTGAGGACAGAGCATGTCTTGTATCATAGAGGAATGAAAATGAGGGCAGTGTAGATGAAGTAAAGTGATAGAGGAAATCCACAGATATCAGTATTCCTCCATCTCTTGTTCCTGCTCTTTTATGGCCTTCATTTTCAGATAGACTTTTGCAAAGATTGTCACAAACACCAACAATCCCATGTTCTATTTGTTCAGTAATTTGAGTAGAAATGAGTTTGTCTTCCTAATATTTCAAGTAGAAGTTGAAGAATGACTTTCATTGGCTCAGCACAGATCAAGTGCTGACTTTTGAATTAATCACAGTAGACCAGGGATGTTAGTTCTCTAACCAGCCAGGTTTAGGTCATGTGCCAACTCCTGTGCCCAGAGGGTGGGACTCTTCCTTCCCAAACTGTGAAAACTCCAAGTAGGGGTTGGTGGATACACAAGAGAAAACCAAGTAGCTGTTTTTTAAAGTAAACTAGTCAGGCTCAAACAACAGATGTAGACTTCATGCTGTTACAATTTTAAATATTCCCTTGCCAGTGTGTGCAAATGAGATAGTTGGCCAAAGAGCCATTGAATACATACCATAATCTTCATTTTGCCAATAAGATAAAAAGATAATAAATGAGGAAATGGGTAAGAAAAATACATAACTAAATTGTTGCTTAGTTACAAATATATGTATTCATCCATAGGTCAAAATGACAAAATCAACCAATTTATTCATTGAATTAATCGGTTTAATTGTGTTGAGAAAAGATAGCTTATGTATAAAATATGTATGGCATGGTTTGAGAGCCTTAATTTATGCAGATGTGGGCTCCTGGTTATGAATAGTTCTTAAAATAGATTACATTTGGGCTTTAATCTTCATAATATATTCCAGCATCATGATTGAATATAGAAAAAGTATAAATGAGATACTAAGTAAGCACTGCAGGACTGTGAACAAGTTAGTGCATTAACTACTGAAGCAGAACTAGAATTGTGGAGAGATTTTTATCAGAGTCACATTTGTCAGGGTTTCATTTTTATTAGACCTAAAATATCTTAGATTTTCAAGAATTTTTAAATGCCAGAAACATGTCTGCCAATTGCAGCACTCTTGCTAAAATCAAAAAGAATGAAAATTACAATAGTTATGGCAATACATAATGTATTTCTGATATAACAACTGGCTTCCTCCTTATTGTAACACAAAGATGTTCTATCTCATTAGAAAATGTCCTATTAAGCAAGAGTTTGAAACTGTATTTGGACAGATTAGCACAGTATAAGAGGAGAATATACAAACTAAAGTCAGACTGTATTCATTTCCTTCCATCAATTCTTTATGAATGTCTATTTAAATGTCATAATACCAGTTGTGCTCCAAGGATTGGGTAGAAATAAGTTTGCATAGTAAGCATTTTATCACCTAGAAATGATTTATTGCTGGTAACAAGATTTCCAAATTCACCAATAATTGCATTAATGCAAACATGTTGAATACTTAATTTCTTTCAGGCACTCTTCTAGGCACCAGGGATTTAGCAATAAATTAACCACACAGAAACTTTTGACCTCCTAGAGCTTCTATTCTACTGGAGTAAGATAATAATAAAACAAATAATATCTCAGATAAAAAAAACAATCTAGAGAAACAAATAATTTCACATGGAGACAAACATAAAAGTAAAATATACACTCAAATAGATACCATATTGGGAGACTAATTAAGTTCTTCTTGGATCTTTGTCTCTGCTGCTAGGATTACTTCCAAATACCAAAAGTTACTCTTGAATCAATAAAGCCTGCTCACCCTTTTGGAGAACTTTTTTCTTTTTCTCATCTTTTTTTCTAAACATTTTTTTTTTGTGTGTGTGTTTTAGAATATCTTTTATAAACTATATAGTATTGCATATGCTTTTATTAATACAATCACTGCTGGCTCTTAGCCAGAGACCTTAGTTTGTTTAAATTTATCATTTACTAACCTATCTAGATTTTTTTCCTACCATTCATATTCTGTGCTTCATTAACCCTGATTTTTCTATTTTTTTCCTTTTGTTTATGTCTTTAAGAAGTAGCATTTTTTCTGCATCTGACACTGCTTTTATTAAAAAAAAAAAAAAAAAAGAAAAAAAAAAAAAGAAGTAGCATTTTTTTAGGCTGGGCACGGTGGCTCACGCCTGTAATCCTAGCTCTCTGGGAGGATGAGGCGGGTGGATTGCTCGAGGTCAGGAGTTCGAAAGAAGTAGCATTTTTTAAGTGTCATTTTCCACCTAATGACATGGATAATGCATACTTTATTTCTTTTGGTGTAATTTTTAAAAAAATTAACAAACATAATTAAAAGTTTATTCATTATTTATTCCAGCATAATTGAAAGAACTTAAAATGCCTTATGTCTGTTTGTACACCCTCTGTTTTACATTCTTTAATGTTTTCATTCTTTCTTGGTTTCTCTCCTGTCAACAAAACTCACAATATTAAAATATTTATATCATTGGTGTTCACTTGGATTCACTTTATATATTTATCAGTGTCTTTGTCCATCATTCTTTCTAGCATCTCTGTTCTTCCTCTGGTTTCTTTTTTTTTTTTTTTCATTTGTTGCCTCAGAGAATTTCTTCTAAAATTTTTTTATCAAAGTCTGTTAGTTGTATAAATAGAAATGGATAAATTCAAGATAAATTTTAAAAGTGATGTTGACTTTCATCAAAGATATATAAATAATTCTTAAAACTCAACAATAAGGAAACAAACAGTTAAAAAATGGGCCAAAGATCTTAAGAGACACTTAACTAAAGAAGATATATAGATGACAGCTAAACATATGAAAAGATATTCCATGTCATATGTCATCAGGGAAATGCAAATTAAAACAATGAGATGTCACCATACACCTATTAGAATGGCTAATATTCAGGATATTGACAACACTACATACTAGTGAAAATATGCAGCAATGGGAAGTCTTATTCATTGCTGGTGTGAATGCAAAGGTACAGCCACTTTGAAGACATTTTTGTGGTTTCAAATTAAACTGACTTTTAACATATGATCCAACAATTCCACTCCTTGGTATTTATATTTATATTGAGAAGAGATAGTAAGAAAAACATAGATCTTTTTGACTATTTCTAGGTTTCTGTCTAGAATAACTAGATGGATGATATGAGTATTCAATAGACAAGAAATCCTTGGAGTAGACCGAGTTTTGGTTGCAAAAATATGAATTTTCTTTTGGCTATGTTAAATCTAAAGCACCACTACGACATCTGTGTGGAAATGTTAAATAATTAGAAACATGGGTCTAAATTTCAGAAGAAAAGTCTGAGTAAAGGACAGGATTTTTGTGAGTCACTCATATATAAATATTAAAGAAAAAATGGACACAGGTAAAATTTATTTGGAAAAGAACACAGAGAAGAACAAATTTCTATGGATTGAGTCCTGCCTAAAGCATTCCAACATTTAATTGCCAAGTGAATATGTGCAAACTGGTCAAAGAAGGATGGATCTGAAAGATAGGTGGAAAACTAAGAGATTTTATGTTACAGAAGGCAGAAGGAGAAAAACCTTCATCATTCTTGGTGAGGAAACATCTCATCAAAAGAGCAGGCAAGATGTGGATAGAAAAATAGCCATTTATTTCAATTAGTGAAAGCCACTGGTGATTTACACTGAACGATTTTGATGGTAGCCCAATTGGAGAGAATTGAGGTTGGAGAAGTTAGAGATCACTGTAAGCTCCTTAAACTCTTTCAACATATTTAGATTTGTATGAAAATAAATAAAGTAATATGTGAAGGATGTGTGGACTTAAATGAGGATTTCATTTTATTTTTAATGGGAGATTAATGGGAACATTTAAAAGCTAATTGAGTTTAGAGACTGCATAATTATATAAGAGAAATCATGTAAGTTTCCTGAAAAAGTAAGAAGAGTGTGGCACATTGTGAGTGCTGAATAAACTGTATTCACCATCATTTCCATCATCCTTGTAACCATAATATAGAAACATCTATATAGGTAGAAGTTTACTTTTGCAAGACAAAAGAATGAAAATGGGTACAGATGTAGATATTATGTGGATGAGCTGTTCCAGTCATATGGTTTCTATTTTCTGTGTAAATTTGGATGCAAGTTCATTGAATAATAATTCAGAACAGAAGATGTAACTATTTAGGAAAGCATTTGAATATTGTTATAATGCATTGATTCTGTAAGCATTTGTTGGGCATCTACTATATGTCAAGCACTAGTCACTGGGGATATCATGGCCTGTAAAACCAGATCCCTAGCAAAGTTTGTTAAACACACATCAAATTGAATGTAATTCTAATTATGATACATGTTTGTAACGGAAGGACATGCACTGCCATGAGTGCATATGACAAAAGACCTAACACAATGAAGGAGGTTGGGGTGAAGGCTTTCTTAAATCTGCAATATTTGAATTGAGATCAAAGTAGGAGTTGGTAAGGTAAAAAGAGTTATTCAAGTCAATATCTTTTTATTTACATAAATACATATTAAGCACCTAGTATATGTGCCAGATACATTGCTAGATATTGTGGACAATGAGATGAAGAACAACAAAAAATGTCCTTACACTATGCCCACGCTCATGGAGCTTTCTACATAGTAAAGTGGACAGATTTTGAACTGTTATTCCCTCTCCTTGGGATGCTTTTCTGCTGAATAACCGCATGGTTTGTTTCCTTCCTTCAGGTTTTAACCCAAATGCCACTTTTTTTTCCCCAGTAAGCCTTTTATAAACACTCTGATACTTCTTATCCACCACTCCTCCTGTGTTTACTCACATTTAATATTCAATGTATTTTATATGTCTGTTTCATTTATTGCCTGTCTCCCTTTATAGAATGAAAGACTCATGAGAATAGGAATTTTTGCCTGTTTTACTCACAATTATATCCCTGATGTCTGCAACAGTGGTAGACAGAGTTAGTAGTCCATAAATATTTATTGAATCAATAAAGTAATTATGAATATATTAAATGTTATAAAGGAAATTCTAGCAATAAATGGTAGAAGCAATACAAAGAATATCTTTACATGTAATCTTCATCTTACTTATTACTGCTGTGATACTACATTAGAATATCTTTATCTACTACTCATAAAAATGTCTACAATACTAAAAATGTACCTTAGTCTTTCCTGCCCTTCTTCACACCATTTTATATGTACTTTACGTTTAAAGACATCGATTTAATTAAAAGAGAAAACACTTAATGAACATTACATCCCCAGATTATAAATCATAGAGTCCTATTGTCATTCTATGTGTGCATCTTCATGAAACACACTGGCATTGAAGAGAAAAAGAACAGATAGACTCCTCATTGTAGGAGTTGTCATGTTGATCCCCAGTGAATTATCAGCTGTGATCCCTTGCAAATTACAGCATATTGCCCAAATACTCAGGTTTCTTAGCAGAAAAGCCTCTGAATTTTTCGTGGCAGGATCTCCCTGCTTTGCTGTCTGACTTGCATACTCTGTGTGCTCTACAAACATTTGCATTGTGCTTCTTTTGACTACTTCTATGGGATATACTTTGTTTTTAAATAAAATACTTAGATTATGAAATAGGTAAGAGACTGCCTTCAATATGCAAAATAATTCAAGAACTCTATTTTTATTATTTTCGAAAATGGATCAGTTATTCTATAGTTTAAGTTTATTTCTATCCCCTCAGCCCACCCTGGCTCTGGGTAAAATGATCCAATACTTTTTTGCTGAGTTGTTTTTTCTTTTCTTTAAGTTTTATGTCCAAATATATGTGGTTCAAAGGACATTTTCAGCAAGATAATTGATATTATCTTGCTTAAATCCCTTTGTATAACAATAAAATTCATATATCTTTATGCAGTTTATACCAGGATATATTTGCTATGCTTCCAAAAAATATATAGGAAAATAAAACAAAGGTGTTTTTTCCTACTCTCACATAGCAGCCAAGCAATTCTGCAGTGGACACCAGCTGAGTGTCCTCCAATTCAATTCAGACACTATTTACCTGGAGATAGTGCCAGATCTCAGAGGTTGAGGGTCAGTCCCACAATACTGCCCTCAGGTTTGATTAATTTGCTAGAGTGACTCACAGAATTCGGGGAAACACTTTTTATACGTTTACCCATTTATTATAAAGGATATTAGAAAAGATACAGATGAAAAGCCAGATGGAAGAGAGACATAAGACAAAGTATGGGGAAGGAGTGAGGAGCTTCCATGTCCTTTCCAGGCACACTACCCTCCAGCGACTTCCACACGTTCAGCTATCCAAAGCTCCCCAATTAGTCCTTTGGAGTGTTTAGGAAGATTTCATTACCTAGGCATGATCACTAGCATCACTAGCCACTGGTAGACGACTCAACCTTCAGCCCCTTTCTCTTCCCTGGAGGTTGGGGCAGGGGCTGAAAGTTCCAACCCTCTAATCATATGATTGGTTTTTCTGGCAACCAGCCTCCATCCTGAGGCAATCGAGGAGCCCACCAAGAGTCACCTCAGAAGAAGCTTCTATCGTCCAAGAAATTCCAAAGGATTTAGGAGCTCTGTGTCAGATGCTCCTGTCACTCAGGAAATTATAAATGTCATAGGAGTTCTGTGTCAAAGAACTCCTGGAGGTCAGAGGCCAAATATTAGAACAAAAGATTCTCCTAGTGTCCCTATCTATTAAATAGGAGCTCTGTGACAGGAACCAGGAGGCAGGGACCAAAAATATATTTCTTATTATATCACAATATCACAGCTTTCTTTTATTGGACAGTGAAAGCAAAGTGAGTCATCATGATTTCCCTTTGACCTTGGCCTTCAGGATTCCCATAGCTAAATTTAGCTCAAATATAGTAATAACCCTGTATTTGCTATAACTCGATAATGTCCTCCTCTATATTGTTGAAATTCCCTCTTTAACTCTTCTTAATAACATGTTGTCAATTTTCATGAATTATACTCAGCACTTTACATATATGATTTTATTTAATCATCAAAAGAACCATGTAAGAAAGGCATTATCATGTTTTTACTAGTAAGGACACATATGCACAGATATTAGTGAGCAAACATATAAACGTGTGTGTGTATATGTGCAAACATGGGAATGCATGAGTGCATGTGTGTGTTAAGGTACTGTCAATGATGTTTAATTAAATTTAAATTAATTAAATTATTTAAATTAAATGTCAAATTTTGGAAGATGTTTAAAAAAGTAAATATAAAGGGCATGATTGCTTTTCAATTTTCATGAACTCTCCATTTAATTTAATAATATATTATTGCCTATCTTCAACCAAGCTACTGTTCATGTTGTTAAAATATAAATACATCTTTAAAAAATGACTTAAAAAGTGCCAACATTTTTATTTCTAGGTTGTTTCGGCTTTATTCCAGTAAAAGCAAGTGGACCCCCATTCTGCATCAGAGGTAATTCTAGCTTTTTCATTAATAACATATTTTGCATAACTATATGCTAATTGTTTATTTCAAAATATTCATAGCATTAGTATAACTTCTGTTTTCTCTCATGGCCTCTCTTATTATTTTTTGTGTGTTCTCTTCCTGTATTCACATTATTAAAATACAGTCACCCACTATCAGACTTGTACCACCATCCTGAATATATAAGCTGATCATTCTGGCATTTTCATTTATTCAAATTACATACTCAAGTGTAATTGATTCCCTGTTCCCTTCATTTACTCTGAACTAGAGATTTCTTTAAAATACAGATTTTATGATACATCTCCACCTCCTTGTTACATTTTTTAATGCTCCAAGGCCCCAAGATACAATTAAGTAATTTGGGCAGAAGCTGAATAGTCCCCATGTGTAAGTCTTACTTGGAGTTCTGTGAAGCATTTTAAGCCAAGAGACTTTCCAAAAGCTTTTTCCTTTGCTTTAATTCCAATGGTATCATTAAGAAAGAAGGAGGAAGAATTAGTTACTTATATTTGCTCTTGTTTTAATAATACTATGTAAAAAAAGTAAAAATTATGAACTTTTTGACAGTAAAATATTTATATTTCAGAGAAAGAGACAATGGTATGAGATTGTTCTAGAAATAAGCAGAGCTTCATTTGAATATGAACTTCACTGTATGACATTGATTAACTCCTTTATGTATATGATTTAATGATCTTGTTTGTTTTTATGTTTGTGTGTTTTGAGGGAAGCATAATAGTAAAATAAGACCTGGCTTCAAAATTTCCTTTAATTCGTCATGCTTCAGTTCCAAAATCTGTGCAATATGCCTGCTTTCTAATGTATTTCTCACTGGTCTCTTCTGTTGGCAAGACTGCTGGTTTGGGATTTTTGCTTTGAGCATTCTTCAAATCCTTACCTCTGTTTAGCCATATGCTTTTCTTCCCACACAATTATCTATTGATTCACTCTATTAGAGTATCTACAAGGCACTTGCTATAAATACATTGTGCAAAGCACTATATAAAATTTAGATATATATCTGAGGTAAATCCATGAAGAGAACAACATCATCTCACTATAGAGGAAGTACAGAATACAAAGAGAGCTGACATTTGAACTTCATGTATGTCCCAGGTTCTGAAATACATTATTTTATAGGTTATCTTATTTAATTCTCAGAAAAACCTATCACTGTTATTATTTTAATAACTTAAAAAATCCTAAGGTTACGTGTTAAAAAGATCTCTGGAGATTGGTTGCAAAACAATGTGAATATACTAAACAATACTGAACTATAAACTTAAAATGGTAAGTTTTATGTATACATTTTACCACACTTAAAAATTATAAAAATGATGGGAGCTAACTATGTAAGTATTTGCCTCAGTGTCACAAGAAAGTAAAAAATATTGTATTAAAATCTTGTATTAACATTTAAAAAAAAGATTAAAATTCTTATGGTTTGATAGAAGAAATAAGACCTAATGGTTGATATATAAGTAGGGTGATTATAGTTTATAATAATCAATATATAGGCTTGTGTGAGTGCATGTGTATATGCATGTGTGTGGTAAGGTACTGTCAAATTTGGGAAGGTATAAAACTAAGCAAATACAAAGGGCATTTCAAAACAACTAGAAGAGAATAATTCAAATGTTTCCAGCATAAAGAAAAGACAAATATTTGGGGGTGATGAATATCCCACGTACCTCCAATTTGGCTTGTACAAATTATATGAATGTATTAAATTATCACATGTACCCCCAAAGTATGTACATCTATTATGCATCAATTAAAACAATTTAAAATTTCAGTTTAGTTAGATTTCTCTTTCCATTATACTTTACTACTAAATGAGATTATTACCATAAAAGGGACATTGACATTCTGCTTTGAGGGCTTGAATAAGTAATGGATAATATTCTTTGCACAATTCTACCTCTAGAATCACCACTTCATGGTAAAATTATTGCTGTGTTGCCTCTTCCATCACATCACAGGTGTCCCCAAGACAGGGACTTTGTCTTGTTCATTTTGCTGTTTTATACCTTTAGACAGTACTTGGAACATCACATGCATTCAACAATCCAGTGTAAGCTTTTAAGAGCAAGATCTTGGAGAACCTGATGTTAGAGATAGGCCTTGAAAGAAGTGCATGACTTCATGAGGTGAAGAAGATAGGGAAGGAGAGGGAACAGTCCAACAAGTACCTGGAAAACAAATATGTGAACATGAGACAGCACAGAATATATAAAAAGTAAAAATCTGTCACATTTCCTCAAATAGAGAGTGCACGTAGATGGGTACTGAGTAGGAGGTATTGATATAAGTTAGAACACAGTTGTCCTTGAATGTTATAAGTTTCAACAGACTCAAACCCACTGAAATTCATCTGCTAAACCTGACAACCCACTTCTTGGTCCAAGAAAATGTCCAGAATAGTTTAATTAAGTAGATCATAAAAAGAACAACTGAAATTAAATTAATATTAAAAGATGAATAATCTAAAATGTTACTCGACTATAACCATGGGATTCACTATATCAAAGAATATTCCAGATAATCTATGAAATATTTATTGAAACTAAATAGATATATATCAGTACAACAAATAACTATTGTAGTGATAAAGAAAATTCCTCAGAGAGAATAAATAGCTTAGGATATTTAGCAAGTAAGAGACAAGATTGGACTGTGAGCTATGGATTGCATTATTCCAAAAACAATGATACCTTTTAACTGCAAGTATCTCTTAAATCTCATTTTTCTAAGTCTTCAGTAACTTCAATAACTAAGGTTTATTATGTGGATTCTTTGAGGTCCTCATATGTCTTCTGAATCACCAAGGAAATACTAAATTATGATATATTACTTAAATAAAAATACATTCTATCAAATCTCAGTTCTTTAAAAACTGGTATTTCACATAAAGTATCCATGACAGAGATATTAATTAGAACATTTGATCATTCTGAGAATGTTATTCTTCCAACTTGCTAAATATTAAAAGTTTCATTGTGCTCCTCCCATGTCAATATCTGAGACATTAAATTTGGGCAATAGATGCAAAGTCATCTTCTAGCTCTGAGCAGTGCTACCATGACTATCTTTTTCTTTCTCAGTAAAATTTATTTCCCAGGCTCAGATTGGCATATGCATCCCATTTTTACTGTCTACAGCATGATTATGACTGTAATATATGTCATAATTATTAATTATACATGGATTGTAGAGGTGTTTATATCTTTAATTTTTTACTTAAATGTTTTAGTTGACAGGCAAAAGTTCAAAACATAAAAAAACACATTGTAATCTACTATTAACACAAAACATCAGTAAGTATTCCCAACATACATTTCTTTGTGCTCACATTTCAAAGAGTTTGATTTAGTCCAACTGTCGTCATTTTAGTGCTTTAAGGCTTAGAAACTGTTGGTCTATATTTTCTTTCCTACATATGTCTAATATTTTGTCTTCTGTCAGTTATTTTCTTATATAACTATAGATAGTAAGACACCTAAAAATGGTCTAGAGTGATGAGGTTTAGATTTTAATCAATGAAAGAAATTAAATCTATATTGGATTAGATATAAGAAAGTTTGAAAATTCAGATGGAGTTTTAATAAAATATTAAAGGAGCTATAATTACTTAATGAGAACTAGGGAAGCCAAAGGAAACTTATATGAATAAGTTATAAATTACTAATCAAGGCATTTTACCTATAGTGTGGCAAGTATTTACTGCTCAATTAATAGCAACGTACCCTCCTACATAGCTCCACTCTCTGTCAGACACACAGGGACAAATAACTAGTCCTGATTAACAGATTATGAATAAAAGTGACATGTGTCATTATAGGCTGAGCCACGGAAAAGTAATGTCAATTCACTATGCCTGTGTTCTGTTGAGAATCCCAAAGAAGCTGGATGTTTCCAATGGTATCACAGCTGTACCATGGCAGAGCTTGCTTTACCCTGGTAAATCAGGTGGCTTTAAGCAACAGAGTCCTGATGGACCTGAAGCAGCATTGAGCCAGACATATAATACAATGTTAATGTGTTTGGCTACTGAATTTTCGGAGTCATTACTTCAGGACAGCCTAACCTAACCTGATCAGAAGACAAATTGGTCCTGGAGTGCTACAGTAACAAAGTCTAAAATTTGCAAGGTTGGGCTAGTGAAACTAACTAATGTTGGAGACTGAAAATATGATTTATATATATAGTAGCAAAATATTTGGTAAAACTTTTTCTGTGGTAGCCTAAAAAGCAGATGTTCTTCCTCTTTTAGTAGAATTGTAGTGTGGATCAGCCACTTTTTAATGTACTAAGGGAAGTATTGTATGAAAGAGATGACCTAGGAGAGGATTGGCCAGAATACATGCAGAAATAAAAAGGTATAGATATTCTAGAAATTCAGGCCTCTTAAATATTGGAAAAAATAAACATTTTGAGGCTTTGCATTGTAAAAAATTGGACTAAAAAGGCTTTGAATGTCTTAGGGAAAAGATCAGATTTAGAGGGTAGCCTTCTCATTAAATTCAATAATCTCAAAGTGACTGGCATTGCATTAAGAGTGCAGTTTGTGGATAAGAAGGCAAATCTATATAGCAAATCTGTGAACTGTATCCTGAAAAGAATATGGGTTGTGATTACTGGTATGCAGAACTGACTGAATAAAGTGAATGGGAAGGTTACTAAGTTTTTGCAAGAGTTAATTGGTATTGAGAAAAGCCATTCTAAGGAAGGAGAAGAGGTAATGATGAGCAGATTTGAAAGGTTTATATCATGGAAACAGCACTAGCTAAACATTCTCATCATTAGGACCTGTCCTCCTAATTGCTATATTCAATGACAACGAAGTGGACACTTTAAATGTATAATATCAGGTTGTTGGTATTATGCTGATATTATTATGGTTATTAAAGGTCAAGAACCATATAGAATGAAGGATTCACCTAATTAGTCAAGAGTACATGTCATCAATTTGTCACTTGTCATTTAAATCTTAAAACTCTCTTTTTTTTGAAGACTAGTAGTACAGCAGAACAGAAATTGAAGGGAAGTATGTTTTTTCTTTTTTTTTTTTATTACTCCCCTTCTTTAAGTACATAGTCATTCAGCTGCCCTCACAATTGAAGCCATTAAATATTAAGCTCAATCATCTTTGAAAACTAATAGGGAGGTGGAGTGAGATTAAAGCAACAAATAGAATAGAATTCCTAATGGAATAGCAACAGGAAGCAGTTCTCAGACTTATGCTGGGATTGATTTACAAACTTATTTTCATTTTTTCTTTATATAATGATACAAAGTGGGTCAAAGAATGCAAGGGTTCATTGATGGAGTAATGCTTAGTGGGCTTTTCTGAGTTTACTTTGTTAGAACTGATATTATCTTAATAGGAAAAAATCATTGACAGTTTAAAAGGTAACAGAAAAGAGCTTTTTAAAGTAATCTTTGCAATATTTCATAGGGGTATCATTTGTTTTTTCCATTGTCTTCTTCAAATAAAGGACACTGGTTTTTGGTAGTATACCCTATTATGTTGAAGCTGCTAGTCACAGAAATCATGATTTCATATAATTGTATTTTTATAGCAATCAAAATAGAAGTACCTCAACAAATGTTCTCACCTCAAAGTCTTTTTGCACCCTTAGAAGTTACTCCCAGACTTTCAGAGCTGACATGTACCTCAAACATCTAATTAGATTATAGGACCATCAGCCACTCCATAAAGCTATATTAGAACCAATTCTCCAAAACATGAAATTATTTCCCTGACTGAGTGAACACTACTCTTTCCTTTCCTTGAAACAAGTGAAGCCAGACCTGACGCCATTGGATTGAAGATGTTCTCAAGTTTCCCTGCAGTTATTAGGAGGAAAGATATCTGGATGAGAAAGTGAACTGACATTTCATGATAGGTAGCAAAATTATTCAAAGTGCTTACCTCTGAATAGCAAAAGAATCTCAGTTTGTTGAAGCAGAACTTATCAGTTGCCCTGATAGGATATGGAATCAGTAACTCCATCTTGCAGACGAGACAACTGAGGCTCAGAAAGATTAAGGAATTTATCTAAGGTCACTTAGTTATCAGTAGCAGAACTGGGATTTAATTCAAGTTCTCTTTGGCTCAGAGTGTCTTTCTTATTAAAATATGAAGGCTTTTCCCCTGAGATCTGTGGGCTTGAGGGTTAACTTCTAACTTCTATGCATAGGTTTGTGAATGTTTAACATCAGATTCTTTAAAAAGCTGTATCAGTGCAAAAATTTATCTGTTCAAATGTTAGAAGGACAATAATTTCCACCAGTATGTTTTCTTTATTCATTGTGTTATCTGTTTTCTGCTCTTTTGAGGTTTTTCTATGCCTGCGCATAACTGTTCATTCACAGTGAACCACTGCAAACTCTGGTATATTCAATAGGAATTTATATTCTCATTCCCTTTAAATTAACAATGTTTGCACACAAACACTGTGCCAGTTTCTTCTCTCTCCTATTCCCCTCTCTTTTCATATTGCTAATTTATGCTATGAAGAGAAGTCATTCTGAATAGTGATGCATCATCAGATATTTCAGTTTTGAACTCTCTCCTGTGAGCATCTGAAGAAACCCTGTTTGCATTAACATGTGATAGCTTTTACAAATTTTTTAAAGTTTATTTTTAAACATTCATGTGATTCAAAAATCAAAATACTATGGAATCTGTACTTTGAGGTCTTGTTCCAATCCTTGTTCCTTTTAAGTGTGCCCTACCCCTCTGGTCCCTATAGATAACAATATTATTCATTATATGTGTATTTTTTAGTTTTTTTGTGTGTGTAAAATGAGGGAAAACAAATGCATATATTTTTATTTTTCTCCCTTACTTACACAAAAGTAGAAAATTACACAGCTATTTTAAACAACTCTCAATAATGTTGTTCCTGTGCTCATTTTATTTGTATTTCTGTTACAAATGATCCTTCCTAAATTTCTAAGTCAGATTCTATTTTAATCTTGTTATATTTTTGACTGAGTCTAAAGATTTAAAAGATGCAATTTGCAGAACAAATATCACCTTTTACATGTAATTTTGTTTGTTGACTATTTTTCTGTTTGTCTAATTTCTAAGTCTTTGGATGGATTCAAAACTGCAGCCAAGTAATATGTTACCAGTGTCCTTCATAAACTGGTTTAAAGGATGGGAGACTCAAATCAAAAGAATACAGCTACAAAACTTTATTAGGGGTAGAAAGAATAATAATCTTAATGTTTACCTTCCCCTGTATGTGTGAAATAGATAATGATATAATAAACTTCAGAAATCCTTAGTTCCTTAAATAAGTTAGTTTGTATTAGGAATCTGTAAGAGAAAAATAGTGTGTATAGTGTTTCCCCCAAGATACTTGGAAATCTGATTAACATTGTCAAGAACTAGTGCTTCTATGAGCACAGTTGGGTTAAGAATGTGTAGTGTCAGAATAACCAGAAATCAAGGGATTATTTTTAATCCACCAATTCTATTCAATATTGCAAGCTTTGTAGAATAAGCTCTAGGATCACCATCTGTCAACTTCAACTGTTGGTGGGTTACCTAGGTAGAAATAATCCCAGGAGAATTTCACTTCATCGGTATATTTTCTTGAAAAATCTATATTCTCAGTAAATCAAATGAATCACATTAGTAAGAGATGATGACAAATAGATTAAAGCTATTAATAATAGACTGCAATTTAGTTTAGAATCTACATAATCTCCCTGCCTATCCAGGATATGTTCACAGAAAAAATGAAAGGTTAAAAAAAAAAAAAATCTATCAATTGGCTGCTATTTGTCAAGGATCTCTGGTATAAACTCTGCAGCTGAAGGTTAGAAAAGTGTGTTTTCTTTTTTAATTTAACACACCTATTATTAAAAATTACTGATGATAAAATGAGGCCATTTACATTACACTTATTAAGGAGGCCACCTTCGAAGATATTTAATAGAAATGTCATAACTAGAAAGAAGATTTGTGAATGCTAAAGGATTTTTGTCTTTGTGTTGTATGTCAGGGGATTAATTTTTATATATAAAAACCCTTTCCACTAAAAATTGATCTTTAAAAATATAGCAAATCCCTGTTGAGTCTTAGGAAATATGACATTTCCAAGTATAGATTTCAAATGAGTCATTCATGTTAAAAAAAAAAAAATGCCTCTGTAGTCAGAGATGAGATCCCAAATAAGTAAAATGAGGTCTGTGCAAAATCTCAGTTAAGAAAAATTCCACTCTAGTTAGTAAAGTATCATGTTTTTGGCCCTCTCTAGAAATTTAACTGAATTTACTGTCTCCTTGACCCCACTGTGGTATTTAACGATAACATCCCCCTCTTGGAGAATAACTTAAAGTGATTGTTTATGTCTTTTGCTGCCTGGAATATGGTTTCTCCATCTCATCCCAGAAAGTGAGAATCTGTTTCAAGTTTCCCTTCATTGCTATGTCACCCATGAAGCCTTTCTTAATACCTTCCAATTGGATGTGATTTCTAGTTCTTCTGAACTACCAGAGTACTGTGTTTGTACATCTTTTAGGACTCTTGATATCTTCAAATATGTACCTCTTTTTCTATCTTAGACTCTAAACTCCTTTAGTGTATGTGCAGTTTTGTACTTAGATTTGCATTTAGCACAGAAATTTATAGTAATTAGGAGCTCACGAAATGGTTAGTGAGTTGATTTGAATATAATTCAACACTGGTTAACACTGGTGTACTAAAGAGAGGAGGGATGATTTATACCTGTGCCCTTCATGTGTACTACTATAATCTGTAGTAAACTTTAATCCTTTTTTTAATGACTGACTTTTGGTATTTAATAAATATACATAAATTTAATATCCATGAACTAAGAAAATTGATGAGTATTTTAATACACTTTAAAACAAATAAAAATTTCAAAAACAAAGCAAAAATAATTGGCCAGTGTACCATCTAAAATTGCCTAATGTGTCACTACTCCTTTTGAATATTTACCTCATTGTTTTTTATTGTTGAAATTTATACTGGATGACACAGTATAAGGTTATTGGCAAATTACTGAGTGGACACTATATACCCAGAATGTTCTGGCTAAAGTAAGGGACAGAATAGGGGACCACAGCATCAAGGGCCATTTATTTCAGTGATCACTTGTAGACTCAGATCTACTAGAAAAGATGCCCGAGTCCAAAATCTGTGATTAAACCAAATTAACACAATAGATTTAACAAAGTTCTGTCTTATTTATTTGTGCTGGATAACCTTTTCTGAAATACAAGAGGATTCAATTATATATTTATACCTGACATTCTTTATTTCCTTAGCCTAAAGCTAAATGGACGTTATCTTTCCAGAATCTATTTTCCTTGTTTTACACTCAGGGACATCTGATATGTGTTGTGCATATTTTCATTGTTTTTCTTTTAAAGAACAGTTTTATTTCTATTATATTAACTATGACTATGTAATGTGATGAAGTCAAAAGGGAGGGGAAAATGCTTCTGATAAACTTTCATTACCATCCCTCAAAGATTGAAACTAGAAAGATTTGTGGCTATGTGTGAATTGTTTTAACCTCATATTTATACAGAAACATTTTTGAAAATGTTAGTGGTCTAATAATGAGACACCTGACAGTAGGAAACAATATCCTCTCTATTGCATTGTAGGCAAACCTAAAAAAGTAATAGCTTCATTATTTTTGCACTAAGCATTCCCAGATTAAGTGAACCTTGTATCCAGCAGCTAAATCAATTTTTACTGCATTTGCAGAATAAGACGAGTTGCATGTCTTTTTTACAGTTTCAAAAGTGGGCATGTTTATCATGTCTTCTATTTTTTATAAGCCTCAAGTATAATAGTATTTCAACAAAAAATATGTTTTGGGGGAATTAGTTTCATTGTTGATAAGATTCTGACAATGATTGATACGTCTAATCCATTCATAAATGCTTCAGTTCTTTGATTGCCTTTGGAAGTAAAACTAAGACCCAAGGAGAAATATTTTATTACTTTTAAACATGGTTTGGGCCTATAACAGCTAAATTCAAATCAATAGAAACATGGCTTCAGTATCACCACAGTTGAGGCAGTGGTTATCATACTTTAACGTATATTAGTATAAAAATTTGATTCTATAAAATATAAAGCAAAATATTAATTTTTATCATTGTTACACATTATTATATGGTTATGTAGATAGTTATAATGCATATCCCTTAGTTCATCAGGTGTTGTGAAACATGACAAGTTAGTTGTAAAACTGATTTCAGCTTCTCAGATTAATAATATTTTTTCTACTTCAATGTCATAATCCTTATTTTGCTCATTTGGTATTATCTTACCTTCCATAGGTACTTAGAACTGAGCATCTGATCTTGATTATACTTTTTACGAATTGAGAAGATGGCTCTATTTTTAAAATTTTTATAAATGTAGGGGTACAAGTACAGTTTTGTTACGTGGATATATCATGTAGTGGTGTAGTATAGTCATCACTTGAATAGTGCACATTGTGCTCATTAAATAATTTCTCACGTTTCTCCTCCTTCACACTCTTCCACCCTTTGAGTCTCCAAAATCTATTGTTACATTCTCTATGTGTATGTGTGCATATTATTTAGCTCCCACTTATGTGTGAAAACATGTGTTTCTGAGTTATTTCACTTTAGATAATGGTCTACAGTTCCATACAAGTTGCTGCAAATGACATTATTTCATTCCTTTTTATGGCTGAGTGGTATTCCATGGTATAAATATGCCACATTTTATTTATCTAAACATCCATTGATGAACACTTACTTAGGTTGATTCCATATCTTTGCTATTGTGAATAGTGCTGCTATAAACATGCAAGTGCAGGTATTTCCTTAATATAATGATTTATTTTCCTCTGGGTAGATACTCAGTATTGAAATTGCTGGATTGAATGGGAGTTCTATTTTTAGTTCTTTGAGAAATATCCACATTGTTTTTGATAGAGGTTATATTAACTTACATTTCCCCCAACAGTGTAGAAGAGTTCTCTTTTCTCTGCACCCTTGCCAATATTTGTTACTTTTTGACTTTTTAATAATAGCCATTCTGACTGGTGTAAGATGGTATGTCGTTGTTTTAATTTGCATTTATCTGATAATTAGTGATGTTGAACATTTTTTCTTATGCCTGTTGGCCATTTGTATGTCTTCTTTTGAAAAATGCCTGTTCACATCCTTTGCACACTTTTTAATGGGGTTATTTGCTTTTGTCATTGCTGCTGTTGTTTTTGAGTTGTTTGAGTTTCTTGTAGTTTCTGGATATTAGTCTTTTGTTGAATGCATAATTTGCAAATATTTTCTCCCATTCTAAAGATTGTCTGTTTGTTCTGTTGATTATTTCTTATCCTATGAAGAAGGTTTTAAATTTAATTAATTCCAATTTATCTATTTTTGTTTTTCTTGCATTTGCTTTTGAGATCATAGTCATGAATTCTTTACCTAAATCAATGTCCATAAGAGTTTTTCCCAGGTTTTCTTCTAGAATGCTTATAGTTTCAGGTCTTACATTTAAATCCCGAATCCATCTTGAGTTATTTTTTGCATATGGTGAGAGATAGGGGTCCAGTTGCATTCTTCTGCTGTGGCAATCCAGTATTTTCAGCACTAATTGTGGAATAGGATGTCCTTTCCCAAGTGTATGTTTTTGTTAACCTTTTCAAAGATCAGTTGGCTGTAGAATTGTGACTGTATTTCTGGGTTCTGCAGAAATGTGACTGTATTTCTGTTGTTCTGCTCCATTGGTCTGTGCATCTGTTTTTTTTTTTTTTTTTTTTTTTTTTTTGCCAATACCATGCTCTTTTGGTTACTATAGCCTTGTAGTATAATTTGAAGTCAGAAAATGTGATGCCAGCTTTGTTCTTTTTAAGATTACTTTGGCTATTCTGGCTATTTTTTGGTTTCATATGAATTTTAAAATTGTATTTTTCTAATCTGTGGAAAAAATGATGTTGGCATTTTGATAGGAATTGTACTGAATCTATATAGATTTCTTTGGGTAGTGTGGTAATTTCAGTAATAGTGATTCTTCCAACACATGAACATTGGACGTGTGTCCATATTTGTTTCCTTGAGGGGATGGCTCTATTTTGGATGGGATGGTTTTTGTTTGGTTTGGTTTTTTTCCTTTTATTTTATCATATTATCAGGGTACAAATATTGTTAGGGTTACATATATTGTCCCTGCCATTCCTATCCCTGTCCCCCACCTTACCAAAACATCAAGCATGCCCTACCCCCAGGTGGTGCACATTGCACCTATTTTGTAAGTATATATCCTTCCCCTCCTCCCCCCTCCCATCTGCTCACCACCAGATAAAAGTTTTTTTTTTGTTCTATTTTTGACCTTTGGGTTACATTATATATCTTTGCCTTTCCCTACGAAGGGTTAGAGGTATTCCCAACCCCCACACAATGCTCGTCACAACCCTAAGATGTGTATCTCCCCTTCCCCCAAACCCTGGTGAGCACTACCACCATTTGAGCACCATAGTTTTAATCAGTAAGTACCAATTTGATGGTGAGTAGAAGTGGAGCCCCTTTTCTTAATCTTGTGTCACCTCACTTTGGATAATGGGTTTAAGCTTAATCCAGGATAGGATAAACAGTGCTAGCTCACTGTCATTTCTTAGAATTCAGTAGTATTCCATTGTGAGCATATACCAAATTTTAATTATCCATTCATGAATTTATAGACACTTGAATTGTTTCCATGATCTTGCAATAGTGAATTGTGCTGCCATAAACATTCGGGTGCAGATGTCTTTATAGTAGAATGTCTTATGCTCTCTTGGGTAGATGCCCAACAATGCTATTGCTGGGGTTGAATGGTATTTCTATATCTAGCTGTTTGAGGTATCTCCAAATTCTTTTCCACAGAGTTTGCATTAATTTGCAGTTCCACTAGCAGTGTAATAGTGTTCCTTTCTCTCCCCATCCTTGCCAGCATTTGTTGTTTTGGGATTTCTTGATACAAGCCATTCTCACTGGTGTTAGATGGTATGCCATTGTGGTTTTGATTTGAATTTCTCTGATGGTAAGAGATGTTGAGCATTTGTTTTACATGTTTTCAGACTATTATTCTGTCTTCTTTGGAGAAGTTTCTGTTCATTTCCATTGCCCATTTCTTGATGGGATTGTTTGATTTTTTTCTTGTTTATTCTTTTAAGTTCTAGATAGATTCTTGTTATTAGATCTTTGTCAGAAGTATGGAGAGCAAATATTTTCTCCTGTACTGTGGGTTGTCTATTTGCTCTAATGATGATTTCCTTAGCTGTGCAGAAACTTTTTAATTTGATCAGATCCCATTTGTTTATTTTTGATGCAGCGGTGATAGCCTTGGGGCTCTTCCTCAAAAATGCTTTGCCTAGACCAATGTCTAATAGTGTTTTCCCAGTGCCTTCTTCTAGGATTCTTAAGGTTTCATGCCTTAGGTTTAAGTCTGTTATCCATATTGAGTGAATTTTTGTGAGAGGTGAGAAGTAGGGATCCTGTTTCAATCTTCTGCATGTAGCTAACCAGTTTTCCCAGCACCATTTATTGAAGAGAGATTCTTTCCCCCATTGTATATTTTTATCTACTTTATCAAATATTAGGTTGCCATATACTGATGGTTTCATCTTTGGTATCCCACATCTATTCCAGATATTGATGCTTCTGTTCTTGTGCCAGTACCAGGCTGATTTAACTATTATTGCTTTATAGTAAAGATTGAAGTCCGGAAGACTGATACCTCCCAGTTTGTTCTTCTTACCTAAGATTGCTTTGGCTATAAGAGGTTTCTTCTGGTTCCATACAAAGTGAAGAATTAATTTTTCTAGATCTGTTAAGAATGCTGGTGATATTTTGATAGGGATTGCATTAATTCTATAGATAACTTTAGGTAATATTGACATTTTAACAATATTTATTCTACCAATCCATGAACAAGGTAGATTTTTCCATCTGTTCAAATCATCTGCAGTTTCCTTTTTTAGTGTTTTGTAGTTCTCCTTGTATAAATCTTTTGTATCTTTTGTTAAGTATACTCCTAGATATTTACTTTTCTTTGGGGCTATAGTAAAGGCTATTGCGTTTTTGATTTGAGTTTCTGTTTGATGGTTCTTTGCATATATGATGGCTTCTGATTTGTGTATATTGATATTATAACCTGAAACTTTACCAAATTTATTTATTAAATCTCAGAGTCTCTTGGATGAATCCATGGGATTTTCCAGGTATAATATCGTATCATCAGCGAAGAGCGAGAGTTTGATCTCATCTGCCCCCACTTGGATGCCCTTAATATCCCTCTCTTGTCTGATTGCTATAGCTAGGACTTTCAGTACTAGTTGAATAAAAGAGGAGACAGTGGCCATCCTTGTCTAGTTCCGGATCGAAGAGGGAATGATTTCAATTTTCCCCCATTTAGAATGATATTAGCAGTGGGTTTGTTATAAATGGATCTGGTAATTTTTAGATATGAACTGTCTATGCCTATTTTGTTAAGAGTTTTTATCATAAAGGTGTGTTGTACTTTATCAAATGCTTTTTCTGTGTCTATTGCCAGAATCATATGGTCTTTGTTCTTGATTTTATTTATGAAGTGAATTGCATTTATAGACTTGTGTATTTTGAACTAGCCTCTCATCCCTGGAATAAAGCCCATCTGGTCATGGTGAAGTATTTTTTTTGATGTGCTGCTGAATTCTATTTGCTAGAATTTTATTTAGGATTTTTGCATCTGTATTCATGAGGGATATTGGTCTTTAATTTTCTTTTTCTGTTACGTCCTTTCCTGCCTTTGGTATCAAGGTGATATTGGCTTCGTAGAATGAGTTAGGAAGGATACCGTGTTTCTCAATGGTGTTGAATAGTTTCTGTAGTATAGATATAGTTCATCTTTGTATGTTTGGTAGAACTCTGAAGTGTAGCCATTGGGTCCAGGACTTTTCCGTTTGGGGAGGTTTTTAATTGCTGCTTCAATTTCTGAGCTTAAGATTGGTCTATTCAGAAGATCTGTTACCTCCTGGGTGAACTTAGGGAGGTTGTATGAATATAGGAATTTGTCCATTTCATCTTTGTTCTGTAGTTTTGGGGCATATAGTTTTTTATAGTAATCAAATATAATGTTTTGTATTTCTGTGGTGTCTGTTGTGATCTCTCCTTTTTCATTTCTTATTGAGTTTATTAGAGTCTTTTCCCTTTGAGTCCTTGTCAATTTAGCAAGAGGGCTATCAATTTTGTTTATCTTTTCAAAAAATCAGCTTCTGGTTTTGTTGATCTTTAGTATAGGTCTCTTGTTCTCCATTTCATTCAGTTTCCCTTTGATCTTTGTTATTTGTTTTCTTCTAGTAGGATTGGAAGTTGTTTGCTCTTCTTTTTCCAGTTCCTTGAACTTATTTATTAGGTTTTCAGTATCTAAGCTTTGTGTTTTTTAGATGTGAGCATTAATTTCTGTTAGTTTTCCTCTCAGGTAAGCTTTTGCTGTATCCCACAGATTTTGGTAACAAGTATCACCGTTAACATTTTGTTCAAAGAAATTCTTGATTTTCCTCTGAATTTCTTCCTTGACCCAATAATTTTTTAATAATAGATTGTTTAGTTTCCATGATTTTGTGGGGCGTTGAGTGTTTCTGTTGGAATTGAACTGTAATTTTATACCATTATGGTCAGACAAGATACATAGTATGCTTTCTATTTTCTTGAATTTTTTTAAGATCTGATTTGCGGCCTAGGATGTGATCAGTTTTGGAGAAGGCTCCATGGGCTGCTGAGAAGAATGTAAATTCAACTTTATTAGGGTGGAATGTTCTATAGAGATCTGTCAGACGTTTTTGATCAAGCGCTCTTTTCAGGTCCATTATTTCTTTGCTTATTTTCTGTTTGGAGGATCTATCCAGATCATTCAGTGGAGTGTTGAAGTCCCCTGCTACTATGGCAGTGTTGTGTAACATGGTGTTTAGATTAGACAAGGTTTGTTTTATGTAATTGGGTGCTCCTGCATTGGGTGCATAAATATTAAGAATTGTTAAATCTTCTTGTTGGATCTTCCCTTTCACCATTATAAATTGGCCTTCTTTATCCTTTTTTACTTTTGTTATTTTAAATCTTAAGTTATCTGGCAATATTATAGCCACCCCAGTTTCTTTTGACTTCCATTGGATGATAGCTTTTGGATGGGATGGTTTTGAAAAATCTCTTTAAGATTGATATTTCTGAATAAAAGTAGTAAGTCAAGTGAATGTCTAAGAAATAATATTTCCAAGAAAAAGAATGTTAAGTAAAAGGCTATGGGGGCAGAGAAAAGTTTGGCATGTACTTGCACAGAAAAACCTCCAAAGAGCACAGTAAGCTTGTAGAGAGTGGTTGAAGGTAAGATTGGAGGGTAGGGTAAGGTATTTAAATCTTATTGTGAATACAATTGGAAACACTTGGAGAGTTTGAATAGGAATGAGGAAAAATATGATTGATGTTTTAAAAAGATTTCTCTGGCTGCTGAGTGGAAAACAATGCAGAACAGAAGAGAAATGATTGTGGAAGCAATGTTTCAAGAGGACATGGAGTTCAATGCACAGATGGAGAAGATGGACTTAGACAGCATTAGGGACACTTCAGCTATTTTAATAAGATAGAAATCAGAATACATAATTGCAGATGCAGGTCTGAAACTGATTTTGTGGGATGAGAATAAGTACATTTTGTTCTGACTGTGTTAGTATGTTTTATTTAAAAAAGATCCAAGGGCATCAGCTGATGTTCAGACAGAAAAGGAGGGTTTTGTAAGTTTGAGTATTGCAGATATAAAGTCATAGTCTTATAGAATGGGAAAGAGATTTCACTTAGATAATATGGTAGGATACTTTGGCCAGTGCTGAGAATCTACTTAGGATTTGTAGTCAAATTTTGAAGTGATACCTGTCAGAATGGCTGTATAATCTACTGTTGTTGTATTAGATGTTTGGATGGAGGGATAGTGTAAATACAGATAATTGTGTCCAATCAGGGTAAATATTATGCCGGGCCAGTACAATGGGACAGTAGAGGAAAAAAGGAGTTGAGAATGTATACAAGGAAGTGTTAATGGTGTTGAAATGTAGAATCTAATCTGGATAAAGAAGGATGCAAAGGTTACCAGTGGAACTGACACAGTAGATCAGTGGATTAAAAGTCCTAGTGGAGTTAAAGAATTTTAGAAACAGAAATATTAAAGAACATGAACTGGAAATATATTAAATTTTAGTTGGAGAACAAGATAGTTGAAATCAGCATAATGGGCATGTTAGAGATGATGGAATGATCAGTGATGAAAAGGCTGGTCATGATGGTAGGATAAGGACAGTTGGAACTGAAGAGGTTAAGTAACTAAGAGGCCAAAGTGTTAAAATATTTAAGTCAGAAATAATAACAGGAGTACTGTCAACACAAGGAGAGCAAGCTATGTACTGAAACTTTCCGTGGGATGACACAGAGGTTGATATATGTCTGCATTAATGAAGGGTGACTTCATTAGATATTAGTGAGGAATACCTGATAACAAATTCTTCTAAAGGATATGAGGGAGTAGAAAAATGAAGAATGATCTGGAGACATAGGCTAGGGTCAAGAAATACATTAACTCCTGCCTCTGGGCCCTGAGATAGAAATATGAGAAAACCAAATCATCTCTTGAAAGGCTTTTAACTAATAGCAGTGTCCTAAAGGGACGATGTAAGGACTTTTGCTTATGACAAACCAAGGATCCCAGAAAGCATGGGGGAAAGGTTTTGCTTAGCTGAGGGATAGAAAGTGAATGAGAACAGGGTCTCTGCAAAGGCACATAGGGATAAGGATCTGGATGAAGGTGCATGACCTCTTGTGGTGACTGAGGTAAATAGAAATGTAAGGTCCATGGTGAATAGTCCTGCTGGACTCTTGGTTAACAAAAGTAAATCATCACTTTCTTGAGACTGGTCTGGTAGCCAATTTGTAGATGCCATATGAAAACTACTGGAGAGTAAGAGGGATAGGAAGACAGACTGGAAAGCTTACCAAGAGCACTAGTAGCTCTGAGGTACTCTTTAAAAACCGTTCTGGGCAATGTTGGGGATTCTGGGGAAACCAGCACCAGATATGTGGAGCCCAAGTGGCCTTCCTTAAAACTTTGGGAGCATTTTGGTGGGAAAAAAAGGAAAGTTGAATGACAGTCCTACCAGGACCATTTGGAATATATGCTGTGGATGTTGTTAAGGTTTAACTTTAGGAGAAATTTGACAAGGAGAGAATAAATGTTACTCTCTAAAGTCTGTGTCCTTGACTTCTACTGATACCAGTAAAAATACTTTATTTTGTTGATAATTGTGCACTATATATCTTCCCTACACCTACTGTTCAACTTTCCATCTTTTCATATTCTGCTCTGTGCCCCTGGTAGCTGATTTGTATGAATTGCATCTCTTGTCCTCCAGATACTGACTGAGTTTGGCCAACAGTTGATTGGAGGGGAAGGGGAGAGGGAGGTCATAGTTTTATTATCCCTGTTACTCACTTATTGGGTTCTGCATAAACTATTATATCTTTTAACCTAAGGACACAAAATCTGTTATGTGGCCTTCTACACACAGTTTACTTTCCATGTTCTGTTAACTGCCCATTATCTTTGTTCTTTCAAGCCTAGGGGTAGTCATGATGTTCCAAAATTCTTACTCCTGGTGTACTGTCTTATACTTTGTGGTTTCCCGATATACTGCCCACAGATTTACAAATAGCTTTCTCTAATTACTTAATTTGATTATGCTGTTTTGTACTAGAATAACATCAAAGACAGTGTCATAGTCCATTTCGTGCTTCTATAACAGAATACTGAAGTTTGGGTAATTTATAATAAATAGAAATGTATTGGCTTATGATTTTGGAGGCTGGGAAGTCAAAGACTGAGATACCAGCATCTGGTGAAAGCCTTTGTGGTATAAATTTATTTCATGGGGGAGGTGGAAGGGAAAGAGAGTGTGAGAAAGAGAGAGATAGAGAGAGAGAGCATGCACACACACATATGCCAGAAGGGCCAAACTCATCCTTTTATAAGAAACTCACTCCCGTAAAATCAAACCCATTATAAAGGCATTAATCCATTTTTGAGGGTGGTGCCTCATGACCCAAACACTTTTCATTAGGCCACACCTCCCAACATCACCAAATATGGGATCAAATTTTCAAGACATTAACTTTGGGGTACATATTGAAACTACATCATACAATAAATGGTATTAGGGATGACACCAAGAAACAGACACTTAATTGAGATTCTTAGATTGAGTGACTCATATATTTGAGAAATACACAGGTAACCTTTTTGCTGACAAGAAATGGGAATGAGTAATCCACAATATGTGGTAGCATGCATGTTTGCAAGTGACATACGATGAAGCCAAGTGGAAGCCAAAGTGTTAGAGATCAAGGGCTATGGCAATCTGCTTTTACAGCTTCAATAACAGGTATAGATTGTGACATTAGCTGGCTACTACAAAGGCTATGCAGCACAACCAACCTCTGACATATTGATGGTTACTGATTAAATGGTTAATAAGGCTTGTTGAAATAATTACTAGTACACAGTTGCAATTACACAGCAATCATTATCTTACCACTGATTCTGGTATATATTCATTGCCTTAGGTGCAGTAAAGGTTTCTGGTGTTTAAGCCTGTAACTCATCATCTGTGTTCTAGAAACTCATTAACCTCATTTAATTCTGATATTAGAAGTTAAACTAAGAAAATGTGGCATTTACTGTGATCTGGGCAATATTGAGTGACCCATGAAATTACTAGCTTTTGTAGATTGTAGTACTGAAAACTTTGTTGAAAGAAATTACCTATCATGTCATGTGCAATTTCTTTGACTTTTCTTCCTGGTCTCAGAAAAATCTAGAAGGTTGTAGGGTATGGTTTGGATACTGACTCATTGAGGACTCTCTAGGACAAGTTAATTTATTATATCTAAGTTGTGTTTTCCTCATCTACAGAATTTGATTATTATACTACTTTTTAGTGTTTTTGTGAGAAAGGATAGGATGGTGAATGTGGTCAGTGCCCAGACTATAGACAATGTGCAGTGAAATTTATATCCCAACTCCCAGGCCCCAGTTTTACATTGGGAAAATTGTTCAAGCTTTATCATGGTCATTTATTATTTATGAATAGAAAAAAATCAGAACTCATAGATTGATAATACTGTAATGAGTGAGAGAGAGGGAGAGAATGAATCTAATATTCAGGAAATTTTGAAGACTTTAACAAATACTTGCTAGACAGTAGAAACCATTGCTTTGCCAGAATATTCATCTGAAATTACAACAGTGTCATTCGGACATTTTTATATATTGAGTTATGCCCCCCAAAAAGATATGTTGAAGTTATAACCCCTGTACCTCAGAATGTGACCTTATTTGAAAATGGGATCACTAAGATGTAATAAAGATAGATCATACTGGAGTAGGGTGGCCCTCCAATCCAATATAACTGATCTCCTTAGAAGATGATTATGTGAAGACAGACACAGGGAGAACACCAAGTAATGATGAAGGCACAGATTATAGTAATGCAGCTGCAAGCCAAAAAGTACCAAAGATTGCTGGCAAACCCCCAGAAGCTAGGACAAAGCAAAGAAGGATTCTCTCTGAGGGTTTTAGAAAGAGCATGACCCCACTGACAATTCAATTTCAGACTTCTAGATTTGAGAACTGTGAAAGAATAAATGTCTGATGTTTTAAATCACTCAGTTTGTGATACTTTGTTATAGCAGCCATAGGAAACTAATACAGATACTAATACTAATACAGATACTAATACTAAAGGTTAGATACAAATGCAGTAATAGAAATTACTGAGAAATGGCTGTTGGCATTCTGCTCTTCTGTGCAGATTCACTCACAGAGGAATGGTTCCCAACCGTTTAAGGAAGTGACAGCTGCAAACATGAAACATATCTCACATGGACCAAAAACTGTAGCACTTCTCTCATGTAACTCATCAATAATTGGGTTAATCTTGGATATTTTCTCCTTAGTATTTACTGGTTTTTTTCCCTATTATTTAACCAAGTAGATGATGTTTTCAGTCATCTTTCTTTATTTTTTTCCATGCCTACTGTCAGTCCAAATGATGATTCAGGCAAATTCAAAATATTTTATTATTGCTCTCTCAAAGACAATGGCTTAACAGCTTCCTGATCCTCTAAATTTAGAATTTTCACACTGGATAAAAATTAATGGCCCTGGTGTTCACCAAAAAGAACAATAAATATACTCTTTATGTAGGTTAGGTATTATCTTATATAAAATATATATTATCCTGTATAAACTATGCTGTTTTATAGAACCCTTCTCTTTACTGTTTTTCATCACCCCCAGAAAAACTCACAAAAGAAAGGAAATGTGCATTGTTTTAGTTACAAAAATAAATTAATTTTCAAAATGGAGACACATTGTTATATCCATATGTTGCTTAGGTCAGAACATATTGAAGAAAAACATATTAAACCATCTTTCTTATTAGTTAAAAGCATTTCTATAAATACCCAGGGATCATTCTTATACCACTTAGCTAACATGAGAGTAACTTTTTAAAAATTTTCTTCGTGGAAGAATGTCTCCAAGATAAATATACTTTGGGGAAGGTGTGATAGTGCCAGAATTGCTAAATTACTAAAGGTTTAATATAATTTCCATAGGAACTACCCTGTGGGATATTCTTGGCAAGATAATTTGGGAAGATAATCAAGCCATGTAGATTGGCAGAACAGCCAAGAAAGAAATCAGATGTAACATGGGAACCACAGGAATCTGAATTACTTAAGTATGGTTGCTTTATTTACAAATGGACTGAGCAAATGTCTCATTAAATAAAAACTGATTTTTCAAGGGAAATACTAAATATCCACAATACAGAATAAGAATAAAGATAACAAATGCCGAACATTCGGCTACAACAAACTGTGAAATTAGTTTTTCTCAGCCTAATGGAGAACAAACAATGGCTTTCTGTGTTTAATACTTATCAAGCACATTCCTCAGGGAATAATTTATTCCCACAAAAGCTGCGAATGACCATTTTGTATTAGGTTTATTTAACCAGAAAGGCAGAATTTCTAACTTTCATACTTTTAATTTGATAATAATATGTGGTCTTTTACAAATGCACATGATAAAATAGGTTTTAGAAGTATTTTCTAGGGCAATGCAACCCAGAGTGCAGGCTGCAGACTCAGGGCTGCTTTCCAAGTTACTTGTTACCAGAATATAGTAAGTACGAAAATTGCAAGTTTTAAAAACTTTTAAAGCAACATGACATTCTCATGATAGGTAAACCTGTGGTCAGTGCACTCTTCTAATTGAGTAGGTTGTAGACCAGTTCAGGTGCTGCAGAACTTGCATGACAAGTTCCATAGAGCAGGAGCTACATACTAATCATGCACAGTTGAAACATGTGTTGGTCTGTGACAGGAAAGATAAAAAAAAACACAAAAAAATGTATCATAGATAGTTTGAGAAGCACTGATATACTAGGAACAGCATGGAGTTTGAAGTCAGAGGGACCTTGGTCTAAATCTAATGCTGCATTTCTTATCCCATGTGATCCTGGTAACATCACTTAAATTGGAAAAATGGAGATGGTAATTCTTATCTCAGAGGGTCACTGAGAAACTTAAATGGAATACCTGATTGTAAATAACACAATTGCTCACTAGTGCTTTATATCAGACTAATTTCAGTTCATATACTTTCTTTGCCACTGAGAAAGATACCACCACCCTACTCAGGATTGCTAACTGTATCCTTTAGGAATAATAAACATGAGCTCTAATGGAACCAGTAAGGTACAAGAGTCAGTAACTCTAGATTAAACTTCTCTGGATAAAAATAGAGAAACCACAACATTGTGTGTGTACGCACGTGCATGCGCACACAACTATATTTAAATGATCTTTTTATGAGTTTAATAAATGCATTGCCAACCAAGTCTTCCTAAGTCCATCCTAACATGTTTCTATGAATTTTATTTTTACTTCCAATCAAACTTCAAGCATTTTAGTAAAGGTATACTGTTATCCCTTGCTCTAGTCCATTACTTACTTCATGTGAAAACCTGAATACAATTCAAACCTACTCAGACTGATTAAAGACTAACAAGATGACACATGTTTTCTATAAATTTCTAGGTAATTCTGAACACAGACCTTATTGTTCACATACTTAGTTGTGTATTGTATGATGCTCCTTGCTTGTACTGTGTGGACATACATCTAAAATTAACTGATTGGGACCATGAAATACAGTGACAAACTATGTCAAATTGCAGGTAGCAGTTACCAGAACTTAGAAGTTGAAAGATTTACAGAGAGGTTTGTCATGAAAAAGAATTCACAGAGAAACACAATCTGCTTCTTGTAAGTCAATGAAAAGTAAACTGGAGAAATGAGTCTTCACCCCTCACTCTCATCCCTCCTTCTAATTTCCTTTTGGAGCTTTCAGTCGTCCTAATCCAACTGGAAGCCAAAGGCCAAGGAAGCCTATTTAGAGCAGCCATTGGGAGCAGAGTAAGGATATGGAGACACACAAAGAAGATATCCAGCATAGCATATGTACACACACATGCATACACATTCACACACATGTGAGAAAGAGAGAGACATCTGCCTATCTTAATTATATTTACCAAAATATCAAACTGTGATTATCTAATAAAGTAAGATTTGCAATGAATCTTATTTCTTCATGCCTTTCACAGTAGTTAATTTTTTGTTATTGCTATGCATATGCTTTTTTAAAAAAATTTAGTAACAACAAAAAAGTTATTTTCATTGTGAGAACAACAAACTAAGATTGCTGGTAGTACACAAGAAAAGCATAGATGAAAGAGGACAATCTAAAGCTAGGAACAGGTTTTCCTCAACACCATTTAAGCCTACTTGACTGTCAGTAGCTCATGCAGTCTTTAGCACTTTGTAGCAAAAGAAACCAAACAAAGAAAAAGCTTAGAGTTAAGAAGTATGCTGTGAAAAACTTCCCCAAATGCTGCAGAATCAGAAGGGATGAGAATTAAAGACTCAAAAGCTATTTCGACTTACCCTCATGTTCTGAGTCAGAATACTGAGTACATCAGAACTCTGTTTTCTCCAAATGGATAGAAATGATGCACTGCCAATGATATAAAAAGGTCATGGATCCCAGGACAAAACAGAGCTAGGAATCAGGTCAAAGAAAAACTGCATTTGTATTAATAATGCTCAATATGAAGTGCATCTAAATAAAAGCTGCTATGAATTTCTGATTTGTTGTCCAAGAAAATATGTGTGTGTGTGTGTGTGTGTGTGTAGCAATGACAAAGCAGAGATGTGAAGCGTTTAAATCTCAGCTTAAATATCCCCTTACATCCATGACCTTGGAAGTCCATCACACATCCATAGACTAGTATAAACAACTGCATGAAAGATATTTGCTAAGTGAATTAATTTAAGGAACTCTACCTCGTTAATTCACATTAAATCCTACTGATATGGCTCTGACTTTGTTCGATAATTCATGCGTATGTTTTGTTCCTAAATTCAGGTCTTTACTTTATATCCAGTTTATGGAATCGTGTCCCTATCTGACTACCCCCTACACACATGCTAAACCCTTTCTAAGATCATCCAAATGCCCACAAAATTGGAATATTACTTTATTTTCATGTCAATCTTCTGCAGGGACTGAATCACTTTTCTGGATATTTAGACAAATAGTTACCACCTTTTTTCTAAATCTTTTTGAAAATAAATACTTGTCTTTCTAAATATCACATGACTACTATCACCTCCCATCACATGCATATTTTTTTTTTGGTTTGCATAAATTTATTAAAATTGAAGGATGCTGTTTAATTTTCTACCTCAGGAGTATCTGTACAGCTGCTTTTCAAAGGGTAACATATATGCATGTTTGTTGTGGTCCTAAAAGCCCTTGAAGTTTTCAGAATAATTTTTGAGGGGCCTCCATGACACCAACTGCATGCTCACATTAATACCTGGCCTATTTCAACCCTGAAAACCAGTGATGTGTACTTATTAATGGCAAATCTCTAGAGCTAGAGTGTACAGCTCAGACATCCAGCCCCACATTACTAACTTCTGTGTGCTGGTGGGTTTTATGGTGACATGAATTTGGTTACGTCAATTCATATGAGGAACATATCAGCGCTGGTTCATAGAAGCATTAAAATAATATTTTTTCTTGGAACATCCTATGGTTATTGTTGTGCCCACAGCTTTATTCTCTACCAATGTACCTAGGAATACTTGGAAATAACTGTAATCAATTCAGTGGGTGTAATAATTGTAGGTATCGTTCTCTTCATATATAACCTTTCTCACCACCTATCAAAGCTGTCCTCACATTTTTGTAATGTTTCTCATCTTAACTAATGACATTTACTATAAATTGCTCAATCATGGAAACACAATTTTAAAATATATATATAATTCATCATTAATATTTATCATACTCTTATTGCTGCCAACTATTTTTGTTTCCTATAATGGACCCAGGCCTTATAATAGGAGCTTCATGTATCTTGTTTAGTCACAGTTTATTTAATCATAACTTTTAATGTATGTTTACCATCACCTTTTTAAGGCTCATTATTACTGGTTTTCACCATGGTTCTTTTAAATATTTTCAATTTGAGGCTAAGGGATACTTTCATTTTGGCTTGCCTCGGCAACTTTTGTTATCAAAACATTTCTTCAGAGTCAGCATTTCTGAATCACTTTTCACTGTGTTCAGTGATCAAGAGCCTTTTAAGTGGAACAGTTGGCATAATCATTCTAGCAGAAAGCACATTTCTGGGTCATAAGTGACCCTAAAACATTTATAAGTTGAAGAGATCCACTTGGAGGGAAAGGCAATCTAATGCAGTTTTTCATATAACCAAATGAAAATTGTTCTATATTATTGTAGTTTGTGTTTCCTCAGGTATCCTCAACCTTGGGTTAAAAATGTGTTCATTGATAGACAAAGTTTGTCTCCTCCGTCCATAAACACCAGTTCCCTGCAAGGCATCTCTTCTTTCCCCTTTTATTCAACCACTATTGGCAGCCCCTGGAGGGTCATCCTTGCAAGTGCATTTTTAACTACTCTAAATAATCGGCACATGGCAACATCAGGAAGCTCTTGTAGATTCTACTAAGCTTGGTCCTGCTACCAGCTATGGCCATTTTACCAGGTACCATAGACTCTTGTAGTAGGTGTTAGTTTCCACTGAGTATCATTGACTTTGCTAGGTACTCACAAAATACTTTCTCTTTGGGGGACTACGTGTGTTTCTTAGAGCTTCAATAACAAAGCACCATAGACTGAGTGCTCTAAAACCAGCAATTTATTTTCTTATAGTTCTGGAGGGTAGAAGGATAAGATCAACGTGTTGTCACAATTGTGCCCTCTCGGAGGGCTCGGGGCAATCTTTTCATACATCTTTGTAGCTTTGCTTAGTGGCTGCTGATCTTTGGCATCCCTTAACTTATAAGATGCATCACTCTAATCTTCACATAGCTTTCTTGTGTTTATGCATCTGTGCCACATCTCCTTTTTCTTAAAAGGACAACGATCATTGGGTTATTGTCCACCTTAACCCAATATGACCTTAACTTGACTATATCTGCAAAGACCCTATTTCCAAAGAAGGTTACCTTTACAGTTACTGAGGGTGGGGACTTGGACATATCTTTTAGGGGGGACACAATTCAACCCAGTACAAGGACCATGGAATCTTAAGCAACCGTTTCTTGAAGGCCTACAATGTAGCTGACACTCTTAGCTCTCCTACTGGAAATTGTCATTGCACCTCTTATTTTCATTTACCCCTTCCCACCAAGCACCACAGCCCCTCTGGCATCTCTCTGGGGAGCAACTAGACCACTAATATGTGGATGCCTTTCAGATTCCAGGACTGCATGAGGTCACAGCAAAAGGACAAAATATGTCTCTCTCTTTTATAATTATTGCTGTTTGTGCCTAAGAATCTTATGGAATTTTTTCCTAACCTGGCTACTTTTGTTTTTATCTATAGTCTATATTCACCTGAGGGAATAAAAGGGATTGAATAGGTGGGGGCTGGACCAAGAACAAAGCTAGATCAAAGATCTGGGATATATTCAGTGGGAAAAAAAACCCATAAATAAACAACAAAAAAGCATTCTTTGACCCTATGGTTTTAAAACTGACTCAAATTCTCTTCCCAGGATCTTTTCTTGCAAAATGTTTCTGTACAGAGTCTCAGTCTCTCTTTCAAATTGACTCTAGGTTGTGCTGTTCCTATACTCAATTTGTACTCACTATTCATATAATTTGTAACACTCAGGCTTCTGAATAATCAGCTTCACCTCCAACTACCAGCACAATCTCTAGTTTTAAGTGCAAATGCAGTTCAAGAAAACACCTAATATCATATTTTTAAAATGCAACCCCAGTTCCATACAGCACTCAAATATTAACATGTCAGCTTCTAAAAAGGGACTGAAAATGATAATGATTATTGAGCTTACTGTTTACTAAATGCTATAATGAGTTCATTATGCCCACTATCTGATTAGATCCTCATGTAGATACATATATACACACACAAATATACCAAATGTGTATATATGTATCTACATGAGGTATATTTGGTATATTTGGTATATTTGTGTGTGTATATATGTATCTACATGAATGATAAGTAGTATTGTCATGTCCTTCACACAGATTAGGAAACTGATGGAACTGTCACACACACACAAAAAAAAATAGATAAATTGCCCAAGATCACTTAGCTAGAACTCTGACCTATCCTGTTGGCTCTTAACACTTCGCATTTTGCCCTGCCATTATCATTCATGTAGCACAGTCCATAGGGTACTTAAGACTATATGCTATAAATATATTATATTGTTTTTATTCTTTAAAGTTGATTAACAATCAGTAAAGAAAATATCCATTTCATTCCTTAAGATGCTATGTTTGGAAATAAACCAGACTGGGAAAATTAGTGCTGGCAAACAGCAGGGGTTCCATGTTCATGTTTACTACTAAATTTAAGGCACATCATCCTAGAATGTGTCACTTTCATAATCAGCAGTTGAATTGTTTTACACACAAATTGCATCTCCCGATGCAATGTATACATTGTTATCCTCACATCTATGGTTCATGCTCTGTTGACTCCTCCATCTGGGGCTGTATGCAAATAAATTTTATATATGCGCACATAAATTTCCTAAACTCAGATCCAATTTATTGGTATTAGCATGTGCTTTCACCCTCCAATATGCTGAAAGAGACAATTTATATTGGATACTTTGTAAAAAGAGAATTAGATATAGATTCAGTGCTGGAAATGTCTCTGTAGGGTAATATATTCCCTCATCCTGTGTCTTCTTTTTCTCTTTTTAATTTTTCTAAATGGGTCAAATGAGGCTAAAGTATAACACTGGGCAGCTTTATTTGTTTGACATAATTACTAATTTGGTAGCAATCTCTTTTATTCGTGGCTGGTGATTTTTTTTCTTTTTTTCTATTGTTTACCATTTTGAGCTAACATCATTTATCTCACGCATCAGATAGAAGAAAACACATATCCTTAGTTTCTAAATGAATGTCCTTCCCCCTGGTTGGCTGTAATATAAGGAGCCCTGCCTTCAACAAATACATTGTGTGGCAGTGATCCTTGGTAGTCCCTTTGAATAGTTTCTATTATTGTTCATCCATTCAGCACCAGCTATACTTTAGGCACTGGACATAGATTATGTGTAAGGCATTCTGGCAAATATTAATATTAGATGATATGTAGGTGATTCTAAGTCACTCAGAACAGTGGACTTTTCAGTTCTTACTGTGTAACTGAGGCTTGAGCTCAATCAGAAAAGAGATATTTCTAAGGTGGAGGTTAATCTTAGGGTAACATATACATGTTTGCCTCAAGTAATGAGTATTTGAGAGTAGATAGGTTATTTCATTCCCCCTTGGGATCCACTTTTTTCATTTATAAAATAAGATTAAGACATGATCTCTGAAGCTCCTTCCAATTCTAGCATTCTCTGATTCAAATGAATCAATAATTCACATAATTATATCAATCTCCTTATGTTTATAATTTTCTATGTAAAATTGGTATTTAATTTTTAAAAATAGAGTCGAATTATTGATTGTGGAAATTTTAAACATTATTAATGCCTATAAAAAGATAAAATAGCTGTTAACCCTAATAATACATTCCAGAGATAAGTAGTCAACATTTGAGCATTTTTCCTCTCCCTATAATTTTATAGGACATTATATTTTATAATACATTTTTATAATAAAATACATTTTCAGGGGCTGTATAAATATCTTTCATCCTCAAGTTTGTGTAATGGTTTTTAACTTGTTTTCTGCATATTTCTAGAAATTCTTTGGCATATTTCCAGGTTCTGCCATTGGGTGGGAAGAGTGGAAGGGAAAACACAAAGAGTCAGATCTCAGGGTGAATGCAGTCTTCCCACTAGATTCCAAGGAGATCTGTAATACAGAGTTATATGAGCAATAAATGCAAACTTAAAGATGATCAGGATTATTTCCATACTACTGCCTGGGAATCATCAGAAAAAGACCATTTCACAGTACACAATGAGAAAATTGACAGGAAATATCTTGGGAAAAGTTTTTCTTATTGAACTGATTTGCACACTTACTGATTCTGGCTGTCTGGGTTGATCAGGAGTCAGGGAAGCACCATTTATGCAACAGTGACTTCCAGGAAAATGATTCACAATGAAAATAAATGAAAGTCTGTGTTCAAGCCAAGAGAAACATTTGCTCAGCTGGAAAGTCAGCCAAGTGTAATATAACCGTCATCACCTCAGAATTCTGTCCTCCAGTCATCTTGTATTTAATTATATGATAACAGTGGGGATGTTAATGCATACTCAGCTTTGGTACAACTGTAGAATTTTGTAACTTTTCCTGAACTTAGGAAATTCTTCCTGCTCTTGGTAAGCACTCTTTCTTTATTTTGTGGAGTGTTACCATTCTGTATTTTTATTGTTTTTAACTTGCCCTTCCTACAGCATCACCCATGAACAAAATACAAATGTAAAGTGTACAGACAGGCATTCTCTCTTAAGGTGGTATATAATGGTAACAGAAGATGTTCTGAGGGATGCAAAGGAATAGAAAACTCCTTAGTAACCATTCCTTTGGCTTTAGCTTTACCTTATGGTCAAATAGAATGCTGCCAATTTCTTATATTGAGCCAGGTGTCTTAGATTTGTCATTAAGTATGGGTAAGAATTCTCTCTCTCTCTGTCTTTCTCTCCCCCTCCATCTTTCTCTGTCATGACCTAATGAACTCTAGATCTATGAGGATCATCACTGAAATCCCTATCAAAAGACAAGTACAAATCAATTCTCTTAAGAATTTACAAAAAAACCCCAAAACACAAATAATAATGCATTGCTTGTAGTACTTGATAATTCTCTAAATCATTCCCTTTTCAACCCATCATGACTTGGCTTCATTCTTCACCACTTCACTGAAACTGATCTTTTTGAAGATCCAAAAGTCTCTTCTCAATCCTCAGTCTGCTGGACTTCTTTATGATATTTGAAATGGATGGTCATTTCCTTCTTTAATTACTTTTTCCTTAAGTTCTGGGATGTTGGCCCATTCCAAGACTCCTCTGATAAGTCAGGAAGTTCCTTAGTCCCTTGCTTCCTGTTTCTATAACTAAATTATTCAATACATTTTAGTGGAAGCTAGGATATTATTGAGAAAGTTGTTAAAATTGACTTGGTCATAATATCTGCTCAATAATTGCAGAAGGATAAGTCAATGTTTATATGAGCTAAATTTTTACCAGTAGTGAATGAACAACTCTGAACTATTCATCCTGATACATTTACATTTGATTGTAAAAATCTTATTGTAGTCTACAATGTATCCTAAAAGCTTAAGAAGAATTAAAGATTCCTTAAGGCTCTGCCTCCGTATCTATTTTCTTCTTACTGTATATTATCTCCTCTGTTGCCATCATAGCTTCAATTAGAAGTTCTGTACTTACAATTCTAAAATCTAGAGCTTTTCTGTTACCTTTTTATTGTCTGATATTTTAATATTCTATATTATTTTTTATTTTCAAAGTATTAAGGAGAAATAAATATTTCAGTTACATGTATCAATTTTTAATGCTTGATTCATGACTATAAGTGTGCCAATCACATAGATAGTGTTCATTGTACCCATTAGGCAGATCTTTGCCCCTCTCCTCCTCCCCCCTCACTCCTGCTTGATTTCCACTAAGTTTTACATTCCTGTATGCACATGTGTGTTCATTGGTTAGTTCCATTTTAATAGCAAGTACATGTGGTGTTTGTTTTTCCATTCTTGTGATACTTTACTTAGCATAATTGTCTCCTGTTCTATCCAGATTGTTGCAAAAGGCATTAATTCATCCTTTTTTTAATGGCTGAGTAGCACTCCATGGTATATATACACGACATTTTGTTAATCCATTCGTGAATTGATGGGCACTTGGGTTGATTCCAGATCTTTGCAATTGTGAATTGCAATAATATTTGAGCACAGTGTCTTTTTGATAAAATGATTTTCTTTTTTCTTTGGGTAGAAACCCAGGAGGGGGATTGCTTGATCGAATGGTAGGTCTACTTTTAGTTCTTTGAGGAATCTCCATACTGTTTTCCATAGAAGTTGTACTGATTTGCAGTCCCACCAACTGTATATAATAGTTCCTTTTTCTCTGCATATATGCCATCATTTGTTGTTTTTGGACTTTTTCATAAAAGCCATTCTAACAGGGGTGAGGTGATATCTCATTGTGGTTTTAATTTGCAGTTCCCTGATGAGTAGAGGCATTGAAATTATTTACACATGTTTATTAGCCATTTGTCTATCTTCTTTTGAAAAGCTTCTGTTCATGTTTTTTGCCTATTTTTTAATGGGGTTGTTCTTTTGCTGATTTCCTTGAGTTCTTTGTAGATTCTGGATGTTAGCCCTTTATTGGATGTATAGCTTGTGAATATATTCTCTCATTCTATAAATTGTCTATTTGCTCTATTGATTATTTCCTTTGCTGAGAAGAAATGTGTTAGTTTAATCAAATCCCATTTATTTATTTTTGTTAGTACTGTGATTGCCATTAGGATCTTAGTCATAAATTCTTTGTCTAGGCCAATATCTAGAAGAGTTTTTTCTACATTTTACTCTATAATTCTTATGGTTTCATGCCTTATATTTGACTCTTTTATCTATGTTGAATAAATTTTTGTGAGTGGTGAAAGATAGTGTTCATGTTTCATTCTTCTGCGTGCAGCTATCCAGTTTTTCCAGCATCATTTATTGAATAGGGCCTCATTTCCCCAGTGTGCATTGTTGTCTGCCTTGTCAAACATCAGTTGGCTGTAGGCAGATGGTTTTATATCTAGATTCTCTATTCTGCTCCATTGGTCTCTTGTCTCTATTTTTGTACAAATACCATGCTATTTTGGTTATTATGGCATTGAGCATAGTTTGAATTCTGGTAATATGATGCCTTTGGATTTGTTCTTTTTGCTTATGATTGCTTTGGCTATTCCACCTGTGTTCTGGTCCAGATGAAGCAGATAATTAATTTTTCTAGATCTGTGAAATATGATGTTAGTGTTTTGATGGGCTTCACATTGAATCTGTAAATCACTTTGGGTAGTATGAACATTTTAACAATGTTGATTCTACTTATCCATGAGCAAGATATGTTTTTCCATTTGTTTTTGTCCTCTGCAATTTCTCTCCTCAGTGTTTCATAGTTCTCCTTGTAGAGATCTTTCCCCTTTTTGGTTAAGTATATTCCCAGGTATTTTATTTTCTTTATGGCTATTGTGATTGACATTGAGACTTTGATTTGACTCTCAGTTTGTCTGTTATTAGAATATAGAAATGCTACTGATATATGTATATTTATTTTGTAACCTGAGACTGTGCTGAATTTATTTATTGATTTAGGGAGGATAACAGCAGACTTCTTAGTGGGAACCTACAGGCCATAAGAGAATGGGGCCCCAACTTCAATCTTCTTAAACAGAAAAAATGCCAACCTAGAATCTTATATCCTGCAAAACTGAGTTTCACAATCGAGGGAGAAATTAAGTCTTTCCCAGACAAGCAAACACTGAGGAAATTTGTCACAAGCAGACCTGCTCTGCAGGGAATACTCAGAACTTCATTATACATGAATCAGAACAATAGATACCCACCAATGTAAAATCACTGAAAAATACTAAAACTCACAATTCTTATAAAACAATAGCAGAAGAGGGAAAACAAAGCAACAAGGTACTACCCAACATGGTGAACAGAACAGCATCCCACATATCAATTCTGTCTCTTAATGTTAACAGTTTAAATTCACCACTCAAAAGATATAAGCTGACTGAATGCATGAAAAACACAACCCAGTATCTTCTGTCTTCAGAAAACACATCTAAACCACAAGGACACACAGAGACTCAACATGAAAGGATGGAAAAAAAAATATTGCACACACATGGAAACCAGAAGAGAGTAGGCGTAGGCATTGACTTTAGGCAGGGTGTGGTGGCTCATGCCTGTAATCCTAGCACTCTTGGAGGCAAAGGTGGGAGGATCATTTGAGCTCAGGAGTTTGAGACCAGCCTGAGCAAGAGTGAGACCCCATCTCTACTAAAAAAATAGAAATTAGCTGGACAACTGAAAAAAAAATTATATATGAAATTAGCCAGGCATGGTGGTACATGCCTGTAGTCTCAGCTGCTTGGGAGGCTGAGGCAGGAGGATCACTTGATGCCAGGAGTTTGAGGTTTCTGTGAGCCAGCCTGACACCACGGCACTTTAGCCTGGGCAACAGAGTGAGACTCTGTCTCAAAAAAACATTTGACTTTAAATCCAAAAAGGTATAGAAAGACAAAGAGGTCATTATATAATGGTAAAAGGAGCAATTCAACAGGAAGAAATAACAAACCTAAGTATGTATGCACCTAACACAGCAGTTCCCAGATACATAAGGCAGATTCTACTAGAGCTAAGCAAATAAATAGGAGCATCATATTTGCTGGTGACTTTAATATTCCACTGTCAGAACTGGACAAACCATTAAAGCAGCAAATAAATAAACACCGGACCTAATCCATACTCTAAATCATATAGACCTAGCAGACATTTACAGAATGTTCTACCCCCAAACTACTGAATATACGTTCTTCTCAGTAGTATATGGGACACTTTCCATGATTGATCTTATCTTAGGCTATAAAACAGGACTCAAGAAATTAAAAAAAAATCAAAATGATACTGTGTATCTTCTCAGACAACTGTGGAATAAAACTAGCAATCAATCACAAGAGAAACATTCAAAATTATGTAAAGTCATGGAAATGAAACAACCTGCTGCTGAACAACTATTGTATAAAAAATGAAATTAAGACGGAATTCAAAAGATTCTTTGAACTGAATGAAAATGGAGAAACAAGCTATCAAAATCTTTGTGACTAAGCAAAAGCATTACTCAGGGGAAAATTCATAGCCTTAAATGCCTGCATCAAAAAGAAAGATCACAAACTACCAACGTAAATTCTCACTTCAAGTAACTAGAAAAGGAGGAGCAAATCAAACCCAAAGCCAGCAGAATAAAAGGAACCAGCAGAACAAAGGTCAGGGCAGAACTAAATGAAATGGAAACAAAAATAATACAGAAGATCAATAAACCAAAAAGTTGATTCTTTGAACAGATGAACACAATTGACAGACTTCTTATAGATTAACCAGGGATAGAAAAGAAAGGACCCACATAAGCCCAATCAGAAATGAAAAAGGAGGCATTACAACTGATACCAAAGAAATACAAAATACCATCCATACATAGTATGAAAATCTCTATGCACATAAACTGGAAAATGTAGAGGGAATGGGCAATTTTCTCAAAACCCACAACTTCCCAGGACTCAATCAGGAAGAACTAGAACACCTGGACAGACCAAAACAACAAGGCCAAAGCAATAATAAAAATCTTGGGGGAATAAAAAGCCCCAGAGCAGTTGGATTCACAGCCAAATTCTACTAGACCTATAAAGAGGATCTGGTACCCACAGTATAGAAATTATTCCATAACAGATAGAAAGAAGGAATTTTCACCAACTCATTCTATGAAGCCAGTACTACCTTGATACCAAAGACACAAAAGGACAGAACAAAAAAGAAAATTACAGACCAAAATCCCTTATGAATATAGATGCAAAAATTCTCAATAAAACACTAGCAAATCAAATTCAGTAGCACATCAAAAAAAAAAAAATCCACCATGACCAAGTGAGCTTCATCCCAGGGATATAAGGATACATAAATCAATAAATGTGACTCACCACATAAATATAAGCAAAAACAAAGACCATATGATCACCTAAATAGATGCAGGAAAAGCATTCAGCAAAATCCAGCACCCTTTCATGATTAAAAATTATCAACAAACTAGGCATAGAAGGAATATATCTCAGAATTATAAAATCCATTTATGACAAACCCACAACCAACATCATGCTGAATGAGGAAAATTTGAAAAGATTCCCCCTAAGAGCTGGAAGAAGACAAGGGTGCCCATTGTCACCACTTCTATTCAACATAGCACTGGCCCTAGCCAGAGCAATGAAACAAGAGAAAGAAATAAAGGGTATCCAAATCAGGAAATAAGACGTCAAACTATTACTTTTTGCTAAGGACATGATCTTGTATCTAGAAAACCCCAATGATTCCATCAAGAGACACCTGATATTGATAAACAAATTCAGCAAAGTCTCAGGTACAAAATCAATGTACGTAAATCAGTAGCATTTCTATATACTAACAACAGTCAAGCTGAGAGTCAAATCAAAGATTCAATACCATTCACAATAGCTACAAAGAAAACAAAATACCTAGGAGTATAGTTAACCAATGAAGTGAAAGATCTCTAAAAGGAAAAGCTATGAAACACTGAGAAAAGAAATTACAGATGACATAAATGGAAAAATATATCATGCTCATAGATCAGTAGAATCAACATTATTAAAATGTCCATATTACCCAAAGTGATTTACAGATTCAATGCAATCCCCATCAAAATACCAATGTCATATTTCACAGATCTAGAAAAAAATAATTCTATGCTTTGTTTGGAACCTGGAAAGAGTCTAAATAGCTAAAGCACTCTTAGCAAGAAGAACAAATCTTGGAGGCATCACATTACCAGACTTTAAAGTATTCTACAAGGCTATAGTCACCAAACCAGCATTGTATTGGTTCAATAGTGGAGACATGAATCAACGGAACAAAATATTTTTTGAATTTGAGGTCCTCATTTTAAAATACTGGCTGATTATGTGATGAGGATAAGTACATGATTGCTCCATTAGTGCATCAGAATCACTCTGTATAAAATGGGTCTATACTTACCTCCTAATGTTTTTGTAATGAATATATGAGATGATTCCTATGATGCACAAAAAACTATGCCAGGCACCTGCCGTTAGTATTTCATTTACATTATTTATAATTAATTAATCTGGACTGGTTATTTTCTATTCTCCTAAAATGTAGCCAGCCATTTTCTTAGCAACAGTTGGAAATAAGACACAGAGACTGCTTTTATTTTATTCCACCTTGAATGTTCCTATCTCCCAAGATAGTTTATCATCACTACAACCTAATGTAGACTCAGAAATACTCTAGGGAGCCTAGTTTACATAAAACAGAGTCTGTTTCAATCATGTCCTTGTTACTAAATGTCTCTCACCTATTTACAATTTATTGGGCTTTGTCATCTCACAATTTATGAACAGATAGATCTTTTATCTCCCAGTAAATAGGGATCAGTCAAGACCTCTGGCTAATGCATCACTTATCAAAACATTGTTGGACACTCTTTTTACCTGGTTTTTACGTGACTGCTATGTTCGATCTTTCTTGATCTTAGTATAATTTCTATTTTATTCAAGGCCATCTGACTTCTTTACAATTGCTTGCATTCATCTATATCAATTTATATAGATTAAACTGCTAGACTATACTTTATAGACAGTGTTTACTAAAATAAATATCACTCTGCTATTATTATACAATTTCATTCAGCACACACATCTCCCATATTCCTTGTTTGACCCTTTTCCTTCTAGTTACATGGTTTTGAAATTTTTAGTGTCATTGCAGATTCCAGTGCTCTATCACTTCCTAAATTTAGTTGTAACATCAAACTTTATTGACTCCATCACAACTTTTTCTTTCCCAAAGCCATTTTCTTAGAGCAGTTCCTTATTATCTCTCCTCTTGATTCCTGAAATAATGTCTGAAATGTTTCTTACAATCTTTCTTTCTCTCATCATTCATAACTCCCCTAGAGTTACCACTCTGTAATACAAGGAGAATTTATATTTAGTTGTGTCACAGGTATCAAGAGACAAAATCTTAGATATTGATTGTTTGAAGAATAGTCTCAGATTTGTGAGGTCTCCAAAAGCCTCCACAGTCTTCCTAATTACAGTTACATCCATATCCAACCTTACATCTTTCTGTAGTAACTATTTCATTAATATTCAATACTTTTGCTCATTCTATTCTCTCTGCTTATGATGTTCTTCACAAGGTCCCAGTTATACAAGGTCTAGCTCAAATATGATCCTTTTCCTCATTGCCATCTTCCATGATTAAAATAAAGCAGAATTATATTTTTCTTACTTTTGCTTATGCAGCACTTTACCTATGTCTCTATTACTGCAATTCTGTATAGTAAAACATGTAAATATATGACTTTTTAACTGGGTTGAAACAAACGTAATTGTCGCATCCTCCACAGTGGCTCGAGCAGAAGTACACAGTATATATCTGCAGAATTCATTAAATGATATCACTTGCATAGTGCTCTTTTAAATGGTGTAAGTAATAAATCTACATGACACTGACTAATTTTGTATCTCCCTAGGGATGTTCTTTTGTGTAGTAAAGCCAGGTAAATTTTATATTACTTGTTCTTAGGGTTGTTTATCATACACATTACTTGATCAAAGAGCGTAAACTTACTTTCTTATTCTCGCCTATAAAATGGGGATATAGTGGTACCTACCCAGTAGGATTATTGTGAAGCCTAATTCAGTCAATACATATGAAATACATTGTCTGGTATACGGTGTTTCATATTAGTTATCATCAATCATTCATGTTGAAATTTAAATATAAAATACATTGGTGACAATGTCCAAGTTATTTTTCTGACCTTCATATTAGATAGGAATATGCCAATTGAGATTAACAAATCAACATTAGTTATTCCATTGTATATAAAGCAAGGTAAGTACTAAAACATGGATTGAACTGTAATATTTTCTAAACCTCACAATAGAAAATAATTATATTGAAAATAATAACAATAATAACAATATATACCAGGAACCTCTACATTTTCTTATTGTATTCAAAACAAACCTTAATAAAAATGCTATTATTATTGTATCCATTTTGCAGATGAGAAGGGTGAATGACTGATACAGGATTACAAAGTTTATGTGAGAAGGGATACTTGAACGCTGATCTGTCCAGCTCAACAAGACATTCATTTAACTATGCAATTTATTTCCATAAAGTATCTAATTTTTTATCTCTTTATTCTTACCGTTCAGTCTCTCCAGCATACTTTCTTTTGATCACTATATATCTAACTAATATTTATTTGAAGGTCATGGTAAATGAGACTTGCTATATGAAAATTTCCTTAACCCTCAGGAAAAGTAAATATTTTTCATCCCAGAAATTCAATACTAGTTTTTCTTTACCTTTTATGGCATTTACTAGTTTTTACCTTAAGTTACAATGACTATTATGTGTTTTTCCTGTCCATCTAATCTCTAAGTTGCTTGAGAAAAATATCTATATTCTGTCCTGTTTTGAACACATCAACATAGCACACTTCATTATACACAGTAGGTGCAAACATTTTAGTTTTTCTATTTTTTGCTTCTCATGTCAATTTCATGACATGTGTATGATAGGTTTCAAATTTCTTATTTTAAAGATGAGAAATGTTCTGAGCATTCACTATCATTATATAGCAGTGTACATATAGGTGTGCTCATGGGCCTAAATGTTTTGAAAGACAGTTACACACTAAAGAGTTTTTGAAGAACTCCTATTTTCTTTTGATGTGCATGACTATCATAATGCTCAGTGAGAAGAAATCTCATGCAATTTAGTTTCTGGAAATTTTGGTTCCAGCAGATTGAGAGGTTACTGTTGTAGATGCTATTGAAAAATGAGTTTGAATTCTTAGTGGAAACAATGCAATTTATTTTATTTTATTTTATAGCTTTATCCATTCTAAGTACATATTAAGAGGCAATCATTAAGGGGTTGATTATTTTATCATTGGCCTGATTTTCTGGACCAACATTTCTTAAATACAGAATATTAAGCCACCAAATTGAATCAGCAAACTTAAAAGGCATCAAGGGTCCCCTAGAGTTATACCCTGCATCCATTGGTTTCTCCCACATTTATAATTTTCAAAGCTTAAATAATTTGTTTGACAGCTTTCTTCAGCCATTCAAATGACTTTCTAACTTCCTGAGTCTAATCGATCTATACAGGGTACTTGCTATATGCCCAAACGCATTTCTTGCTGATGGCTGCAACCTTAAAGCCTATTCTATAGGACTGGTTCTGAATAATGAAAACATAATTCTCACAAAACTTCCATGGGATTTGCTGTTCAAATTCTCTTAAAGTAGAAATCTTTTAAGCCACTTATTTCTTAATAAGACAATACTCTATTTTTAAAATTAGAAAAAAGTTATTGCAGAATTCTTAATTAATGGTGCAACTTCTACAGTTGAAATAAAACACCAGGAAATAGTCTCATCCTACATATAACATTATTATTCAACTCTTTGATTTGTCTGTTTGTGCTACTCATTGTGGTCATTTCATATTGTCTTTTAACATTCTTTCTCCTTGTGTGAAAATATTGGTCTTAAACCAAGTGTCTTGAGCTTGGTGACATACATTGTAATAGAGAAGCACTCCTTCTTATTTAAAAACATGAGGATATTATAAAAAAGCATCTTCCCTCCTAATGCTAGCAACATTAATTATTTACCTCTAATGCCACTAACATTGTAACATCTTTATATAAAAAAAGAGTACTGTTGGCCGGGCGCGGTGGCTCACGCCTGTAATCCTAGCTCTTGGGAGGCCGAGGCGGGCGGATTGCTCAAGGTCAGGAGTTCAAAACCAGCCTGAGCAAGAGCGAGACCCCGTCTCTACTATAAATAGAAAGAAATTAATTGGCCAACTGATATATATATAAAAAAAAATTAGCCGGGCATGGTGGCTCATGCCTGTAGTCCCAGCTACTCGGGAGGCTGAGGCAGAAGGATCGCTCGAGCCCAGGAGTTTGAGGTTGCTGTGAGCTAGGCTGACGCCACGGCACTCACTCTAGCCTGGACAACAAAGCGAGACTCTGTCTCAAAAAAAAAAAAAAAAAGAGCTAATATGTTTCAGTTGGTAAATTATAATCTTGTCAGCATGATTACAATGAATATATTTGCGAATTAATCTAGAATATAAAAATACAAGACAATTTTAATTAAAGCCCACATTCAAACTGGGATTGGTTTATGAAATCATTTTCCATGTGGAATAGTTTTCACTTTATAGGACTATGTATGTAGACAGTTTTGCCAGTGGCTTCAGATTTTACCATATAGCATTGTCAAAATTTCAGATTTGTTTTTGTGATTTCAAAGGTAAGAATAGAATGCACAAAAACCTAAAAAAAAAAGCAAGTATATCCTGTAAAACTTTTGTTTAAGATGTAATATATATGGCAGTGCATTTGTAAAAATAATTGGGAAAGCTTTCATTTTTAATTGCTATTTGCTCATCATTATTCTCATCATCTGAGAATAAATGAGCACCTGCTGGGTATTATTTTAAGCCAAAGATATTAGTAAAGAAAAGAGAGTAACTCATTTGAGAGGTTTAAATTAATATAAATAAGTAAATAGGGTTTCATATATGTTAGGACAAAAATTCAACCAAAACCACAGATAGAAATGTTACACATTTTTAAAGGAGCTTAGCAAGACATTTGATTGAAAAGAATAAATTTTTGGAAGAAGTTTCTTTCAGTACCTTCCTTAAGTTTTTGATTTGGGATTCCAGAAAACATTTATTTATTCCTTATTATTTCTAACCTTTGTTGGACAATAATTAGTTATTTTAAGTTTAGATAATATTTGCTGATTTACTTTCTTTTGCTCAAGTTTGGTATGTTTCCTTTGCAAAGTTTTTTATGCTCCTTAGCAAAACTCAAGGTAAGTCAAAGTTTAATATTTTGTAGGATTTGAGATTTTAAACACATCATTGTATAAATGACTGATATACTTATGTCTCTGTGTGAAGTTAATGCCCTGAAGGATTTATATATGACCATTAGCCATGCATCAATTAACATGTGGATTTAAACATGAGTTTTAACCTCTGACTATATTTATAAAGTACATTTGCATTAGCTTTGATTAATTACATGGCCACTAACAAATCTATTCAGGAAGTTGATTTACAGGTTTTCAGCTTGACAGTTTAGTTCAATCAAAACAAAATGAATGACAAATCAAGCCTATTTTCCCCAAATCCCGCTGTTATGAATGCTAATATGTTCTATTTCCCCCCTTATTATATGAGCATATGCTTTTTCCTTCTTAATAAAATTAATGAGTTGAAATACATCTTAATAAATCATATTTTTGAACTCTGAAATTACCTCTTAACTAGCCAGTCTCCTGTAAGTTTCTAGTTTTCCACTCAGTCAGACCTGCTGTTACAGTCTTATCTGATCTCTAATCACTTGGACTCTTTACAGTGTATTAGAATATAAAACCTATCTGGCTTTATTTCCTTCCCAGACCATCATCGACTAATCTCATAGCTAATCATCCCAGTGATTTTCTCCCTCTACTTTTCATTTATTCACTCCCCTTCATCTTCTTCTGATGACTCCTTCTTGGCAGTGCCCAAATGTTGACCGATCTGACCATCTCTCTTTTGCCTGGGCTGGGAAGTGCTGAAAAGAAATCCTTATGTTCTCTGTAATTAAATCCATTACACATTTATGACTGCAGTTTGGCTTAAACCCTGAAGCAGCAACTCAGCATTTTTTTTTCTATTTTGAGCTCTCTTTCTCAGTACTCTTTCCTTATCCACATGGTGGCTATTTCAAAATTTCAAAACTAACTTCAAATCTCTAACCCTATCTCCAACTCTGTTTATTCTTACATCTATTTCCTTAAGACAGTAAGGGTCACAAAAAATGGACTTTTTAGAACATAGAGAATTTCTATCACAGAGAGTGAAATTTAACGTATAACATTAACAAAATAAAAGTTTAGTGTGAGCTCAGGAATATGGACTGACAAAACAATCTAACTGTATTAAAAATGTATGAAACAACCTCACTGAAGCAGGTAGAGGGAAAAGTTTCTAAATAACTTTAGAAATGAGTGGAGTCTGAATGACTAAAAACAAAAGAACTGTACATAAATACTCTATTTGATGAAGTAACTTACCAAAGGGGTGCATGTTAACAATTCTAATACTGCTATTCATGTATTTTTGAATGTGAACAATTAAGTAAATTGGTGTTGGATGGCGGGAGACATGTTTCTCATTATTGGAGAGAGAGGTTACAGGTAAGAAACAGGAGAAGGCTAGAATGACTCATGTGGTAATAGATGAGATTTTGAGACATCAGTATGAGCTTATGTCTAGCTTAATCTAGATATAAGGCTACATATAGATTATATGGGTATATATACACACACATATATACACATATACATATATAAGAGATACATATATCATCATTCAACCCATATTTCTCTGAGCCCTGATATATAAGTAAAACTTTCTCAAGAAGCACAATAGGAGACACATATTCCAGACAGAAAGAAAACCAACATCATTGAAAGTTGATATCATAACCTTCATTTTTTCACCTACTATCTTCTCATCAACCCACCATAATCAAATTTCTAGAAACATTGTTTTAATAGATATTTTGTTACAATGATCACTGATTATTTGCTAATTACCAAATCCCATGGCACATCTTCAGTCCTAAATTCACTTGACCTCTCATCTTCATTTGGCGGTGTTGATTATCTGTGTGTGCGTGTGTGTATGTTTGCAAATTCTGGTTTGTCTCTTCTTAACAATTTTTCTTCTTTTTCTTTGCTGTAAATAAGAATGTTTTCAACATCTTCAAGCAAATGTTTTTTTCTTAAAAATATTATCCCATTTCATAGACTCTAAAATCACGTATTTCCTTATCTTTCCCTATTTAGGTTGGAAAAGTTCTTATGATAGAGAGAGTTCTCTAGTTTCTCCACTTATTAAGGAGATTTTTGCTTTAAATCAGCAAGTTATCAAATAAATAAAGTCAGAATGTCTTGAGTTATAAAAAGCTGACACAACTTTCTTATAGAGTAATGATTTTAATATAATCAGAAATTTTATGTTTGAATTGGAAGATTTTTATTGGCATTTACTAATGAAATTTGGAAGAATTTGCAGATCAAATAAGATGTGGAGGGATGCTATCCCATTCTTAATAATAGTCATAACAACATTCATTTAACTTTATAAGAATGAAAGTCCTTTTGCCCTCTCTTCACCACAATCTAATAAAATGAACCATACATTAAGTTTTCTTCTTTGACTTATATAGGTTAGAAACTATGGTATAGAATTATGGCAAAATTTCTTCACATCCCTAAACTAATCAATGAAGATAATATCCTCCGAGAATTATAGGCTGATGGCATGACACTTCCTCTCTTTGCCATAAATGTGCCTGGTACTATCTCTGGAATGATAAAAACCTCAAAAACTTAAATCTCAATTCGGAGCAAGATGGCGGACGAGAAACACTGCCAGACAGAGTGTCTCTGCAGAAAAGACAGATTCTAGCAGAAATTAGAGGAAAGAAGCAAGAAGACAAGCATACAGAGGACAAGGGCCGGAAGGAGGGGTACCTGAGAACCCGGGAGACTCCACAGGAGGAGGCTGCGGAGGAGAACTGGAGGCTGAGACCACCGGAGCAGCCCAGAGACCAGCGGCAAGGGTAGGTGGATTTGCTGTTTCCCCTCCCCTGCATTTGGGACTGCTGGTGGGCTCCCGAGCGGGTGGAGAGACCTGCGGACACCAGCCCAGAGACCGCTGCCGCCAGCCAGCGGTGAGCCTGTAGCAGACGTGGCACCAGGTTCCCAACTTCCTCCGGGCACCTCTGTGTGCACAGAACCGAGCCGCGCGGCAGGCGCCATATTGCTTCCTCCTCCCCTCCGCCGACCCTACCAGCAGCTGCCCAGAGAGACAATATAGCCACCAGCCGGAGGCACCTCCAGGGAATGGGACCTTCCCTTTTGGGAACCTACAGCTGACTCAGGGGAACTCAGACTGTGAGCTCCCTACCCGCCAGCTCTCCCAGGTGCTGTTGGCATGGTGTTCCCAGGAGAACGGTGCCGACTCAGAGGCTGAGAGACATAGACCCAGCTTGGGCTCCCTGTGGGTGATTTGGGACCAGAAATCCTCTCCCTGGTGGGGATACAGTTTGAACTCTGGGACCCAGAGGTCGGACTTACAGACCACATCCCCTGCACTGAGGGCTAGCATTGCCCGGGGCACAGAAGGGTTGTACGTGAACAGCCTACTGAGGTGTGTGTGCATCCAGGGGCGGATTGGCGTCCTAGAGGGCAACCCTCCTCCCAGGAGGAGGCCATGTGCCCAACCCAGGTGGCGATCCTGTGCAGGGAACCTCCCCGCCGGCATCACAGTATGGGGAGGCCTGGTGGCTTGTGGTCTGGCCTGTAGGCAGAGGCCCAGGAGTAGCTGCGGACTTGGAGAGGGTAGAAAGAAGCGAGGCCCAATCCAGACTGCAGGTCTCAGACAGCCCCACCCCCACACCCAGACTTTCTGGCTGAGCAGGACCATTCCAGCCCTGCCCTGACAGCTTTCCCTGGAAGCAGAGAACAGAACTTTGACACCTGCTAACTGCCTGAGGACAGGCTTACCCAACCCAGCTCCGCCCAGAACAAGAGCTGATAACAGGACACAAAATCAACAGCATAGCCTGTTCCTCCAAGCAAACGCCACCTACTGACAGGGACGGCATCTTGCACAACCTTTCCATTGCACCCACTGACTCAATATACAGGGAGTGGTCCAATCTCACCCACAGACACTACCTAACACCTCAGAAACTAAACAAGGTGTGTGAATACCCAAACAATAACCTAAAGGAAAGAAACAACAACTGATCGGCATGGGAAGAAATCGGCGAAAGAACTCAGGAAATATGAAGAACCAAACGGAAAACACACCCCCAAAGAGGAGCACCACCCCCCTAGAAACGGACACCGACCAAAATCAGGCAACCAATATGACAGAAGAGGAATTTCGTATGTGGATCATAGGAACACTCACCCAGCTGCAACAACAACTCAATAACCAACACAAAGAAACTACAAGAAGCCTCCAGGATATGGAAAAAGAAATAGACACAATCAAGAAAAGTTTAACCGAACTCCTAGAAATGAAGAATCAATTCAAAGAAATACAAAATACAGTGGAAAGTCTCAAGAACAGGGTAGATCAAACAGAAGAAAGAACCTCAGAGCTTGAAGATAACACCCTCCAATTAAATAAATTAGTCACATAAATAGAGCAGAGAAACAAGAGAAAAGAGCAAAGCCTACAAGAGCTGTGGGATTATGTGAAGAAACCTAATGTGAGGGTCATAGGATTACCAGAAGGGGAAGAAGACAACACTCAAGGGTTGGACAAGCTGTTTGAAGATATAATAGAGGAAAATTTCCCAGGCCTTGCCCAAAATCTTGATATACAAGTTCAAGAAGCTCAGAGGACCCCTGGGAGATTCAACGCAAACAGGAAGACGTCACGACATGCAGTCATCACACTGACCAAAGTATCAACTAAAGAGGCCCTTCTAAGAGCTGTAAGACAAAAGAAGCAAGTGACATACAAGGGAAAGCCAATTCGAATAACATCAGACTTCTCTAATGAGACTTTACAAGCAAGGAGAGACTGGGGCCCCATTCTCACTCTTTTGAAACAAAACAATGCCCAGCCTAGAATATTATTCCCTGCAAAACTAAGCTTCGTATATGAAGGAGAAATAAAAACATTCTCAGACAAGCAAAGGCTCAGAGAATTCACCAAGACAAAACCAGCCCTACAAGAAGTACTTAAAACAGCGTTATGCACGGAACATCATAATAATAACCCATGAATATAAAAACAACCAAAACCCAAAGATATTAAAGGCCAGATATTACAATGGCTCAAGACAGAAATCATAGCAACAACATCCAACCCAACAGAATGATCTATAACCTACCTTACCTATCAGTTCTCTCAATAAATGTGAATGGCTTAAACTCTCCACTCAAGAGACATAGGCTGGCTGAATGGATAAGAAAATACAGACCAAGTATATGCTGTCTTCAGGAAACACATCTAACCTGCAAGGATGCATATAGACTAAAAATAAAAGGGCGGAGATCAATATTCCAAGCAAATAGAAGCCAAAAGAAGGCTGGTGTGGCAGTTCTAATTTCAGACGATTTAGTTTTTAAAGCAACAAAAGTAGTGAAAGACAAAGAGGGTCATTATATAATGGTGAAGGGCACAGTTCAAGAAGAAGAGATAACAATTTTAAATATATATGCACCCAACTTAGGTGCACCCAGATTCATAAAGCAAACCTTACTGGAGCTATGCAAATGGATTAATAGCAACTCCATAATCGCCGGAGATTTCAACACTCCACTGACGGCACGAGACAGATTCTCCAAGCAGAAAATTAATAAAGAAATAATGGACTTAAACAAACTCTAGAACAATTGGGTCTGACTGACATTTACAGAACATTCTACCCAAAATCCACTGAATATACGTTCTTCTCATCAGCTCACGGGACATTTTCTAAGATTGACCATATCCTAGGGCACAAAGTAAATCTCAAGAAATTTTAAAAAATAGAAATCATACCATGTACCTTCTCAGATCACAGTGGAATAAAACTAGAAATCAACCCTAACAGAAACTCACATTTCTACACAAAAACGTGGAAATTAAACAACCTCCTACTAAATGATTACTTCATAAATGAAGAAATCAAGACGGAAATAAAAAAATTCTATGAAGAAAACGACAATGGAGAGACAGGTTATCAACTCCTCTGGGACACAGCTAAAGCAGTTCTGAGAGGAAAGTTTATCTCCATAAATGCCTATAACCAAAAGACAAGAAGATCACAAATAGACAATCTAATGAAATGACTCAAAGAGCTGGAAAAAGAAGAACAGACCAACCCCAAACCCAGCAGAAGAAGTGAAATCAACAAGATCAAATCAGAACTAAACGAAATTGAAAACAGGAAAGCTATTCAGGAGATTAATAAAACAAAAAGTTGGTTCTTTGAAAAAATAAACAAAATTGACACACCATTGGCTAAGCTAACGAAAAGCAGAAAAGAAAAATCTCTAATAAGCTCCATCAGGAATAAAAAAGGAGATATCACAACTGATCCCAAATAGATACAAGATACAATTTATGAATACTACAAAAATCTTTATGCACACAAACTGGAAAATGTGGAGGAAATGGACAAATTTCTAGAAACACACAGCCTCTCTAGGCTCAACCAGGAAGAAATAGATTCCCTGAACAGACCAATCTCAACAGCTGAAATAGAAACAGCAATTAAAAATCTCCCTAAAAAGAAAAGTCCCGGTCCAGATGGGTTCACACCTGAATTTTACCACACTTACAAAGAAGAACTAGTACCTATCTTGCAGAAACTATTCCACAACATCGAGAAGAACGGAAACCTCTCCGACACATTTTATGAAGCGAATATTACTCTGATACCAAAACCAGGAAAGGATGCAACAAAAAAAGAAAACTACAGACCAATATCCCTAATGAATATAGATGCAAAAATTTTCAACAAAATCTCAGCTAACCAAATCCAGACACTTATCAAAAAAATAATCCACCACGACCAAGTGGGCTTCATCCCAGGGATGCAGGGATGGTTCAACATACATAAATCTATAAATGCAATTCACCACATAAACAGAAGCAAAAACAAAGACCACAGGATTATTTCAATAGATGCAGAAAAAGCTTTTGACAAAATTCAACACCCTTTCATGATATGAACACTTAAGAAAATAGGCATAGAAGGGACATACCTAAAAATGTTACAAGCCATATATGACAGACCCATAGCCAACATCATACTGAATGGGGAAAAATTGAAATCATTCCCACTAAAAACTGGAACCAGACAAGGCTGCCCACTATCTCCACTTCTGTTCAACATAGTGCTGGAAGTCTTGGCTACAGCAATCAGACAGGAAAATGGAATCAAAGGTATCCAAATAGGGGCAGAAGAGATCAAACTTTCACTGTTTGCTGATGATATGATATTGTATCTAGAAAACCCCAAAGATTCAACCAAGAAACTCCTGGAACTGATCAATGAATTTAGTAAAGTCTCAGGATACAAAATCAGTACACAAAAATCAGAGGCATTCATATACGCCAACAACAATCTAATTGAGAACCAAATCAAAGACTCAATTCCCTTCACAATAGCAACAAAGAAATTAAAGTACCTAGGAATATACTTAAACAGACAACCTACAGAATGGGAGAAAATTTTTGCATCCTATGCATCCGATAAGGGACTGATAACTAGAATATACTTAGAACTCACAAAAATCAGGAAGAAAAAATCAAATAACCCCATTAAAAAGTGGGCAAAGGACTTGAACAGAAATTTTTCTAAAGAAGACAGAAGAATGGCCAAAAAACATATGAAGAAATGCTCAACATCTCTAATCATCAGGGAAATGCAAATCAAAACCACAATGAGATATCACTTAACCCCAGTGAGAATGGCCTTTATCAAAAAATCTCCAAACAATAAATGCTGGCGTGGTTGCGGAGAGAGAGGAACACTCCTACACTGCTGGTGGGACTGCAAACTAGTTCAGCCTCTGTGGAAAGCAATATGGAGATACCTTAAAGCGATACAAGTGAATCTACCATTTGATCCAGCAATCCCATTGCTGGGCATCTACCCAAATGATCCAGTGACACTCTACAAAAAAGACACCTGCACTCGAATGTTTATAGCAGCACAATTCATAATTGCAAGGCTGTGGAAACAGCCCAAATGCCCATCAATCCAAGAATGGATTAATAAAATGTGGTATATGTATACCATGGAGTACTATTCAGCTCTAAGAAACAATGGTGATATAGCACATCTTATATTTTCCTGGTTAGAGCTGGAACCCATACTACTAAGTGAAGTATCCCAAGAATGGAAAAACAAGCGCCAGATATATTCTCCAGCAAACTGGTATTAACTGAGTAGCACCTAAGTGGACACATAGGTGCTACAGTAATAGGGTATTGGGCAGGTGGTAGGGGGGAGGGGGGCGGGTATATACATACATAGTGAGTGAGATGTGCACCATCTGGGGGATGGTCATGATGGAGACTCAGACTTTTGGGGGGAGGAGGGGAAATGGGCATTTATTGAAACCTTAAAATCTGTACCCCCATAAAAAGTGGGCAAAGGACTTGAATAGAAACTTTTCTAAAGAAGACAGAAGAATGGCCAACACACATATGAAAAAATGCTCAACATCTCTAATCATCAGGGAAATGCAAATCAAAACCACAATGAGATATCACTTAACCCCAGTGAGAATGGCCTTTATCAAAAAATCTCCAAACAATAAATGCTGGCGTGGTTGCGGAGAGAGAGGAACACTCCTACACTGCTGGTGGGACTGCAAACTAGTTCAACCTCTGTGGAAAGCAATATGGAGATACCTTAAAGCGATACAAGTGAATCTACCATTTGATCCAGCAATCCCATTGCTGGGCATCTACCCAAATGATCCTTTGACATTCTACAAAAAAGACACCTGCACTCGAATGTTTATAGCAGCACAATTCATAATTGCAAGGCTGTGGAAACAGCCCAAGTGCCCATCAATCCAAGAATGGATTAATAAAATGTGGTATATGTATACCATGGAGTACTATTCAGCTCTAAGAAACAATGGTGACATAGCGCATCTCATATTTGCCTGGTTAGAGCTGGAACCCATACTATTAAGTGAAGTTTCCCAAGAATGGAAAAAGAAGAACCACATATACTCACCAGCAAATTGGTATTAACCGAACAGCACCTAAGTGGTCACATAGGTACTACAGTAATAGGATATTGGGCAGGTGGGAGGGGGGAGGGGGCCTGGTATATACATATATAATGAGTGAGATGTGCACCATCTGGGGGATGGTCATGATGGAGACTCAGACTTGTGGGGGGAGGGGGGAAATGGGGATTTATTGAAACCTTGAAATCTGTACCCCCATAATATGCCGAATTAAAAAAAAACGAAGAAAGGTTAAAAAAAAAACACAACAAACTTAAATCTCCATTGGATTATTCCCACTCTTCCCTCTATGACTAGAAAGGTCAGGAAAGGAAAACATATTGTCAGTACTGTCATTTGAATTCTATGTGTTTTGTAGTTTTCATTTGTTCAGAGTAAAAATAATATCTCAGTTCTTTATTTCTAAATTAAAAGAGGAGTCATTAGTGAGATAAATATTTCTTCCTATCCTTCTATTTATATATTCTTTCTTTGCATATCTCCCCTAATTTCTAGATCCTTTTTCTAATATTATATAGAATTCTTTCTTTCATTCTGTCTTATACTACTTTCAAATCCAATATCCAAAACCAAATATATTATTTTCTGTTCTTATCATCCAAACAAAACAAAAACTGAAACACAAAAAAGGCTATATTTTTATCCTACATTCCCATCACAATTAATTGCTTCACCATGTTGCCCAAATTTGTTGTTTTGATATAACATATGTTTCTTAAATAGGTATAGTACTGAGTCACCACTCAGCAAGCATGACCTTTCTGGGATTACTGGTCTAATGAGTGAATGTAGACACTGAACATCATACAGAATATTATATGGATCTGGAAAGGCACTTCAGATCATAGGAATAGAATGTGCTGTCTTAAATATAGTTCACAGGAGCAAGATTTAATAAAAACTTATAAAGGTACAACTTCTGTGGACATTGCTACATCATTGACAATGCCTACTCAGTTAAATCCATCTCCTATTACTATAATATTCTATGCAGAATCATGCTGTATTGGATTATCATTGTGATTCTTCATGCTTTCTCCCCATTAAACGATCTTTCAGTGCCTTTTAATAAATTAGATAAAGTCTATATATCCACCCTCATTGACTTTGAGCTTAAATTTGGACAATGGTATAGTAAAAGGCATAATAATACCAGAGTCTAGACATGTGTTTGCATGGTTTGCCCTGACTTCTTGAATATCTGCCATCTGACAGGAGAATAACATGATTTGGATAACTGCTAGTCCAATGAATATGAAGATATGTGGAAAAACTCTAAACCAAACTTAACCTGTAGCCAAACCCCACTACCTGGTGAGTCTGAAGCAGAGATGGCCCAGGCAAATTGCAGATCTGTGAGCATGAAAACTAAATGTTGGTTGTGTAAAGTCAGTGCGATTTTGGCATTGTTTATTATGCAGCATTCATTGAAGCAACCACTGACTAATATGTAAACAGTGAGCAATAGTGGGCATTTTCAAAAGAAGAAAGTGGTAAGCTTCTTGTGATAAATTATTTAATACATGTAAACACTTAAAAGAGTGCTAAGAATATAGTTAAGCCCCCAATTAACATTAGCTTGATGGTAATGATGAGTTTTCCTTGAGTATCTTATCTGAAGCTAGGATATTTCTTTTATGGATGCATGGAGCATAATCTATCATCAATTAAAAGTCCTCCCTTATATCATGATGCTCCACGCATTCTGTATCCAGTAATATTCCTCGCCAAGTCAAAGCCAAACTCAATGATATTTTTAAGTCCTAAATTTTAGTAAACACCAAGATTAGATATATACCACATAGAAATATGGGAAGATGATCATTTCCAGCTATCAACAAGCTTTAGTTATAAAAATATATTATATAATATTCAGTTAAATAACAACACAATAACTGAAGGACCATAAACAAAGTGAAGGTCAAATATGTAAGTTTAGCATGATAAATCTTTTGCAGATATGTGTTACAGCCTTATTTTAAGCCTTTTCAGAGTTGGGTTTTTTTCACTGTCCCTTACCCAACTTATAATATGGATACACAACTATTTCTATTGTGTCTATTTCTCCATCCTGACTGCTCTACTTTAAGTCCAGTGATGGAGACTGATGCTTAACGCCTACTTCCTCTGCTTATTTGGAACAAAGCTTGCTTGTATTCCCCAGTCCTGCTTGGAGTGAGATCTGGCCATGTAACTGAGTACAGACCAATGGATGATAGATGCAGGTGATTTTTATTATTTCCCACTTTGACCTATAAAAATCACCTATTTTATCTTCCACTGTGTTATCCTCCACTGCATATCATTCCTTAAATGCATCCCAGAAGGACAGAATCCAGAAAAAGACTCCAAAGACATGGGGATGCTAGAAATCCAAGATGGAATGATTATACAGAGAGCTACTTACCAGCAAGGAAATCTACCTTGGCCTTGATGAAGAAGAGAAACTTTTATTGTGTAAAAAAAGTAATAATGGTTTTGTAGTTAGATGCCAGGTGATGAGGAAACAAATATATCAGACTGGAAGCTTATAAATTCTACTATGCTAGGGCAAAACAACTTAGTTAAACTTTTGCCTGTGATAACTTGGAATGCAGTCTATGTGCCAACTGAGCCTGTAGCTATAGGGAAGTGATTGGGAAAAGAATCAAGGCAATAGTGTTTGCTGAGATTAGCTCAGACAGGAATTGGCTAGTTTTCAAGTTGAGATCCAAGGGAATGGATAAATTCCAGAGACCAAGGTTCATTCAGGGCTGAAAAGGTAGACAACATGTGGACTCTAAATAGTAAGAAATAAGATTGGTAAAAAGTCCATTAAGTCTTTTCAATCTTTCATTGAGTATCAAATTGAAAATATTAGCTTTTCTGAGTATTTTTATTTGTTTCCAATTGCTAAATATTAGGTTGAAAGAAAGAGAACTAGAATAAAGAAATAAAAAGGTTAATAACTATGTATAGAAAAGAACTCTGGATGTGCTTACAATCAGTTGGAACTGACTATAAGCAAATAGACCAGAAAATTACCACCTATTTAATGACATTATGTTGCTGATGGGGTAATAAGCCTATCTTCAAAATGAATAAATGAGCAAATCACTAAATAAAACAAAACCAAGCAAAAACCTACTGTGTTCTGTAAGCTTCAAAAGAACCCTCAAACTTTGTCTTATAAACACATGGTGCTCTCCCGAAAGATGCATGCTCCCTAACACCAACCTCTGATATATATAGCCAATAAGGTCGATGGTCACAGAAAAACTTCTCAGAGGATGGAGCCCAGGATGTAGGGAAGATTAGACAAGGACATGCCTGTTGGCATAATTAAAGTCTATTAATGAAACTGCTTCAACTTAGTAGGGAGTAATCTCACTGGTGTCCAGTAGAATTGACAATCTCTAGTAATTTGACTGTGTCTTTCACATTCTTTTTTACAAATATTAAAATATTAGGAGTTCTTACCATGATATTTTGACTCTGCCCACTATGTGTGTGTGTGTATAAAGAGTGTGTATTTTGAGATTATGGGAAGGGGGGTATACAGATTTATCATCCAAAACCATGTATTTGTATTAGTTAAGTACTTATTGTGGACTAAAAACTATTTTAGATTAGAAATAAAAGATAGGAAAGATGAAAATTCTGAGGCGGTTGAAGAAGTAATTGAAGAAGACAGATTAGGCTTTCCCTTAAACACCTCCTTGAAATCTTCATCAAAATCCTTCTATTATAAGAAACATTCTGTAATTGTTGGATTTAATAAGTTTTGTTTTTTTATATTGCTTTCACCTTCCATAAACATCATTTTGTCCATTCTATGCTAAGTATACCAGTGGAGGAAGGTTGAAACTGATAAAATTTGATAGTACACTGCACAGAGACTACTTAAATAACTCTCGGATACCTATCTTATTGCTGGTGAAGCATACCAGAGACTGATATCTTGATTACATATTGTATCTGTTCTAAGTGGCTACTGTTTTGTTTGTGCACACTGAAAAACTGTTCATTGGCTTCTTCATGTCCATCCATGGGTTAAGGTAGCAGCAGTGGTGGGGGAGCAGAGGTGATTTAGGTTGCATGCTGCTATCTTGTGCAGCATCAAAGACTTGGGTAAGCTAGGTGAAGACCTAGAATTCCTATTGTATTTGTTAGAGCAGCAGACTCTGCACTAAAGAGAAAGGAAACTGGAACTTGTTTGTTACCATCTTAAAGAGTCAGGAAAAGGAGGTCATGTATTCCACTAGGTTGGCAAGAAAGTGAAGGAGTGACTATAGTAATACCTACCGCTTACTGTGGCTGATATAAAGTGGTTTGGGTCCCTGTACATTGGTGTGGTCAGCTTGGCTTTCAGAGGCAGAGGTCACACAGAACCTTTCTGGCAATGTAATAGGTCTCATCTGAGTTCTATTCTTGGTTAAAAGGGGTGGCTGTGGAAACCCTGATCACAGTACTGTATACTTTGCTTGAGAAAAGCACTCTGAGGATGTTCATGGATCTCTTCATAGATCTTGCTAATGAGTAAGGTAACATGTTGAAACTGGTGTCCCCACATCTACGCTGAATTATTGGATGTTCTAGTATAATCATAGTTCACCATATCTTCACGTGCTATATCTGAGACACAGCCTACTGACACAACTCTCTCTATTGAACGTTTGTCCAGTTGTTTTTGTGCAAAAAACAAAGTTAGCTGGTCTGAAGATTTGACTACATGCTAGGTAAACAGAGTCCACAGACTCAGGATTGAATCCAGAAAAATGTTGGTTGCAGAGACTGTTTCCTGAATGTTCAGAGAATTCCACTTGTGGTTTCATTGCAATACACACATTTGCAGTGTAGTTTCAAGTTCTATCTGCTGTTCCCATCGTAGTGTCAATGATACATTCATTATTGATCACTCACCAGAATGTGGTCCTCAAATAGTTACCACATTTATCAGCCTTCATACTGTTATGGTAAATATGTATTTACTTATGATTTATGCTCTTCTCAATTTATGTCCCAGATAACAGAAAAAAAAAACCAGTTTTTTCTGTTTATTCTCTGCTGTAAAGATCAACTAATGATGTGTTGGAGCCACCTCATTTGGGCTTATAAGAGCTTATTGTGCACATCTTGTTCCAATTCCATCTATAATGATATCACTAGGTTTGTCTGAAATTGCACATAATGGGAGTATTTATGCCACGAAAATTAGCAATCACCACAAATCAGGGATTCCCTCATCCCCGTCTCCCTCTTCCTGTCCTGCTCTAGAGAGCTGGTTGTTAAAGCATTTCCCTACATACAAACAGTTGTAACAAGCTGAAGTAACAAGGTTCACACATTATGGCAGAGAGGTTGCAGGTTCTAAAATCACAAGGAGCCATTCAGACTCAATGGAGAAGAGACTGTGCATCAGTCAGAAACTCCAGGCTTTGAGGTTAAAGAAGTGACTGGGTAGAACTTTATATTTTTTTTTTCCTTGAGGAGAAAATAAGTATATTATCTGCGTGGAAAGAGGAGTAAAATATCTATTTAGTACAAGATAGAAAGACCCTGGAAGAAACTGTCATGTGTTCACCAAAAACTTATTATCACTTACTGACTATACATGTCCATATAATATTTCCTAGCCTCCACTGTAGGTAAGTGTGGCCAGATGAACTTGGCAAATGGAAACTGGCCATTTTTCAGTCATAGCCTATAAAAAACTTCCCATGTTCTTGTTGATGTATTCTCCCTTCTCCCTGCCTGCTATTCAGAAGAAGGGAATCAAGAAGAGGAAACCAAGGCCCTCGTGAATAGTGGAATTGTAAGATAAAAACAAAGTCCCTGATTGACCATGCAGATTGACCATGTTTTTTGATCTATGTGCAATAGAATTTGAGTGAACAGGAACTACAGTTTAATTGTGGTAGACCACTGAGATTTAAAGTCATGCTTATTTTATTAGATAGCATTATTCACCTTAAACTATCTAAGTCTTTAGCACCTCAGTGTAGCTCTTGTTAACTATTTTTTAAACCTTCCAATCCTTCTGATATTGCCACCACAGTTGTATTTCTAAAGCACACCCCATTTCTAATAATATTTGGTGATTTGACATGGGATAATTTAATAACAGGATAATGTCCAAACTCTCTAGTATAAGTTCTAGAAAAGTACTCACTTTTGTCTTTTTGGTAATTATTTCTCCTATTCAAGTCAGCTGCCTCCCCCTAAAGGAGTAGAAAAAAAATTCATCATTCTGATTAATTCACATTTCTCAAATTGCCTGTGCTCTCAGGTTGCCATTTATTTTATTGTTTTCCTTCTGTTCCAGAATTATCATTTTTGAAAACTTCTTCCTGAAGAAACACTACTCATGCATTTGGCCTCTCACACACAGCATTATTTTTCCTTGCAGCAATCCATTTGGTATTGCAGTACCAGGTTAGAACAAAATGAGTCCACATTTATACCTCTCTAATACATTCTTCATAACATTCATGTAACATTTATCATATTGTTATTCATAAATTCATAAATTCTCCTCTGCCAGCTTTTGAGTTGTTTTAAGTTCTCCATTGTTAATGCTATGTTCCTACTTTCTTATCCAGTTGTTATCAATAGAAAAACATATATTATTTTCTTTTCAACTAGATAGAATTAATTACACTCCAATAATTTAAAAATTGTGATCTTTTTCAGATCAGAAAATATTGAATTTTATCTTTAACAATGGCATTTTAGGATAAAAACAATTACAAAATAATGAGACTAATAAGGTTGTTAGAGAGAAGATGAAAAACTTATCCTATTAAGAAGCAAACAAAATTACAAGCAGTCATGTCTGTATTAATAATGCCACCTACGAAGTATTCTTGTTTATTTATTAAAGCAAATTAAAAAAATCCTAACTAATGACAGCACTGTTAGCATAATCAGTTTTTGTTTCTATTTTAGTATAATGAAACAATGAGAAAACTAAATTTGCACATTCAAAATTGTCTTTTCCTTATTATTTCAAATAATACTGTTATCCTTTACTATAAAATTATTTTAAATACATGCTAGAAAGAATATACAATAATAATCTAAAAGCTACAAAATTTTAATTAAATTAATGTGGGGGAAATTTTATTTGTAAGCAAACCCAAAGATGTAGATTAAACTACATATATATTTTTTCAAAATGTGCTGTCTTAAAACCCCAAAAGACTACATTTTTTAAACTTTCAGTAAAGACCTGTGTGTTCAGAATATGAAGCATTTTTATTCAATAGGTAAAACAACTAGATTTTTCTTTTTTTCTCCAGTTTTTTTTTTCCTTTGACAGTGGTGCTATTAATATTTACTAGGGTCTTTTAAAACATTGAAAATGTAGAAAATTCAGTAAGCATGCACATAGAATCCTATAAAATGGGCTAAATTAAATGATTTCTGTTTTAAGCTTATGCAGTATTTCAAATAGGCTCAACAAGTGGTCTTTATTGTTAAATATTGTAGCCCAGGTGATTTCCTTCACTTCTACATAAACTCTTGAAGATCGTGAAACAGTGTTGTACAACTCAAACTCTCTATCTACCTATTCCCTATTAAAGACAAAGACAAACTGACATTTTCATTTATTACTAGCATATCATACCAAACATTTTTTGTAAATAAAACTTAAATCAGGTACATTATAATGAAAACAATAAGTTATTTCCTATCTCTTTATGTCAGTTACAAGTGGAGAAGATGTCACTCTAAAGAGTAGCCTAAACATAGGTTACCAGAGTATCTCTCGTAAGGCAGGATCTAAAAAATATGTGCTGAGAAGTGTAATAGGGTTTGCTGATATCAAAAGAGCAATTCAGAAATTTATTTCTTTTTCTACATACCTTCAGGTACTATTTGTATTACAGAAAGAAAATAGATAACAATATAGGAGATAGATTGTTGGTTTGGAAACAAAAACAGTACAAAGATTGACAACTTTAATATAGCAAAATACTCCAAGACATTAGTATACACTGTTTGTAGATGAATATAAATTATTTTTAAATGAATTCAAAAGAAGGAGTCTGTATGTGTCCTTATTTCAGTTCTAGAGCATTAACTTGATGATTGACAGCTATTTTTAACTATAGTGAGACTGGAAATCTACTGTGAGGTTTGAATATCTGAATTGGTGTAGAAGGGATTTCCAATGTTTGCCACAATTTCTTTGAGAAATGTATTTTTCATATGATTCTTCAATCTTCTTCCTGCCTTCATGTGTAATGCAAGATGCAAAATAAGTTTAGTGAATATAAATATTTTCTGGAACCCTCCAAGAAAAGAAAATGTCACCTACCATTACTTTCCTAAGGTAAATTAAATCTGACTCAGAGCCCTGAATCTAGTGTAAACAATAGTGTTGATTTCTCTGTGGAAACCTTCCCTTTTCCTAAGTTCATATAAGAATCTTGGAGTCACCTGGTTCCAGAAATCTGGGGAAAAAAGTCTCTTCTTTATGTAATGATGGGCATCACCCCTACCATTACTATTACCGAGAGATGACTTTTGCTTTCTGATGAACTATGACATTTATTTCCTAGTGGCTCAGAGATGGCTTTCATAGTAACACTCTCCACTTTAGATTTAGATTTTATGCTTAGGTACAAGGACTTGCAAGGACATCCTCAAGGCCACAATGTTAGTGTCCAGCCTTCTCAGGTAGCTCACAGCCATTGCTCAATTCACCTGTAATATTGTGAGCAATTCATTTGTAGTTCTCTATCAGTTGCAGAAACTCATAAAGTATCATTCTCTTTCATTATTATATTAACTCATTTTCTGCTTTTTTCATCTTCAGATATTTGCATATTCTCTAACCTTTGATTTTTTTTTTTTTGAAGAGCCTCTTGATCTTGCTTTAGGCTGCTCATGGGCCTTGACTCCCATGCATATCCTAGATGGGGCATGTGTTCAAGTACTTTAGAACTTCTGTTTGTAGTTTTGAAACTCACAAATCATTAGAAAACATCTTCCTCAAAGGAATCCAGGGTTTCAAACCTCTAAAACTTGGCTGTCTTTTCTGTAAGGGTCTATGTGGTGGTGGAGAAGATATTCCATCTGTGATGAAAACAAAACAGAAATTAAGAGACCTAATAATTATTCTATTTCATAAGTATTGTAAAATCCACAGGATGTATACTGGGATACATGAAACAGCCTTAATGCACACAGGATGACTTCTGTTGTTCTGTCGTGAGTTTTTTTTTTCAAGTTTAATGCAATATATTCTTTATTGATGTAAACCTGAGTTAATTGCAAATCATTTAGATTTATCTTCTAACATTGCAGGCACCCAGTTTCTCTGAATTAACATACAAACTGTCTTATTAAATGTAAATGAAATGTTTGCTTATGAAATTAAACTATTATATGGTGTTTGTGTTTGGATGCATATCAACAAAGGTTTTTATAGAGTTGCTCTGCACAGGCTGAACAATTGCACAGATGTTCTGCAATCAGAGTGGTGAAGACTATAGATTATAGGAATTTTTCTTTGTTCTCCTTTTCCTGTTTTTCCTTCTCTTTCTCTTTTATTCTCTTGTCCTCATTATGCCCTTTGTATTCTCCTTCTCAGTTGTTATTACTGGCCACCCGCAACAAGCTAGATTATCTGAGGGGAAACAATATAAGGAAGACATATTAACAAACAATCCACCACTCTAACATAAGTACACAAGTGCAACTAAGTACTGAGGCAAAAGCAGCCATAGTATATCATGATAAATCCATTGGAGCATCCACTTCAACCCATTTGTGGTAAAGAAAGACACATATAAACACCTAAAACAACTCTTATTTTTATATTAAAGAGAAAAATTTATGCAATATCCAATAAAATATAATTTAAAATACTGAGAAAATGTGATAATGTCTTCAGTCTTCCTTTTGGACCTCTGAGCTACCTTACAGTGTACTCTGATATTAACAAAGGTGTATTAGAACTATTTGAGAAACAATATACAATTTTCTGAAAGAAAATCTATAAGTGACATTCAGTCTCATTAGGGATATGAGAAAGAATAGCATAATTGTATAATAGACATAAAATCTAGAAGCATAGAGAATATGGGTGTGGAGAAATCATAAACATAGTTTAGATATAGATATGCAAATAAATATGAACAATAAAAATCAGTGCATAAAATAAAAATAAGCTAAATAACATAAGAACACTGGTGCCTGAGCAGTAAAGGTTAAGATTCAAGCTTGATAATCTATCTAAAAGGAACAATTCAAAATAAAATATATATATAAATTCTGCATTGTTACCACAGAAGACATCCTGATCTCAACTCCCACTTCAATCAAAGCAGTGAGAACATTAGTACAAGTTAGAATCAACTCCAAGGGTATTTTAGGACCATGACATTACAGGGTATTGATGCCAGAACAGCAAGAGAAATTAAAGCTCTGATTTTAGCATTGTGTTTTCTTTATGAATTCTCTCACATTGACTTCCCTCTTTGGTATATCATTGTCTATTTTATTTATTCAAAAAATTCTAAGTTGAATGGATAAAATTAGTTATGTTCTCAGCTTTAGAAAGATACCATTTGCTTCATTTTTCTCTTAATATACTTTATTTTGTCTTAACTTTCTTTGCTTTCATCCCTCCTCCACTCCCGAGAGTACTAAAGTAAGACAAGGGTCTTAAGGAAAAAGAATCAAGAATACCTAGAGTAAATCTTCAGATATGTATAAAAAGGAGTTTTTGTGATGCATATTTGCCTTACCTAACTCATCAGGGGATATTTATGTTAAAGCCACAGCTAGGAAAAAGATTAACTCCTAGCAAATCTTGTTTGTTTACAAAAATCACCCTTATACATCTATTTTTAGCCAATGATTTATATGAATGCTTAGGAATATCTTGAAATATTCTACTTGTGGTTATAATGTGAAACAGTACAACCATTTTAGAAAACAGTTGTAAGTTTCCTAAACAGGTAGACATACACCTACCATATGATCCAGCTATTTCTACTCTACATATTTACTTAAGAGAAATGAAAGCATATATCCAAATATATAAAACGAATGTTTAGCCTCAAAGTAGAAACAACTCAAACATCCAGCCAAAGGTGAATAAATAAACTGTTATATTCATACAATGGAATACTACTCAGCAGTAAAAATAAAACAATGGACTCTTGATACAACACGGATGAGTCTCAAAAAATATTTATGCAGAGTGAGTGAAGCCAGACCAAAATAGTACATACTGTACAATTCCCTTTATATAAAGTTCTAAAAAATGCACACTACTCTATAGTGACAAAGAACAGATCAGTGGTTGCCTGAGGACAGAGTGGGGACTGGGTGAGTGAAGAGACAAATTAAAACAGAACATGAAAAAAATTGGGGGAGTGATATTCAGTTATCTTGATTGTAGTAATGATTTCATGACTATCTCACAAGGTATTGATATCACACACATATATTCTCTATATACATATATATCATATATATTTATCAAAACATGCCAGATAGTATACACAGTTATTTCATGTCAGTTATACCTCACTAAACTGAAAGTTAAAAATGAAACCTTTACCACAATTGGCCTTTGAACAAGCATAGACATTCATAAATATTAACAATAGGTAGAAGTATTAGAAGCCAGAGTTCTAGTAATAGGAGAATTAACAAGTTCTCCAAAAAAATATATTTATCTTGAAGTAAACAGTCTGGTTTCATGTGCCAGATTCAACTACAGCTCCTGAGCAATAATTAAAATATTTTTTAACATTGTTGTAGTTATAATGGAATCCAAATGAATCTATAAATCTAATGAGGAGTACTTGTATGATTTAAAAAACAAATAGTTTTATTAAACACTATAGCATTTTAAAGCTCAACACATGGGAAGGGAGATTATCTGTCTTATTTCAAAATATACTGTCTAGTTGTTATGGCACTGTAAGTTTCCAGAGCATGTTTTCTTAACTATAAATTCGCATGTAACCCATATCAGCCAGAAAGCAAAGCTCCAGATCAGCTGGTGTTAAGGTGATTGACAGTGGTAGAAGGCACATCAGTTTCAATGGTCATGGGTGTCTGCAATAGCATACAGCAACATGGTTGATCTGTACTCTCAATTATGCCACCCCTTGGGGATTCCTAGAAATACTCTAAGGGAGTTGCACAATGTTGAGAATTTTCCACAAATAAATAGCTGGACCTTAGGTTCTCAAATCTAGTGTTCATGCTCACATTCTCTTCCTCTCTCTTTCCTGCCTCACCTGAGTCATTATTTGAAAGTGGTATTGTGAAGATATTCACTACAGTGCTTTTAAAAATTGTTATTGACTTATATTTGCATACCACTCTTGATTTAAAAAAAAGAAAATATTTGAAGAGTTGATATTTCAGCAGAAAATGATTTAAATGTCCACCAATAGGGGCATAAGAAATTTACTCAATGAAATATTGTATAATTGTTAAAATGCTGGCTGTGAAAACTCTAAGAGTAAATAAATAACTTTATTTGAAAAAATGATGTAAAATTATTTGTAGAGCATGATTCCAATTGTCTGCAAAATCATAGAAAATAGACTCAATGGAAACATATCAACCCTAACCCTAACCCTAATCCTAACCGTAATGGAAACATATCTTGGGGTGGTACAATAATGTTTCATTGCTTTTTCTTCTCTGTTTTTCAAATACTCAAAATTACTGTTTTGACAATCAAGCAGTTGCCTGAAGAGCAAACTAACATTTTTGAACAAAATTTGGTAAGCTCATCTTCATTAAGAATTATAGTCAGTAGAGCAACAAAATCTAGTATTGGTGTGTGGTGTTAGGTAAAAACAGAGCACAATCAGGTGTGTTGACCCCTAGTAACCTCACAGGTCACCAGACCACATGTTCACTTGCAGGAAATGTGTTTACGTGCTTCTAAAGATTCCTATCATTTTATGTTTTTTATTTTATTTATCTCCAATGGCTTTCACAGTTTTAAATGAAGAATCAGATATATATTGCGTGAGGAGAAAGATTTTGAAGGTGCTATACTTGATATTCTTAAAGAAAGGTATAGTAGAATGGACATACCTCAGTTTTAAATTATCTATATTAGAATCAAGTATTTTAAGGTACTATGAGCTTCATCTAGATGCTTTGAACGGATTGCTTTCAGTTCTTTAGTATTTAACATAACAAATTATTTAAAGTTCTACCAAATCAATTGTACTTTTACTCTGAATAAGGCTACATATCAAACCTAAAGGGCTGATTTCTAACCTCTGACTTGAGTAGTCTTTGTAATGTTTCTCTTATAAATGATTTCACTGTAAATATCCATCTGCCTGGCTTTTCAATCCTAGAGTTCTTTATTATTTGAATGACCTCCCGTTTTTCCTGTGAAATATGACTATGCTCCTTAATTTTGTCAATGACCATTTACTTCCTGGAGCTTTCTGTGCTTTAGATTTAGGAAGCTTCTTCCCTAATCTTGAAAATTTGCTATCTGTATTTGTTCGTTTCCTACAGACCTTCTATGTCTATTAAAATCTCATTGACTCTTTTTATATCATAATTATGCTCACAGTTTTCTTATTTCTGTTTCCTCACTGGCTGGATATTTCAGCTCTTATGTACCTGACCATATGCCAGATATTTTTCTATGTATCTCTCCTTCCTCCCCCTTTATTACCATCACAAATTTTGGTCTAATTTAGGGATTCTTAAACCCAATGCACATTTAAATCACCTGGAGAGAGCTTACAAAACAAACTGTTGCCTGGGACTCATCCAAGATATATTTACTCTGCAGTGAGTCTTAAGCAATGGTAAATTCAAAAGCTCCCTCATGTGAATGGGAGTGAGTATAGGAGTGAGAAGGGATTCTAAGGCTCAATTCTAGCTATGATGGAGAATCATTGCTGATTACTGCTTCCAGTCCTACCTGGCTTACCCTACAATTTATCACATAAGATCCATAGGAAACCTTGGGGTAAAAAAATATGAGATATTAGAACTACGAATTATGATAGCATTAAGGATTTTAGACAAAATGGTAACATGGTAATTGTGGGATATATGTCAAATATATAGATTAAACTTTGTTTTATGTTATATGAATAAGGTACAGAGCACATGATACCTAATTGTAGAATTTGTAAGGGCTGCATGTCAAAAAATACTTTTAAATTTCCCAATAAGGTAGTATAAAATTATAATAAATTATTTTGTATATTTACAAACAAGTGTGAGATAGGAGTTTTCGGACTAGATGCTACAAAGTGGTTGGGAATGAATTAAAAGCCAGGATAGTTCTCTCTTTATCCTCCTAAGCCTAAATGGAGTCTTCAATCTGCTTTGTCAAAGAAACTATTTCCTGCGTAATCTTTCCCTTCAGTGTCTTTCTTAGAAGTTCTTTGCCTGCCATCTGCATTTTACATGCAAGTGATTGTTTCAGCAAAGATGGAAAAGAAGCACATTTTGAGGATATTCCACACCACAGAGAAATGAAGTTCTATGTTTCTTTAAAATTCGGGAAGAAGGCCTGGAATTAGAAGTTAGATTCAAATATCACAAGGTTAAGCATTAGTTTCTCTTAGGAATAATCCTGCTCTCTAGAAGGAAGCATGACATAACAGAAAATCACAAATCACTAGGTACAAATATTGAGATACAAATTATGCAAAGCCTTACAACTAAATAAAAAGAAACAGTATAGGCATGTAGGCAACTTAATTAATTGTCTTTTTTGTTGTTGTTGTTGATCCTTTTTAGGTTAACAACACAGACTGTGCTAGTGGTTTGAAACTCAGACAGCAGATGGCACATTTCAATTACTCCCTGAGATTTTTAGCTTAGTAAATCTGGGATAGGGGAGTAGGGCTTTAAAAAATAAATAAAAACAACTTCTCTAGGTGATTTTAATGTACAACAAGGTTTGCAAACAATAGGGCACATGTAATATTATCTTAGAAATAATATGAAATATTTGTGTCTTAAGTCCACACTGTAAAATATCTAGGACTTTTCTCACATGCATTTTATAATTCCAGTAGTGTTTTTTAGTCCCTGTTAGGAGCTGATTTATTTTACAATGTATCTTTTGTGATGTTTTAAAATAATCACACAGGTGAAATAACATTTGTCTAGGCCATCAAAATGACATTTTATTCTTAAAATAACCTAATTAGGATGCATTATAATCACCATTTTCCAATTAGGTAACTTGCCTAAGGTCACCCAATTACTATGAGAATTGGAAGTCTGGTGGTGCTTAGAGTCAGTTTGTAACAACTTTAAACCAATATTTACACTAAGAAACCAACTTCCTTATATTACAAGTTAAACACTGAAGGCAGTATTGAGCATTTGCATTTTATTGTTCTGTAAGCATTTTAAATTCAATATATTCATATCTAAATTCATATAATATCTCCATAACCCTGCTTTTCTTACTTAATTCATTCTATTCCACATAGATATTGGTTAATGACATCTATACCAATCAACATGTCTAAACTAAAAACCTAAGAATCATTTTCAGCTTCATATTCTCCTTTAATGACTCTCTCCCAATATAATAGAAAACATCAGAAACTGCCATTTATGGCTAGCAAATATATTTTGATCATCTTTGACTCTTAATCATCAGTGTCTTTGCCTTTGTTCTAGTGCTCAAATTCCAAGAACCATGCTTTTGATTTTTTTTCCTATTACACTACAGTTTATTTAATTTATTTGGTAAGCCTTGTAGGATTGTGAGAACTACAGAGTTAATATATATACTGGGCTAAGAATGAGTCCATAGTAAGCAGTTAATAATTCTATTATTACTCTCTGTTAAAGGATTTCATATAAAAGCAAGCAGCTGAAGGATGTGCAGAGATTAGACAAGTTTTCTTCATTGCCTGTGAGAGTACACTATACAAGGAAACTGAACCTTTGTGCTCTTTTCCTCTAGTCAGGGCTGTAGTACTTGGAGGCCTGATTCTATGAAGTGCTGAGGTCTTGCAGATGTTCCCTGTTACCTCTGGCTTCTTATCAATACAGCCCCATAACACTGAGCCTCCATCCTGCCCCAGTATATAAGCCTGCCCCCCCACCTACTTGACTTTCTAGCCTACCCATTTTCATTCCCCACCTATATATGGATCAAGACATCATTTTCCCCTTCCCTTATCTTTAAACTGCCTTTTATATCTGGGGCTATTATCTTATATTTAGAAATCCAGAAGGTATTTCAATGGACCTTGTTCCCCTCTTATACCTCTGTACTTACCTAGATTATTCCCACTCCACCCTACAACAGGGATGGTGAGGTATTCTCATGCTAATTGATTTTTACAGGTGACTGTGTAAGACATAGAAGTAGAGATCATATCATCATCATCATCATCATCATCATCAAAGTTAATATGTATCAAGCACTTACTAAATGTTCGACAATATTCTTAGCACTTACTGAAAAACACCTCATTTAAACTTCACAGGAATATTAAAAGACAGGCAGGCTTATTGGCTTATTTCATAGCTCAAGAAACTGAAGTTCAACAATGATACTTTGTCTAAAGCCACAGATAGAAGATGATGGAATAGTGGGCAAACAAGAGCACAGAAGTAGAAAATACCAAGATCTATTTGAGATTGAAGAGAATCATCAGTGGAAAGCAGTGATCACAGATTCAAATGAATGAGCCAGTGTGAAAGACAGTATTTTAGCCTTAGCTAGATGATAATAAAATTAAGAGCATGAATGTGACTTTTGACCTCAATGATCCAGAGATAAAATCAGTAGTGAATAGTAGTGAGTAGGGTGAATTGGATAGTGCATGCACCATGTAGGTAGGGCTATAGCAACACAATTTTACTTGCAAAAGCAGGATTTAATGTAGCATCATGTTCTAATTTTTTTAAAAGAATGTCAGAAGTTCAGATGTTCTTTGAAATACACAAATTTTGAAAATAGGCAACTGATGCAAACATTTAAAATCACTTTGAAGATTAAAACTACAGGGATTCATAAAGTACAAACATAAGTTGGCCTTACTCACTCACTTGTTGGCCAGTAACTTCAGGTTCAGAGAGAAATATAAAAGGTGGAATGAGCCCTTTTTTGTTTGATGTGAAACCTTAGAAATGGATTTTCAAATGAATTTTATTTATCTGTAGGAGTCACTTGTTGGTTATTTTTGCATGTGTTTTAATTTGTGTGAGCCTATCACTGATAGAAGAAATGAAAAAAGGACACATACAAAAGAGATTAAGAAGATGCTGTCATCAGGATTGGGGTACTAATAGATGGTTAGAGTGAGGATTGAACAGTGGCTATTATTCATTCATACGCTATTCAACAGATTTTTGTGGAGAACCTGATACATTTTATGCAACAAAAAGATGTTTTAATCCTCATCCTCAAGAAGCTTAAAGTTTAGTAACTGAACTTTTATTATGAATGGTATTTTCAGAATATGTTGCTTACAGGGTTTCTCTGTTAGCTCTAAAACCAGATCATCTGTATTTAATTCACAAAAAGCATGACTATATTTGATATTTCATCAATACTTCCTTTCATGTTCAGTACAGTGTTAATCACACATAGGCACTTGGTAAATTCTTGCTCAATGTTTTGAATATGTATTGTCTTCAGAAGCCTTGAATTTGCAATTTGAGGCTTCTGGAAGATATAAAAGGAATTGAAATATAGTATAAAGAGCCTGGACCTTGAATTTTGTTAGCTTGGAACTAAGAGTAAAGTTTCTCCACTCTGAAATTAGGTTACTCATCTGTAACGTGGGCAAATTAATTATGTGAAGTTCTATGAAAATGGATCTATGAATGTATTACTTACACTACTTGATATGCAAAAGTAAATGGCCCTTAAACTTGGTCTCTGCTAATTTAAAATCTATGTGTATTTAATACATCTGACTATTCCCTGATGAAAGGTACCAATCACAGAACAGACTTTGGCTTTGACTAAAAATGAGCTAACTTTGTGAGCTGGGGTTGGGTAGCATTTGACCTTATGCTTATTTATTGGGGTAATCTCAGTATTAACTTGCATCTAAGGTTATGCATTAGATACTCAATGACTTCAGTGTAGAAAGTGATTCTTCAGACACCATTTCTGGCTTTTGGTGAAGGAAATCAATTTAAACAAATGCATTTCCAAAAATGTATTTTGAACGAACCTATTAATAGGGAGGTTGAAAAGTTGTGTGCAATTGTGTAAAGCAAAGTGAATGGAAATATTGTACCCTTTTAGAAGGCATTTGTCAGACATTAAGGCTAGGAAATAAAACTGGCATGATAAAGTTTGAAAAAATATAACAGAATAGATTTCCAAATATCTGGCTGCAGTTGCTTATTGTTCTTACCCAAATCAGAAGTAGCAGGCCAAATTTTTTATATGACCCTACATATTTTTTTTTCATTTGAGTTGGGCAATTTGTCAAAATTTAAAGTATGAATGAACCATGATCAGCATATGATTTACAGTAAGTATGTTTGCACACATTATGTTTTTAAACATTTAATTTCATGTTTTTAAGAAGTAGGGTTGGTAGTCTGGGATGCTCTAATAAAATGAAAAAAATGTATGTTCATCATTAATAAAAAGGGTTAAAATACAGTGACTTATAAGAAGAAAAAGTAAAAGAAGATATGCTTAATTGTGCCTGATACATTTTTAAATCCATTGAATCATTGTTATATAAGAAATTTAAAAATTAGTAATGAAAGAATGTATGAGGACAATTGTCTGTTTACACATATACTGGTGAAGCGGTTTTACAAATTTAGGTAGACCTCATTTATTTTAAATATTTAATTTTTGTATTTAGGAATTTTATCAGTTTCATAAAAGTGGATGTTGAATTCAGCAATCATACATTATTTAAGTAAAATTTATAAGGAAGAAAATAATTTTAATAATTTTAAAGCCATTTTTTTATTAGAGAGAAAGTGTCTTAGTACTTATTTACTTTTCAAGGGGTACTACTGTAAGTCAGAGTGATGAAAAGAAACAAGGCTCTATAAAAAGCATTAAAGGAGGATCAATTCTCTGCCAGAACATCTTGGATGCTGAGTAGCTCACTATGTCAATAAAAACATAACCACATCTCAAAGGATTTTCTTTTGTTATTGTGGTCCACAAATCTAAGTGAAAGGCTTACACAGAGACAGAAAACATGCCTGCTGCGTTTCTGTATTACCAATCTCTGAGCTCTATAAATAGTTTTTACTCTAATTACTACAGAACAATAGATAGTGTTGGGTTTAAGTTTAACTTCTACAAGTGTGCTTTCCTTTGTTATTTTGACCCTAAAATGCCCATCATGCCTTGTGGACATAGATTTGGGAGAATAAGGACTTTATAGCTCTAGGGTATCTAATCTTTTAAATCTTCTCTTTATTTCACTCTTCACCCTTTTTATTGCTGTTGTAAATTCACATTCTATGGCAATAACCAATTTCACAGCATTTGAAAAGAGGAAAATGGTAATATGAAATCTCAGTTTGTTTTTCCCTAAATCTGGGCTGGGGAAAATTAGACTTGTTTAAATACATATTGGGTTAGCCTGAGAGATAGAAGCAACAGTGATAGGAAGAACTGTTTTGAGTTTTTACCAATAGCTAAAGTTTGGGCTGTCAGACTCTACAGCAGGATCCCCAACCTATGGTGAGTTGTATAATTATTTCATTATATATTACAGTATAATAATAATAGAAATAAAGTATGCAATAAAAGCAATGCACTTGTATCATCCCCAAATCATCCCTCTTTCCATGCCCCCCAGTCCATGGAAAAATTTTCTTCCACGAAAGTGGTCCCTGGTGCCAAAAATGTTGGGGGCCTCTGCTAAGGGAAACACAATTATTGAATATACTGACACAGACTAACAGAAGACGAAGGAAGCATCATGAGAGAATTAAATATGCAGTCAAGAAAGTTAACTTTAAGTCAACTTCTATAAAGCATGTCTCTCATTTTGCTTCTCAACTGTAAAATGAGGAATGAGGGCACAATGACTGGTCAGTTAATCTCGGTTTTGTTCTGAGTATTAATAAAACGATGTTTCAGAATGGGTTTATTATGGCTAGCCTTCAAATACTACCTTGTTACAATTATACATTAGGTAAAAATATCTTCACATGTTCTGTGGTATGACAAAATTACCACTAATTGATTAAAATGTTATAAGTTCTGGTGCATATTAATCTTTCAAAAAATTGACTGTTGCACTCTAAGTTCTCTCTTACCCTCCCTCCCTCCCTCCCTCCCTTCCTTCCTTCCTTCCTCCCTCCCTCCCTCCCTCCCTCCCTCCCTTTCTTCTTTTCCCTTCCTTCCTCTCTCCCCTTCCCTTCCCTTCCCTTCCCTTCCCTTCCCTTCCCTTCCCTTCCCTTCCCTTCCCTTCCCTTCCCTTCCCTTCCCTTCCCTTCCCTTCCCTTCCCTTCCCTTCCCTTCCCTTCCCTTCCCTTCCCTTCCCTTCCCTTCCCTTCCCCCTCTTCTCCTCTCCTCCCCTCCCCCCTCCCCTCCCCTCCCCTCCCCTCCCCTCCCCTCCCCTCCCCTCCCCTCCCCTCCCCTCTCCTCTCCTCTCCTCTCCTCTCCTCTCCTCTCCTCTCCTCTCCTCTCCTCTCCTCTCCTCTCCTCTCCTCTCCTCCCTTCCCCTCCCCTCCCCTCCCCTCCCCTCCCCTCCCCTCCCCTCCCCTCCTCTCCTCTCCCCTCCCCTCCCCTCCCCTCCCCTCCTCTCCTCTCCTCTCCTCTCCTCTCCTCTCCTCTCCTCTCCTCTCCTCTCCTCTCCTCTCCTCTCCTCTCCTCTCCTCTCCTCTCCTCTCCTCTCCTTTCTCTTCTCTATTTCTCGAACAATTTTCTAGGATCTTAATTCACTAGATTTCCAACAGGATGTTAGAAGAACATGGAGTTAGAAAATTTGAGTATTGAGCATTTGTGACATGCCAGAATATTACCTAGGCATTTCTATGAGATTGTAATCTTGCAACCCATGTGGTACATATTATTATTGGTTCAATTTTCCTGATGAGAAAGCTAGAGATTGAAGAGGTTATGTAATTCAGTTAAAGTTACACAGCTATTGTATGGCAGATGCACGAACCAAATTCTAGTGTATCTGATTCCAGAAATGAAATCTCTGATCACTGCAGTGTATACATTGATGATCCTCTTCAAGGCACCTGGAGAGCATTTCTTTCTTGATAGTTTTGTGTAATTGATGACTTAATTAAGGCACTAGCCAGCTATGGAATACCTCTAGATCAAAAACCATGCATTAGTGCCTACAGAAGAAGAGTGAGTCAATTTATTTTTGGTGTGTGATAACTACCTTCTGTCCCTAGTCTACTTTAAAAGTGATTTATAAATAAAATGGAAAATAATTAATGTAATTGGAGTAATTGGAGTAATCTGTGTTACATGTCAGTCTAGGTCCCTGCTGTACTTTAACTACAATCAACCATTGATACAATTTTACTGTTTTTTACTGTCCTCAAATGAGTAAATGAGTGAAATCAGGATATTATATCAATTGATTTTAATTTAGTGGAAAAAATTACCTTTTCTAACAATATGCATTAAAAGACTTAGAAATTCTACCATAGATAAATATTATATTTTATACATAATTCAACTTTATTATAATATTTAATTGGGCCATGAGATGCATAGTATGAGAAAAACTATGGATTTCACTTTAATCTATAGTATTTTGAAGTTTATATCCGTTATAGGCCAGGTATCTGTAAACAAGGGCAAAATAGAACAAGACCAAGCCAATACATAAAGTATCATCTCTTTAAAAATTAAATGATATACTATCTATAAGATAAAAATTTCATTAACAAATTTCAATTAAAAAATTGACATATTGATGAAATATACAATATAGAAATTGATAGGCAACATTTTGCAAATGCAAAGATTTGAAATTTGATTTATTACTACAAACATAAATATACTATCCGAATAATTTTATTGAAATTAAAACTGTGTTTAGTTTCCTTAATATATTTATTATAGTGTCTTACTTCTACATAATATAAGAATCACAATATCTGGAACAATTGATAAATAAGAACATCATAAAAATCTGATTTAAAATGTAAATGTTAAAAACAAAAATAGTATGATTATTTAAAATGTTGAAATTAAAAAAAAACATAAATAAAAGGTTAGTTTTGCTTTTTCTTCCAAACACACAGCCAGGAGAACACAGTGTTAATAATTGATATTTAAACTTCCAAAGTTTCAAATATTTTACATATTTAATTATTTTTATAGACATGGAACCATATTGTATCATATTTATATATTTCTTCTTATATTTTATATATTTTGGTAGATTTAGAGGTATAAATGTTTTGTGTTATGTGGATGAATGGTACAGTGGTGAAGATAGGGCTTTTAGTATACCTGTCACCTGAATAGTATACATGGTTCCTGATAGGTAATTTTTGATCCCTCATTCCCCTAACTGCCCCCTTATTAGTTTCCACTGTCCATTATACCACTTTTTATGACCATGTATACCTATCATTTAGTTCCCACTTATAAGTGAGAACATGTGGTATTTGTTTTTCTATTCCTGAGATACTTCACTTAGGATAATGGTTTTCGATTTTATTCAAGTTGGCACAAAATACATTATTTCATTTCTTCTTAGGGCTGAATAATATTCTATGAGTGACGTGTGTGTGTGTATGTGTGTATGTGTGTGTGTGTGTGTGTATCACATTTTCTTAATTCATTCCTCACTGATGGGCTCCTAGGTTGATTCCATATCTTTGTAATTGTGAATTGTGCTGTGATAGACATATGAGTGCAGGTGTCTTTTTGATATAATGACTTCTTTTAGGTAGATACTCTTAGTGGGATTGCTGGATTGAATGGTAGATCTACTTTTAGTTCTTTGAGGAATCTTTATATTGTTTTCCATAGAAGTTGTACTAATTTACATTCCCAGCAACAGTGTATAAGCATTCCCCTTTCACCACATCTGTGCTAACATCTGTTGTTTTTTACCTTTTTAATCATAGCCATTCTGACAGAGTAAGGTGGTATCTCATTGTGGTTTTAATTTGCATTTCACTGATGATGAGTTATGTCAAGCATTTTTTCATATGTTTCTTGGCCATTTGTGTATTTTCTTCTGAAAAATGTCTGCTCATGTCTTTTGCTCACTTTTTAATGGGGTTATTTGTTTTTTCTTGCTAGTTTGTGTGAGTTTCTTATAGATTCTGGATATTAGTCCTTTGTTGAATGTATAGTTTGCAAATATTTTCTTTCTTTCTATAGGCTGTCTAATTACTCTGTTGGTGATTTTTTTTTTTTTTTTTTTTGCTGTGCAGAAACATTTTAGTTTAATTAAATCCCATTTATTTATTTTTGTTGTTGCTGTTTTTACTTTTGGTCACTTAGTCACAAAGTCTTTGCCTAGGTCAATGTCCAGAAGCATTTTTCCTAAGTTTTCTTCTAGAATTTCTATGGCTTCAGGTTCTACATTTAAGTTTCTCATACATATTGAGTTAATTTTTGTATTTGGTGAGAGATGGGGATCAAGTTTCTTTCTTCTACATATGGCTATCCAATTTTCCCAGCACCGTTTATTGAACAGGATGTGTTTTCCCCAGTGTATGTTTGTGTTTGCTTTGTAAAAGATCAGTTGGTTGTAGGCATATGGTTTTATTTCTGAGTTCTCTATTCTGTTCCATTGGTCTATATGTCTGCTTTTATACCAGCATTGTGCTGTTTGGGTTACTATAGCCTTGTGTCGTGGCCCAATTACAGGACAGGGGATGACACACAGAACATATACATAAGACACAGACAGACAGAATTGGCTGCAGTTCTGGGAAAAAAAGAACACAGAGACAAGAGACCATTTCAGACTGCAGCAGTAAAAACTCTGCCAGTCATTTATTATATACAGTTTAATTGGGCAAGCGTCCTGCAGCTATTTTCTCATGCCAGCTACTTTCCCAGCTACTTTTTGGTACGTGACTTTTCCAGTCAAAGCAAAAACCATGGCCATCTACGAGAGGTCTCTTTGCTGTTTGACACACTGTTTTTAGATAACAATCTTGGCTTGAGTGTGAGACCATGAGTCCTTGACCATTTTGCAGCACCTAGCACTGCGTGCTGGTTACCCGGCAACCTTGGCTCGCATGCGAGGCCACAGGTCCTTGGCCATTTGCCTGGAGAAACAGTTTCTTCAGCCGGTCAACAAGCCACGTCCTGCTAATTGTGGTAACGAGCAATGGGCTCCCATTCTGCTGACTTGGGGTCTCAGCCAATCTGACCCTGGGACATCTTGCTCGCTTCAGCTCATTTCACCATGTAATATAATTTGAAGTCAGGTAATGTGATGCCTACAGATTTATTCTTTTTGTTTAGGATTGGTTTGGCTATTCAGGTACTTTTTTGATTTCATATGAAATTTAGGATATTTTTTCTAATTCTGGGAAAAATGAGATTGATATTTTGATGGGAATTGCCTTGAATCTGTAAATCACTTTGGGTAGTATGGACATTTTAACAATACTGATTCTTCCAGTCTATGAGCATGGTATATTTTAATATTTGTTAGTGTCATCTATGATGTTTTCATCAGTTTTATAGTTCTCTTTGTAGAGATCTTTCATCTCCTTTGTTAAATATATTCCTAGGTATTTTTTTCAGCTATTTTAATTGGTATTGAATTCTTGATTTGACTTTCAGCTTTGTTCTTATTGGTGTACAGAAATGCTACTGATTTGTATACCTTAATTTTTTAACCTAAAAGTTTACAGAATTTATTTATCAATTCTGTGAGTCTTTGGGAAGAGTTTTTGTGGTTTTCTAGATATAAGATCATATCATCAGCAGAGATAATTTGAATTCCTCTTTTCTGATTTGGATGCCCTTTATTCTAATTTTCAATGAAAGAAATCATACACATTTTTCCTTTTTAGTTTATATAAACACAAATTATTCTTTCTTATAGATCATGATGTTTCACGAAATGGTTGTATCAAAACTGATTTAACTACTCCTATATTGATAGGTATTTAGGTAGCTTGTATTGCTACAATGGACATCCTTGATCATATTTCATTTTGTAACCTTTGTGAGATATATGGACTTGCTCATCAAAAACATGTGAGTAAATACAAAGTTTACAGGTACATCAAGGTGACCTTATAAATCATTGTACTAATTTATATCCATTAGTATTGCTTGAGAATAACATATAGCCCACATTCTAATTATTAATAATACTGAATATAAATCATTTTGTGTTTTGCCAATCTTATAAGCTACCAATGTTATAGCATTGTTTTTGTTTGAATATTTATATTCACTATGGATTTTGTCAATTTATATCCATTCTCCAGAGTCATTTCAATCCATTTCATAAGACCCTTCCTTTCTATAATTTAATCTAATTTTCTCTTTATTTATATTTTTCTTATTTATTTATATGGGATCTTTTTATATGGGAGACATTGACTTTTGTTTGTTTTTATAATTTTACCCTATCAGTCATTTTGTCTTTTGCCACTTACCTTGATTAGTTTGTACATTTGGTAAGCTCATCTTCATTAAGGGTAACAGCTAGTGTAGCAACAAAATCCATTATTGGTGTGCAGTGTTGTTTAAAGAAAAAGGGAGCACAATCAGGTGTTTTAACCCCTGGTACAGAGCATTTAAACTCTCAGGTCACCAGACCACATGTTCATTTTCAGGAAACTTGTTCTCACTGAAGTGATATATTTTTCTACTTATATTTGGTAATTTTAAAAGGATTTTGTCATAATAAATGAACCCTTCCACATTTCTGGATAATGGAAACCAACTTTCCAATTCACCTTCAAATACTTTTGTAATTTTACGTATTTACATTTTATATTTTGATGTTCAATACATTTGTATTTGTGTATATCAAATTTATTTAAATAAATACCCACTGACTCTGTTCCATTTATTGAAAAGTCTATTTATTAATGTTTGTATGTACACACATATATATACATAAACATACATATAAAAAGTATGTTATAGAAGAATAATTTCTTGGTCCAGTTTCTGGGCTCTGTTCTATTCTTTTCTTTTTTTTTTTAAAGATTATTTTACATAGACCATATTGATTCAGTTTTTATATGCTATTTATAAGATACATCAATATATTTTGTTTCTAATTATAGCAACTTCATTTCAAAATGGTTTAAACAATAATACAGAGATTGCCTGAAATGGTTTGATTGAGTGAGTGGGAACTGTCTCACTTTCTCAGTAACTATTTTAACTTTAAACTCTTGTTTGTGTTGAGTTCTTTATAGACTCAATTCCTTTTTAGTAGCCTGATAGCTTACACCCTCAGACCTCTGTCACCAAACTAAACTTACCAATAGCAATACCACAGCACAATGCTGATTTGCTTGGCACCAGTGCAGGCACTGTCAAACCGTATGGATACCTCACTTTGTAGTGAGAGAATAGATACAATGACAAAATAATAAAGAAATAAAATGGCCTAAAGAAGTGACTAAAATATCTATAATAGTATATCTTTGATAGCTTTTAGAGCATGAGTTCTTTTATTTTTATTATTTTATATTTTCATTTATAAAATCTGTATATTTTCCCGTAACTTTTGTTTGAACTTGTTGTGAAAAATCCTTTTAAACATCTTTGTAAAATTGAGATAGTAATTATAGTAACTAAATAACAAGATCCAGACTCTGGAACTATAGTTTTGCTGAAATATAGTTCAAGATTCCTACACACAATTGCATTAACTAACTCTCACAAGAATCATTTGGGGAGTAAATAAATATTCCCTGAAGTTCTAAAATGTATAGTTTAACTAGTTTTTAATATTGTTCCCTTCATGGTATTTAATAAAGGAAAGCAAAAATTATAAGTGATTGAGAATTGTTGACATGGTTGTTTTTTATTAACAAAGTTCCTATGAGCTTTTGATGCTTGCTTCATTCTGAAGCTTTAGAAAATTACAGAAACAGTAAGAATGATGACAGAATTTCAGATATGCTCATAATTGTATATGATTTGACTATTTATTGGATTTTAAATTATATATATGTACATATGTGTGTATTTTGTACAAATTAATTATTTATTGCTTTGATAAGTACTACAGAGCTAAAGGAATCTATAGATATTAACAATACCCTTAAAGTTTGTCTGATATATGAAAGCCTATCTGTATGTCCTTTCATGTGACAACATAGTTGTTTTTTCTTTTCTTTAAAAATAGAAAGTAGAGGGCCATAAACTTGTAAATAATATTCCAGATGGTGGCGAGCTGTTTTTATATTTTCAAAAGTATTTCACTGCACTTTCCTTATGATGATCCTATTTTAGTGGATGTAATTATCTGATAGAATGCTGTTTTGGAATGTCCTTTTCTGAAACTATTAATATAATCACTGACCATAGAAATGTTCCCCTGTAACATCAGTTACCCCACCTTTCTACCCAGCAAAGAGTGATTACCATAAAACAAAGTTATTTTCTAAATCTAATTAGAATATTCAGCTCATTTTCTGCCAAGACTTCAGAAAAAAATCATTCATTTATTAATTCATTCATAAGACATTTATTATGAGAAGGTGGTAAACAAGGGATTTTGTTTCATATAAACAAACAAAAAAAACCCTCAGTCGTACCAAGCAAAGTGCTAACCAACAGTCTACTGTGATAGGTATATGTCTAACACTGTAATAAAGGGCATAAAGTCACAACCGTTCTAGAACAGTTACAAGTAAAATAAGTAGTGGTTCAGATTAGATATACTGTTGGTCTCCTCAGGATCTTCATGTACAAAAAAATCATCCCAATGTGATTTTGAGGGGTATTATCCAATACCCACCCAATCCATAGGGTTGGACAATAAATCAGGTGTGGCCAAAGTATTCATTCCCTTAGCCTCACAGACTAATCCAAGTTAGACTAACTGGAGACCTTGGTGGATTATTTACTATGGTAACAATTAGGATAGTTTTTTTCTATTGTTGCTATGATTATTGAATGTAAGCCTGGATTTTCCAGAAACTACATTTGCTACAAATAGGGAATTTTCCCCCAAATAAAGCTGCCTTCATGGGAAGCAGAACTGTAAGATGAAGAGAAAAGTGGTAATTCTGGGATCTTGATACTATTTCTAAAGCCTGATTTCTGTCATTTCTCAAGAGTCAATTTTTTGATGTTTATTGTGTGAGTTAATAATATTTCTTCTAGGTTTAATATATACTCGGTATCTGTTACTTGCAACTTGAGTCCACTGATTTTATTATTACTTAGATAAGAGATTTAGAGAAGAGAGAGGGCACTTCTATAAGAAAAGGTCAAAGGAGACTCTTTATAGGTTGTATTTTTATGTATTTATTTATTCAACAATTATTAATTGAGTACCTCCACTGTATCTTACAGTGTGCCAGATACTAAATATGTACTAAATATGTAGCATTCCAAAACATGAGGCATGGTTCTGCTTTCATATGCTTATAGTTGTGGCAGAGAATGTCACAAAGAAACATTTTTTTGAAGTAACATATTCAGACAAGGACCATGAAGGAAACAGACAGTATGCTAAGAGAGAGAATAAACAGTACAAAAATCAAGGTAAGGTAGTTAAGAAAGCCTTCTCAAAGGAGGAAGTTGCCTTTACACTCAATCTGAAGGATGAAAAGGAACTGTCCCTGAAGAGATTTTGGTGAAGAGAGAGAGGGCGTATGCATATGTGTGTGGGAGTGGTGTGCCAATGATTATATCAAACACAGTGCAAAAGATCTATATTGTAATAGTGTCAAATTTTATGGTATCAGGCTTCTGAACAATTTTTGAATATAGGCCATATTTAGTTTTCCAGAACTCTGGGCAATTTGCCTCAGCCTGGTTACTTTAGATTGGCAACATTAGAATTTTCTCAGCTTTTATCTAAATTAATCTGTTGACATGCCTCAAAATGTCTTGTTGTTTATAAGATGAGGATTTTGTGGTGCATAAGGGTGGTTTCTGGGGAGGAAGCTTCGATAGAGTCTTGAGGGATTCTCTGTAAGACAGAGAACTATGTAGGTGTAAATGTCAAATGGCTCTAATACTCTCCCTACTTAACTTGACAGCTTAGAGCCATTCCAAGCAAGTTTTGGTAAAATATTTCACTTAGCTATTTCACACTTACATAATTTCTCTGGGGCACTAGTACTCTGTCCAATTTATTGTTGACTGCATCATCTGTGTTCTGCAACAATGGTTGAAGAAAATTATTGAGAGAGAGAGAGAATGAGAAAGCAAACTTGGTATATTTGAGGCACATCTTTGGGCAAATTTCTACCAACATTTTCTCTCTCACCTGTTTCTGCAGAGTAAGCAAGTCAATTCCTGCCTTGAAATCATTTTCTGAGAGGTTTACATCTTGACAGCTGCTGAGTCATAACGTTAAAATGATTTTCCCATGTTGATTGCAAGATAAATCAGGTAGACTCTTGGTGGTACGGGTATTGATTTTGCATTAATCATTCAATTGTCTGTATATCATAACAACTTTTCTAAAGTGTAAGAGCCTGTTATTTTTCCCAGAAAGCTGAGGTAGAGATGAGTGCCTACCTAGATATGAATATAACACTGGTAAATCCAAGTTATCTATAAATTGCAAATTCAATGGATAGCATTTGTTATTTTTGTTGGTTGGTTGGTTTGCTTTATTTTATACTTTGCTTTGATTGATTCCAAGTCTTTAGAATGCTAATAATTTTATTTTTTGAATTATAATGAATCACATATTTATGAATATTTGTAACTCTCAGTTGATTCTCTGAGTTAACTATGTATATGAGAATGGAAGCATTCTCTTTCAGTTGTGTTTTAACACACTGTTGTTTCTTCTGTGTCCCTATCATCATAGAGGAAGATAAACCCAGAATAGTACTGTAAATTCAACATTTATAAAAGGAACAAAAGGCAAGACAATATATTTGCTTTCAACAAATAAACTACTTCACAATATAAAGAAAATGTCTTCAATTTCAGGGTCTAACATTTAATATTATATTCATTTGGGCAAGAGGGCACACCTGATTATTTTTAACCTATTTATTTATACTCTGTATTATTATAATATCTAAATCAATAATGCTAATTTGGAATAATATTTGGAAATATATAACTAAGACCTCACCAACACAGGCAACAAAAACAAAAATAGAGAAATTGGATTTAATGAAACACAAAAGCTTTTGTATAGCAAAAGAAATAATCAACAAAGAGACAAGATGTGGAATGGGAGAAAATATTTGCAAACTATCGAATAGGGGACACATGTCCCAAATATACAGGAAACCCAAACAACTCAGCAACAACAACAACAACAACAAAAACAAAAACAAATAATCTCATTAAAAAATAGGCAAACTACATAGACAGTTTACAAAAGAAAACATACAAATGGCCAAAAAGTATATGAAAAAATGTTCGACATCACTAATCATCAGAAAAATGCAAATTAACACCACAGTGAGATACCATGTTACCCCAGTTAGAATAATTATTATTAAAAAGTCAGAAAGTAACAGATGTTGGTGATGATAGTGAGAAATTGGAACTTATAAACTGCTGATGAAGGTAAATTAGTACAGTCTTTGTAGAGAACTATGGAGATTTCAAAAATAACTAAAAATAGAACTACCATTCGATCCAGGAATCTCACTCCCAGGTATCCACTCAAAAAAAAAAAAAAGAAAAGAAAAAAAAAGAAATCAATATATTATAAAGAGATCCATACTCATAAGTTTATTGTAGCACTATTCACAATGGAAAATATAAGGAGTTAACCTCAGAGGTGGCTCAAATATTAGAATTATCATTCAAGAACTTTAAAATATCTCAATATCAATGGATGAATGAATAAATAAAATGTGGTATGTATTTATAATGCAGTACTATTCAGCTATTAAAAATAATTAAATCATCTCTTTTTTAGCAACTTGGATGGAACTGGAGGTCATTGTCTTAAGTAGAATAAGCCAGGCACAGAAAATCAAATATCGCATGTTCTCACTCATAAATGGGTGAATACATAGGGACATAGAGAGTGGAATGATAGACAGTGGAGACTTGGAAGGGTGAGGGTGTGTGGGGGGGTGGATGATGAGAAATTAATGAGTCCAATGCACATTATTCAGGTGATGCATACACTAAAAGCCTTGACTTGACTACTATGTAGTCTATGCATGTAATGAAATTGCACATGTATCCCATTAATTTGTTCAGATATAAATAAATAAATAAATAAATAATGAAATGCAAGAAGCATAATCTTATTAGGATGTAGAAAGTCACAAGAAATGTTATTTTTCTTAACAACTAAAATAAACCAAATAAACTATAAAAGCATAGTTTTTCTGAGCCCACCAGAAAGTTCTAGATGCAAATAAACCATGATCTTAATGCTTGAAAGTGATGAGTCTTTTATTTATTTATTTTTATTTCAAAATGTTATGGGGGTACACCCATTAGGTATGAATTTACCCATTCCCTCCACCCCCCTCCCACCTGCCTGACACCTGATGAATGTTAATTCCCATATGTACACTTAAGTGTTGATAGATTAGTATCAGTTTAATGGTGAGTACATGTGGTGCTTGTTTTTCCATTCTTGTGATACTTCACTCAGAAGAATGGGCTCCAGCTCCATCCAGGATAGTACAAAGGGTATTAGGTTCACCACCTTTTTATGGCTGAATAGTACTCCATGATATACATATACCACATTTTATTAACGTATTCTTGTGTTGATGAGTCTTTTATAAGAAAGAAAATCTGGATGTATCTGCAGCAGCATGATCAGAGAATGAGGAATTTGCCATTAATTTGAGTAAAATGAAATAAGCTGAAGTGTTAAAATTATTTAATAGTTTTAAGAGATTTGTCTTCACTTACATGACAAATTAGAATTCTAAGGAACCCCAGACATAAAACAAATCTGCACGCATTACCCAATTCTTCTATGAGTCTTTATCAATTATGCTGGGACAATGTGACAAAGACTGAGATGCAGAATAAGAGATTTGAGAAAGATATCTCTAGGTTCATGAGGCTTTCTAGAACTACCTAGAAACCATTTTCTGAAGATGTAGACAGAGCAGGATACCTGTGGTAATAAATACAAGGCACGTTGAAATTTCACCTGTCAAGGGCTAGAAATAAGGTAGGAGCAGCAAAGGAGGAGGAAACTTTTTAAAAATAGCTTTTGAAAGTCTGAAGCAGATTTCATGACCAAAGAAAATTCTCCAGAAACTGAAAATATTTTATCTTGGTAGAAGACATAGAGAGCTATTCTGCAATTTCAAAAGCTGTCCCTTCAGCTATAAAGCACAATGATATCTCTAGAATCTCACAAGTTCTCAGAACTAAGCCTCATGGGTAAAAAGACCTAAACTCAACCTCTAAACATGTGAACCCACTAATGAACTAACAGAAACTAAAGCCACTCAAACTATGGGTGCCACAAAGTCCAGGCCTAGATCAAGACAGATGAGATTGAATAGCCCTAACTATAGGGGCTTACTACAAAAAGGTGTATTCCTTCTTCTAAATGTAAGTATAATTTACTTCTGTCTATACTGTTCTTTTGGACATATGATCAGTATATAATAAATTTACAAAAAGGAAAGAGAGAGGAATAAAAGAGAGAGATGGAGAGAGAGAGAGGAAGAGAGAGAGAGCATGCCATAGTCAGGAGAGGAAATAATAGAAGTAGAAATACAGATGGCTCAAATATTAGAATTATCAGTCAGGCACTTTAAAAAAATCTGTGATAAAAATGCTAAAGAAACTAGTTGAAAATGTGGACAACATGTATAAATATATGGGACTTTTAGCAGAGACATGGAAAAATGAAATGGAAATGTTACAAATGAAAATTATAATATCTGAAATAATAAATTCATTGTATGTGCTTAACAACAGATTGGACTAAGCATAGAAAACAATTTGGAAATTTGAATGCAGAGCGATAGAAATGAGTATGAGATGGAAACTTAGAGAAAAAAATTATGAAAAAAAGATGGAAGATGTGAAGGAGATAAAATGGTCTAGCATATATGTAATTGAATCCCCAGAAGAAAAGTGAAGTGAAAATGGAGCACATACAAATGTCAGGAGATAACAGTCATGAGCTTTCCAAGTTACTGAAACATCATTAAGGATAAATCCCAAGATAATTTGTTTACGTATAAGAAGACATCAATGGGTTCTAGAGGGAAGACCAGGATAGCCGATTGTTATCATGACATGAATTAATGGCCTCCCGCTATCTATACCCACCAACCCATAACTTTGTATTCACCATCTATACTTTGACTCTGAGATGGCCTTTCAACATCTTTTGGCTAATAGAACATGGCAGAAGTGACTATGTATAAGTTCTGAGTCTAGGTCTCCAAAAAAAAAAAAAAAAAAAAAGGCTTTTGTCTGTTTAGCACGCTTTCTTGTACATTTAGGCTTCCTTCCTTCCTTCCACTTACCCTTCAGCCTTGCCATGAGAGCATGCCAGGCTAGGCTGCTGGAAGGATATAAGAAACACAGAGAAATAAGACAAAAGGTCTGGCTCACAGGTACTCAAAGTTTGATGAGGCAATCAAGCCAAACCAAGAAGCACCTAATTTGCTGACCCTAAAGAATCAAGCACTAAAACATAGATTTTTTTTGAAGATATTATGTTTTTGGATGGTTTATTATTCTGCAATCCCCAATAGGGATAGCCCCAAATTGACCTTATTCTGTTTTACCTTTCATTCCAAGAAGCTGTTGCTCACTGGCATAGTTATTTCATGTCCCAATTTTAAATGACTAGAGATAAAACTCTTATTGATTTTCTTTTGTACCTGAATTGGTTCATTTTGATTGAGATGTCCATCTTCTGAAATATGATCTACTGGGGGAGAAGCATAAGATAGTAAATAGTGCATTGCTGTGTCTAAAACTGTAGGCAGATTATGTTTTATTGAAGGTTAGCTGATCAAAGGGAAAATGTATGGTCCTTTTTTTCTATAATGCTATATTAAAACTACCCTCCCACTATTTTCCTACCAAAAAGGAAAGTCAGTAATTTCAAAATTGCTTAATAGTTTATATTGTCTGAGCACAAGGCAAAAACTAAAACATGAGCAAACTATAGTATAATAATATTTAAGTTAAAAATATTTAGTTCTCTGGACTTTAGTGGAGATTAATGCTGCTTTAACATAATTTTCTTAAGACAATTTTAAACCAGAATGAGATGCTTGGAAAAGGGAATAATAATAACACTGTACACCCAAGTCAATAGAACATAGATTCTTTCTCATGGGTAATTTTAGCATTTACTATTTTAACTTTGTATAAAAATTGGTTAGAGATAAAGTAAATATTCATTTTTAAAAGATACAAAAAATAGAAATAAAACCCAACCCAACAGCAATGCAATTATGGAGAAGAATAGTGAAGATAAAAACCCATAAATTAATAAAATGTAAAGTGGTGTGGAGTGATCAACAGAGCCCAGGAAAATGTATCCTAAATGTAATCCTAAAACTTGGGACATCACAAAACAATTGCTATGGTTTTAAAAAAAAAAATCATCTAGAAAAGTTGGGAAAAATACAAAGGTATCAGAATAGGAATGACAAAAGATTAAATCAATGCTGATGAAACTATTAACTGGAATATACATACCTCCAGGTAGAATTTGGCAGGGTAGACATTCTTCTTCTCAGTTCTGAAAGCAAAAAGAAAGAAAAAGGAGAAAAACAGAAATAAAAATTTCATCTTCAGTCATGGATAGGGAGCTCTTGAAAACATAAAAATCCTTACCCTCTTGGAACTCACATTCTAGTTGAAGGGAAGACAGAAGAAAGGCAAATTAAACATGTATAGATAGTATAGAAGAGGATGAGTACTACAGAAAAAATAAAGTAGGGAAGGGGGCTAGATTGTGAGGATTGGGGCATCTATAGTTTTATGATGTGATCAGAGATATTCTTACTGAGAAGACCCAAAGGAGTTGAGAGAACAGACATGCATCTAGTTGGTGGAAGTGTAGATACCTCTTCTCTACTTCAGTGTAAAAACTGCCTAGCAGGGAAAGCATTGGGAGAGAAGTTGAAGTATTATGTATGTAGAATTTCTCCATTTTCTTTCATTTTTGTTTTTATTCGCTGGAGTTTATGAAGAACTTGAATCATAATTAAGGCGGAAGAAAACAAAACAAGTAAAGCTCAATTTCCCTTACATAAACAGGTGGATATTGTCAGGCACTTAACCAGTTCTCTATGTTCTCTCTCATCCTCAACCACCCTCAAATAGTGCTACTGATAAAAAAAAAAGAAAGAAAGAAAGAAAGAAAGAAAGAAAGAAAGAAAGAAAGAAAGAAAGAAAGAAAGAAAGAAAGAAAGAAAGAAAGAAAGAAAGAAAAGAAAAAGGAAGGAAAGCAGAAGCTGCGTTTCAGAAATAAGAAAGTACTTTATTTTCTAAGTCACAAAAAGTACAAGGCAAGCATGCAGCCATGTAAGTCTGTTTGTTTTACAACATTGTGATTGAAAAGTTAGTTCATTATGTGTTGTTCCTCAAGCTGTGCTTAATCCACAGGCATTTCTGTCTCAGAAATCTCACCAAACTGTGCTCTTGAGCCTCTGTCCCTAAACACATCAGCAGTGCTCTTGTTAACTTTGAAGTGACTGCACCATGATGTTTTCTGTGGAAGCCCAGTGAGAATGATACAGGATTCCTGCTTTCCCAACGGCTCCAGACAAACATTTGAAGCACCACATTACTTACATGACTGTAGCAACAGAATAACAGACTCCTTCAGGACAAGGTAGGCATTTTAGGAAAACAAAACAAAACATATTTTGGTATTTGCCAGTCATAATACAGTATAAACATTTGCTTTATTCCTGCAGCTTCCAAAATCTAAGTTGTATTTGATTATCATTCAACTAAAATTCAAGTTCCTTTTTGTAGTTTGTAAGTTTCTACAATATGGAGGAAAAGTGACTAGAATGACCAAGCTGTTAATAATGGCTATTTTTGGGGAAATAACATATACTTGGTTTTGCTTCTTTCTACATTTCCAGGATTGTGCAGACTTTCACTAACAGGCATATATTACTTGTGTATCTAAAAAAATATTTATTAACATACTTTCCATTTATATAATAGTCTTATTTTGTTCTAAATATGAATAGAAATACTACCAAGAACTTTTTATGCCTGCACACATCAAATAGTTGATTACTCTAAAACTTGGCAATTATGTTTTATAAATATCCCTTAGTGTTTCATAGTATCTGCTGTCCCTCTCTGCTCCCCACTGCCTTGTCCTTATTAACAAAGGTCAGACTATATAATCAAGCAACCTAGCCTTCCATTCTTACACATGGAAGTTGGATGATAATGCTGAATCTTGGTTCCCACCCCTAAACTGCTGAACTAGTGTCTGAACTTAACAAAATTCCTAGGTGATCCACATACATACTAAAGTTTTGGTGTAGTAGCCTGACATTCTGCCTTTCTCAGAAGCTCCTAGATGATGCTGAGGTTGCTGGTCTGCAGACCACATACCCTCCTACATTGTCTCAACTATCCTCTTGCTGTCATTCCTTCCCTATCACAATCCATTTCCTACTTTATTACCAATTGTCACTTTAAAACATGGATCTGATATTAAATACCAAATATGTAAAACACAATTCTGTTGACTCTCATCTTATATGATAAAATCTTACCTTCTCTATACAGAAATTAAGGTCCATTACAAGTCAGCCCTGAGATATCTATACAGCTACACATTTCCCTATTCTTTTGTACCTGAAATATTTAGCTATTCCCAAACTTATTTTTAGCTCTTCCTTATTACACACGACAAACTCTGCAGTTTCTTTCTTCTTGTCCTTTTGATTAATTCAAAACCATACTCCAATGTTAATTTTTCCGTGAAAATGCTCCTTAATCTTTCCTATCACTAACCCTAAAAATTGAATGCTTCCATGAAAGAGAAATCTTCCATGGTAATCTATATTTGTTTTATGTACTACACACACACACACACACACACACACACACACACACATATATACACAAATATATGTATTTTTGAGTCTGTATCTCTGACAACATATGAGCTCTTACAAGATATAGACTTAGAAATCATAGCTATTTTTGTGACTGAGTTTGTTATTCTCAACAGAAACAAATCCTACCAGAAATCCAACCATTTTCTCACCCTCCTCCCCCGACACCACACACACACACACACACACACACACACACACACACACACACACACACTTTTATTTGTTTTTTAGAAGAAGGAAAAAAGGATTTGGAGTCACAAAAATCTGAGTTTAAATTTTGGCTTCAGCAATTCTCATTACTTGTATAAATCTACCGCTGCTACAAGTATAACAACTAGTTACAAATTTTAGAGACTTGTTTTGTGGTTCAAAAATCTAGTTTATCTTTGTGAATGTTCTGTGTGCTCTTAAAGATATTTATTTTGCTGTTGCTGTTGGGTAGAAGCCTCCATAATTGTTATTTAGATTAGTAAAATAAATTGGTTGATAGTGTTGCTTGTACCTTCTATAGCTTTACTGATTTTCTACTTGTTCTACTAATTACTAAGTGTTGAAATTCTTAGGTATAGCTGTATATATTAGTACATATTTTTCTAGGAGATTTTTTTAGCCACAGTATAAATAAGAGTCTTTAAATAAATACTACAGCAATGGCATGCCCCTACCAAATCTAGCATTAGCAGATTGCTAAGAACATGCTATTGCTGTAGTATTTATTCATAACAAAGCTCATGCTAGATTTGGTAATTCTCAATTTTATCACTGCACAATATATAATATTATAGGGTCTTTGAATCATTGTAATCATACCACATTAGTGGTAATCTACCTGCTCTATGAAGATCACATATAAGACCTATGTGAAATCTGACTTGGGATGTACCAGTTAGGATTTGTTCAAATAATCAGAACTATCATGATCAATATGAAGTAAGAGATTTATTGTAGAGATTACCCCTTATGCAGTTGTGGCAACTGGGGAAAAATTATAGAAAACTGTCACCTTTTTTGTACAATGGAGGGTCTGAAGTTCCTGTAGGTCAGGAAGGTCAGTCATCAGTAAGAAATAGTGTACATGAACCAAAGGATAATAAATATAAACTGGTAGCTGTGAGAGCAAACGTGAAGCCTTCTTTTTCCTTGTGCTCTCCCATGTAGATGATGTGGGTGGTGAAGAGAAACAGCTGGCACCCTTTGACATAGAGTTACATATGGGACATAATAGGCTACAGGCATAGCTGCTGCACTATCCCAACAAAGCAAGGTGGCAGTAATCTCTGTAAGCTGCCATAGTGTATGGTTCCCCACTATGACCTTCAGCATGTAATGGTTTTTCTTCATTTTAGCCATCTAAAACCCTTGCTAATTTCTTTTATGACCAACCATAACTTAGGATCAAATAGAGAAGGAATTTCTGGAAAACAGTTCTAGCTTAGATTATTAATAGTTCACTTAGTAGAAAACTATGACTCACATGAGGAGAATAATGGATCTTGGAATGGCAAATGTGGAAACAAACTCTCAAAAAATAATCTTAATGACTCGAATATATACTGGTATCAATATTTATTTAGTATTAAAATAAATTTTTAAAAAACTGTGGAGCTCAAAATACAGGTATCAATCAGTTCATGTAATGCTATAATTCAATCTGGACAATAAGATTAATTTTATATTAGTTTTTTTTAATGCAGTTATTCCAAGAAGTCATTAATCTGAACTTTCTAAGTACATTTATTCATAGACTTATCATTTATTCACCTAATAAAGAATGTACTTACATAAAATACTCTAGATGTATTTCCAAAACAACTTATTTTATTATATGTTTATTCTTACTATGACAAAGCCTAGCATAATATCTAGCACATTGTAATTATTATATATAAAGTCTATTTATATATATAAAGTCTATTTATATAGACTTTATATAGATTTTATATAGATATATAAGACTTTATATAAGACTTTATATAGATTTATATTTTATATATATAAAAGCCTATTTATATATATATAACTCTGTGTATGGTAATAAATTTAAGATGTTGAACATTACCTAATTATACCTCTGTGGAATAATCAAAGGTAAGTTCAGAAAAGATAAAACTGAAAAACCCAAATTCATATGATGTATATCATACTTGGCCCAGATTATAATAATTATTTTCTGAAAGATAGGGATTTGAAATAGAATTCCAGAAGAATGAAGAATATCTTAGTCAGTGTGGAACTATTGAGAAGAATATAGTATATTACAACAACAATAAAGCACCACCATTTATAAAGAGAGAGGCAGACACAGAGAGAGAATTGGTATATCTTAACAAGCCAAAAGGCTATACATAGAACAATATGTCTTAATCTAAATTTTAAAAAAAGCAATAGTTATATATTTTAGACAATTATAGTCTTTTTTGGAGTTTCCCTTTGAGATTTATGAAATTTATGGAATTATTCTTTGAAAATTCTAGCAGTGCTAAAGAATTATATTTCAAAAAGTACAAAGATTTATTTTAGTTATTGTTTAGCTTTTTAGATTTCCACTAGAATTTAGAGTCAAGATGGTTGGCAGCATACCTAATATTCAAATATGTTACTGATAGCAACAAACTCAGTAAGGAAATATCTCTGCATCTTTTAAAATGTCCATTGATTTATTCAATAAGCAGGTACTGAAGGTCTATTTTGTGTTAGACTCCATATAGCTACTGGAAACAAAAAGCCAGGTACAGTAGGGCTCTTGTCTTTAAGGGGCTTACGATTTAGCAGAGGTGTGCAGATAAATCAACAATTACAGTGTGGTAAATAGCAATGTAGATGTAGTCATAGCATGTGGTGGAAACACAAATAGCTCTTTAACCTAGACCGTGGGCTCATGGTCAATTTCTTTGAGGAAGTCATGATTCCAAGTATCAGCAGTCTGAGGACTGCAACTCTAGACACAATATCCAGCACGTAGAAAGGCATGGACTGTGAAACAACAGACAGGGAAGTAGACAGTTTGGGGTAGTGAGATCAAAGGAGCCAAATAACTGGTGGTGGTGGTGGTAGTGTCATCTAGGACAAGATCCTAGAGGCTATCCTATGCTATTAACTCTGGAACATGTATTGGCATGAAATAATTGTGGATTTAATGAATGCTTCATAAACATATTTATCCTTGACTGAGAAGTACAATTTAATTATTGTAACAAATGGATTATAGATTGCAGCTCTTATCCTTCTTTTTCTGTCCCTGTCCTTCCCCACTATAGGTATATAGGCTTTAAAAGAGTCTAAATTTGATACAATTAACAGAAAAGATAAAACTCCTACCCTGAAGGGTCTTATAATCTCATTTGGAAGATAAAAAAAATATATGAAAATTACTTGAAGATAAGGAGGGACTAAACCAGAAGTAGAAGTGGTGCTGGTGGTGGTATTAACTATCTATAAGCCCTAAAAGTATCCCCTAATGAAATGTCTCCTGGAGAAATTCTTCAGCACTAAAGGACAATGGCTACTCCCTTCTTTGAGCTTCTACAGTCTTAGGGACATAAAACTCTGAGGCAATTAGTCTATTTTTAAGAGAGGTTAAAGATTATATTGATCGTAGGGAATTGTATGTAAATCACACAAGGATTCTCTCTATTGACATGTCATCTTCTGCTTTTATTTCATTGCTACTGTGTGCTTACTGTTATTAAAAAATATAGGGCTTTTCAAGTGCAGTAGGGCATATATTCATTGGCCTGAGGAGTGGGCTACATCTCTCCAAAATAAGAAAGACAATAGTGATCATCAAACAGGGTTGCTTTAAATGGCTCAACTTTATCAATATTTTTATACAGCTGAGCCTTTAAAGGCTGGTTGCAAGGTGCTTGTACGTTGGTAGCAAACTCCTTGGACTAGAGACTTGGAAATTCTTCCATTTCAAGCAGCATGCCTTGGAAGAGACCTCAAACAGAATCTTGGAAAGAAGTTACCTATAAACTATAAACTAAAAATACAGAGAGTTTACAAGCCTCTTGGCAATGTCAGCTTTATCCTTTGCTGAGAAACATTGCTCTGAGTTTAAATTGGGGGCACCTAAATAAAAATAAAAATAAACCCTAAGAACTGTTTCCCTCCCCTACCTCTTATCTATATTCTACTCCCTAGTGGATGATACTGGCTAAAGGATAAAACCACGACTTTAATTTCTCTATTCATGTTATATTAGGATTAAATGAGATGAGGCAGACAGAAACACTGTGAAAACTAAAATGGGGCCGGGCGCTGTGGCTCACGCCTGTAATCCTAGCTCTTGGGAGGCCGAGGCGGGCGGATTGCTCAAGGTCAGGAGTTCAAAACCAGCCTGAGCAAGAGCGAGACCCCGTCTCTACTATAAATAGAAAGAAATTAATTGGCCAACTGATATATATATAAAAAAAAATTAGCTGGGCATGGTGGCGCATGCCTGTAGTCCCAGCTACTCGGGAGGCTGAGGCAGAAGGATCACTCAAGCCCAGGAGTTTGAGGTTGCTGTGAGCTAGGCTGACGCCACGGCACTCACTCTAGCCTGGACAACAAAGTGAGACTCTGTCGCAAAAAAAAAAAAAAAAACAAAAAAACAAAAAAACTAAAATGGTACTTAAAACAGGCGATTGTGTGGTATGTTAGAGTTTTTTTCAGCAAAATTTCCATTTTATCTTATAACTCCATGGAAGGAATATATTTTCCCAGTTTTTGAGTTAAAGAATTGATTGATAGGATATTAGTAGACATGATGAGAACAAAAGATGGATAGGTGCTTGTGCTATCAGGGCGTGCTGAAACCAGCTAACACTGAGGGATAAATTTTCAGAAATTTTGCAAGCCAATTGTCAAACAATCCACCATTAAAAAATCAGTAAAATTAAACACATCTTTGGCTTCTTTCTCTTTCCTTTTAATTTCCAGCTCAGCAAAGAGTTTCATGGTCTGTTTATATACTGCTTGTTTAAACAACTCAGGATCATCCTCCTCTACAATTGTAGGTTTTCCTTCCTTCTTTGTTTTTTTCGCTCTTTCACAGTGTGTTCCACGTATTCTTTTCCTGCCTGAATTACAATTCTCTTATATTGGCATATAAGAGTGTGCTATTCCACATCTTTTCCGACTCTGAACTTGGACATATAATTTGCATTATCAAGATGAACATAATCTTACGTGATATGACAAATATACACATGATTTGAAATAAGATATACCCTAAAATGGCACTGTGCAGTAAAGAGTAAAAAGGCCTGCTTATAAGGTTGTCCCTTGGCTACTATCTGGGAACTTGGATTCCAGAAGGGTTCCCACCATTCCCAGAACTGAGGCTGGTGGTTCATTATACCTAAACTGTACAAACAACCTGGTTTATGTTGAACACCAACTTTCCCTTTCCTTCTGGAAGTTTGGAATTTTGTACATGCTAGGCAGAACGTAAGTGAACGAATTTCCCCCAATATAAAACCTTGGGCACTAAGTCTCAAATGAGCTTCCCTGGTACACAATACCCATGTTATCACTCTTTAATACTGGAGGAATTAACTACTGTATATTCTGTGCATGACTCCACAGGGAGAGGTCGCTTGGAAGCTTGAGTCTAATTTCTCTGGTCTTCTCTTCTTGCACTTTTACTCTTTGCTGGATTTACCTCATATCCTTTTGCTGTAATAAATCTCATGCTGATTCTTGTGAGACTTTCTAGCAAATAGTTAAAACTTTGGAGTGGTCTTGGGCCTTGTAAAACAGCATTTCATAAACTTAGTGAGTCAAAAGAATATACAAGCATAAGGGGGACTTTGTCTTTAGTAAATTCTTGACTTCCTGATTCTGGGTCTGAAGATTAAGGGCTGCTTTCCTATTTGATACTTTTAATGTTTAAACTTTATGAATTTAGTCTGTAGATGCTAAACTTTAATTTACAGTGTTTGAGGGATATATGTACTAGAGATTTCAGTAAATCTTTAGTTTATGTCTGTGAATAACTTCAACTTTTGATGGTGGGTCACAGTTGGGGGCATTTGGTTACATATTAATGCATGTAAATTAGACCCTCCTTAAGACTTTTTGTTATATTCAATCAAGTCAGTATACTTTTAAAAATATATTTACAGCATAATGAGTTTATGGGAATCCTGCTATAAATATGCTTAAAGGCTAAACATAAAAATAGGGTGAGTATAGAAACTGGCATGCATAATTCATTGATGGTAAGGTATTATGCAAGTTCCATGCTCCAGAGAATGGTTATATAAAATTTTAATGAAAGTTTTGGCAACCCAAAACTCATCTAAGCTTTTGAGTAACACAAGGGAATATCAGTTTTCTCAAAGGTGGATCTGGGCAGCTAAATCATGAGTTGTTGAGAAGATAAGTTCATTAAAGCTCTTACAGACCTGAAGAAAAATTGAATTGAGTCTTTATTATCTTGTAGTTCCAACTATCATTTTTAAAATATTTTTTTCTATTTAAAGGAGTAAAAATAGCATTTCCCAAAGAGGCCAATTGAATGAATTATATTAGTATTAGTACCAAAATTATTATTATTAATAATACAATGCAAAGTATCTCGTATGGCTGAATTTTAAGCATAAAGGATCTAGGTTGAAGGCAATAAATTATGCTATTTAGGGTGATGATTCTTTAAATGGCACCTAGGAGCTTTGTGCATGCTTTTAGCAAGCATCGATAGGAGTTTCTAATAGTTCATTAGCAATAAGGTTTATTGGTAAGAATATTATGAATTATCTAACATCCTCAATGGAGAAGTATAGCTTTTAAATTTATATTAATAGAAAGCACTTATTGATATAGGATTCAATATATAACTCCTTGAGTATTATGCATACCCAAATGCATGCATATTTTAATAAATTTTTATTTTGGAATAAATATTTTGTTCATTGTCTTCTTATATCTAGATGAACTTGGAGTTTTGGGGACAGGGATCTGAAAAGTTATAGGAGCCCACAAAATTCACACCCTTGATGAATTACTCTAAGCAGATCTGTGGCTGATGCAAGCAAAGATTCAGTGAGAAATAAAGATGGCAGACTAGAGGTAAAAGTAGAGAGTATAGTTTCCTTTTTTGGTAACTTTTTACTCCTTGATTTTATCCAACTTTATTTTTAAAGTGATAAATTTTTTGATACTAATAATTTTGTTTGATATGAATTGATTATCTGGAGGTATATTGATTGATTGGTTAAGATCACAAGCCATGAGCCTTTTGGAGATATAATTTAAAGAGAGAAAATGTCTTCACAGGCTAAAAATGAAATTTTCTTACCTAGTGACTGAAATTATATTAGACATGTAAGAAACCACTGTTGATGTTAAGTGAAGAAAGTGACCAAATTGTTAGGTGGGGCATGTTCTACCTTTATAAACAAAGTAGTATGCACCTGAAGGAAGGGAAGACTAATAAACAATAACTAGCACTGGGTATTGGGTTTCTAGTCTTTAGAGCTGAGAAAATTTTAGCAAAGAAATATATATTATTATATATATTATTATATAATCTGAAACAATATATTTCTTTTATACCGAAAAGTGAGTGTGTGTTTCTACAGCAAATATGCAGATAGACATACCCCAGGGCAAGCTCACATCTATGATCCTGCTCTTAGTGACTTGTTTTTCTTGTGATTGAAACTAATGAGCTCCTATTCTTGACATCTGGCCCTCACTTGTGCAGTTAACTTCAACTTTAGACCCCACTTAAGTATATGGCTCATGGTTCTGATTTGATGTTCTTTTTATAGTAAATATTTGTTGAATAATTTAAAACAACTCTTTGGCCTTGACCTTATTATGATTTTGACTCTGGAATCATTTTTGAGTAACTACCTGATCTTCCATCAACTGCTATACATCCGTATATCAACTTTACTTTTCCATTTACCCTAGCCATGCCCATCCAAACACATGAATTATATATATCCTTGGACTCCTTCTTTCCCAGACTACAGAATTACTTCTCACCGGGGGCCTATTAGCCCTTTCCTGAGTCCTCAATTTAAATTTTCCAGTTTGCTACTTCTACACCAAGATCTCTACTACCTAGAACATGGTAGTTTGTCACCAAATGTATGTTAGAGTTAATGAATGAATAAATGAATATTTTAGTATTTCATAGAAGCCCACCTCAATTTCACATGCCTTCTTGGGATAATATATATCTACTTGACTAAATGCTTCTTCCAAATCTCCAACTCCTGATTACTGAGAGTATTTTCTGTCTCATGCACCCTAGGATCAAGTCTACAGGGAGGGCTAGCGTTCATCTCAGATTATGTCCTTAGCGTGAAAGCTGTTACATTACTGCTGTTCAAGGAAAATAATCAAAGTCAGGTTTTGTATCTGCACCTCCAAATAAGGGAGGTTGAGTCCTAGAAATTCTAATATCGAATTTCTACTTTCCCAAACCTGCTCTTAGATTCCTCAACCCCACTACTAAGTAAAAATCATCAATAGCAATATAAATATGAGAGCAATTTTGATTTTATGAGTTATCAAAGTATCATAGTTATGATTTGAAGATATGACATGACCCCAATCAACTATGGCAGATTTGTTGGTGAGGATGTAAACAGTGGCTTCCTGAGAATCTAAAAATTATATACATTGTTTCCTAGGAGTCCTTAGAATGCTATTTGGGGGTCAACATATAAATTAGCCCTCTAATAAGCAATAAATGTTAAATAAGTAGATGGAAAAAACCTAGTTATTTCAAGTACTGTATTTTATTAAGCATTCATTGAGAATGCATTGAACAGTTAAATGTGTATAATCAAAAAGCAGGAAACTCCCTTTTAATTTTCCTTGTAGAAGGTCATAAAGAGAAAGATAATGTTCTAAATGAGTAGTCCCCAACCTTTTTGGCACCAAAGACCAGTTTCATGGAAGACAATTTTTCCATGGACTGGGGTTGGTGGGGGGGGGATGGTTTCTGGATGATTCAAGCACATTATATTTATTGTCCACTTTGTTTCTATTATTATTACATTATAATACATAATGAAATAGTGGTATTAATACAACTCACGATAATGCAGAATGTAATGTCGCCATTGATCTGACAGGAGGTGGAGCTCAGGAGGTGATGGGAGCAATAGAGAGGAGCTGTAAATACAGATGAATCTTTGCTTGCTGGTGGCTCACCTCCTGCTGTGTGGCTCCCTTCCTAATCGGCCACCAACCTGTATAGGTCCATGGCCTGGGGCTTGTGGAAAGGAAATTTTCATGTAATAAATTTCAGTTTCATTTTTGTTGCTTCTGGAGTGATGGAACTGGTCACTGTATTGTTGACTTTCTGCACTGAACCTGAGATTCCATTTTTGGTCAATCTGAGATAGTTCTAGCTATTTGTGCTCCCCCAAATTCTGGACATCTTAGCCTTCCAGAGTCATCCATGGTCAAACTGAACTCAGAAGTCATTTCTGAAAGATATATCAAAAGAGAATATGAATTTTTATGGAATATGTTTTGTTGGTTTTTTTAAAAGAACACATCTACTGTCAAAAGAAGCATAAATGATTCTTAGAATTGCACAATTACATTATATTTCCATCCAACTGTGAATATCTTTTGGTACTATTCTGGACCAAATCAGGTTATAAAACATCAATAAACTACACATAGAAAAATTAAAATTTAAAATATTTATGCTTAACAAAGACAGCTGAAGCATAAGAAAGTCAGGCTAGCGATTTCGGGTAAGAGAAATATTAATAAAACTGATGTGTCAGATTTGGTGACAGATTACTTATCATTTCAATTATATATACATTATTTTGGCAGTTTATTCTCATATATAGCACTGAGAATTTTTCTCCTTAATGATAGTTTTGAGGCAGTGCTATTTGCACTAACAAGGCATATTAAAATGGAAACACTGAATACAAAGTAAACAAATGTCTATTCTAATGGCCAGGGGATCCTGACTGGGGCCAAGTTGACAGCTCAGTTATCCAAACAGGTTACAAATGATTGCATTGAAGACAAATGCCTGTGGATTTTTTTCTGTGAGCACTGCTCAATAAGATTGAAAAATGTCAAAGACAAGGTGCCTTCTCTCCATAACTATATATTTATGGAATGCGATAAAGATATGTGTGTGTGTGTGTGTGTGTGTGTGTAAATAAAAGAATCCGGAGTTTGGGGCGTTTAATTAAATTAATTAATTAATTAATTTTTAAGACAGAGTCTCACTCTTGCCCCGGCTAGAGTGCCATGGCATCAGCCTAGCTCACAGCAACATCAAACTCCTGGGCTCAAGCAATCCGACTGCCTCAGCCTCCTGAGTAGCTGGGACTACAGGCACATGCCACTGCACCCAGCTAATTTTTCTATTTTTAGGAGAGATGAGGTCTTGCTTTTGCTCAGGCTGATCTTGAATCACTACATACAAATTATTCTCTATCTAGTATCTAGTGTGAATAGTGAGTACAGTGATTCTATTTTTCTGTAAATTGGAAATCACCAAATGACATTTAAGCCAATAACTATCCATAATATCTCATTATTAAAATTCCTCATTTTATTAATTGGATTACTATTTAGCTAAAAATGAAAAGCAGAACAGATGAAACATGTGGATGAAGGTCTTGTTTTTCTTTTGTGATTTTGTTGTTGTTAAATTGGAGTGAGACTTCATCTTAAAAAATTAGTTTATGAATTAAAACAGAAGAAAACTGTGATATTTTTCATGTTTTATAAGTTGTACACATAGAATTGTGCAGTTTCAATAAAACAAGAAAACCATTGTGGTATGATAGCAAGGACACACGTTTTGGAGCCAAGTTAACCTGGGTTCCGAACCATAGTGTAGTTTCAGACAACTTATTTAACTTCACTAAATTTAAATTTAATTTGTCTTTAATGTGGCGCTGAAAATATGAGTATTACTCAGCCAATAGGAATAAATAAATGATACATACAAATCACTTGGCACAATGATAGAACATCATAGGTAATTTATTGATGGTAGTTGTTATCATAGTGCATATAGCAGAGAAACATATAGTTACCTGTTTAGGGCCTGAGTGGCGTGAACTCCATATCTTCTTTCTGTAAATCATTCATTCCATTCATTTAGCAGACATTTATTGAACATCGACTTGTCAGATGCCAGCCGGCACCTGGGTATAAAAATGTGAAAAATATTCTAGGCTGGGCATTGTGCAGAGGATGTAAACAGATGGAAATCCATACCATGCTCGTGGATCGGCAGACTCAATATCGTCAAAATGTCTATACTACCCAAACTGATCTACAGATTCAATGCAATACCTATTAAAATCCCATCAGCATTCTTCACAGATATAGAAAAAATAATTTTACGCTTCGTATGGAACCAAAGAAGACCCCGAATATCAAGAGCAATTCTAGGCAACAAAAACAAAATGGGAGGCATTAATATGCCAGATATTAAACTATACTACAAAGCTGTAGTAATTAAAACAATATGGTATTGGCACAAAAACAGGAATATTGACCAGTGGAACAGATGTGAGAATCCTGATATAAAACCATCCTCATATAGCCGTCTCATCTTTGACAAAGCAGACAAAAACATACGCTGGGGAACAGAATCCCTCTTCAATAAATGGTGCTGGGAAAACTGGATAGCCACCTGTAGAAGGCTAAAACAGGACCCACACCTTTCACCTCTCACAAAAACCAACTCACGCTGGATAACAGACTTAAACCTAAGATATGAAACTATTAGAACTCTAGAGGAAAAAGTTGGAAACACTCTCCTAGACATCGGCCTGGGCAAAGAGTTTATGAAGAAGTCCCCAAAGGCAATCACAGCAGCAACAAAAATAAATAAATGGGACATGATCAAACTACAAAGCTTCTGCACAGCCAAAGAAATAGTCATGAAAGTAAACAGACAACCTACAGAATGGGAGAAAATTTTTGCATCCTATGCATCCGATAAGGGACTGATAACTAGAATATACTTAGAACTCACGAAAATTAGGAAGAAAAAATCAAATAACCCCATTAAAAAGTGGGCAAAGGACTTGAACAGAAATTTTTCTAAAGAAGACAGAAGAATGGCCAACAAACATATGAAGAAATGCTCAACATCTCTAATCATCAGGGAAATGCAAATCAAAACCACAATGAGATATCACTTAACCCCAGTGAGAATGGCCTTTATCAAAAAATCTCCAAACAATAAATGCTGGCGTGGTTGCGGAGAGAGAGGAACACTCCTACACTGCTGGTGGGACTGCAAACTAGTTCAACCTCTGTGGAAAGCAATATGGAGATACCTTAAAGCGATACAAGTGAATCTACCATTTGATCCAGCAATCCCATTGCTGGGCATCTACCCAAATGATCCAGTGACACTCTACAAAAAAGACACCTGCACTCGAATGTTTATAGCAGCACAATTCATAATTGCAAGGCTGTGGAAACAGCCCAAGTGCCCATCAATCAAAGAATGGATTAATAAAATGTGGTATATGTACACCATGGAGTACTATTCAGCTCTAAGAAACAATGGTGATATAGCACACCTTATATTTTCCTGGTTAGAGCTGGAACCAATACTACTAAGTGAAGTATCCCAAGAATGGAAAAACAAGCACCAGATATATTCTCCAGCAAACTGGTATTAACTGAGTAGCACCTAAGTGGACACATAGGTGCTACAGTAATAGGGTATTGGGCAGGTGGGAGGGGGGAGGGGGGAGGGTATATACATACATAGTGAGTGAGATGAGCACCATCTGGGGGATGGTCATGATGGAGACTCAGACTTTTGGGGGGAGGGGGGGAAATGGGCATTTATTGAAACCTTAAAATCTGTACCCCCATAATATGCCAAAATAAAAAAAAATAATTAAAAAAAAATGTGAAAAAGGCAGAGTTTAAAGGATCACAAGCTAGTGCGAGAAATAGGGAAAACAAAGAAATGTTTTCAGTTAAGGTAGAGATATGGACCAGATGCTAAGGGAGCAAACAGGATGGAGGCACAAAATCCAGATCAGCTCATTCATTATCAAAAAGCCTCCTGGTGAAGGTGATGGTTTAGTAGAGTCTTTGGAATAAGAGTATTCAGGCAAAAGTGCTGTGGCAATAAGTGAAGAGATGTCTTGAAAACATTTGCTAACCCATTTACATTTTGGAAGGAAACCATAAAAACATGCTTCAAAGCGATATACCTGTGGACATGTAGTCTAGAGAAGGAACACAGCATTATTATAGACACAGATGCAAAGCTGGAAAATATGTGGACAACATTTTAAAAATTCTATAGATAATTTTGAGTCTAAATCTCTACATAGCATTCTTTACATTCCTGCTTGCCTAATCTAAGACATATCTATTCAGAAAAGTAAAATACCATTACGGGTTGAGTACCCCTTATCTGAAATTCTTGGGATCAGAAGTGTTTTGGATTTCAGAATTTTTTACAGATTTTCTCAGATTTTAGAATATTTGTATATTGCATAATAAGATTATGGGGATAGGACTCAAGTCTAAACATAAAATTCATTTATATTTCATGTACACTTTACACACAATACCTGAAGGTAATTTTATACAATATTTTAAATAATTTTCTGTGTGAAACAAAGTTTTGACTGTGCTTTGAGTGCAACCCATTACATGGGGTCAGGTATGGAATTTTTCACTTGTGACATCATGTCAGCACTCAAAAAGTTTCAGATTTTGGGGCACCTCCAATTTTCAGGTGAGGGATATCAACCTGAATTTTATGATAAACAACATCACAATTAAAACAACAGATTGCTATATTATCTAAGTAAAGGGAAGCCATTTATAACATTATTGTATGGACAGGGAAGTTAATAGCAATTTTTCCCCCACAGCTTTATTGAGGTATAATTGACAAATCAAACTTAGATATATTTAAGGTATGCAATGGGTGTTTTGATATATGTATGTATACACTGTCAGAAGTTCAGCATAATCATGCTAATTAACATATCCATGTCACATAGTTCCAATTTTTGTTTGTTTGGTTTTTATGCATTTAGAACACTTGAGTCTACTCTCAACAAATTTCAAGTGTACAATACATTAACTATAGTCATCATGCTCTACATTAGAACTTATTCATCCTATAACTAAAAGTTTGTACCGTTTGACCAATATCTCCTCTTCCCCCACACCAACCCTGATAACCACTATTCTATTCTCTGTTACTATGAGTTTAATATTGTTTTAAGATTCCTAATATAATAGAAGACATGCAGTATTTATCTATCTGTGTCTGTCTTATACTTAGCATAATGTCCTCCCGGTTTACCCATGCTGTTGCAAATGGTAGAATTTTCTTAATTTTTAAGGCTGAATCATATTTGTGTGTGTGTGTGTGTGTGTGTCTGTGTTTGTGTGTGTGTGTGTGTGTACACTACATATAGACCACATTTTCTTTATACATTCATTTCTTAATATACAGTAAGGTTGTTTCAATATCTTGGCTATTGTGACTAATGCTACAGTAAATATCAATTCCTTTGGATATACACCCAGAAGTGGGATTGGTGGATCCCAACAGTAGTTATATTTTTAATTTTTTTGAGGAACCTCCATACTGTTTTCCATAATGGCTGTTAACAATGTAGTACACAGTTTCCGCCAACGTAGTACACAGTTTCCCTTTTTTGCCACACCTTTTTTGGCCAATTTTAGTTATCTTTTCTCTTTTGATAATAGCTATCATAACAGGTATGAGGTGAGATCTTATTGGGCTTTTCATTTGCATTTCCTCATAATTAGTGATGTTGAGCATTTTTTTATCATTTCAAAATATTACAGGGGTACAAAGGTTTTTAGTTACATATATCAATTTTGTTATGCTTGAGTCAGGGTTATAAGTATGCCCATCATCTGGACAGTGTCCACTGTACCTGTTAGGTAGGTTTTTGCCCATCATCCCCTTTTCCCTCCTACCTGCTTGGTTTCTACTGAGTTGTACTTCCCTCTGTGTACATGTGTGCTCATTGATTAGCTTCACTGTAATAGAGAGTACATGTGGTGCTTATTTTTCACTTAGCATAATGAAGGATGGAGGCAATGTGAAGGCCGCAACTGCAAAGCTGACTCCAGTGCCCACCTGGCCCAGTGCACCTGAGAGCTCAGGATAGCTTTAGCTGCTGCGGATCTCTATCACACCTGTTGTTTGCTGCAATGACTCTGCACAGACTCCAGGCAGGCCCTGGATTTCGGGCAGTGGAGAGAGCCCTCTCACAACTCTGCCATAGCGCATGCATGGTGCCTCAGAGCTTTATCCTGCTAATCTTCCTGCATGTGCTTTAATATGATCAAATGTATCGCCCCATCAACTTCTCTTTTTTTCCACACTGTGAGTCCAGTCCTGCTTCTTTGTGGCTTCGCAATGCTCCTTCCAAGAATAGCTGTCTGTAGGTAGACATCTGCTTCCTATTTACTTTTCTTTCCTTGGGAGCTGAGGGTTCGTGGCCTGCTTCTAATCCGCCATCTTTTTCCTTACTGCTGTCTCCTGATGGTGGCCTGAGAGTAAAGGCTTCCAGTGGTGGCGGCTGGACCCCTGTGCCTACTCCCACTGGCGGTCGCAGGGAGCAGGAGAGAAATTTCCTTGGGGGGAGAGGTACGTCTGCAACTTGCTTGGCACAGACTTCTTTCCTGCATCAGCTGAGAGTCTGGGGACCCGTGGGCTGAACTGGCCTCAGTAGCACTTGCTAGGGGCTGGGGCACAGGCGGCTTCACAGGGCTCTGCTGTGCATTGCAGGGCACTGTGTCTGTCCTGCAGGCCGGAGGCCCTGAAAACAAAAGCAGCCATTCTTACATCAGATACAATGGACCAGTGATGGTCTGTCTTTTACACTTGGACCAGTTATATTTTTACTCCATGCTTCTTAGCCTGGTGGCAGGCGGGCGGGGAGTGAGGGTATGTATCTCTGATGTTCTAATGAAGCCTCCTCTTGCTAGCATATTTTTTCATATACTTTTTTGCCATTTGTATGTTTTCTTTGGAAAAATGCCTATTCAAGTCCTTTGCTAATTTTTTAATCATTATTTTGCTATTTAATTATATGAATTTCTTATATATTTAGAATATTACCTCTTATCCAGTATTTGGCTTACAAGTATTTTCTCTTATTCCCTAGGTTGCCTTTGCATTTTGTTGATTGTTTGCTGTACAGGAACATTTTAGTTTGATATGGTCTCACTTGTTTATTTTTGCTTTTGTTGCCTGTGCTTTTGGTGTCAACTCCAGAAAAATCATTGCCAAGATCAATGTCAGGGAGATTTTCCTCTGTTTGCTTCTAGGAGTTTTACGGTTTCATATCTTTTAGTGTATTTAGCTATTTTTATTTTCTTTTATTGTTTCAATCATGTAGTCATATGAGTATTAATACTAAGAAGCAATTGCGTATGTATCTGTGTATATTGCAATATTAACCCTTATAAAAGGATAATTATATATGGGTCTTATCTATAAAACATAAGATAAATGCATTAATATATGCCATGGCCTATTTATAATGTGCCAAAGAACCAATCACACTGTATTTTAATTCCCGATCTTGTAAATATGACTTATTATTCCAAATTTTAAGGGTGGAAGCACTAAAACCCAAAGTGGATGAGGTACTTGTCCAAAGTCACATAGTTTGTTAGAGATAAGCTCAGCTTCCAACACAATTTTGTAATTCCTAAGCTCATGTCCATTTCTACTACACCAAGATCTAAGGGAAGTTAATTGAAAGCAAAATAAATAAATAAATAAATAAATAAATAAATAAATAAATAAATAAAGTTGAATTTTAATTTAACTTTTACGAGAATACTTTAATAAAAATGGACACCAAATGATACTAGAATAATATTCAAAACTCATGGGCACATACTTCTTTTGGTTTAATGCTTTGTTTAATCCTAACTGCAGTGATTCTTGTGTGTGCATATTAAAGTTATATCTAGCCCTTTCCCCATATATTTCTGTGCTTTTTAAATAAAAGAAATTATGTCTACTTGTCATTCTTGGAAAGTTTTCATTGTGCCATAAGCCACTGTATTATTATTATTAGTATTATTATGTTTAGTCCTATGGTGGTGTGATTAATAAATTTACATTAAAACAAAATAAAATACCACCTCCCCATACCTGTTATAACACTTTGCAACCTATTGCAAAAAAGCCATTAAAACAACTCTACAAAAAAGACACCTGCACTCGAATGTTTATAGCAGCACAATTCATAATTGCAAGGCTGTGGAAACAGCCCAAGTGCCCATCAATCAAAGAATGGATTAATAAAATGTGGTATATGTACACCATGGAGTACTATTCAGCTCTAAGAAACAATGGTGATATAGCACACCTTATATTTTCCTGGTTAGAGCTGGAACCCATACTACTAAGTGAAGTATCCCAAGAATGGAAAAACAAGCACCAGATATATTCTCCAGCAAACTGGTATTAACTGAGTAGCACCTAAGTGGACACATAGGTGCTACAGTAATAGGGTATTGGGCAGGTGGGAGGGGGGAGGGGGGCGGGTATATACATACATAGTGAGTGAGATGTGCACCATCTGGGGGATGGTCATGATGGAGACTCAGACTTTTGGGGGGAGGGGGGGAAATGGGCATTCATTGAAACCTTAAAATCTGTACCCCCATAATATGCCAAAATAAAAAAAAATAATTAAAAAAAAAAAAAAACAACTATGGAGCTTGCTTACTGTGTCTTTGTTTAGTAATTCACACATTTAAATAATAGTTCCATTTAGCAAGACTTGTAGTGATCTCAGTGATGGTTAATTGGTAGTGAAATCATGAGAAAAACATTAAATTGATGTTCCTCAGATATCATTGGTGCTATCATTACATAAATGAGTTTCCTGTAGTCTCTTTTTACCATGTATAAGTCATTTATGAACTTACGTTATTAGCTTATGAGCACATTAATACCTATCCTATGCTCATTTTAGTTGTTTGAATGTAGTACTTTATTAAAAATACTAAGTATCATTTTGAAGAATGAATTCATTTTAAGCAAAAGTTCATATTTAATTCATTAATATTACTCCTACTTCCACTCAAAATGCTTAATTAAGTCCATTAAATTACTTTTTATAATCATGGAAAAGTCACAGTAGGAGTATAATTTAATTTGAATGCTGTGGAGACTAAATTTGTTTGCATTCTAACTTGCTAAAGTTTAGTTCCTAAATTTTACCCTGTCTTTCTTAATCTCATCCAGTGCATCCTCCTTTGCCCACTTTGATTTGATTAGACTGGCAGAACTGTCATAATTTTAAAAAGGCTCCAAAATTTCAATAAAAACATTATGAGTGGGAGTAGAATAGTCCAGACAAAAGGGAAGGCTAGAATCAGAAAAGTCTATTATAAGTCTGTAGGAAGAAGGCTTTATTTTTAAAATAGGGTCATCCTTTATAGCTTTGGGGAAGATGAATTCCAGAAGGGAATCTCCAGGTAGAGAAGAGAGATTGGATCAAATGTCTTTGACTTTGTTCTGGAATGTTACCATCCTTTCTGATTCTCTGCCTTACTTCCAATTCCTAGGACTATAAATGCTTTTTAAAATCCTAGACAAGTATAGGCAAAAAATCTTTCTGTTGGTTTACCTTATTGTAGAGACTGACATTTATGTGCGGAATTTTTGTAAAGACAAAGGTTAGAAAAATGGCAGCCAATAAAACACATTCCATTTGTTCATGGTTCAGATGTTAACCATCCCATTAGAGAAATAAGAACTCATGCAGAATAAATTCTCCAGACTTTTCTGGTCTTCTTGTAATTTTAGTTTATTTTCTAAGGAATATTGGTATGAAATCCCCTAATATCTTCAATGGTAGCGTGATGTCATGGAAATTCCACTGGATTTGGAGGATTCAGTTCTGATTCTGTCTCATGAATTGGCCTTGCAGTGCAACTTTGACAAAGTCACTTAACCTCCCTGAATACAATTTTCCTCTGCAAAATAGCAAAAGAAAATACTTTCTCTATAGGGTTGTCATAACTTTCAAATGCAAATAAAGCTCAATAAATGTTTAAGGAGCAACAAAACAAGGGAACAAAAGAATTTTCCTTAGTTGCTTCTGTTCAATTTTGTCACAATGGAAGACTCTATTACTATCATAATAGAGAAATTTACCTGCCAGGATAAAAAATTCCTCAGAACCCTCTAAAATTCTTCCATTCAGCTTCTGATCCTTATAGCATTTGTATTTCACAGTTCAATTCTTTCCAGGCCTGTGCTAAATGACATTTTTAAGCCGTAATTAAAGGTACGGCACTATTGCCTTAGTTATTATCGCAGTTCTTCTCTGGAGCATTTTATGATGATATATACAAGTGAGGTCTGTTCCCCTCAATCACCTATTTATATACAGTATATTATCATTCAGTATTCAGGACATTATAAAAAGTCAATTAGATTATTCACTTATTACCTATAATTTAGATAATTACACTGTATTAGGAGACATTTTCAATCCAGTGATTATTTCAGTTGTCAATCAGCTGTTACAGAAACTCAGAGCTATCTTAGCCCTAAGTACATGTTTCTGAAATTCTCTTAGAGCCCCGAAGAAAAGCAAAATGAACTTTTATGTAGTAATCTGCAAATACTGCCTTAAATTCCATGGGCTTTGCTTAACCAGTGTACTCCAATGATAGTCTCCTTCCATTTGACCATTTAGCTACCTATTTTTCCTGCTAAAATAGAACCTTGCATCCCTTGGGCAATCCTTCCGTGTCTGCTGACACCAACTACCAAGGTTATACAAGGACCTTAATCTCCCCACATCCTCTTGTCCAGCCACTTTCTGCACATCATCCACTTTAAAACTGTTTGAGCTTGCATTTTATTTGTCATCTAGTCTGTAGAGAAATTATAGAACATAGTGGTGTAATAAATTCTATTTTAGGGTTAATCAGGTATCAGTATAGCTAAACTATGTTGGTAAGGGTAAGATTATATCAATGGATGAGCTGAGATTATAATATGAAGTATCATGTATACTATGCTGAAGAGTTGGACTTTTTTCCTCAGGGCAATGGGAATTCATCGATGAGTTTTAACCATGGAAGAGATATGATTATATTTGAATTTTAGTAAGACAGCTCTGACTGTTGTATAGGAGAGTGTTAAAGGGTGGTAAAATGAACTTCAAGACCAATTATAAGGCTGTTACTATAATAAAGATGAAAGATGTTGATGATCTATACCAAGTACTAACAAGGTATAATGTAAAGAAATACATGGATCTAACAGTCATTAAGAAGATAAAAGTACTGGACTAGTCATTGAATGTAGAGAGTTGAAGGAAATAGTGAGTGAGAAATGATTACTAGATTATTCACATGAACATATGTCTTGAAGAAAAGAAAATCCTAAGATATCTCCATTGAGACTCAAAGGAACACTTTCTATTTCCTGGGTTTGGAATTCCTTTCCTTCTATTCCTTCTGGATAAATAATCCTTATGCTTGACATTCTGACCAAACATCATTTTTCTTAGCATGCCTCCCCTAGAGGCCTTCATGCGACAGAAACAATAGTGATTACCCCTTAATAGCATTCATCAAAGCTCATTGTAATCATTGGCTTAGTCACATTTACTCAATATTATCTTGTGAGTTGGCTGAATAAAGGTACTGAGTCTCTTATTTCTGTGTCTCTGGTGCATTGCATAATGCGTGATAGAGGGTAGCTAATAAATATTAGTTTAAAAGGTGAGAGAAAGGAAGAGAGAAAGGGAGATTATTAAATGGGTAATTTTCTCTAGCAAAAACCAAAACCATCTCATTGTCTTAAACCAAAGATGTTTATTTTATTTCTCACTTTGTAGACCTATGCAGGTTGTGGGGCTCTTCTGGGCAACTGTCCTATAAGTATCTCTCCTTCAACTGATGACATGAGAATAAGACCGCTTTCATCATGTGGTCCCATCATTCTCTGGCTTTAAGGAAATTCAGTTAGCAGATGGAAGAAGAAAGTGTGGGGGAAGCAAACCAGACACTCCTGATCTGAGAGTGAGATATGTCACTGCTAACCACAATGCATTGCAAGAACCAGACACATCTTAGAGCAAGGATATTTGGGAAATGTAAAAAACAAAGAAACAAAAAAAAGCATGAATAATGTTGAACACTAACAGTCTGTAATATAGGAGAATATAAACAGGAAGAGAAGGAGGGAAACTAAGTGATTGCATATGACTAGAGCACAAAAAATAAAAGTCCTAATATCCAGAGAGGAAAATCAGTTACATAATGTGTGACTTATGACCTAATAACCACTGTGGCAAGTGTGCTAGAAATATCCCTATAATACAGATCCAGAACCAAGGCATGCTCTGTAAAGTGAGCATATACAGTCACAAAATAACTTTTTTTTATTACTATATGTGTAGTATGCTAAAATGTGAGTGTATCCATGGCTTTATACATTTCTTCAAATATTCCATCTCTTAAAACATACCATTTCATGCATTATAACTTTGAGTTATTATATTGCCTGAGTTTTCCTTCTCATTCACAGAAAGGTTAAAGACTAAAAATTCAGCATAGGGAATATTTTTGGTGGCACAATATTAGATTACTTATTATTCAGAAATGTAACATTGGGGTATGCAGAGCAGAGATTAATGTACATCTGCTTAAAACTCATAACCTGATCTTTTCTTTGCAGTCACTTAATGCAGTATGGTACCTAGAATTTATAGTATGAATTTTATAAGAATATGAACCTTGGTCTCAGACAGTATCTTTACTATGCAAAATATACCACTAGTTATCTAGTTGTATTTATGTGTTTCAACAGAGTTGTTTTGCACATTTATTTTAAAAATAAAATTAGGTTTCCTTGCTTGATTTTTACAGCAAAATTAGCATATTCATAACATTGAAGGTATAATGTTCTTATTATTGAAACTCTGCCTCTAGAACTGCACTTTAGTAACTATGTCTTAATGTGTATGCATGAAACTGTAACAGGCATTGACATTGCATATAATCTGAGACCACCCAAGATGTGAATGCATGAGTATATTAAAGCTGCAGCCCCCAATGCCTAGGCTGTGGACCGATACCAGTCTGTGACCCATTAGGAACTGGGCCGTGCGCAGGAGATGAGCAGTGGGTGAGCGAGCAAAGCTTCATCTGTGTTTAAAACTGCTCCCCATCGCTGGTATCACCACATAAGCTCCGTCTCCTGTCAGATCAGTGGTGGCATTAGATTTTCATAGGAACATGAACCTTACTGCAAATTGAGCATGCAAGGGATCTAGGTTGTGTGCTCCTTATAAGAATCTAATGCCTGATGATCTGAGGTGGAGCTGAGGCGGTGCCAGTGCTGGGGAGTGGCTGTGAATACAGATTATCATTAGCAGAGAGGTTTGACTGCACAATAAGTATAATACATTTGAATCATCCACAAACCATCCACCTCCCATCCCCCTGGTCCATGGGAAAATTATCTTCCATGTGACAGGTCCCTGGTGCCAAAAAGGTTGGAGATCACTATGTTAAAGGAATAATATAAATGTGAGACCTGAATGAAACACTTCAAGATTATTCTTCTACTTAAAAGGTTTGGATAATTAACATGGTGTAACCCATTAAAATCATTCTTCTTATTTTTATTTAATTTTCCAGATCCTCAGTTCTTCATCTTATTTACTGGACGGATTATTTTGAGGATAATTTAAAAAATTATAGAGACATGCTTTAAAAAGCCATTGAATGTTGTAATCATTAAAACTAGTTTCTATAGTCAGACCCTTCCAAATAGTGACAGCACATGAAGCAGTTGATAGCATCATATAAAAAGCAAGGTCCTGAAACCTTAAAATCTGTACCCCCATAATATGCCAAAATAAAAAAAAATTAAAAAAAAAAAAAAGCAAGGTCCATATTAACATGTCTGTTTAGAATATTTCTATCATGTTAGTAGATTAGGGCCAAGATCCTAGAAATTATAGTAGAATTAACACATTGTTGTGATCTTAGAATAACTTTTACAATGTTGTGATTTAGTTAGATAAAATTTTATATGTGATATTGACATCTATTTTGTAAGTGAAATTGGTCTATAATGTTATTTCTTTTTATTCTATATGCCCTCTTTTTATATCAAATTGTGTAAAGTATCTTAAAGAACATTTCTTTGATTTCTACTCTTTGGAATAATTGTATAAGATGAGGGTTATCAGATTCATGAAGTTTTGGTAAAAGCTGAACATAAAACAATTTCTGCCTGATGTTCGTGTATGTGGAAGGAGGAGTTGTGCTAAATTTTTATGTACTCAATTTAATTATTTAATGATGATAGGCTTATTTTGAGTTTCCTTTCTTCTTGAGTCAATTTTGCAAGTTAGTTATGTAAGGTATTATCCATTTCATTTAAATGGGTTTTTACGTTCTTCATTCTGATAAAACGTCTATATGTGCTTGAATGAAATATATAGATATAGAGATAGAGATGCATATATATATATATACTATAATTGTTGAACATAAGATTCTATATATTGACAAAATCAAACTATAATTATTACAATATATGTTAATTTCTGAGAGACAGGTGTTAAAATTTCTGTCTCTGACTATAGATTTATAAAACTCTATTTGTGATTTTGTCTTTTGTTTTTAATTTTGAATTTCAGCTGTTATATAAAGACTGGATCTGAGTTGTTATATCCTTCTGCTGAGTAGTTTGTTTTATCATTATATCCTTAATGAGGATACTTCATCCTTAATTACGTCTTTAAAAATGTATTGGTATTTCACACCAGCTATCCTGGTTAGTATTAGTGTTTGCACAGTGTATCTTTTCTCATCCATTGTTGTCAAAATTTTTGAGTTGTTATATATTGAGTCATTATATTTATGACTATCTTAGAGCTGATTGCTTTATATCCCACTTGACACTATGTTTTTCAATGTGTAACCTTACTCCACATATATTTAGTGATTACTGATCTAATTAGTTTTAAAATCATGAAATGTTGTGTTTCCAGTTGCTATACTTTTCCTTGGTTTCTTTGTTTTTGATTTCCGAACTATTCCCCCTGGCTCCTTATTCTTGTTGCTGATTTAGAAATTATACATTCTAATTATTTTATTTTTGAGAGTTATGCTTAAATTTTAATTCATATATGTAATAAAGGATAAAATAAGTCCACTTGTAACACACTGTGTGAAAATTAGATCTTAGCTTTAATTCTGATCTCCTAATTCTACTTTCTACTTTACTTTTTAGCTAGTATTTGATATATTCTCTGCTTTAATATTAATAAGTTAGTTACATTTTATATTATTCATGTCAAGTCCTTATTTTGATACAAAACATTTTTTTTTCTTTTTTGAGAGAGTCTCACTCTGTTGCCCAGGCTAGACTGAGTGCCATGCCATCAGCCTAGCTTACAGCAACCTCAAATTCCTGGGCTCAAGCGATCCTCCTGCCTCAGCCTCCCAAGTAGCTGGGACTACAGGCATGTGCCACCATGCCTGGCTGATTTTTTCTATGTATTTTTAGTTGGCCAATTAATTTCTTTCTATTTTTAGTAGAGATGGGGTCTCACTCTTGCTCAGGCTGGCCTCGAACTCCTGACCTTGAGTGATCTGCCCACCTCGGCCTCCCAGAATGCTAGGATTACAGGAATGAGCCACCGTGCCCGGCCTGATTTAAAAACATTTTTACCAATTTATTTGCACAAGACTACTTGTGAAAAATAATTGAGCATTTGTCTCTAATCTTCCAGGTTCAGAATATTTCTTACTTAAAAAAATCATTTAAGCCGGGCGCGGTGGCTCACGCCTGTAATCCTAGCTCTCTGGGAGGCTGAGGCGGGCGGATTGCTCGAGGTCAGGAGTTCGAAACCAGCCTGAGCAAGAGCAAGACCCCGTCTCTACTATAAATAGAAAGAAATTAATTGGCCAACTAATATATATATAAAATTAGCCGGGCATGGTGGCACATGCCTGTAGTCCCAGCTACTCGGGAGGCTGAGGCAGCAGGATCGCTTAAGCCCAGGAGATTGAGGTTGCTGTGAGCTAGGCTGACGCCATGGCACTCACTCTAGCCTGGTCAACAAGCGAGACTCTGTCTCAAAAAAAAAAAAAAAAAAAAAAAAAATCATTTAGAAGTTCAGAGATAATCTTTGACTATTAAAATCTGTCAGTCATTCTCTATATGAAAATATATTTATTCCCTTTTTGATATTAAGTAATAAACCATATTCAATATTGTAGACTGACAATTTTTAAAACATATTGGAAATGTCACTCTGCTATTCTGGATAATGAGAACTTTGTCATTAGTCTAATTGTACATAGCATCTTTTCTTTCTGGTAGTTTTTTGTAAGACATTAGAATATATGCTAAACTTATGATTCATTATTAGAGCATCACAAAAATATAGTATTCATTTATTTATAAACAGAACACATGATGGCCATCTTTCCATCTGGGCTTGAGTTTTCTCTGATAAGGTGATTGGTTTTGAAAACCTGTGAAACAGCTTCCTTTTCATCATATTTTTAAAGAATATTTATTGATTGATTACGTAGGTCCTGGAATTCTATGGGTTTCCATGGGAGCAAGAATTTTGAGACATGAAGTCTGCATATAAGAAATTATTTATACTGACATATATGTTGATAGTTAATTACTTTCCAGAATAGGCATGGAAAACCAGGGGTTAAGTTTCTTACATTCTTAAGACTTTATTTTATGTAGTGAATCTTAGATATGGCAAAGATTCCTCCTCAGTTATGCCTCATTTGAGCCATCATTTCTCCTTTCCCTCCATAGTATTCTCTCTTCCTTGATGTATAAATTATCTATTACTACAATACTTCTGTGTAACTAACTGCCAAGAAATTCAGTGTCTGAAAGCAAATATCATTTATTATTGATCACATATCTATGGGTTGGCAGGCAGTTCCCCTGATTTTGGCTGGGCTCATTCATGCATCTGTGGTCAATTGAGCCTTGAAGAGGGCCCTGCTGATATTGGCTGAGTTTTGTTTGTGGTTGGCTGGCTGTGGGCTGGTCTAAGATGGTCTTGTTATTTCTCCATATATTTTTCTCATATCCCTCTTGTAAGCTAGCCTGTATATATTCTCATGGTAGCACAAGAAAGTACCAGAATAAAAGAGTAAAAGAATGAAGATAGCAATATGCAAGTGATTTTTCATACTTCTGCTTGTGTCAAATCTGCTATAACCCATTGGCTAAAGTCAGTTATGGGAACAAGCTCCAAGTTAGTGGAGGACCTTACTTCTAAAAGATATGGATATGAGAGATATGAAAATTTAAAAAATCCATCACCAAACATGTTTATTTGAGTTTTTATACCTTTACGACCTATCTTTATTGAACCCAATATGGTAGCAGCTAATCTCTAGCCTACTTTCCACCTCTGAGAAAACTCAAGAGATATAAATTACCCCAAATGACATAGCTAGTAATGCCGAAAATAGGTTTTGAATCCAGGTCTTCTGACTCAAACCGCCAAGTTCTGTTCTACTTACTATTCTCCATCATTTTTCACTTGGTATACATTTTCTTTTTCCTTTTTTGTTTTAAGCTATTAAGTTTCTGTTGATTATAATGAAATTTCAATATCACCTATAAGCATTATCAATAATATTTCTAAGCATAAATTCCAAAAAAATTTATTGGTTTTGCTTTAGTTTTGTTTTTCTTTCCACAGGGAAGTATGTTAATAGTACTTCTCTAGTAGCATGCTAGTGCACTATTTTATCTGTTATAAATATCATGTTAGAACAGTGGGTGATACGGGTCAAGTCTCTCTCATTTTGCATTGTATTCTGCATAAAATAAGAAATTTTAGACAGCTATTATACCTTTATGTGTATCAATAAAAATGTATATAAAAAGAGTTCATACCTTCACATTAGAAGAAAATATGAAAGCTAATTCTTCTTAGCACTTTTATATTTATTTGCATAGTAAACATGCTTTGGAAATATAAATAAAACTTATTGTTTAGAAGGTCATGGCCAGGTGAGAACTACTATTAAAGCAGTTATTCTTCTGTACTGCTTTCAACCTACTTTGTTTTAGATAAAAACAAACTCCTATTTCATTGCAAAGAGTCATTATTGCTTTTATGTAGTTATTTGAAACATACCACCTCATGCCTGAACTACCATAAGAATCTCAGAAATAACTCTCTTCCATGCTGTTGCCCACACCTCCCATGTGCATGCAACCTTTAGTCTACAACCTCTTTCTTCAATTCTTCATAACAAAAGACTATTATTTATAAAATTTTAATTTTCTCATGTTTTTATCTAGCTCAGAACTCAAAAAAGAATACTCATAAGGCCATTTGTACACTAGCAACCATCCTATATACACATTGATCTCAACATTGACTAAAATTCATTTTCTTCCTCTACTTTAGACCATGAAGATTACCTTTCTGTAAACTTGGTGCCACTACCCTCCCATTCCCATAAGCCAAAGTCATACCTAATGCCTCCTTTCACTTCCTGTCAGTATTTCATCAATATTTCAATCTTATAGATTTTTTTTTTTTTGAGACAGAGTCTCGCTTTCTTGCCTAGGCTAGAGTGAGTGCCGTGGCGTCAGCCTAGCTCACAGCAACCTCAAACTCCTGGGCTCAAGTGATCCTCCTGCCTCAGCCTCCCGAGTAGCTGGGACTACAGGCACAAGCCACCATGCCCGGCTGATTTTTATATATATATATATTAGTTGGCCAATTAATTTCTTTCTATTTTTATGGTAGAGACGGGGTCTCGCTCAGGCTGGTTTTGAACTCCTGACCTTGAGCAATCCGCCCGCCTCGGCCTCCCAGAGTGCTAGGATTACAGGCATGAGCCACCGCGCCCGGCCTTCTCCTTAACTCTTTACAAAGCCATCTCAACATCTTTGTTCTAAATACTCTTCCCTGTTTTAGTCCCTCATTGGCTCTCACCTGTGTAATTATTATATGACAGCCTCTTTCCCAGTCTTTTGACTTCTTATCTCTTGTGGCTTGTATGCATCCTTCTGGAGGCTGCTAGAATTTCTTTGTAAAATGCAAACTCATCATTCCACTTCCACTTTTGGTGGTTCTTACAAATCATTAAAATTCAACTCCTTAATATTTTAACAATCTGGATAGTTATCCCCTACACATCTTTCCATCTTTATCTGCTAACCTTACCTCTTGTGTTAGTTTTCTAGGGCTGCTATAAGTAAATACTACAAACTGGGTGACTTAAACAATGGACATTTTTTTGTCTCACAGTCTTGTAGGCTAGAAGTCTGAAATCAAGGTGTCTGCAGAATTTTGTTTTTGTTTCTTCTGAGCTCTGTGGAGGAGATTCTGTTCTATGTCATTTTCCTGTCTTCTGGTGGTTTTCCAACAATTGTTGGCATTTCTTGCCTTGTAGAGGCATCACTACAATCTGCCTTCGTCTTCATGTGGTGTTCTCTCTGGGAGCATATCTGTGTGTAAACTTTCCCTTTAAATAAGGACACTGGTCATATTGGATTAGATTCCCCCGTAATCACTTCATTTTAACTTGATTATCTGTAGAAAGACTGTATCTCCAAATAAGGTCAAATTTTGAGGTAATTGGGTAACTTAGAAGTCCAATATATCTTTTAGGAGGACGCAATTCAACCCATAACACCTCCTCTGTATTTTCCATAATGTGATTGATTACTTGTTCTGAGAATGTGCCATGCACTCTCACACCTTAATTTATTTTCACATGCTATTCTTTATAAACAAATTTTCTATTTCCCACTAAAGGTGAGATTTTAACCTTTAATATCCAGCTTAATTAACACCACCTATTATAAAGTTCCCTCCAAAACAGCAACAAAATGTTCCTTTCTCTGTACTTTCAGAGTTCTTATATGATTTTGTATTGCATTGAAATTGCTTTTTATACTTCTGTAATCCCACAAATGAATGTGAACTCTGTTAGCTTAGGGTCTGTGTGATACTCATTTCTGTATCCAGAGGCTAGCACAATTTTAAGTAATACATCATATCCTAAATGTATATTTTATATGAATCAATGAGTGAATGAGTAGTTGGATGGACGATTTTTATCACAGGAATCCACTTCTCAAAACAGTTAACTCTAAATTTTTTACAGGATTATATCCAGGTTCCTTAATGATACTCTAAAGGCACTATAAAATATGTCATATTAAACTGTACTTTCCAGAATAAATAACTTAGTTGTGCCATGACCATTTCATTACTGCTTGACCTAGTGACATACTTTTTCAAACCAGTCTGAGTGTTCTATATTCAACAGCCACATAACATTTGTGTTGTACAAAGCAGGGCTACATATTTTTTTTTGATTGGTACAGCAATGAGTCCTCTCTGGCATCTGCTATTCCATCTCCATATCCATTTTCAAACATCACATTGTTCTCAATTCAAAGCACCTTTAAACATGTTCTCCATTTTGCACTTTCATTCTACAAAAGTGTCCCATTTAATTCTAAACAAAATTATAACTTGGTCATAGCTGTCTCATTTCTTGATGCCAGTACCATGTTCCATCTACCTTTGGAACTCATTTCTTTGTTATGGTAACGAAGTGGTTATTTTCACCTTCCATAGCTAATTAAAAGCCTACTCTGGGCCAGGCATAATGCCATATATTTGGAATGAATCAATCAATAAAATAGACATTCTGCCTTGATCTAGCTTATATTCTGACAGGCATATTCAGACAATAAAAATAAATAATAAGCATAATGAATACGTAAATTAGATGAGATTTTAGAAAGTGATAAGTGATAAAAATATAAAAAAGAAAAAGTAAATCAGAGTAAGGGGGATAGGAGTAACTGAAAATTGAAGGGTTGTCAGAATGGAGTTCATTGAGAAGCTGACATATAAGCAACAATGTGAAGGGGTAAGGGAGTCTCAAATATGGGTGAAGAGAGTTCCAGGCAAAGGAGACAATCAGTGCAAGGCTGTAATTGGGGATAGTGCCTGGCATGTTTGAGGAGTCCTGTGGCTAGAGATGAATGAAGGAGTGGGTGAGAAGAAGAAGCAGAAGATGAAACCAAACTTATGGATCATGTGAAACACTGGAAATCTCAGGTGTGATGTTCCTAACTGTGTAATTATTGCTTTCTATTTCCTTGCCCTATTGGTTTTTTTTAGAGAATATATTACACTGTGTGATGATTCAATTTATTTATTTGTTAAAGGTATGCTCTTTCACTCTCCTCCTAGAGCATAAAATCCCTGGGACCTAGAATGATGCCATGGACATAGTAGTGGCCCAGTTTTTTTGAAAATATTAGTGTTGCATTATTCTTCTTACATTTTCTAAGTGGCATCTACCTATTTAGTCCTGCTTTTCCAGTCCCTGATGTTTGTGCTCAAAATATATTTGCTGATGTGAACCAGAGTGATGGGAAAGGAAAACAGCATGGTAGTCTAGCATAGCTATATTTCTAGTCTGTCAGCATAAAAGCTTTCACCATGTTTATTTATTTATTTTTCTGCAATATGTATGCCTGAATACACTGCAGCTACTAATTGGTAAGGATAAGCCTCTAGCCATGCTTATAAAACACATGAACAAATAATAAACAAACTGGTCTTCTTTTCTATAAAGATGTAAAGTTGAGACCAGTGTCCTATGGTCCAAATCTCCCAAAATTAGAACTCTGTTTAACTTAGAAATATCTTCTTAATGGAGAAAAGAACATAAAACAGAAAAGTTTAAAAACTAATTCTCTTTAATATTTGTAGATTTACAAATTGTTTTTTAATATATGATTAAATAATGAAATAATGTGTAAAACTTAAAAATGGTCTGAATCATCCATATATGTTGATTATGTAGTATTTCTGTTAGTTAGACAGCCAGGGACCTCCAGCCCCTCCTGGGGACAAATCCTGGCATCCCAAGCAATTGCTACACCTGGGGGAGGAGGGAATGCCCTATTAATCTGCCAAACGCCAAGTACAAAAGAATGCAGAGGATTCTCCAGGCCATAGGCCATGTAGCACAAATACAATGGAGTCTGGAAGGTGACCTAGGACAATATAATGCTAATTATCATGTCATTTAGCTTAAATCTACATTGCAGTTCATCCCACAAAATGGGCTTTCAGAGAGGCTCCTGGGAGATCCGCATATGCACTAAGACTCAGATCATATAACTTCCAACTGTCCATCGAAGTGGTTCCATTTTGATGTATGAAGCATGAGGAGGGCCCAATCCAGACACTATAAAACAAGACCCCCATCAGTAATTAGCTACTTCTTAAAATGTCAATGAGAAAAATATCCTGCTCATGTCTTTATTTCTAATTTTTGAATGATATTGATTTGATATTGAATGATAGGGTGATTTTTCTATGTGTAATGTCCAATTTTTATTTTGTGTTATTTATTCATTAAAATAGTTAAGCATTTAAAATATTTTAGCCATATGTAAGTTTGGGGTAGGTGGAGTAAAAGAGAAGGCTGAGTATTGAGCCTAGATACTGGATATCAAAATAAAAAATTAGATTTCATTATGGATGGAAAAAAACTGTAATTTTTTTCCTAGGGCTAGATGGCTGGCCATACAAATGTTCCTCTCATAGAAACCATAAGAGGTCTAAGCCAAATAGGACCAAAATTCAACTATTTTACATGCGAGAAATCTGAAACTGAAATAGCAGTTACTCACAAACGACCATATAAATAGTTAGTGGTTAATCTAGACTTAGAACTCGTATCTTGATGCATCATTATCTTTTCTTCTCTTGTCCAGTGCTATGAATTATTAAATATCTCTTATAATTCCATATATTGTTATTCTTCATTTTCATAATTCCTCTACCTTCACCACTTCAACCACATTGTTTTATACCGTGGAAACTCAAATGTATTTGTTCTGGATTCTGTCATTATAGTGGCTGTGATGACATTGTTTTTGTTTGTTTTTTTTCTCCATTTTCCACCCTCACTCCATAAAATTGAAACAAAAACTAGAATAGCAAAACCAAAACCCCAGGAACAACATCTACAAAAATACTAGGTGACAAGTTATTCCAGTAATCCCCAAAATATGAGTGACTAGAAACAAACCACCAAAGGCAACAAGACCTGCATGATACTACTGACTATGCAGTTGGAAATCAAGAGAAGTCCTGGGGTCTTCCGATGACATGTTGTACTGAGAAAGCTATAATAGCCCATAAGTCCTTACAGGAAATTATAGAAGTCCAACCTGAGAATGGCAGTCAAAACTGGAAAGGGCTTTTATGGCTCTAATGTGAAGTTGAGCATAAGTAGTTAAAATAAGCTCAACAGAGTAGCCTGGGCCCAATGAACTCTCAGAGCTAACCAACTGAAGCCTCTTCTAGAATAAGACCACATGCTGAGAAGGTACCACAGGATACAGAATCCAAATTGACAAAACAAGGATGAGTATGGACAAAACTATTCTGATAATGGGGGAGTGGGAAAGAAAATCAGTAGATATAAGTAACTATAAAACTGTCTTTAAGCAATTAACAAAAACAGCACAAGAGGAAGGTTAATAGCGGTGATTCTTGTAATATGTAACTACAAAGGAGGCTAGCATAAAATAGTCTGTGTGCCTGGGAGGAAAAGGGGGGCATAGATATTGGTGCCCACTGGCAACCTCCACTACAGGTAGAGTCATTGCTTTCCAGGGAACTGAGAGACATTTATCAGTATTTACGGAGATGGAATAAACTAAATTAGAATTATGCTTTCATATAATTGTAAACAGATATGCTTATATTTCTAACATTATTTATATGGTTACTTATTAAATTTGGTTATATTTATATTATATATATGAACTATATATAACCAGATATTCTGTTGTAAGTAAATTCACATATTATTAAATAACCTTCAAAAATAGTTTGTTTACTGACCACAAGATACTCCCAATTATTATTTTTTTTTCTTTTGATATCACTTCCCTCTTGTTTGACATTTAGGCATCTACCAACATTTTGCTATTACAAATTGCATGATGAATATGCTTTGCAATTTGCTATTACATATTATATGATAAACATAAATCATTGTTCACACTCATGATTATTTCTAAGGAAAAATTTCTAGGGGGTAATTTCAAGGTTAACATTTCTAAAGATATTTTATGGTTCTTGCTATTTACTGCCTGCTTGCTCTACATAAATGTTCTTATTCTACCAGTTTACATTCCCATGTGAGTTTTAGTATCCATTTCTTTGTATTTTGGACCACACTGGACATTAGCATGTTTTAAGATGGTTTGCCAGTTTGTAGGGAGGGAATGTCTCAGTAGTTATGAAATTGTAAAATAGATACTTACTTTTTATTAGAGATTATAGTAGTATCTTGTGACCATGATATTGATGTTAAGGCAATCAAAAATCAAAATCAAGAGCCCAGAATCATATAAGCCCACTCAAATGTGGGAGGTATACTTCCTTCTCTTAATACAGAAAAGAATTATAGAAACTATATTTTTATGGATGTCTTTAGAAGGAAAAATTGGTTCATATTTGCCACATATTCCAGCCATCTTTTGCAAGGATTTGATAGGTAGTGGCCTTTTGCTGCCTATTATGATGCATTTGCTTTGCCCTTTTATTTTCTCTCACATAGAATAAAGTTAATATATCTCTCCATATAATTGAATCTCATAGATAGTGAACATTATTCAACAACCTCATAAAGAATATGCTGTAAATATAAGTCCATGCTGCTCTACAATGCCATGTCATGGATTATTTCTTGATTTCTTTATTTATTTAAGAGATGGGCTCTTGCTATGTTGCCCAGACTGGAGTACAGTGGCTGTTCCCAGGCACAATCATCACAGCACACCACAGCTTCAAACTCCTGGGCTCAAGCCATCCTCCCACCTCAGCCCCTTGAGTACCTAGGACTATAGGTGGATATCACTGCACCTAGCTATTCCATCTATTGTTAATAATTACCTACTTATATTAGGAAGAATACTTACTTCTCACCTTAAATAGAATATGTAACTTGATTACTATGAATATGTGAAACTTTAAAGTTATGCCCACATTGTGAAATTCAAGAATATTATTTACCAACAGATTTTAATCTAATAAAAATAAGAAATTTATTGTTATAAGCTAATTATTAGTGTTGATATACAATATACATCAAATCTTGATTTGTTAATAGAGATGTTGCTGTAAAAGAGTAAGGAGGATCAATTTCTACTCTGATCTGGATTAAAATTCTGCATATTTTTGTCATAGCATTTAAACAATATATGATTATTTACTTGTCTATCTTGGAGAGTTTATTTTTATATCTGTATTCCCAACACTTAGTTCATTACGTGCTATGCAATAGTTGCTGAAAAAGTACTACAAAGCATTTAGACTACAAAAGAATACAAAACAACTGTATCATCATCATCATCATTATTATCACCACTGCAATTATTACTATTTTGTGACTTGCCTAAGGTCTCTTTCATGTGTTTAATTTGAAAGTGACCACAACCCAAAGCTAATCAGTTTATCCAAAAGGAAGAGTTATTATTATACACTGAGACATCTCCCTGACCCAAGGCATTCAGAGATACCAATACAGGTAAGCCTTAGGAAAAATTGGGACCAAACACTCAGTTATATTAAGGATGTTTTTAACTTTATCTTATTTTTGCTCTTTTATGCCTGATTATATTTCTTTATTTTCTTCAAATTGTCCTCTTTCATCTCTTGTATCCATATGTCTTCTTTAGCCTACCAGACTTCCATCAATAGCAAAGCCATCATAGGGCCCAGATAGGGGTTTGGCTTCTTTATATGGCCCCACTAATCAGAATTCTAAGAAAGACACTGATTTGCCCAGTTTGAATCAGGTATCTGGTCATAATAAACTTTCTCTGTTAAGGATCGTGGACATGTTTAGATATGGGATGCTATCACCATAAACATTCATATAACTAAAGTTTGGAGACTAATCAATTTGATAAGTGGTCAGTTCAGACAACATGAATTGCTGAATACCATTCTCTAATTGATCAATTTTCCAGTTGATTAATTTGTCAAATTCACTAACTATATTAGTTATCAACAATGTTTCTAATACATTTAATGTATTGGTTAACAGCTTTAACAAGAATATATACTTTTGGTCGCTTCTGGCATGGAATTTTATTTATATATGTGTGTGTGTGTGTGTGTGTGTGTGTATCTACATATATAGACAGAGATAGATACATACATGCACATCTATCTCTCTCTATAAATATATACTTTCTAGTAACAATTTTAAATTTAAATGTAACCTAATTAATGTTACAGTCAGTTGCAGAAAATAACACATTACAGCCGACATAATAAATAAATTTGGAAAGTAAAAAATAACATCAAAAAGCCTCTAAAAGAAATCAAAAGTAGCTGAAAAACCACATCATTTATGAAATGCTGAAAGTTTGATTTCTAACAAGAAGCAATTGGAAACATTGACCTGTTAGCTGTTAGGAGAAAGATTCAATACCAAAGGGTAAAAGTGTATAGATGGGGAAGCAAGAGATGGATGCCCTGAAGGAAAAACTATAATGGACTCTATGAATAGAAATAACCTAGGAAGTGACAGGAGCAACTGCATCACATAAAAAATTGAGGCAACTAATTTCTTGATATAACAAATGAAATTTAAAATGCTGAAATTGCCAAATGAATCCTAAAGCTTTAAAGACTAAAGAAAACCAAAATAAACTTTTGTTTTTTGTGTTTTTTTTAATTATATGAACATGAAAAATTCCTTGGTTACAGAACATACAATTTACATTTTCAAAGAAATATATACATATATTTAGAATTTTAATATTAATTATTTGAATTACAATGTTTGTAAAATTATATTTTATGAGTAACAAATAAGTTGCATATTCTTGTTAAGATCTTAAAATATTCCTACTGAAGCTCTTAAATTATTCTAAATAGTTAAAATTGTAATTACCAAATTTGTTAAATTGATCATTTAGCAAAGTATTCAACAGTAAGATTGGTTTTTGGCAGAGTTACTATGTGGCAAACTGAATTTCAGTAATTTGGTTTGGTAAATTTATTTTCAGTAAATTGGCTTGATTTCATGGATGGATGGGGGATAATTTTTGTTCACATGGTTATATTTTACACAAAGGTCCCAAATCATGCCAGTGGTAGAATACAAACAAATGACATCCCAGATAGTCTTATTTCTAGTTTAGCAGATATCCTTTCTCTTTTTGTGGCAGGAAAACAATTCAAGTGCCAGTGAGCTAAATATGTCACGCTCCTAGATGAGACTGTTAAAGAAGTTAAAATAAATTATTTAAATCAAGCCTTTGGGGCACTTTTCTCTGCCCTGCAGTCAATCCAAGTTTTAGCTCCATGCCCGTTATGATTCAAGCACTAACTCTGCCAAAAGCCTTGCTTGCCATCACGTAGACATAACCATGGCCCTTTTGAAAGTTCCTTTAGTTCTATAGCTCGCCTAAGAAATTGGCAGAGTAGAGAAGGAGCCAAACGCTGCTAGTGCTGGAGCTTTTGTCACTACTGCTGTCAGTTAGGCTGTGCCTGGTTCTTCAGAGTCCACTTAGTTCCCTCAGACCCATTGTCATTTCTAGACCCTTGGATCTTGCTGGGAAAATGTCTGATGAATTTTTGTTGGCAGATGTGCTACCCGAACACTCCTCTGCCAAAACCTCTGCTGTGAGGAATATAAAACCTGGCCAATCTCCTCAAGGCTGGCCAGGTTCCAAAGCTTGGAATAACCCAAATGCTCCACCTACTGTGCCATCTGGACTTCCACCAAGAGCAATGCCCTCCACTGTGCCTTTTGGACCAGCACCAACAAAAATATATCTCTGTGTGTCCTCCACTGGACCACCTCTAGGACACCCCAGCACCTTTTACTCCTTCTGGGTCAACATGCCTTCCACCTAGCACTCTTTATCCAGTACCAACTGTGCCAGGCCATATCCTACAACAAATATGCCCTTTCCAGAGCTACTGAGACCATATGGTGCATCCACAGATCCATCTATAGCTGGTTCTTTAGGGTTTGGGGGGATCTATGTCTTCTGGACTTTAAGCACCAGGAATGGGAAGGCAGTATCCTACCCCTAATATTTCATATCCATCTTCAGGACCATATCCTGCTTTTCCACCACCCCAAGCACCAAGGCCAGTACTCCTGTTCCATGAGGTACTATTTCAAAAGGTATCATGGGGACCATGATACCATATCTTGCCCCTGCAGGTGGGTATCCCACACCAGGCTTCTATCCTACCCCCAGTAATCCTTTTCAAGTGCCTTCAGGACCTTCTGGTGCTTTGCCAATACTTGGTGGCCCCCATTCTTATCATTAAGTTAACAACCAATGGGCTGGGCATGGTGGCTCATGCCTGTAATCCTAGCACTCTGGGAGGCCTAGGCAGGAAGATCACTTAATGTCAGGAATTTGAGGTTGCTATGGGTTAGACTGATGCCACAGTACTCCAGCCTGGGCAACAGGGTTAGATTCTTGTCTCATAAACAAAAACAAAAACAAAAAACAAAAGAATGAAGAGATGATGCTTTAGCTTTTGAAGCACATATATATGCACATAATGCATATATAAAAACTGATAGCTTCACTATTCTTAGAGGACATTCACAAAAGGACAGTTCTTGCCTGTCTCAGAGAAGACATCTACCTATTGTACTTGGATTGTACATCAGATAGATGCAATAAGATAATGTAGAAGTAAATCATTTAGATATGATTTTTATTTGGTTTTCATGGAAAGTTAAAATGATTAAGTACATTAATTAGCTCATTGATATAATTTGTTTAGATTATATAACTGTACACTTAAAAATGTAAGATAGTGTGGATTGTTAGAATTTGTAACATCATTAGCAAATTATTTCTAGTATTCTCCTATAATCACTCCCTTGCCAAAAAATAAATAAACTTTGAAAACTATAACATTATAATCTAGATAAATGATGCTTCTCGACATTTCAAGCTCCTGTATTTATAGGATAAATACACCTGGTCCTCTTGAGCTTATATTTTGGGTATACATTTAAAACTATTACTAAATTCTTGTCAGATATTTACTTCATTAGCCAGACAGCATTCATTTTTATCCTTGAGTTTTTAGTAAAAATTCTTCCTGATTTGTTTTATTTTTAGCCATATGAGTCATACAACACTAAAATCTGCCATCTATGGAGACTAACTTTTTTTTTTTAATCCAGACCAATGTGTATGTGAATTCTTAGAGAACTGATGAGCATTTTGTATTGCTTTACAATGGATTATAAAATGTGCATATTGCTTTGGGAAGAGCTCAAGAAAGAAAATAATTTTCTCCTTTGTTTTGAACCTCAGTCTATATAACCCTAGGAATTGCTTCTTTGCAACAAGTAATTTTCATTCCTACAAAACCTGAGGCAATTCTGCCCAGACCATTCCCTACAGTATCCCTCTCCCTCAGTTATTTAGAAAGAGCACACCCCTTGATTTCTCCCTGCTACTGACAACTGACACACTCTAAGGGGTCTATCATAAAAACATATAGCAGCTATGTTTAGAGAACCTTAAGTCATACAGACATGACTGCTCTCTTGGTACAAGTGTGAATCAAAATGTGTATCTTTCGGAGTCTGGTTAAGCTCTGTCATTGTCTCCTGCATAGTTTCCTGGATCTGTGTGTGAAATAGTTAAGGCTAACAGTTCAGATCTATAGTTGTTGACAGGTAAATAAGTGGAATTGAATGCCATATTTGAAAATAATTATCTTCTAGCTATAGCAAATAAAACTGTAGATCTCTGCAACTGAGTTAAAAAAAAAATCGACAGAGCAAAGCATCTGCTTAGGTTTGGCCTTAAGGTCAGTCCTTAATAAAATGTAAAAATAACATATAGTCAGTGAAGTGTATTCTGATACTGTAGCCCAAAATCCATATTCAGTCCTAAGAGGTGACCTCAAGAAGAAAGAATGTTTTGTGTGTGTGAATGTGTATGTGTGTGTGAATATATGCACACGTGCATGTGGGCATGTGTTATGAGTGTGTGAGTGATTACATGTACTTTTAGGTTGCAGATGATGATATTTGGGCATCCAAAATAAAAATAAGAGAGTCAGAAGGCTCCTGAAATTTGAGAAAATGGCATTATTTTTAAATGGGGCCACCGTTCACTAATTCAGCTGATTTAGAAATTAATTTATTAAACTAAATTAGTATCTAAAGACACTCTCAAAGACATCACAATTGCAGTGGTGAGCAAAATAGACGGAAATCTTGTCTTCACAAGCTTGCATTAGAGTAGGAGAAAAGAAAAATGGAAAACACACTAACTAAAATGTATAGCATGTCAAGTAGTGTTAAGAGCCAAGAAAAGAATGATGCAGGCCAGTCAATAGGCAGTGTCTAGTTGTGTGTGTGTGTGTGTGTGTGTGTGTGTGTGTAAGTGTGTGTGTCTGTGTGTGGTTTACATGTTTGTGTCTGTGCAATTTGAGGTATGTGATCAATGTGGGCCTTACTCAGAGAGTGTGACCTGAAAGATTTAAGGATTTGAAATGCAGAGATCACTTCAGGGAAAAGGAAGAGTAAGTACAAATGCCCTCAAACAGGAGCTCTTCTGATATGTTCCAGGAAGAATAAGGAGGTCAGTAAACCTGGAGGGAGTGAGCAAGGGTAAAAATGGTAGGTGAAGTCAGAGAGGTGACTGGGGCCAGATTGTGTAGGGGCTTGCAGTCATTATAAAGAATTCATTGTAAGGAATCATTACAAGGATTTGCAAACGTCTTTGATAGTTTATTTTCCTTCATCCATGGCATTCAATGGGTCACTAAATTCTATAGATATGCTCCAGGAATGTCTGCCTAATTCTTTTGCTCCTCTCACTTTCCACTGTCACTGCACTAGATCAGCTCTCGCCATCTTTTCCTTGAACAATTACAGTGGCTGCTGCCTTGGGCAACCTGATTTTCTCCATCCTCCATTTTGCCACTAGGGGAGTCTTCCTCAATGCTTTTAAAATCACAAATCTAATCACATAAACACTTTAAACACATTTTCATTGCAATAACATAAAGGTAAAAGGCTAACATGATATTCGACATGATATTCAAAATGGTGCAATCTTGTCTTAATTTTTCCAGCCTTATCTCCAGGTAGTACTCTTACCCCCAACATCTCTACCCCTTCAGCAATCCACTCATCCCTTATTTGAATTGGATAATGGTTTCATTCTAAAACCAAGCCTTAGTTCCTTGGCTTTCAAATGGTATTTTGCACTTTATTGTATGACTTCCTACTCTTTAGGCATTAGACTCTGTCTATGTGTCGTTTGTGTTACAAAACTGTTTCCTGCATGTGGCTTTGTGCAGCATATTCAAACTATTAGGCCATTTCTGGGTATTTCTGGAGGGCAAAAGTGGTGAGGTCACCTGGATACTCCTAGCAGAAGTACCAAGCTGTTTGATGATATAGAATAATGACTGAGCATTTTGTGGCTGACAGCTAATTCCTAGGTGTAGAGCATGTTTAAGAATATATGCCCTGAAGTCAGACTATTTGATACTGAGAAAGGGACTTAAACTCCTGTGTGTGAATGAACGTTAATAACAACGCCCAATTCATCAGACAATTGCAAAGATTATCATAGTGCCTGTCACATCGTATTTCTCAATAATGTTAACTACAGTAGTCCCCCCTTATCCTCAGGGGACACATTCCAAGCCTCCCAATGGATGCCTGAAACCACAGGTAGTATCCAACTCTATGTATACTATGCACAGGTTTCTTTTTCTTTCTTCACAATTTTACTGATAGAAGATTTGTTCTTATGATATACCTTAGCAACCAGCATACATTTTTTTTTCTTCGTTTATTAAGTCAAGAATTTTCACCCTTTCACTTAAAGGAAGTACTTATGGTTTCCTTTGGCATATCCATATTTCTAGCATCACTACTCTTGCAATTTGGGGCCATTATTAAGTAAAATAAGAGTTCCTTGAAAACACGCACTGCCATATCATGACAGTTGATCTGATTTACTATGCAGCTAGCAGATGAGTAGCGTATACAGCATAGATATGCTGCACAAAGGGATGATTCAAGTCCAAGGTGGAAGGGAGTGTGAGATTTCATCACATTCCTCAGAATGATGCACAGTTTAAGGCTGATGAATTATTTATTGCTAGAATCTTCCATTGAATATTTTTGGACCATAATTGCCCACGGGTAACAGACCACAGAAAGCAAAAGTACAGATAAGGGTGGACTACTCTGCAGATTGCAGGGGGTGGGTACTGTATAGTGTGCATTATAAACCAGATTCACCATTGCACAGGTGAGAAATAGATTTGGCTTGTTAAGATATAGTCTGGCGAAGGGAAAATGTAATGTATGGGGTCAAGTGAAAGGTGTTAGTGGGTTACGGGAAAGATGAGTAATGTTTCTGTTATGAGGGAGAGTCCTGGAATAGGCATAGATATGACATTGGCTCACTAGATTCAGCCATGAGTTTATGGATTCTTTGAGCAGTGGCGGGGCTCCTGGACACTCCACTGACAGGTGGCCATGGCACACTGATCTGGCAACCACATGCTCCTATTCACGGTCCATTCGTGAACTATCTGGGAGAGTTCTTATAGCTTGGAACAAAGTTAGTCATAGAAGAGAATATATTTTGTAGGTTTGGAGCCAAAAAATGACATGTTGCACTATTTAATTCTATCCCCAAGTTGATATAGTCAAGATAATTAGTTGCTATTATATATATTCCTTGAGCCTATTGCAAGGAATGACATATAATAGGACTCAATAAGTTTTTGCTGAATGAATTAATGCTGAATCTTCACATCCTCTTGGCAATCAATATTTTAATTACATTGGTGGCAGTTATGGTTAATTCATGAAGCCCTAATGGGAAACAAGCACATTCCACAGGAAGAAAATATAGAACAGAATGCAACAAATAGTATTATGGGTACCATTAGGTAAATATATTAGTCTCTTTTCCTCCCCACTCCCCGCCTGTATAGTATAATCTAAATCCCACAGAGAATAAAACAGCAATGCTTCATACCTTCTGTTAGTTTCATTTCTATTAATCTTAGAACTGATCTTGCAGTCTATGAAGCTTAAAATGTTGCTGCCAACTTTGACTCCCTGTTATTTTAATAAAACCATATTTGTTGAGCATCTACCATATACCAGGAACACTATCATATGTTAAAGTAACAATGATAAAGGAAGAAGCCCATGTTCTCAATTTGCTCAAGTTTTGTTGTTGAGAGAGACATGTAAACAGATCAATGATTTTAGAGGCTTGGAAGATGACTTTTTTTGCCCCACACTGTTTTATGAAGTGGCATTTCTATTCTCATTCAGTTTTCTCATTCTAGTATCTGTCAGTTTATTTTGCTCTCTGACTAATCACTGTAGATAAATGATGGCAGGAGGCCTCTAATGTGTCATGCAACTTGACTTTAAACAAGAAAGACAAAACAGCAATTATAGGAAAGAAAGCAGGTAAAGGTTGTCTCTATTCTTTGGTGCATCATAGACTTTTCAAATATACTTCAATAATTGCCCAGAGGAAGTGGCACTTGTTAGTTTTAAGTAATTGGCTCAAGTGTTTTAAATATCTATAGTTAAAATGAAAAATTCATAAAGTTTACAAAAGCTTTAGAAAGGGGTTAATGACAGGTATTTGTTTACAAGCATAAGTGTATTTGTCATATAACTATTTTTAATGAAAACAATAAAATATTCTGACTGAAGTTAATAATGAAAAGTCAACATTTTCAAAGAAGTCTGTTGTAACTTAGTCCTGAATTGTAACTATCCCTCTTGTCAGGAATATCAGTAAAAATATAGAGAAATGGTGGGATGTCAATTCAGGAGCTTCTTTGCAGGAATGATTGAGGTGCTTCCTGGGAGAGAACTGCCTATACAGCAGGGAAAGCCGAACAGGACAGCATGTTCATTATGAAACTATCTTAAAACAGTAGCAATATGAAGGGAAGGACAATTCTGAGAATAGCATACTATGTAGCACTCAGATTTACCTACCAAGCGGGTGAATTTATGGGAGTGGTAGTAGAAAGGGAAGAGTGCGGGATGAAGCTTTGAGGCTCATAGTCCAAATACTGGCACACCTACTTCAGGCTACTCTCTCTCTTGGACGTTGACATCTTCAACTATTCTCTTCTGCTGTGGTCCAACACCTTTCTAGTTGTAACATTTTTTATTCAAGCAGATTATCAGCTATGCTTGGTGGAACAGATAAACAAGATTGCATTAACATTAATTCCCTAAATGCATGGTGCAGAGACATACTACTTGACCACAGACCATCAGCCCGTGCTCCTTTCCACTCACCCATGAGCTGTATGCCTCTAATCCAGAAATTCTCAGAGTGGTTCTTCACATGCTCTGAATGATGTCCTGTGTTTCTCGTTCTGCTCAGATGGTCTTAACAAGGTTCCACATCATTATCTTTGCTGTCAATGTCTGTTATCAAAGAAAACACAAGTGCCAGTGCCAAGGGGGCTGCCACAGCTCAAGTGTTTAAGGTTCCAGAGCAATGCTGGATTCTAAGCAAAAGTGGACATTTTGCCATTCTCTCCAAATTTTCCCTGCACTCTTTCACCTGGGCTTACACTTGTGTACTTGTATCCTCTAATTACACAGAGTATGTCATAATAAGTTTTTGTAGTTTCTGGCTCTGTATTTCTTATCTTAGAGTTTTAGAAAGGCTTTCAGGTCTATGGGACCAGGCAGAAGCCATATAATGTCATTATCCATTAATAATAATAATTATTATTCTTATTCATTAATTAACAATGATAACAGGAATAACAACTCAACTACCGAATAATTAATTGTAGATTCTATTCTAAACAACTAACATGAATCAGGCTTTATTACATTTAATCCTTCAAGCAATGCCATAAAGTTGATGGGATTATGTCCATCTTGCTGATAAGGATCCTTAGACTTGGAGAAGGTAAGTAAAGTCTGCAGAGAGAGCTAAGACTTAAATTCAGCTCTGATTCCAAACCATTGTGATTTTCTTACTTACTCCTCCTTCTACTTCTTCTCTGGGGATGATATACATACTAATTTCTTCTCTTGCTTCTAAGTAGAATCCACCTGTGTATCAACTTATTAAAAAGAAAAAAAAAGAGAGAAAATAAAATGTAAAGAAGAAAGTAAGCTCAAAAAATACATACGATAGACACATTTGAATTTCAGTTTGGGACTCAGGGCATTCTGCTCCATTTAGAAATAGTAGTATCTTCAGTGTACGTAGATCAAATAGTTTATGAGATACCTTGGTGTCTTTAAGAAAAAACAGATTTAGCAAACCTCTCTTAATTAAAAAAAAAAGATATTCCTTTTTTGTAGCTCCTTATTTAGGCACCTAAAATATACATCAACATCGTGCCAGGTGCTAGGGATCCAATAGTAAAAAATATATATAAAGCTTTAATTTATACCTTCATGCAATAAATAGTCTAGAAGGGGAAACTAGCATTAAACAAAAATTACATTATTATTTAATAAATGTAATTGTGTTACATCCCAAAAAGGAAAAGTGCAGTATGCCACAGACACAATCTTGTGTGAATTGAACATTCAGAGGAGAACCATGGGTGGGCTTTATTGCCAGTCCTATGATTTTTTTTTATGTCCCCATGTTATCAGAGCTTACAAAGGATCATTACTACAATAATTGATATTATAACCATGATAGCATACGCAAAGCACCCAACATCACAGTTGACACATAGCAAGTGCTGAGTAAATAGCATCTCCCTTCCTCTCTGGTATCTGTGATATCATGTACACACTATTTGCGTCACCTTCATAAATTACCATATTCAACTAAATCTAAAATAACACAGTTTGATCTTGAGAAATGATTCTTTTCTCTTTTGACTAATTCATTACTTTTTTTTTTCTTATCTGGGGCCTTTAAAAATATCTTCCTCTCCACATGCTATGGTACCTGAATGAGTGAAAGACATATATACTCATATACTCCACCTCATTTTTCTGTATTCCATTGTATTTCCTGCTCTCATTTCTTTTGACTCTGCTGATATCTATATATTTGATATTTCCAAATATTCAACTCTGTTGGTTCCACATATTAGTTTCCGATACCCATTTTGGATGCTCTTATGAAAATTACCTATTTGGATAAATATTTCTAAGGTAAAAATATATACTACCTTTAATATTAGGTTATATTAAATACTTAGGTTATATTAATATTTAAGTTATATTAGGTTAGGTTATATATATTTTTTAACTGTTGGAAATAAAAGGATTGTCAGGTTGTCCATTTCAGTTGATAGCAATATACCTCTGTCCAGTTAAAACAGTTTAGCCTTGCTAAGTAGTTAGCTCATTCCAAATGTGTGGGCTGGTTCCCCATCCAACTGTTGTATGTAAAGCTGTTGAATTCCTACACATCTTCTTTTGAAGCATACGTTATGAGGGCTACTGTATCATTTAGTAAGTTATTGCTAAGGTTTTTCTGGGTTCTGTCATACCACCCAAGTTTTTAGCCAGACATTCTCTACAAAACATTCTTACATTCAATTGATTTTTGATGAAACAACAGAGAAAATGAAGAAAAGGAGGTGACAGGTCACTGCCTTTAAATCTTTGAAAGATTCTCCTTTGAAAGGGGAATTGAGTGCATTATGTCTAATTCTATGGGGCAGGCCTAGGATAAAAGAGGAACAAGAACTCAATCAGTTAAGAGGTCCTGGGAGGCAGATTGTGTCACAATATAAAGAGAACCTTTATGATATTAGGAATGGTTAAACAAAAATGAGTTGGTCTGTCAAATGGTTATGCTTTCCTAAGTCTTACTTAACCAAATTGACAGCTGTAAAAGGTTTTGCACCTGGGGATTTTTCTTCAACTCGTAGTTCAATTACATCGTCTCTCATATGCTTAGTCCCTCTAAATGCTTACTGCTCTAAAACAACTGTCTTTCCCCCCTCTAATTAAAAAGCATGTGTGGGAAAACAAATATCAGGGTAAGAAGTCTTTAACAACATATCAAAAACATTTTTATCAAAGAAAAATATATCCAGACTTAATTCATGCAAAGAGCAATTAGAACTGCACTGTTTTCTCAATTGTTTTTACTTAGTTTTATTTTTATCTAAGTACAACTTCCAATGAAAAAAAGTAGCATTGATCTCTAGAGTCACAAAATTCATGATTTAAGTTCCATAATGGTCAGTTAATGCCAAATGATAAAGAGAAGATGTGTTTGAACATCTCTGTCAAACTTAAATAAAAAAATAAATGGATTGTTTCAGTGTTTCTACAAATGTCCCAAACATATGCTTCCCTTTTTCACATATGTCAGTTGCATTTACAGTTTCAAAACAATATAACACTTCTTTTTCTAGTTTATTTTATCAATAGTATGTTAAAGATGAAAAAGATCCAAGAGATCATCTAATCCTAACCACTCTATTTTGTGACGAAATATACTCACAGAAGTGAAGTAACAGTGAGGAAATGGAATGAGCATTGCATGTATCTGAATTAGAGGGACTTACTATTACACTGCATGACTCCCTTTCCTGCGACCCACAGGGCCTCGTTAAGCTCATTCCACAGTTCTGTGTGACTTGGATACCTACTTAGCATGTCTAGTCAATCATTAGGCCCCAGTTAGATTGAATAAGTATTGATGCTGGGAATCCTGGGATCCTCAGTCCCAATTCCTTGTCTCTTACCTAACATTTATTGAGTGCTTATTATGGCCTAGACTCAATATTGAGTTCTGAAGATACAAAGAATGTAAAAACCCCACCTTCAGGGAGCTCCCATCTAGAGGAGAAGAAAAGCAGAGACAAAAAGTGGTAAGTGTTGTAAGAAAACAAAACAATGTGAGCAGATGGCGAGACCTTGTACCTGATTCAGATTACTTTACCAAAGAAGGTAAGTAATTCAGATACCAAGAAGACAGGATTTTGTTTTATTTACTATAAATGCATAGACCTTAGAACATTATGTGTGAGAATTTAATAAAGAAGAATATGCAAAGGCATAGAGTCATTAGAGGACAGACTGGACTAAAATTCCATGTGCACATGGACATGGTAAAAAATGAGGCTGCAAATTGACATAGGAGCTAGATCACCAAGAGTGGGATGACGACATCTATCTCTTGGTGTTTAATGGGAGCTGATGGAAGCATTTTAAGTGGGGCAGCAATTACTTCATACCTAAATATAGGAAGGAGGAAGTAATATGAATGGGAGGAAGGATGGAAGAGGGGAGTTGACTAAGTCACTAGAGAAAAGGAGAACAATTGATAAATTAGTTAAACAGGTCAAGTTAAAGAACAATGAGAGTGGTAATAAGGATCCTTTGCCACAGCTTCTACTACATATTCATAACTATTGTTGAATTTGCTATGTCACTTATTGCTAATGCTGTCCCTCGATATGAATCTGAAATAATCGACTGTGTGCTGCAAGAGTTTATTTTCTCTAACTCAGGGTGTCCCTGTCAAGATGATGTTTACATCCCAGTAAGGGTATTCCTAGGAGAGATCAGAACATATGCTAAAACTTGGAGAGGAGGAGAGTATGGCATAATACTCAGGGGAACTGGATGGAAGTTTTTCATGTTAGTTGAAGTGTGGCATATGGACTAGGAACTAAGAGAGGTAAGCAGAAGTAAAATCATAAAGGCCTTTCTGCAATAGGTTAAGGAGCTTGAATATAATTATGAAATGATGTAATGACCCTGAAAGACTGAAATAAAGAAGCGACATAATCCAGGAAATGCCAACAGTCAAAATATAATGATGTCTGGGCAGTATGTTAGCTCTGCAGTGACTCAGGCTCCTTCTGCAAGAATACCTCGTGAGAAATGCTTAAGAATAAGCAAATGCAAGATGAACAAACTAACAAAAAACTAGTAGTTTTAATCATTTTTAGGTCTTTAATATGACCTGCCTTGCTTTTGTTTTTAAAATTGTTTCCTCTTAGTCGTTGTGAAGGCTGCAGCATTATTCTCCTTCCAACATCCATATCTTAGGAGTGGTCAGAAAAGGCAAAGACAGGACTATGGGTTGTTTGTTAAAACCAGCTAATTACAGGGATGCCAGTGCTCAGAGATACGTGAAGCAGGGGGAAGGGATGTCATTACCAAGACGGAAACTAAGACCAAAGACTCATTGTCAGAAGTGAATGGTTATCAGGGGTTCACAGATTAGTGGATGGTTTCTAATGGTTAAAAGTTTAGTTTTATATGGAAGGACAAAGATATGAGTGAATTAGTGAGGCAATAATGGCTAGTGAAAAATTGAAAGACAGCTGGACCAGTAAGAAATTCTAAAGAGAAATTCTTAAAATAATTACAGGGATCCCACAGGGACGTGGCTAGAAATTATCTGCAAGGGCCGTGGCCGTGCCACTTTTATGTATTTCACACTGAATCTGCATTCTGGAAGCCTTCATTCTCCATCTCATTCTTTCTCTCTTTCTCTCTCTCTCTCTCACACACACACACTCTCTGTTTCTCTCTTATACCCACACATGTAAGCTCACATACACACACCCCCCCACACACACACATACAAGTCATGGACACAGGAAATATTTTAGGACAGTTGAGTATACATAAAAGAAGTTCAATTTAAGCTTGTGTTTTGAACATAATTACTGATGAATGTTATGAGTCTGAAGTGATATTGAAGGCTATTATTAATATTGTATTCTACTTCTTTGTTGCTATTGAATTAGGCCATATTTTAGAAATAGAACTAATCATCTACTTACTTGTTATATGCCAAGTTTTACATGTATTATACAATCTAATCTTCCCCCAAACGTTAGGGCATAAGTACAGTCATCACAACCATTTTAAGATTTCATCCAGAATCTTAGAGACATTAAGTAACTCGAATAGGAATAACTGGTAGACCTCTTCGGAAAACACAGACTTACTATATGACCCTGCAATTCACACTTAATGTTATATAAAAGAGAAATAAAATACATGTCGACACAAACCTTGTAACATGTATTCATAGCAACATTATTCATAAAAGGCAAATACTGAAAATGACCTAAATGTTCATCAACTGGTGAATGGATAAACAAAATGTGGTATATTCCTATAATGGATTATCTGACAATAAAAAATAAATACTAATACATGCTTCAATGGACAAAAAACTTGAAACCATTATGCTACATGAAAGAAGGCATTACAAAAACTACATTTTGTATGATTGCCATTAAATGAATTGTCATGAATAGACAAAGATTGAAAGATTAGTCATTACCGTGGGCTGGGGCTGGGAAGGGAGGTTGAGAAGGAAAGGATAATGACTGCTAGTGAGTTTCTTTCTGGGGTATTGAAAATGTTCTAAAATCAGATTTTGGTAGTGGTTGCACAACTGTATGAGTTAACTGAAAAGGAAACACTGAAATGCTTTAAATGGTATGTGAAATTGATCTCAGAAGAGTTTAAATGGTAGAGCCAGGATTTATACTCAGTCTGACTGTAGTCCTGAACTTGTAACTAATACATTAATCAACCTTCTTCTACTTACATGTGGGAGTTGTCACCATTAATTGGTCACTATAGACTACAGAAGTCACAGTTTCCATATATTCTTGCACATCTTCACTTAAATAAGATAGTCTATCCAGTGCTCTACCTAGCAAATTAATTCTCCCCAGCTTCAAAATGGCAAAGCACACTACCTCGTTTTTTTTTCTTTTGTTGAGACCATATCTTTTCTCTTTCCTAAAGAAAAATTCTTCACTTAAACTTCTTAGTTCTACTCTTCTCTATATCTTCTATGATTTTGTTCCATTATTGACTCTTCTCTAGCAGTTCTGTTTCTTTCTATTGAAATGTTCAGTAGCTCCAAACATTCCCAGGTGACCCTTACCCTTCAAAGCAAAACACAGCACAACAAGAATCATTTCTGTGTCCTTCCTTTCCTCCTCAGTTATTACCTTACATCTTGTTGTATGGCTAATAAATTTCATGTAAAATATCATCATAACATGGCTTTCACCCTTACTGCTTATTTGCACTATAAATTTACTCCTTTTAAATACCTTCTAATGAAGAAATCCAGTAGACTTTCTAAACCTCAGAAGTGGAAACAAAGTGGAGTCTTATAAGGAGACAGATTTCAGCTTCAGTCCTTGTCTCAAATTTTCCATCCCCTGAATCTAAAATTTCTTATTTTAATTATTACAGAAAAAAGTATTGAAACCATTGCTATTGTGTCAGAAATATTAACCTTAAAGAGTGTTGGACATATACTTATATATGTTTACCATCTGAGTTAACACACTGTTCTTAGGGATTACATGTATAAATTTAAATATACTTGAATAGAGAGAAAATTTCAGAGTTCTCACTAGATTTTTCTAACAGTATAAAGGCAAGACTTTTAAAAATTAATTTACATTAAAAATATTGGATGAAATTATTAGCAAGTGAGAATAATTACTTCTAAAACCTAACGATTCAACAGAGGCTGTGGATGATATTTTTAACAACTACACATTGATTAATTTTTTAAAAAAATATCAGAGCAGATATACCCATTTGCATTCTTTATGGGATTAGAACTGTCTTGCTGGAGGTTAGAGGATGAAGATATGGGCCAAGAAGCAATCACAGTAAATTTAAGCTTCATTTAGCCTGATTGTTGGTATCAGCCGGCTACTGGGGCAATAATTTAAAAAATAATGGAAGAGGAATTTTATGTTCAATACAATTTTTTATATTCATTTCAAGTTAAGAGCCTGTGGCAAGAAGAATTTTGGCAACCATAATCTTGTCCTCCTGGTGTTATTCCTGTGAATGTAACTTTGCAGATATACTTAAGATCACTAATTACCTGACTTTAAAATTGAAAGATTATCCTGGATTACCCAAGAGGGCTTAATATAGTCACATGAGCCCTTAAAATATTTTTCTTTAGCTGATAGCAGAAGAGAAGGCAGAGACTTGAAGAATGGGGTTTCAACATGCTATATTATTTGCTGGAAAATGAAAAGAGCCTCAGTCCTATAATTGCAGGGAACTAAATTCTTCCAATAACCTGAGTAAATATGGAAGCTTCCCTACAGCCTCCAGTTAAGGGGCAGCCCAGCCAGTACCTTGATTTAGACATGCAAAACTTTGTACAGAAGATCCAACTATGCTTAGACTTCTAACACATGAAAATACAAAAGCAGGAATGATGTGGTTTTAAGCCACTACATTTGTGTTAATTTGTTGCAGTATCAATAGAAAAGTAATAGAGGCTCTTAACCAATAATTTTATAGTGATACAACAAGCCTTGATGTGTTTGGCATTAGAAGCATTTGACACTGAAAGTGACAGAATGTAAGATTTTTAACTTGCAATCCATCCATGAATTCATACATATGCTACCTTACCGAGAGAGCTGAAAGATACCATTGCTGGGGTAACAATTTTCTGTGTTTTATATCTCTGCAGATGACAGAAACAGTAATATGTCTTTGCTGAATATATATCATGGTGTTGTACTTATGCATAAAAGATAAAGCCAAACTATCTTTGATTGGAGCTGAGTTTTGAATTCAATCTCTCAATATATAGCCTTTATACTCCTCCTGAGGATGAACAAATTAAACTCGGTCTTCAATGTGTTGATTCTGTACATGCAGCCAATATAAAACAGCTGATGTGAAAATAATTCTTCTACCCAGAAGTGATGGGAAAAGAATTTGAATGGTTTCAATTGTTTCTCAGTGTGATAAGCCCTAGTTATGTAACTGAGAAATATAGTCTTTGTCACTCTTTAAAAGATCATGTACTGTAGTTGAATTTTAATGGTAATTTCAGTAATGGTTTAAAGAGCTGTGTAACTACATTTTAGCTATAGTTTGATTCTGCTCTGTCAGAAAAATTTCAGGGTCTCGGTGAAAGGAATAATTCACTTACCATCCCCATACTGTGAAAAGCCAGTTATCTGTCAGACAGGAAAAGAGACAACTATCTTAAAACCATCACATGAGTTGTTCTCAATTAATAATTAAGAGTTTCAGGATCAAGGACATTGACTTGAATGCAGGTAACCAATTTTCAGGAACAATCTATTCTATTTTTCTCAACCCCAATGTCATCAAAATACTACTTTCAATTTTCATTCAGTAAAAATTCATTTAGTACCTATTATGAACCAAAAGGTCTACTAGATGGGGGAGGGAGTAAATATTTGTAAAGGTCATGACCTCTACTCTCAGAAATATCCTTCTGTAGAAGGAAAGACATACATAAATATTAACTGAAATATAATGTGATATGCACTAAAATACAGGCAAATATTAGATATAATTGTGTACTAAAGAAAAAATATTTAATAAAATGTTTTGTTTTTTTTTAACCTCCCTCTGACTCTCTAATAAAATGTTTTAGGGCAAGGAATTCATCACAGATAAAGAAACAAATTTAAGGGTTTTCTAAAGATACGGAGAAATTGGCAAGAGGTGCATAAGTCCATGCCTGGATTATATGGGGATATTTGGAAATAGGATGAGCATGTTAGGCTCCAATCAGACCACGAAAAGACTTACATTTTCTCCATACAATGGATTTTGGACCACACAGGTCCAAAAAAGTATAAATCAAGGGAGTATAAGATGAGAGCTGTCTTCTAAAAATATAACTCTAACTGCATTCAGGAGATTTCATGGATCTGAAAAGGGCATTCAACTTGTTATTGTTGAATGTGAGGTAATAATGGGATTATAAAATAAAAGTGTTCATTCAGAAAATGGTAATCAGCATGGAGCTGAAGCCTTACATAAAGGTCTATCAAATAAGAAAGAGAGAGTAGACACTTGCATAGAAACTCAAGAACTTAGCTTTGGGGGAAGTCCTTATATAGGAGGAGAAGAAGAAAGGGGGAAAAAGAAAGAGTAATTATTTAGATAAAGGAAATAGAAAAATATATACAACATAGAAAAATATAATGACTTGGAGGCAAAGCAGAGTTAATTCCAAGGTGGATAGCAAAGGGTAGTTTTCTACACAATTATTTGCTGCTAATTTCAAAGAGAGTAAGGACTGGGAATAAACATCAGATATGGGAGAAAGTCATTAGAGATAATATAACATACTGAGGGACTATAAATATTTAACAGTCTAGGTTCTGGAGTCAGTAGATCTAAATTAACACAGTATCTTATATTTATAAGTGCTCATTTAATAGTTCATACTTATTGTTAAAATTATCTTGGAGTGGTGAGGAAAAAAGCCCTATCTAAATAAATTTAAATGGACATTGGTGATGCCAATAAGCATGTTTACAAGTTTGCTCTTAAATCTTGATTTCTAAAGAAAATTAACATCACAGAGTAAATAAAGGTAAATTTCCATATGTGTTATAAATAACATATTCTGGGTGACATCTTACAGTATAAATATTTCCAAGGTAATGACTGTTTTATCAATGAGAAAATAATGGTTGAGGGTGTATTTTTAGAATAACTATTATGGAAGTGATTTTGCTCTGATCTTCTAATGTCTTTCTAATGTAACTTATACATGTTTTAGTATGAAGTATGGAACTGAATAAATGTGAGAATTAGAATGTCATCCATCATCTCAAGTCATAAATGTACCTTGTCAATTTCTGTGACTGGCATTTCTATTATTTCTTTTTCTTTTTCTTTCTTTTAATTTTAGCGTATTATGGGGTTAAGGTTACTTATATTCTCCATCTCCCTCCCCCCTTGAGTAAGAGCTTCAAGCATGGCCATCCCCTAAATGTTGCACATCTTACTCATTGTGGTTGTATATACCCATCCCCTCCTCCCCTCTCCTACCCTTCTGACACTGGATAAATGTTACTCCTATATGTGCACTTAGGTGTTGATCCGTTAATACCAATTTGCTGGTGAGTACATGTGGTGCTGGTTTTTCCATTCTTGAGATACTTCACTTAGTAGAATGGGTTCCAGCTGTATCCAGGAATATACAAGTGATGCTATATCACCATTGTTTCTTAAAGCTGAGTAGTATTCCATGGTATACATACACCATATTTTATTAATCCACTCATGAATTGATGGGCACTTGGGTTGTTTCCATAGCTTTGCAATTGTGAATTATGCTATAAACATTCGAGTGCAGGTGTCTTTTTCATAAAGTGACTTTTGATCTTTTGGGTAGATGCCCAGTAGTGGAATTGCTGGATCAAATGGTAGATCTACTTGTATTGCTTTGAGGTATCTCCATATTGCTTTCCACAGAGGTTGAACTAGTTTGCAGTCCCACCAGCAGTGTAGGAGTGTTCCTCTCTCTCCGCATCCACGCCAGCATTTGTTGTTTGGGGACTTTTTGATAAAGGCCATTCTCACTGGAGTTAAGTGATATCTCATTGTGGTTTTGATTTGCATTTCCCTAATGATTAGAGAGGTTGAACATTTTTCAAAACTACATGAACAGTGCTGAAGAAGTACCCCTTGAGAAGATCTAGATCAGGGGTCCTCAAACTTTTTAACAGGGGGCCAGTTCACTGTCCCTCAGACCGTTGGAGGGTCGAACTATAGTTTAAAAAAAAAAAAAACTATGAACAAATTCCTATGCACGCTGCACACATCTTATTTTGAAGTAAAAAATAATTGGGCAAAAACACCCGCATGTGGCCTGCGGGCCATAGTTTGAGGACGCTTGATCTAGATGATGAAGTAGACATTTCTATGGTTTACTGATCTAGTGACAAAGATTTCAAGGGTATGTCAGAGGATTTAAAGAACTCTACAGCCTTTCCAGGTTACATCTCAATCGAAGTTGCTATTGAATTCACAGAAGAAAAAAATGTGTACTGGTTAGCACCATTATTCTTTCACTTGCAAAGAAAGAGATCAACTTTGTGCATGGTTCTTACCATGTGTTAGTATTTTATAAAGTTTAAAGATGTTTTTGATGGTGGAACATAACAAACTAACACTGGAATAGTTGAAAGGCAGGACCTTGGTTACTTTCACCTCCAAACAAGAAAAGGCTGCTACCGTGGGCCACACAGGTGATGGCACCCAGGTTTAGAGTAACAGCAAGCTGCCATTGTAGGAGGCAGCTCATGTACAGCAAGTGGGATGAGGTTAGCTAAATTTCCTGTGCTCTCTGTGGAATGAATAATTTGAATAATTTCACAAGCTACAGAACCTATGGACTGTCCCTAATCCTCTGGAATCTGGCCCCAGGGAGGTTAGGGTTCCTGTATAGTGGCCCCAGGGTGCCAGAATCCCACAAAGAAAGTGGTTGAGATGTAGATTTAATCAGTTGCTCAAGGAGAGGAAATGACCAGACTCCAGCCAAGGCCTCAAACTGAGCCAAGACGGCATTAAATAACAATAACAATTACATATGTATATATAATTATAACTATTGAATATTTACAACAAACTACGAAATGGACTATTGCTAACTTTCTATTAGAATTGTGAAAAATAAGGCTCAAAGAGGATAAATAAATTGATCTTGGGGCACACGATTTGTAACTGGCAGAGGTTAAATTCAAAGCTCATTTATCTAATGTCACATTCCATATATACTCTGGTATGCAGATCTAGGAAGAAGCCCTCCTAGGTTCCAAGCCTCTAAATTCTCTTCCTCCCTCCTGAATTTATTCCCTAACCTGCCAAATATTTATGACTAGCACCTACCTAAGGAAGGAGGACAAAGATCTCCACATTTTGGGACAAGGGATTCACTCAAAAATCTAAACTTAATAAGGGAATAAGTGTTACAAAACAGGAATGTATATAGTGCTATGGAATAACAAAGTAGAAGATACTTAATTTCATTTAAAGGCATAGAACATTCATAAGAAGTTTCCTTCAAGGAATTATAGTAGCTTTAAAATGATTAAAGGATCTTCCCTCAGCTTTGGAAACAGTACTGGAAACAGACAGAGAAAAGTAAAAGCCACTCCTAGGTTCAGAGAAAAGTTAGTAAATTGGTATGGAGAAGGCATACATTTAGGGGAGGGGCAGGAGAAGAAACTGGGCATATCGAAAAGTTTGACCATTGAAGTCTTTTCATACCATGCCAAGGAGCTTTAACTTTATTCTGTTTATTGCACATTTTATTTTATGCATCTGATTACATTTTAAAGCAGTAATTCATGTTAGAAATACTGCTCTCTTGACAATGCCAAAGACACTGAGGCATAGAGAGAGCAGAGGAAAGAAGACCAGCTGAGAAGCTGTTGTTGGAGTCTAGGCAGAGAAAATGAACACCTGTATAGCATCAGTGGGAGTGAGCACAGTACGGAGATTGATAGAGAAAGTAAAATCAAATGCAAATGAAAGACCACAATGCATCCTAAAACCTAGGAGTGATTTGTTGGGGGGCATTTGTGTTTATGAGGAGCCCTGCCAATGCCAGTAATTGAAGGCAGATCTGCTTAGGTCACATTATGGCATTTATAATTTTTCTGTTGTGAAAGGTAGAGTTATAGGTCTTCAAACAGCTGGGATATAAAGGATGAAATGTTAGTGTGCTCTTCAACTGTATCTCTGCAGTATGTATCCCTGAGAATAGCTGGACGGTAAGTGCACCCTGAAGTTAATATTTGAAAATGTAAGTTATATTTACTAAAATGTGACCAAACTCACATGTTAATGCAATAGAATAAAGGGGGAAACATTTTTACTGTTCTTGGCAATGATGCTATATTTTTCCTTCATTCTGTAGTTTTAGACTAAAAAAATACAGTGTTAGGAAAAAGAAATTAAACGGCTCTGGTGTGATATCTTCTTTGCAGTTTATTATTTTCTAATCCAAATTTCATTCTATGTGAGAGGATTCTGTGAACAATGAAAAGAAATGTAGAGAGATTCAATATCCTTCTTCCCTTTAGGAATTCATTTGCTGATAAAATGGCTATTCTGTCAAGAATTATCATCATAAAAAGAAATATTGAAAGAATCACCTTCTCTTTTCCTTTTCCAGCAAATTATTTATGTGTTCTTTCATGGACCTTTCTCTGACTGAGACAAACTTTGTAACTAAAGATTGCATTTCAACCATCTAGAGTTTTAGTACCATGAGTCAGTTAACCTTTTGTGCCAAGCTGTTTATTTACATTGGAAATGTTAGACATGGAGGAATCTGTACTTTCAGAACAATGCAGATTCCAGGTTTTGAGGCATGTAAAGTAGTATGAGAAGGATCGTAATGAGGAGAATACCACCAATGGTCCCCTGACAACAAAGTCCTGAAGGAAGATATTTGAACTGTGCGTTCAGGTGAAGCCTGTCTTATGGTGGCTAGGTGCCTAAGCTAGAGTGTTAGTGCAATAACTGTTTTAATTCACATTTGTTGAATTATTCTTAATTGCAATATCACTCTTTGTAACTGCTAATGCTTTTTCCTTAAAATTCTATTTTATCTGATTTACTATACTTGCACAGAAGTTCTCTGAGAATACCATTTGTTTACATTTGCAATCTTGCCCAAACCTCCTACTTTATTTTTAAGGATCCTGTGAATTTTTGTTTAAGAAGTAACTCTTGCGAGTAACATACAGCCGAGATTTAAAAAAATCCAATCTAAGAGACTATAGTGTAAAAAACTTACTCTGTTAGCATTCATTGTAGTTAATATATTTAGACACATTTATCTTTTTTCTATTTCTGCATTGCTTGGTTAAAATTTGTTTTATCCCATAGTCTTTTAAAAATTCAATTGTCTCCATTTCTGGTTTGTAAATTTTAGAGAATATATTTAATACTTTCATTGATTACCCTTAAATTTGTAACATGTGCACCTTATTATACATATTTCTAAGAAGCCTAAAATTACTTAGTACCATTCTGTTCCTCACAAGAAGATAAAGAAACCCCACACCCCTCCATTTTTAACCTTCTTAACATTTCACTCCTGTTTTGGGAAAAGCCTGGGATGGTATAGAAAAACTTCCCTCTAAACTGCGATGGTGCCAAGAGACCAAAGAATGACTCAGTCCAGCTCAGCAAGTTAGATGAGTTTATTGGAGGTTACTCACACAGGGCTTTCACACCTACTGAAGACAGGAACGCCCTGGGCACTCACTCCTGGGTGGCTGCAGGAGTTCTTCAGAGAGGAGAATCTGCACTTTGACTGGATGGGTAGCTCTAGCACATCTCTGATTTTAAAATGTGAGTTTGACTCCTGTTTCTTGTGTGTGAGCACTAGTTATATCATTAAAAACAAAGCAAAACCCTGCATTCATCTGCCTGTAGATTTGAGGCCAAGCAGCATCCCAGTTTTAACACATTTTACTTCTTTTTGCTCTGCCCTATTTCCTCAAGCTGTATGTGAGAGGAAGTAAACCTTGGATTGTTTGGATGTTTGACTTCCAAACATGCAAATTGTGGATCCTGGACCATGACTTGTGTTCTTGTATTTATTGTAACTCTGTTACTTCCTTTATTGATAGACCTTAATAAATGTGGCCTTATATCTGTTTATGCAAGCAGAGTTCTCTTGACCTATTTTTGGTGCCTTGTGACTATAGAAGATGGGAGTGAGTGATTCCGTTAGTTATATATGAATTTTATACTTGGCATGGTAACTCCCAACACAAAAATTTCTGAACACACAAACACACATACACACACACTCATATCTGATAAGGAAAGAAAATAAATGTGAAAAAATAGGAAAGTATAGGATTGCTGAGATGAAACACAGACGGATCATAACTGTATATTGTTTGGTTTTTGATGGTGGTTTTATATGTTTTGTTTGTTTGTTTTGTTTTGTGCTTTTGCTTGATAGCAATGCACACTTCCAGAAGTGACATTTCCTTTAATCAGGCCCAATACCTTAGAAGAGAGCCCCTGAGAGCATAGCTGATGATTGAATTCCCACAGCTTTCAAAATACTATTTTCCCTCACTGAGCTGTCAGCCGTCAAAGGCAGGAACTGTAGATTGCTAATACATGGCTATAGTCTAAGTGGTACAGCATATTCCTTGGTCTTGAGGAAATTGAAAAAGAAATCCCAAACTGCCTGTAGCTTGCAGTGGTTTTGTGTTCAGAAATCAGGAAGAATTTCCAAGTGGAAAATTTATGGCTGATAGAACCTTAGTAGAGTGACAGAAGCTCATATGGAAATACTATAAACAAATCTCAAGTGAAGGTCTTACCCAAGCCTATAGATTTCATATCTTGGGCTGAAGCATCCAGGGGCATATTTCAAAGTTAACAAAATGATACATAAAACTGTTGTTTATGGTAGCAAAGACTGCCTTCCGTAAGGCTGTTTAAAGTGCTCTGTTCCTGAGGGAGATTAAAGGTCAATATTTAGTGTGTGTGTGTGTGTGTGTGTGTGTGTGTGTGTGTGTGTGTGTGTGTGTATGCGTTTGAGATTTTTTGTTTTGTTTTACTTTGGTTTTACTATATATACAACTTTTTGGAATTTATCTGGCTCTATTACCCTTTGTTTAATGCACTTTATTTTTTAAGTAGTTTTAGGTTTATAGCAAAATTGAGCAGAAAGCACAGAATGTTCCCCTATACCCCAAGCCTGAGCACACACACAGCCACTGCCACTATCAACATCCCATACCACATTGGAATGTTTGTTACAATCAATGAACCTACATTGACGTATCATTATCACTCTAAGTCCATAGTTTACCTTAGGGTTCACTCTTTGTGTTGAACATTCTGTGGGTTTTGAAAAATGTTTAATGACATGTAGCCACCATTAGAACATCGTACAGAATAATTTCAGTGCCCTAAAAATCATTTGAACTCTGCCTATTCATCCATTTTTGCCTCCACCAATGCCTGGAAACTACTGATCTTTCTCCTATCTTTGTACTTTTTCCTTTATAAGAATTTACATAATCTTAATCCTACAGTATATAGTCTTTTCAGATTGACTTATTTTACTTAGTATTATGTATTTGAGTTTCCTCCATATCCTTTCATGGCTTGATAGCTCATTTTATTTTATCCCTGAATAATATTTTATTTTCTGGATTTATTTATTTACCCATAATTTGTTTATCTATTCACCTGCTGGAAGACATTTTGGCTGATTCCAAATTTTGGCAATTATGACTAAAGAAAACTGCCATAAACATTCTTATACAGGTTTTTGTGTGGAAATACATTTTTCACTCCTTTTATAAATATCAAAGAAGTAAAAATGCTGGATCATATAAGATATGTTTAGTTTTGTAAGAAACTGTTAAACTGTTTTCTGTATCATTTTGCATTCCCACCAGTAATGAATTTTTAAACTGTTTTCTGTACCATTTTGCATTCCCACCAATAATGAATGAGAATTTCTGTTGCTCCACATCCTTCCAAGGATTTTGTTGTATTAATAGTTAGGGTTTTGGATTTTGGCCTTTTCATTAGGTGTGTAGTGGTGTCTTGTTTTAATTATCGATTCTCTAATGACATATGATGTTGAACATCTTTTCATATGCTCGTTTGCCATCTGTCTTCTCTGATGAGGTATCTGTATCTGTTTGGATCTTTTGTTGAGTTTTAAGGGTTCTTTGTATACTTTGAATAACAATTCTTTATATATATCTTGCAAATTTTTCTCCAAGCCTATGGCTTATCTTCTCATTTTCTCCACAGTGTGTTTTGCAGAGCCAAAGTTTATAATTGTAATGAATTTCATATTATCAATAATTTCTTTCATGGATTGTGCTTGGGTTTTGCATCTAAAAAGCTACCGCTATACCCAAGGTCATACCTATTTTCTCCTGTGTTATCTTCTAGAGGCTTTATAAATTTGCATCTTACATGTAGGCCTATTAACCATTTCAAGTTAATTTTTGTGAAGGATGTACAGACTGATTCTAGATTCTTCAGCTTTTAGTTTCTCATCATTCAATATTAATATGCTGTTATCTATAGGTTTTCTGTAGATGTCCTTTATCAAGTTATGAAAATGTGCCACTATTCCTAGTTTGCCCAGAGTTTTTATCAAGAACACATGTTGGATTTTTTTCAAATGCTTATTTTGCTTCTATTTATATAATCACATGATTTTTCTTCCTTTGCCTGTTGATGTGATAGACTATACTAATTGATTTTCTAATGTTGAACAAGCTTTGCATGCCTGGAATAAATTCCATTTGATCATGATGTATAATTATTTTTGTACATTGTTATATTTGATTTGCTAACATTTTGTTAAGGGTTTTTGCATCTATTTTTATTAGATTTATTGGTCTGTATTTTTCTTTTCATATTATACCTTTTTCTTGTTTTGATATTAGGGCAATGTTGGCCTTATAAAATGAATTAGGAAATATTCCTTCCGCATTTATCTTCTGGAAGAGATTGTAAAGAATTAGATGTTTTTTTTATAAAATATTTAGTAGAAAACATCATTATACTTATTTGGGCCCCACATTTTAAAATATATTTGAATAAAAAAAGTGAGCAAATCCTTTTTAAAAAATTATTTTTTCATTTGAGTTTACTTAACATCACCATCTTCTTCATGCTTTCTAGTATTGATTTTCCTTGTTGACTGTGTTTGACTTTAAAGGGCAATAAAATAAACATTATCTGACTATAGAAAAGAGTAGGTCTAATGCTAATAAGTATTGAAGTACTTACAGCTCATAGCTAGGTGCATCATACTAGATCACACTACTCATAAGTAAATGAGTATCACGTTACTCATGAAGTAAATTTTGGGTGTGATCCATTTATGTATTATTTAGTTTTGTTGTGTTCTATGCCCTTAGTGGAATGTATGATAAAAATATATATTGCTACTCATTAGAGCAACATAAAGTGTCTTCAGATTGATTAATGCAAATCTATAAGCACCACTGGAGACTCAGTTACAAATACATAACATTGTGTTTGACAGCAGCATTTGCCTGGTATGCAATTGTCACATATATGTTAAGCTTGAGGAATACCAACTTTCAAAGAATTCTGGCTTGAAGAATCTTATAGGGTCTTGGGCAAATAGGTTTTACTATATTGCTTCCATGTAACTGTTCTACATAAATTTAATCTTAATTTATAATTGTTATATGCATTCACTACCACAATTATTATTATTATTATTATTTTCAGTTGTTACCACAGCTGAAATGTTCTAGTTGCTGGGAGAAATACAGACATATATGTTATTGACCTTTTTTGCAAGGAGCTTTGGATCTAGTAAGGGGGCAAAATACAAATTAATAAATAAATTTAAAGCAAATTGTGATAGATGGTTTAATAAACCCTCAGTAAAATAGTATAATAAGCTCATGGGGAATGGAGAAAATAATTTAGTTTGGAGGTAATACGCAAAGGCTTATTTCAAGAAATGCAGCTTAATATGCTTTATTTAATAAATGAATTTCCTAATAGGACAATATACCTGGCCTGTTAAATATCACAATGTTTGAAGAAATATTTATTCAGAAGCTGGAAATACTGATCTGAATTGATTTTCAAATTAAATCTGCTAGCATGTGCTACATTGTTCAAAGGCAGAGTGATATTTAAAACCATGACAGTTTAATTCATTTTATCACATAATTAAAGTTCTTTTGTGTTGTCTGGGTTTGGTCTTTATCTAGTCCAATCAATGAGAATGCATTGCTCCTATATTTTACATAATGAAAGTAATGAAGGGGAGAATGAAAATGATAGCAGTGAATAGTAACTAAGTGTTTTATATGTATCAGACAGTATGCTGAGTACTATATATAAATATATTTTTAATTCTACAACAATTCTAGGAAGCATATAATATCACTATCTCTTCCTCATGGATAAGAAACCTGAAACAAATGCTACCTTACCTGCAGACAAGTTCTACTTAAAAAATTTTAAATATATGAATGCTGATATCTGCGTATGAGATAAAGTAAACAGCAATTGTTTGCACTGCAAAAGTTTATTAAATTATAGGCACTTTTTGCAACTACTTTCCAGGCACTGAGGTAGACACTGAATTATGAAGAAAATAAAAAACTTGCCCCTCTCTTTAAGGAGACTACTGTAACCACAATGTTTGTACCTCCATAATATCCTGAATTAAAAAAAAAATTAAAATAAAAAAATAAATCTGAAAAAATGTGATAATACATTAATAAAAGAATTACAAATAATAAAACTGTATATATAGATCCTGAAGTAGTATTTGTTCTCTCAGTAATCTCATGCAACTTTCTTTAGAGGGTGGACTTTCCAGTTAGACCAATCTCCCATTAACATTTATAAACAAATATGTAAGAAATTAAAACATAATCATGATATACTACTTGGGAAAACAATGAATAATACTTACATAATCAGAATTAGTAAGCATTTTAAAAAGGCTGATTCTCCATACTTTTCTATATTTCTTATCAACCACAACATTTATTTTAACAATTAAACAAGATAATGTATGTAATTTGATTGGCATATTATTTAGCATATGGTTGATATTCAATAAATTTCAGCTACTAAAAGGATCAGATGGAAGAATAACAATATATAATGTTTATAATACAAGAACATTATACTTTAGAGAAAGATGCAAGAATAAGAAAACACTACCTAAAATTATAAATTTCATAAATGAGATTTAACATTTTAGTAAAACTATTAAAATATACCCCATAACTTAGAACAACAAAAATGAAAACAAAGATGAAAAATAAGAGATAAAATATACAAAAATTGAAAAAAAAATCTTCAAGGTCTAACATCCTACTAACAAAGACTATAGAAAATAGGAAGTGGATATTCTCTAAAAATTAGTGTGTTCTCCTATTTAGGTGATTTAGGTGATATTTTGAAAAAAATATTAGTGTTTTCTGGAATTGAAGAGTATGAATATATTTATAGTTTCATAGAGGGTTTAGTATAATAAATGAAGAAAAATAAAATACATTAATGCACATAAATAGGAAACTTTACTACAACTGGACGAAGTACTAAAAGATTCTAAAAAAAGACAAAAAAAGCAAAGGCTCAGGATATCATTACATTTCTGAACAGAAACATTGGAAGCTAAGAGACAATGGAACTGTAGCTTCAAAATTCTGAAGGACAATAATTTATAAATTATAATTCTTGACTGAACCTATTCTCAATACAGTGTAAAAGAAAACAATAATGGTTCCCAAATTTTTGCCTCCTGTGCACTCTTAATTAATACATGCTATAAAAAAGTTAAGGAATAAACTAAGGAAGAGGCAAATGTGAAGTCTATGAAACAGGTGGCTTCACACAGAAAAGCTGCCCCATAATATCCTGAATTTAAAAATAAATAAATAAATAAATAAACAAATACTTTTAAAAAGGAAAGAAAATTGTGCTTGGTACCCATGGAAGGAAGTTCATAGTAGGAATCTGTGTTGCCATGATGTAGGAAACAGCTCATTAAATTGGAGCAGAAGTATAGACCACCCTAGGTTCTGGGCATCATAGGGAGATAACCAGAAGATTGGGGAACAAAAATATATGTATGTAAACATGAATATGAGAGGTTTCCAAATATGTTTAAATATGTGGAGAGTAAATAATTTAAGTTGTAATTGAATACTTGCTAACATGTGTTTGAAAGTGCTGTTCAAGGATTTAGAAAAAAAAGATTAATCTTTACATATAAATTCTTCCCCCCAAATTAAGCAAATATAAAATCTAGCAAGACCAAAAAGTTGTATAGGAAGAAAAGGTTATCATATATATTACTTGGTGCAGAAATGATTAATATTTATGAAATAAGAATATTATTATTCTGACTAATAGGTGCTAAAAAAATCTATGAAGCTGAACCAAATTTTGAAGGTTCAAGGTAGGGAATAAAAATAATATGGGAGAAGATTTGGTCAATCAGTGAGCTGAATATTTATCTACCATGAACGAAATCTAAAATCACTTAATGGAAATATAAGCAAATCATTTTGAAATCTGGAAGTCATTGCTTCTGAGAAATATAGGTCTGGGCAGTGGAATGTCATGCAAGAGGAAAGCTTGATAGCATTATTTGGATTTTAAATAGTGTGTGCACTTGTACAACTTTAATGTAAATAAAAATAAATGTTAAAATATTAACAAAAGTGGTGGTTTCCCAGAGGAATATATGAAGTATATGTTTTGACCAGCTCCTTGTTGTCTTTTAAAGAACAAGTTTACCTCTTGCACCTGTTGAATAAGTTTAATTTAATTATCAGATCCATGCCCCCACTCTCCACACACACCACACATACATCAAACACCTATCGTTACCTGTCATCAGATGCTTAAGATGTCTTTAATGTATAGAAAATTCTCTTTTTGTACAATTAAGAAAAACAGGCTTCAAATGCATTTATAAAGTTGCTCTCTGATATAAATGCATTTCCATGCAACAGTAATGATTCACTAAGTTAACCTGATTGGGTTGTTATATGATACTGTTCAACATGTCTAGAATGTTACTTGTGATGATACTGTTGGACAAAGAGAATCCAGCATAATTGGGATTTACCATGCCAGTTAACCATTAAACTAAGCTTTTGGTAGAATGAGCTCCGTGTTGATTATCAGAATCACCTGGGCTCAAAGAGTGGGGACGATGGTGTAATAGGTCAGCTCTGAATGTAGAAAAGAATTCAGTGCAGTATTACTCTCACCTAAAACATCAACGAATAAACAGAAGCTATGAGGTAAGAGGTGTAATTTTGGGTATTATATATGTGAATAGAAGGCCTTAGCTTTTATAATTATTGTGGAAAGTGGGCTAGCAAGTTGTCAAGATAGAAAACAAGATTGCACAGAAATATCACCAGTCCAGATGAGGTTGGTGATCACTCATCTGTGCTTACGTTATTCCTAACTTTTTTGTCAACATTAGGCCTTGGGAAAGTCATTTAGCCAATAGGAGGCTTTGTTTTAAAAACTATAGTCAAACATTCATTTATTTATCTGTAAAGGAAAGGAGCTGGTTTATATTTTAGCTGTGCCAAATAGCAATGCTATTCATCATTAGTAAATGGTTAAATATAAGACTTGAGAATTGGAAGTAAAAAGTTTCATAAGGCAAATTCCTGCCCACAAGCACTTCGTGTCTTTATAGATAAAATATATATCCTTACAATAAGTATCAGAAACTCTGCCTGCAAGCATCAAATTGAATACAATAGTTTCTTTCAGGTTAGAAGACATACTACTATTATAATTGATGATATTTTTCTAGTTCTCACATCAGTGTTTCTCAGGGCTTTGGGGAGCTTAATGAATGCTGCCTGATATTTTTCTTCTTGTACTGGATATTTCCTATCAGATTTCCTGCTGCAGTATTTTGATTATTTCTGTTTTGAAGCTTCATCCTACAAATTGCTTTTGGGGGTGGGGATCTACAAAAAGATAAAAATACGGTTTGTAATCTCACAGAGTGATTCCAGGATTAGAGCCCTGGCATTGAGTCCCTTGCTTATAACCTGCTTAGCTTGCCTTCTGAAACTGTTCAAAATGTCCAAAGTTTTGTCTGTGATGGTAACACTGGATAACAGAGAGCCATCCATTTGAACTTTGAAATGTCAGCTGTGCTATGTTGCTCTTCCTCTGATGCAGGCATTAAACTTTTAGTACAGGGTCTTAACACAGGCAAATATCAATGTTACCTAGGAGAGTTTTAATGATGTTAAGGCCTCATTCCTTAGAGATTCAACTATTTTTTGGTATGTACAAATCATGCTTTATTTTTAGTTTTCTTGTTGGTTCTCACATGTAGTTGTGATTGAAATCCACTGTTATAACAATAGAGAAAGGCTAGGATAAATGAGTAAATTACAGAACACCTTGAAAAAGGGTACAAAGAAACTTATTTAATCCAAAATGCTTTTAAAAACATTCTCCAGGATTTGCTTAACAAAGAATATCCAATGATAAAAAGAGTGGAAATGGACGGCTGTGTATGGTGACTCATGCCTGTAATCCTAGCACTCTGGGATTCTAAGGCAGGACCATTGCTTAAGGACAGGAGTTCAAGACCAGCCTGAGCAAGAGGGCGACCCTGCCTCTATAAAAAAATAGAAAAATTAGCTGGGTGTGGTGGGAGATTAAAGCAGGAGGATCATTTGAGCCCAGGAACCCAGGAGCCCAGGTTGCAGTGAGCTATGATGATGGCACTGCACTCTAGCCCAGGTAACAGAGAGAGAACCTGTGTCTCAAAAAGAAAAGTAGAAAAGGATATGTTCAAGAGAGGGTAGGTTTAATAATGCTTAGGATTGGGAGCAAAGTAGGAGGCAGAATGGAGAGTTTGGGTGAAATCCTTTAGGATCTGAAATTTTCCCAGAGTATGGAAATTGCATGTAAGATTTCAGCATAAAGCTCTCCATAACAAGGCTGAGGAAAAACTGGGTATATTTAAAGTCTCCCTTGATATTTCACAGTTCTCCTTACCATTGCACTTGGTATGAGTGCGATTCACCTAAGGGCCTGTGAGCTAGTGCTAATTTGCATGCCTGATCCCTTAATGCTAACAGAGGTCAAAGCTTTGGAATACTTGCTCTATGGGTATAACTAAACTGAAATACAGATGAGTTTTTTACTTTTGGAATGTAGAATGTATCATTCAGAGTGGTAATATTCTGTTTAGAGGTTGGTTAGCTGGTTCTGATTCTTGAATGAGTTCTTTTTACTGTATCAGAGAGCCGTCAGCGGTTCAAAGAAAGCAAAAGGGTCTTTATAGGATACCCTGTTTCCCTTACGTTCCTCTTCTGAAATTATCTTGTCCCTAGGGCCTCTGGTATCTGTTTAATCATGCTGTCTTCTTCTTCCTAACATATATGACTTATCTATCTTATTGTTTCTGGGTCTGTCACAACTTTGAAGATTTCTGACAGCAGAGTCACAAATGCAGCATCTGGAGACTTAGGTACTATATACAGTTAAAGCAGGAGTTTGGCTGGAGGCAAGTCCCTTATGAACAGTTAAGAATGCCATTCATTTCTAATTCTTACTTCTCTAAACCCACAGGAAATAAATATGGGTAATATAGCCAGACGATAGAGCTCTGAATCCTTAATGGTGGTCCCCTGATGTGGGAAATCACCCTTTCTTTTCCCACCTGATAGAAATAGCTATTTTAATTTATCTCTGAGGCGGAATTGAGGATGAATCACCTTTTTTTTTTTTTTCCTGCTGTAAAGGAAAGAGAGGACTTCAGAATGTGTTTTCCCATGGAAAGGCTTTAGCTAAAGTGAAAAACCTGCTGATAGTATGATAGTACACTTAATTTGCATGCATTGTGAAGACTGCTCCCTTCTGCTGCTAATTGGTGTGTGGTCCATTAATGTTCTGAGTCGGAGAGCAGCCTTTCTCCCGGACAGTCACTTAGAGAAGCACAGCCTGGGGAAATACAAATTTCCATCCAGCTCTGTAGAGTAATGAAACTGTCAGAAGAGTAATGAACTGAGAACTTGTACATACACAGTTGTTAAAATGAATTTTAATTTAGTTTCATATTCATAATATCTCTGTTAATTTATTCTTTCTTCAGTTCAGTTTTCCTTAAGGTTTTGGATGTATTATTTTGTTTTATGATTGGGTTACTATTAATACATAGCAGGAATGTATCCCTTGATATTTTTTCCCCTTTTGGTGTGTCTCTTATTTTATTTTTATTTTTTAAATAAAAGTTCTAAAAGCTGGAGCATTGTCCTGGAATCCTGAAGGACATATAATCCTCTTTTTGATGACTGGGCTCTTCTTGAAGAAAATGTACAATAGTGACGGTAATCCTAAAACCTCTCCAAACTGGTCCCTGAATGTGCAGGGCACTTTTGAAATTATCTATCCCCATGTATTTAGAGGTCTCCAGTGTTTATCTCCGTTAGCTTTACTTTTTTTGACATCTCAATTAGTTTTACAGTCAAGTCCTTTTTTTCCCCATAGTATCTTATGTTTGAGTTTATCTTTGACATTTTATTCAGCTTTGATATATAATTGATAAATAAAAATTATATATATTTAAGGTATACAACTTGATGTTTTGATATAGGTATACATTGCAAAATAATTACCGTAATCAAGTTAATCAACATATCTATCATATCACATAATTACCATTTTATTTTTTGTGGTAAGAACACTTAAGATCAACCTTCTTGTCAACTTCCAAGTATGTGATACAATATTGTTAATTATAATTAAATTGTTGAATATTAGATGTCTAGAACTTACTCATTTTGCATAACGGAAGCTGTATCCTTTGACCAAGATCCTCTCATTTCTACCTCCCCCCAGCTTCTGACAAACACCATTCTACTCTATGCATTTATGTGTTTGAATTTTTTAGAGCCCACATATGAGTGAGATCATGCAGTATTTGTCTTTTTGTTTCTGGTTTAGTGTACTTAGCAACTAGTCCTCCAGGTTAATCTATGTTGTTGCAAATGGCAGAGTTTCCTTCTTTATTGAGGCTGAATAATATCTCATTGTTTATATATATACACATACATATATAAGTGTATATATATAAACAATGAGATACATATATACATATATATATATATACTCATATATGTGTGTGCATATATATTTTACATTTTCTTTATCCATTCATCTGTTGATTGACATTTAGGTTGTTTCTATATCTTGACTATTGGGAATAATGCTGCAGTGAATATTGGGGATAGAATGATGTCATATTCTTCATATATATACCCAGAAGTAAGATTTGCTGGTCACATGATACTTCTATTTTTGATTTCTTTAGAAACCTACATACTGTTTATTATCAACTTTGTACTAATTTATATTCCCACAAGCAGTGTACAAGGGTTCCCTTTTCTCCACATCCTTGCCATTTATCTGTTGTCTTCTTGATAATAACCATGCTAACAAGTGTGAACTGGTATGTTACTGTGGTTTTGGTTTGCATTTCTGTGATGATTAGTGATGTTATTTTTTTCATGTACCTGTTTGTTATTTGTATATCTTCTTTTGAGAAATGTCTTTTCAAGTTCTATTTCCATTCTTAATTGGGTTATTTATTTTTTTACTATTGAGTTATATGAATTCCTGACATAGTTTGGATATCAACCCCTTATCAGATAGAGAGATGGCTTGCAAATATTTTTTTTTTCCTTATGTACATTGCCTTTCACTTTGCTGATTGTTTCCATTTTTGAGCAGAAATGTTTTAGTTTGATGCAATTCCACTTGACTTTCTTTTTTATTGTTATTGCTTGTGCTTTTAAGGTCAAAACCAGAAAACTTATTGCCAGGCCAACATCAGTAAGCTTTTTTCTTATGTTTTCTATTAGTAGTTTTACAGTTTTAGGTCTCATGTTTAAATCTGTAATCAATTTTGAGTTGTGTTTGTATATGGTGTGAGAAAAGGGTACAAGTTAATTCTTCTCCTTAAGGATATCTGGTTTTCCCAGCATTATTTATTGAAGAGCCTATACTATCCCTATTGTGCATTCTTGGCAACCTTGTCAAAGATCAATTGATTGTAGATGCATAGATATATTTCTGTGTTCTTTATTCTGTTTCATTGGTTTATATATGTTTATGTGTCAGTTCCATGCTCTTTTGATCACTGTAGCTTTGTAATATATTTTATTTTATTAAACTTATTTATAATTATTTATTTCAGCATATTATGGGGGTACAACTGTTAAGGTTACATATATTGCCTTTGCCCCACCCGAGTCAGAGCTCCAAGTGTGTCTATCCCCCAGACTATGCACAGTGCACCCATTAGCTGTATATATACCCATCCCTTTCTTCTCCTTCCCATCTGCCCAACACCCAGTGAATGTTACTACTATATGTACACATAAGTGTTGATCAATTAATGCCAATTTGATGGTGAGTGCATGTGGTGCTCGTTTTTCCATTCTTGTGATTCTTCACTTAGTAGAATGGGCTCCAGTTCTATCCAAGATAATACAAGAGGTGCTAAATCACCATTGTTTTTTGTGGCTGAGTAGAACTCCATGGTGTACATTTTATTAATACACTCATGTATTGATGGACATTTAATTGTTTCCACATCTTTGCAATTGTGAATTGTGCTGCTGTAAACGTTCTAGTACAGATGTCTTTTTTATAAAATGTCTTTTTTTTTTTTCCTTTGGGTAGATACCCAGTAATGGGATTGCTGGATCAAATGGTAGTTCTACTTTTAGCTTTTTGAGGTATTTCCATATTACTTTCCACAGAGGTTGTACTAGTTTCAGTCCCACTAGCAATGTATGAGTGTTCCTAACTCTCTGCATCCACACCAACATTTATTGTTTGGGGACTTTTTGATACAAAGCCATCCTTACTGGAGATAAGATGATATCTCATTGTGGTTTTGATTTGCATTTTCCTGATGATTAGAGATGTTGAGCATTTTTTCATATGTTTTTGGCTATTATTCTGTCTTCTTTGGAAACATTTCCTGTTCATATTCTTTTCCCACTTTTTGATAGGGTTGTTTGATATTTCCTTGCTGATTTTCTTGAGTTCTTTATAGATTCTAGTTATCAGCCCTTTATCAGATGTGTAACATGCAAATGATTTTCTCTAATTCTGTAGGTTATCTGTTTACTCTCGTAATAGTTTCCTTGGCTGTGCAGAAGCTTTTTAATTTGAACAGGTCCCATTTATTTATTTTTGTTGTTGCTGTGATTGCCGTTGGGTCTTCTTCATAAGTTCTTTCTGTAGGCCAATGTCTATAAGATTTTTTCTAACATATTGTTCCACTGGGTTGCTGCAGCATTTTAATTGTACTATGCAGTTCTTCCAGAGCTCTTTTCATTTCTAAGTAGTAATTAAATTGTTGATTTTTGGACAGAGAAGTGGGGAGAGACTTTCTAGTCTGCCATCTTGCTAATGTGACTTGCTAAGCCATTTTTAGAGAATGCTGTTATTCCTAAAGCCCATTGTTTAATTTAATGAAAGTCCATATAACATGGAAAAGGTTTTCAGTTTAAAGCTAGATTAAACAATTTGTTATCTATTTATTATTAAAAATTTGTGTTACTTTGGACAACCTGATTAATATTTATGAATCTCCATTCCCTTATTTGAATATCAAATTTAGTATCATTAAGTGAGATATTGAATTTAGACTATCTAGCACAGACTTAAGCACATGGCAAAGAGTTGCATAAATATTAGCTATCACTACTTCTTTTATGATTATGAAAAATAGTAAAACCATGAATTAATGTTCTGAGGGTGGTGATTGGAGGGGTGTTAGAAGAACTTTCTGAGATGAAACTTAGGGTCTATGTCTTGATCTAGGTGTTTTGGAAATACTCTATATCTTGACTTAAATCATTTACATATGTAAAAGTTCACTAAACTATGGCCTTACAATTTATGTATCCTACTATTTAAAATGTATGCTTTGTGAAAGCAGTTTATTATCACTTACTTGCTCTAACTTCAGAATGTTCCTAAAATCAATGTGAATATCTTAATAAAACTGATATATTAGTGGAGTGTATAAAAGTAAACAATACAGTTAGAATATACTCTATTTGCTTAGATTTGTGAGTAAGAAGGTAGCAGGCTTAAAAACTATAACATGTAGTTTGTTTTGATTATAAAGCTTTATATTTTCATTGTATAAAATTTGGAAAATGAGAATTTAAAAACCCATAATCAAAATAACTACTCATAAAAAATAACTCATAATGTCATAATCTAAAAAATAGTAAATATTTTGTTAAACATTTTTGCACATATACATATATATCTCATATATATTTCAATAATGTGATGTCATACCAGTATAATTTACTATTTTTTTTAATTTACTATTTTTATGTAATAATGTATTAGAGTCACTGTAATTTTAGATATGTTTACATTATTTGTAATATCCGCAGAAAAGTTTATAGTGTGAATATCTAACTCACAAATAATATATTCTGGCATTTAGATTGTTTCTCCTTTTGTTTGATTTAATTAGTTATGCTGCAAAAAAAATTTCTATAAAACTTTGAACCCATTTACCTATTGTACCTAGAAGTACAATTGCTGGACTAAAATATATGCACATTTTAAAACTTTTGATAACTATTTCCAAATTACCATTCCAAAAACTTGCAGTTATTTATATTCTTATCTAAAATGAATCAGGGGCCATTTCTCCACATGCTTGCCAATGCTAAATACTAAAAAGACGAAGCTTTGCCAAAGCAATAGGCAAAATGTGACATTTTGGATTATATTATTTTGGTTACTAATGAGGTTAAATTTTTAAATATATTTTACCTTCTGTAATATCTACATATAGTAATAGTTTGCCTACTATATCTGTAATAGTCTTCATGTAATTATAATTTAGTTGCATGAGCTAGTTATATATTTAAGATTTCAATATTTTACCTGGAGAAGCAGCATTCTAAGTACAGTTGCACCAGGATTTGGCCAAAGGACAACTGGTTAAAACTCCACATAAAATTACATTCCCATAATTCTCCGGTATCACAACTCAGTAGAGATTTCTCTAATAAGGATAGTGGTTTTCTACTCCTTCAGTGACTACAAGATGTCAAACCTCAGCAAATGCTGGGACCTATTTTCCTTTCCATTAAAGGAAAATAAATTGATCCTCCCCTGTCAGCTCTGTTGGGGAACAAATGATGAGACGTAAACATTGCAAATGACCTTCCTTTTCTTTCTCTTGTTTCTGACTGTTTTTCTGAAGATTAGTAGCAACCATTGAGCCGGGGACAAAACCATAATGCACTAAATGTATTAAGTGTATTTATCTTACAAATAGCCTGTTTTGGAATTTGTGTGTAGGAGTGGGGGGAAAAGGACAGGAAAGGGTGACCCCTAGAGTTTGTTGGGCCACAGTAAATATTTTTGTGAAGCCCTTTAACTGTGGAACACTTTCACTAAGCAATGGATTATAAAATTCATGGGCTATGTGAGGTATAGTGATTTATTGTTAAAGAACTAGCAAAATGGACAGAGAAGAGGCATGTATTCATTTGTGTATGGTTTTATTTGTCAGTACATATGAAGAATCATTGTAGTGTCCAAACACCATCTTTTCCTGTTCTAGTCCAGGAGACATCCTTTTATTTTTTTATGATCAACTACACATTTCCTGGCTAATTTCATATCTACCATCATAAGAAAGGTAGCAACACTGTTATATCTCATGCAATGGTATTGCTTACAGTAACCTAACCCTTTGGAATCTGTTTGTGTTGAAACAATACAGATCTCTTTGCCTCCACAGTTCCCAATATCATTTATTTAATGTTGGTTATATACTCATGGTTGTTTACATACCCTGTCACCCTTTGGTGCTTTAGACTTAGGTGGCACCATGGCTAGAAAAGAAACAAGTGGGAACGAACCTATATGTCCACACATATATCTTAAGCCCTAAGATCAGCACTGGACTATCCCATTGGTGGCTTTTAACTCAATCCTTTGTGAAATATGAGTGAGACTAGCCCTAAATCAGCACATCAGCACCACTCTGGCAGCCAAATCTCACACGACTCTGGGGAAAAATATACTGGTCAGCTAGAATAAAAGAATAATATTATCAGTGAGCTGTCCTTGTGGGGTTAGAATAAATGCTAACTGTGTGTGTGTTTGTGTGTGTGTGTGTGTGTGTGTGTGTGTATTTTCTCTGGTCACAAAATCAGTATTTGTTCATTATAAAAAAAGCTGACAAATATAACTTAAGAAGAAGTCAGTGATAATGACACAATTGAGCATTAATGCATATAGTGTTCCTTGAAAAATAAACTAGGTATAGTTAATGCTGGATGATAACACAAAGAATAAAACATATTTTGTTCATACCAATATAAAAATGATAAATAAATAATTGTATGGGTGAGAGAGAGTTTTCCTTATAAAACTATTTCACATAATACATGTGGACACACTCCTCTTCAAGTGGTACAGCTTCATTCTCTCACCTTAAATGTGGATTGTGTTTAGTTACTCACTCTAAATGAATATAGTATGGAAAGAGAAAAATGATAACTTTACAGTGGAGAAACCTGGCAAACACTATCTCAGCCAGGGGATCATGAGTGAAAAGTCATATTGTTATCACATACCCTCTGCTACGAGGTGATGGGACGGGTACTTCATCTTTATGGTTGTATTTCAAAAATCTGTAAATTAAGGCTAAGAAAACAACACACAAACCAAAATGGAGTAATATTCTAAAAACATACCTGACCAATATTCATCAAAACTGATAAGGACTTGAAAAAAAAATGACTGAGAAACTGTCACAGACTTGAGAAGACTCAGAAAATATGGTGACCAAATATAATGTGGGGTCCTAGATTGGATTCTGGAACAGACGATGACATTAGTGGAAAACTGATAAAATTTGAATAAAGTTTGTTCAGTTAATAGTATTGCACAATGTTTTTTCTCTTTTAATAATATACAATGGTTATATAAGACATCAACATTAGGATAAACTGGGTGAAGCATATATGGATATTCTGTACTAAGTTGGCAACTTTACTGTAGTTCTAAAATTATTCCAAACTATAAAGCTTAAAAAATAAATGTTTGTGTGTTCTTTGTCAGTTTTTTGTCTAAATCTTTTTTTTTTATTTTTGTAAGTTTTATTTTATTTTCAATTGACACAGACCAATTGTATGTATCTATGGAATGCAATGTGATGTCTTTTAGCTATTTGGAACTATACCATACATTATTATTAACTATAGTCATCCTACTGTACAATAGAACACCAGATCTTATTCCTCCTATCTAATTGTAACTTTGTACTTGTTAACGAACCTCTCTCCATCTCTTCTTCTGCTAACCCCTTTTTCAAACAAAAGAAATGTTTGTCATATCTATATCATTTAATATCTGTTTTACAAGTGAGACTGATAAGCAAAAAAGAATGTGAACTTAAACAAAAAAAATTTTTAGCATATATTATCAATCTTGTTTCCAGAGAGTTTATTGACTCACTTTATGAATGATAACTGATAATCTGGATGCTACCAGGATTAAGTAATAAAAGTGATTAAGGCAGTTAAATATCAAAAAGTAGAAGAGAAATTTGTAATCCATTGATAGGAAGTGAAATATTCCAGCTTCAAAGATATTATAGACATTTGGGGCAGGGTCAGATGGTCAGTTCCAAGAAAAGCTTTGAAGATACTTTCCTTTATATTTCTGGGCTTATAATTATCATTGACTTATTCAGGCTTTTAAATGCTGAAGAACATTTGATTAGCATTCGATATCAAATAGAAAAGTTGACATATGAGATTTCTAACATATTTTTAAATCTGTTTTCCCTTTGATTAGGGAGTTTGAGAAGCTATATGCACTACAGGCTTCTAGTTAATATAAAGGATTGAGATCACTTTAGCCATCTTTCCTGAATGTGTACGACTAAAACAAGTTATTCATTTCACTTGTTATTACTTCTCTACTGAATTAACTACCCATTCTCTAGTTTAACAGTCATTATCCTTTATTTGTGATTTCTTTATGAGGGCATGGGGTAAGCAATTATGTTTTAAGAACATAGGGCAAGCAGATTTTTGTCATTGTACTACAATGACAAAGATCTCTGATTAGACTCTATTTACTTTAAATTAAAACTTGACTTTTAAAATTTAGAAAAATAAAAGTCAGTATCTATTATTATGGAGATGGTATAATAACACCACCACTTACTTGACTTCTAAGGAATATTGTCATCATGTTGAAGTGTTCTTTTCTTTTTCTCTTTATCCAATTTCAACCCTCTTTTCAATGCCCTGTCCAAATTTTTCTGTTACCTTGAGTTTTCCTTCATTTTTTTTCTTACCACTTTTCTCATCACACAAATCCTGATGTCCTTTAATTTCTAGTGTTTTATAAGTACTGCTTAACTATAGACTTTACCACATGCTGGTTTCTGTGTGTATGTGTAGGGGGGCTGGTTGTTTAATAGATCATAGCTTCCTGAGTCATGAAGCCCCAGCCAGAAATCATAGCTCTAACATTTGCTAGCTATGGGAATTTTGGCAAGTTATACAAGCTCACATTGCTGCATTGTTCCTTCTGTAAAATAGTGGAAATAATTCCTTTGCAGGCTTGTTGTGTGGCTTAACTAAGATATACATCATGCAAAGTCCCTTGCTCTGATAAATGCCCAGTTTATTTCTAACCTTTCCTTTCCTGGTTGTTCATTATGCTTTTATAAAATAAATTTTTGTTTAAACAAGTGGTATTGGTTACATTAGAAACATTTTGTAAAATTAAATTTCATAAGTTTAGCACAAATAGAACATTTGGTCCAGAGAGAGTTGGGGTTGAGTGTCTAAAAAAACTGCTAAATAAGATTTGTCATGATAAATCAAATTACTTTCCTGCTCTGCGTTTTTACTTCAGTGACTTTTCCCCCACTTTTACATAACATATTTTAGTTAGTTGTTCTTTTTTTAATATTCAAACTTAATCACCACTCCTCCAGTTCTGTTAGAGACTGAGCTACTTGCAGATGGGATACGTTAAATGGCCTAGGAGGTCTGTAGAGTATAAGTGCTCTGTATTTATTAGCAGAGGACTGAATTGCTGACTTTATGATGAATATGGCATATGTAAGGTACAATTATAATCTTGTTTTGATGGCTTCTAATGGAGTGTAATTAAATATTGCTCACTTAGTGTTTGATGTTAATTATATTCCCTTTTGCTAGAGGCTACTCAGTTTCTCAAAAGACGGTATGCCCAAAGACGGTATCTGGGTAAAACCAAATAGATTAATTGGAAGCAGTAGATATCTGTGTTTGTCTACTTTAGGGAATTCATTTTGATGCTGTTCATAGTAGTTAATAAATCCTGAAGTTTGACACTCTAAGAGCTAAAATCTCCAAATAGTCAAGTAATAGGATAATCACGGTTTCGTCAGCACATTAAACTGTTTGCTCTAATTCCAGCTGCGATGAGTATGTATTATATTGTTCAAGGGCACATTTTCTTGCTTTCAGGAGAAAAAGAATCCCTTTTGAAACTGTACAACAGTGGGAAACAGCTAAATCTCCTTTGTTGCCTGTCCAGAAAGTTTGGTCTTTAAATCTTTTACCTCAATTACAAAAAATAATCCCCCTTGAGGAGGGATTAGAAAACCACAACAAATTTTGAACAATTAAACATGAATTAAGTGCCAAGTTCAGAGATAGGGTTTTTATATTGACAGGAAATAAGACATCTTAGAAAAATAATTGAATATATATGTGAGTTTTCAAAAACTGAGGCCAAGTTGTGGTAAATTGGGTCATTGTTTCAAGTATTTTCTGTCTGCCTGTGAGAAGAATTTACATCTCCATCCCATTGACATCAGGCTTAGATTTACATGCAGTGTTGGATTGAGTGTTAGTTGGTACAATCATTTTGGAAAATTGGATCTCAATAACCTCTAAAGCTGAACATATGCATATGCTATGATTTAAGATTTTTATGACTAGGAACATTCTAGTAGCTTTAGAAAAATATATATTCATTGGCAGACATACATAGAAATAATTATAACAGCATAATAATAGCCCAAACTGAAAACAACCTAAATTTTCATGAACAGTAGAATAGACAAATAAAGCAAATTCATGCAATGGAATACCCTATGAACACTGGAATGAATAAAATATATCTAGATATAATGATATAGATGAATATCACAAACATAATACTAAATGCAAGCATCCAGTCACAAAAAAAGTTCATGCTGAATAGTTCCATCTTTATAAGGCTTTTCAAAAACAGAGATAACTGATCTATTGTGATGTAAATCAAAATAGTTAGAGAAGGAGTGACCAGGAGAGGGCGGGGCATTGTTTCTGAATCATTGAGATCTTCCATTTCTTGATCTGCATGATGGTAACACATGTGTATTCACTTTGTGAAAATCCATCCAACTGTACTCTGATGATTTGTGCACTTTTCTGTAGGTATACTTAATTAATTTTTTAATATAAAATGTTTTTAAATGTAAAATAGAATATTCATACTTTGAGAATATGTGTATTTGCAACTAATAGTATTGACTAAAAATATAAATAAATCAGTGGGTTTGCTCTTTTCTATACCAATTTAACTCTTTCCCATATACAAACATCTCTAAGCTGACCAATACATTTGGAAGACTGATGAACCAGTATTAAAAGTTAAAATACATTAATATCATCAATATTAGGGAAAAAACATGAAAATAGACCCTGATGAACATTATAGTAAGCTATATATGCAGAGAATATATGGATATGTATTGTAATGTACACAGGCTTTATAAAAATACTCAGATATGTAAATATTTAATATCATTACTAAAATATTACTATTATTAAAACAATAATTTCAGCAGACATTTATGTAATTACCATATGCCACATATTCTTCTAGATTGTTATTATATTATTCTACTCAGGGCACTGTTATTATCTTTATTGGGCAGATAAGAAAACTGAAGCAAAGACAAGCTAACTAACTTGATAAAGATCATGGAACTAGAAAATATTTGAACTCAGGATTTAGTTCAAGCAGTGTCAGAGTCTGTGTTTCATTATTTCTAAGTAGAAATAATTTTTAGGTAAAAAATATACTCTTTTGCTTTTCTCCATTCATAAATAATAAACATACATATATAAAAATCATGTTAAACATATTTATATGTATTTCCAAATATTTTAGAGTATATTTGTAATTTATGTTAATTTAAAAATTCTTTCAGTCTACAAATTGAGCAATTAAACACAGAGTTCTTGAGTTGGAAACAAACTCCTTCTCAACTCAGATTTCCTTCCAGGACCTCCCTGATATTATTCAGTTACCACTCAGAGAGTTTGAGTGCAAGGAATCAGTCCTGCCCCCCAGTGTTTAGTGTCATCTTTGTATTCCAATCATTTCTGGAAATGAATCAGTACTTTATAAAAAAGTTTACTGGGAAAAGAAATTTTTTAAAGAATATATTTATAATTAGCACTTTAATTTATCTATTCTTAATTCTTTGTATGCATTAGCTTTAACTCTTTAAATGCAATATTTTCTAGTCTTTTCTGTGCTTGAACACAGAAAACAGATTGCCTCTGGCAATAGTCCATGTTTCAGGCTATCCATTCATCTTACCCTTTACTCCTTGTTATTCTCTCTTTTCCTATTTTTACGCTTGATTTTGTGCCTCAACTTCCGATATCTGCCACGAGCCTAGTGTGGAAAGGTGACTGGACACTTTAGAACTCCAATCGATAACTAATTTCTACATGGCAGGTCTTGAGTTAATTATATGCTGCTCATGCTAAGTGTGTCTAGACTACATTTCCTCAGGTAGCTGAAATATATATTACAGTTTTCAGACACGTGTCCATGAAGATCACTCTTTCCTGAATATGCTCTACTTTTCCAGTGACCTTCAAATTCAGGCCAACTCATAACTCGATTTTCTCTGCATGTCCTCGGCAGTGCAGGGAGTGTTGGTGGCCCCTCTCTTCCTCAGCAACAGAATTGATATTATAAGGGGTCCTGTTACACTGTTGTCACATACTGAGTGTGCTGTTAATTTTATCCCAAATTTATTGGTTTATTTTGTCCTTTTACCTCCTTTAAACCAGATATATTCCAGCCCCCTCCTAATCTGTTGAATATTTTTAAAGAACCACCACCAAGTACTTTATGCTAAGTTATTTGAAATACTTTCTTAAGTTATACTAGATGATAAATATTGAGATTTCTGATTGTCACTGTATATTTTAGGTATTCCTCATTCTTACACAGCATCTGTTAATTTAATATGTTTGACTTCTGTGTTCCCTCATGTCACTGATAAGCAAGTTGACTGGGATGAAAATGAAACACTCTGAGGGTGATTGTTCAGCCTGCTTACTGGTAATGTCATTTCTTCTATTCATTTATTCATACATTCATTTATTCATTCCATATACAGTTCTTGAAAGCCAGTTATGTATCAGAGATTGTGTTATGTGGTAGAGACATAAAGAAATAGAAGATAAGTTTCATTTCTCCAAGGAATTCACAAATGGATGGGATGCAAACAAAAACAAAATATTACTATAGAGGGATAGAGAGTACCTAGGAGAGTATAAAAGAGACATTACGTGAAAGCTCTGATTTTCTCTTTTCAGTGACACAGTGCCTGACACATAGCAAGCACTAAATGCATATTTTATGAATTGAAATCTATTGTCCTCCATAATAAACAACATATTATTTGATTTGGGTATTTTCTTCTTTATTATCAACTTTAATGCCTTCACATTTTTTGAGCAATATAACGCACAGATTCCTAGCAGCTCTGGTGAAATGTGTACTATTACTTTGCCAAAAACTGCTGTAATATCATAAACTATGGTCCAGTAAACCAAAAACCAGTTTTTCAACACCATCTGTGTGCTCGAGGTGTTTACGTTCAATTTCCTCCTTTCTTTTCCAAAGTCACAACATTTAACTGGAAAAAGACATAAAAATACCACCTGTGATCCAAGATCTTTAAATTTCTACAACATACTTCAAAATGATAAAGAATACTTTCCAGGAAGTCATTTTACTTTTTCTTTCCTGGTAATAATTTCTTTATACTTTGTATCTGTCAAGATTTTTTAACCACAAGCAATAGAAATCAACTTTGGCTGATTTAAGAATAAGAAGAATTCCTTAATATGATAGTGGGTATGTAATAAAACTGAGAGAGGAAAGCATCAGAACCAAGCTTTGCAAATGGGTAAAAGCAACGGATGCCAGAACCACAGCTGAAATAATGCCACAAAAGCAGTAGAGTGAGGGTACCACTGTCATTTCTGATGAGCAAGGCACCATAATGCTTTCACCGTATCCACTGGATACTTGACTCTGTTGGTGTGCTCTACCACTGCTGCCCCTGGAAGCTCAAGCTGCTGTCACTTACCTCCAAAACCCATGCTAGGATGGACACTTCTGACAGGCCAGACCTGGATTACTTGCCTATAAATGTAGGCTCTTCCACTCACAAGGGCTTAATATGGAAGGATTCTTCACACATGGAGAGGGATTCAGTGCTGGATATCCCAAGAGGGTTGGGGTTGGGGAAAAAAGAAAATTGTCTATTACACACATGTTCTAAGTAAAGTATATGATAGAGAAGAGGAAGATTAAAAATTTTGGCAAAACATTTGAGAATGGAACATTCTAGAACAAAAGCATATTTATTCCCTCATAAGGCTGTATATCGATACAAACAACACTGTATATAAACTCTCTCCTATACATCTTCGTACATGTAACCTTTCCTTAAACCTCATAATTCTTGTGTATATTCTATGTGGTGCAGAAAGCTGTGGAACCTTTTTTAGGAAGAGGCACATACTTGTCTTACAAGTAAATATTCCATATTCACTGTAGAAAACAGTGGAGACATGATTTTGCAAAGAAGGGGACCAAATTATATATGATATCACCACACCCAAACAACTATGGGTACAGGTTAATGGCTTTCCTTCTAGATATATATTTCCATTTGTGTATCGTGCCTCTATAATCATAATACCAAAAGTATGTGCAAATGTGTGTGTATTTATGGCTTATATTATCATTCTATTTACTGATTTTTATCCTGATTTTCTAAATTAAGGATTTATTAACTGAGAAAACAGATTCAATCTCAAAATTTCTGTATTACTCCTATAGGAATAGATTATTTCTTATTTTCTTTTTATTCTCACTTTTTTAAAAAAATTGCCTACTCTTGGAACATTTTCATTTGATTCTGTTGTCTCAGGAAAATAAATTCTTTCTATATTTTCATCTTGTATGGCTCTTGCATACTGTCTCTGGACATTTTTATCTTCTTGAGAGGTATTAACTCAAATCAGGTAAGAAAACCAGTTGACATTTTCACATAATTGGTGAGTTCCTCAGGCGAGATGACAAATATAACACATTCCCTGCAGGTCATTGAAACTTTTCCCTTGGTGTTTGTACCTCCAGGGTTTCAGGATGGACTCTGGACCTTCTTATTAATCGGGAGCAACCCGTTCCTACTCACTGCTGCAGGGAGTAGCTGGGTTTTGACACTCCAAACCATTTTGAGTGTCAGCTGTCCAGACAATCTGGAAAATGGTGCTTTGCCTTCCCTTCTCCACTCCTCTCTCACTAGTCTCCATTAATAAGGGTCAGCTGATTTCCCTATAGAAGAGAGTGTGTTAAGAAACAGCTGTTTATATTTCAGTAGGATGAGATTTCTGAGATAGAATGGACAGAACAAAATGAGTACACTTGCCAGTGTCAGACAGATCTAAGCTTAAATCCAGTGCTTCAACCCCGCAACTGTGTTTCATCAGTAAGTTATTCAAATTAGCTCAGGCTCCATATTTTCGTCTATAAAATGGGAATAATAGTACATATCATAGAGTTGTTACATGTATGCTATTGCCCTCATAAATACTAATTCACATTAAGTAGAAATTAATCCAAACCATGTTAACATAAACTGAATACATAGAAACTGACCCCTCAATATTTCTAAAATTATTATATCTTACCCATTTCTCACTTTTTAGCTTATCATAGCTTATCAACCTTCACTGAAGGTTCTCTTAGGTAATTTTAAAAATAATAAAAACAACTAAAGAAATGTTTTCATTATTTCTAAAATTAGCCCCTTATTTGTGAATGACTAAAGTTATACTATGTAATAAACTAGAAATTTTACTAAAAAAATTAAAACAATAATTATTCCATCTCTCCTCTGTACTTCCATCCCCATTCTTAAAGATTGAGTTTGTGTTTTAGAAAGAGCACTTCTTAACAGTAGCATATAAGAAAAAATACAAATTTTATATTTGCATGTGTCTTAGAACATACTCATTTAGTTATCTCTTCTCACTAAAAATATGTATAGAGATGAGATTCTGTCCTGTGGCCTTCTGAATTCAAGATTTTTTTTTTTTAAGCACCAAGGAGGCAAGAAAAGCTTCATCTTTCTGTACCCTTTTTAATAAAAAGATTTCTTTTGTAAAATTTGAACTCAGTCAAAAAGCTGCACTTAAGGACCTAGAAGGCCATATGTGGCCTTAAGGCCACAGGTTCCCCACCCCTGTATATCATGGCACTGCACAATCACAAATAGATACTCATCAAAATGTGATGTATAACTCATAACATTAAATTGGGATCACTGATTGTATTCTATTTCTCTGCTGCACAAAACTGAAAATAATTAATGCAGTTAGTCATGATAGGTTGAATCACTTTACAGGAAAGCTTTCTTGGCCTCATTTAATGCCCAGTAAGATATCTCTGCTGTGTGTGTTTCTAACAACAGATTAATTCTTGCTTCCCTAAATTTGATTAATGAAAAACTGCTTGCTTAGCTATTATTAGCTCCATCTAGATTTCTTTATTTAACAACATATATGTAAAAGTAAATGCAATTACATTTTAACCAAAATTTATATTAAGGATATATAAAACATAAAATACTTCCAGGGGAAATGTACAAACTTTTTTTAGGTCTTCCTTAGTGTAAGATGAATTAAGTATATTATCTTATTTAAAGGAAAAAGCATAGGCAATAGATGGGTGCTTTGGAATAATAATCTTCATGTAAAATTAGGTTTTCATTAAGACACATAAAACATAACCATTGTATTCTCCCTTCCTTTCATAAAAAAACTGTAATCTGGTTCAAGAGAACACAATATAAATTTATGTATTTCTAATTTCCAGTTGGTGCCTACGGAAGTTAAATCAAGAGGGTTAGAATAATATCAGAATCCACCTCTGAATCATAACAAGTATACTACTGAAGAAAGTATTATCCCCCCAATTCCACTCTTTCCCTGAAGCACCCTTCAGTGTTCTTAATGGTTATGAACATCATCTATAGCTATTCATGGTCTATTCCACCATTTCTGGACCTCTGTATGGTTTTCCTGATGTTACTCCCAAAGCCATGGACTGACCATGAGCCATCTATGTCATTATGCTGATTGTTTAATACCTGTGAAGACATCATCATTCTTGACATGGTCACTGTAATGGCACTCTGTTCTGATTATCCCTCATTTTTCTATTGCTGATTCAGCAGAGAGTCAGTATCACCGATGTCACAACTCCCTTGGCAGGCCTCTAAGAAAGAAATATTTTCTTCTTATTTTCAGATGGTACTATAATATTTGTTTCTTTTATGTGACTATCTCTTTAATTTTCACAGAACCTCATTCCTTCTGATGTCGCTTATGCTGAATGACAACTGAATAGCGTAGTGATCAGTGTTTTTTGACTGAGTCAAAGTATATAAAATCCTTACCAAAGTAGGAGAACTGTCTCCCAAAAGAGAGTAGGATATTTATTCTCCAAATCTTATCTGCCTGAAACATTCTACCTCTGATTCAAGAACCTTATAACCATGGATTTAAGTTCTAATGTGTGCATTTTATTTTTTTCATTTAATTTCATTTTATTTTACTACTTTTTTTTTCACTGGACATTGATCTTTTCTGCAGATACAACCACTAGTGGCTGGCCCAAATGACCTAACTGGGCACTTGAGCCAAGGTGTGCTGCAACCTTCACATTACAAAGATGTCAAGATCAAAATAAGACAATAACTAACACGTTGCTACAATGTTCCTGCCAGATGGATGGAAGAGACATTGGCTGTATGGGTCCTAAGGTAGGACATTTATTGAGCTTGATTTAATAGCTAATATTTATTAAAATGAAAATAATCTCAACAGAGTTGAATGTTGGATAAGGTTTAGAATGGGTAAAGAGTATTTTTTGTGTGGTGCACAGCACTAATGTAAACAAATGTAGGAATGTCAGATACTAAGAAATAACCTTACTGGCTTGAGCAAAGGATACATTTAGGGGACATTGAAACTGTTTAATGTTATGTTGGCTCTAAGTATATAAAAGTTGTGTACTTATGCTTTGAATCACAAGTGTCATTCATACATTCATTCAATAATTTGAAAAATATTTACAGAGCACCCGTTATTAGACAAGGATAGAAACATATCTATCTACTAAGGATAGAAACATAAAGATACATGTTTATCAACACATATTTTTTAACTGAATATTAATTTTAAATATCATATGGGGTATATGAATAGCATTTATTAATACTGCTTCAAGGTAAGATACATACATCAATCTCTCCATGAATTCCTGCTTTCTCCATTGATTCAAAAGCAAATTTTTATTAGTGATGCATAAAGGAACTGTCTAGCATAGTGATATGTATGTTAATTCTCTTCCTTGGTAGTTAAGTTTGACAACTTCATGTGGTCATCATGGAATGCCTGTGCTTTTATACATAGGTTTTTCTTTCATCTTTCAAATGAAGTGAACTACTGATAGATTGTCCAGTATTACTCCTTTTCTCTATTCATTACTCTTCCAGATGTTTAAACTATCTGACAGTTTTATCTAGAAAACTTTATGACTTCATATTCTGAATGTATTTTTAAAACATAAATGAGTATTCATTGGATGATAGAAGAGTAAATAGCATAGTGTCCTTATTATATAGTAGAATCTCAAATACAGTATAGTTCATGGACTCTTTCCCATAACCTAGTTAGCTGGGCAAGGGGAGGGAGGGAAGGGGGTATGAATAATTCTTAAATTATAATTGAGCAGGTTCCACTCAGTTAGGCTAAAGAATTCCTTGGATCATAAAGAACAAACTGGCAGAGCCAAAATTTAAACCCTGGACAATGTCTTTTGAAAACTCCATTCTTTTTCTAATACGTAATGTTAGTTGTAATTGGGTGCTTGATAGTAAAACAAAATGTACTTCGTGAACTAAAATAGGTCAAAACTATCCTACATAATTCTCACAACATTTTAATGTCAAGAATACCTTCTTGGAATTTGAGGATATGTGTCAAAAGTTTTTCAAACATACATTTCTTTGGACATGGAAATTATTTTGTTAAAAATAATAATTAGTTATAACCATGAATATTTGGCCACAGCTACCTCAGAATTGTACAAAATACTCATATCTGGCATTTATTTCACCTTGGGAACTCAGCATTGACGCTTCCATTACACCCCCCCAACATGCTTGCACTTTCCGAGTGGCTATTTATGTTTAGTGTCTTTCCCTTGATTTTTGGTGGGGGCTTGACTCCTCAGCAAGTGCACACTGGAGCAGCCAAGAAGAGTTGTATACTAGAAATGAGGTTAGAAAGGTATGGTTAAAATGCAAATCTGATACTACTCTTCTGCCTAAAACTTTTCCGTGACTACTATTCGATCTAAATATGGATCAAGATCCTTACTTATCTGGACCTACCTACCTCTCTAGCCCTGTGGAATGCTTTTTACTGTCTTGCACATTGAGCTCCAGCTATCCTGTACTTTCAGTTCTTAAAATGTACTAATGTTCCTTCCTTCCAAACTCAGAATATTTATAAATGCTGTTTCTTCTGCCTTAGAAAAGTTTCATCATTTTCTTTTACCTTGTCAATGCTTACTCATTCTTCAATTCTCAATTCAGTAGCTAATTCCTACAGGGGAAGTCCTTCTTAAACCTGAGGTTAGGTTCCTCGGATTTAGTAAACAAAATACAGGATGACCAGCCAAATTTGAACTTTAGAAAAAAACATGTTTTTGTTTTGTTTTGTTTTGTTTTGGTATAGCATGTCCCAGATATTCCATGGGCTGTCCTATTATTTTATCTGTCAACCGTATCTTAGATTATTCTCTTAAATGCTTTCTGAGCATGTTCTTTCTTTCTTTTATTCACAAAGTATTATAATTTGTAGTTATATATTTAAATAATTATTGTGTTTTTCTCCCAACTACTTTGCAAGATCCACAGGGAAAGGACTATGTCTATTTTGAGTACCATTACATTCCTAGTCTAGCACAAAGCCAGGAAATAAGAAGGGTTCAGTAAGTCTTCTAATGAATAAAATTTTAAAATAATGAAGATGAAATTTCAAGCTAATAGCAAAGTTTTCTCATAGGGTGGGGTGTACATTTTAATATTTTATTTAAATGATAATTATAGTAATTGTTATTATATTAAGCATGTATTGAGTATTTGTTCTGTTCCAGATACTAATTACTTTGCATTTCACTAAGTACTTTGCAAACATTATTTCTTTTAATCCTTATTTCAACTCTACAATGTTGGCACATTATTAGTCCTGTTTTAAAGATTAGGATACAAACATTTATTGAGCGTCGGGCAGATGAGAGTGGGGAAGAAGGAATGGGTATATACATTCATAATGAGTGCGATGCACACCGTCTGGGGTATGGACATGCTTGAAGCTCTGACTGGGGGTGGGGCGGAAGGGCAATATATGTAACCTAAACATTGCTACCCCATAATATGCTGAAATTAAAAAAGTAAATAAATTTTTTAAAAAATCTTACAATAAAAAAATTAGCACACTAAGAATTAGGAATAAGTCATTTTCAAAAATTTCAAAGTTGGTATGTTGCAAGCTAGATTGGAATCCTTGAATCTAACTTTAGAGCTGATATATTTAACAAACAACTGTGCTATATATATGTGGCATACCTGGACATATTATTTCAAGAGGTGGTGCTTACCTGGGTTTTCCTACTAAGGGAAGTAGAAACTTCATTCTTTAATACATATACAAACACCACCTAACCAAGGCAGGAGTGTGTGTGTGTGTGTGTGTGTGTGTGTGTGTGTGTGTGTATGTGCATATGTGGCTGGTGACATATAATTTAAGGAATTGTTTTTACTTTAGAAGTTCAGGGAAGATATCCAAAGCACTTGTTGAAAATTATTGTAGTCATAATCTACAGTGAGTATTATGTGCATACATATGTGCATATATATATGCACATCGCTATGTACCAATGAGATTATGACTCTTGATTATATATATAGGTAAAAGCCACCTGACACTAAAAAGTCTTTGTGTTTCACATATCTCCCTTTTCTCTAAATTTAAGTCTAGCCTGTGATTTCTCATAGAAATTTTCCTAATAGGAGCTTGTTTATTGTTACCAACAATTCAATACTGTGTTAGTTGAATTTTTCTGCTATATATATTGGTTGGAAAAGATTATTTTAGATTTTACATAATTTGGCTATTAGAAGGAAAAGTTATCACTACTTTTTTAGTGAGAAAAACTTGAAGTGACTATCAGAGCTCTCTATTTTTTATAGTGTTTTACATCAGTGAAAACCGCACATAGCAACAGGTATTTCTTAAGATGAATGATTAATAGTAGTTATATACTTCCCAAGACATGAAATTTAGTCATGTTTATGATCTGGAAATAATCTGGTAATATGAAAGCTCACAAATCTCCTGTTGGGCCCCACTGTATCTTGGAATTGATGTGGCATGTTGTTTTTTTGAATGTGCATATGGCAATCTTTACAGCAATAATAAATTATAGATTCAGAGTTAATCTTTGGGGAAAATATCAATTTTTCTATGAGTACTTAAGGCAATCTGGTACAAAAGATCTTTAAACATGTTATAATACTAAGACTTGAGCTCTTGCCAAATGAAAGCAAATTTAGCTTAGTTTGAATAAATGTTAACCAATGGTTATTTAATTATGAAGGAGATAATAAAAAAAATAAGAGATCACAAACCTCTTGGTGAGTTGAGGGAACTAAGCTATTTAAAATCATATATGTAATGGAAAAAATATCTTCTGAACGGCTTCACTAGATGATCCATAGCAATTCATGGAGAATGTTCTGTGTTACCTGCACCCTCTGTATTAAGGTGCCTTGTGGTTTTCATTCTGTGTGGCAATGTGTTATGGATGCTTATGAATGAGCAATGTGTGAGACACTGTATTAAATTTGTCTAATAAATATGAATTCTGCTTTCTCAAGGCCTATAATAAAAATGACTGTCATTTATGTGCACATCCACACAAGAGTAAGTTATTATAGTCAGCTGTAGAGATGCTTGATTCTCAGAAAGGCCAATTGCAGATAGGTAGGAATTATTCTGCTCTTTCCTTCTCTTTTCTCACCTCTGAAGAATTAGAGAAAACTTTCTCTAGTTTTGAAATACATCTGAAATAAAGAAATGTGGGTTGAATTGCTTTTACACTGCTCCCAAATTGATTAACAAAAGAAGAGAAATCCTACAGTTTGGACAGAAAAATTAGTGTAAAATCTTACCTTCAGAGGTCATAGTTTAGTTGGAAATAGTTGCCTTATCCTATTTATTTTGCTGAGAGTTGCTTCTGTAATAATCTGGAAACCTACCCCTTCTAGGAGAAAAAAGCCCTTAAAGCTGCCATTAGTTGTGAATTAAGTTGTAGGGGCATTAATCTTATTAAATACCAAGAAATATTTTTGGTTAATATTAGAAATTCAACATATCAACATTCCTAGTTTGTCTGGGGAAAGACTGTTAGATTTGGGATAGCCCAAAAGCTATCCTCAACTTAGGAAAAAATATAGTAGTTAATAATTCAGCTCACACAGCAAAATGTTAGTCCTGGAAAGCAAGCCTGAATTGACATAGAATGCCCAAGTCTACAATCATAGGCAATTTTAGGCCCCTGCAGCTAAATATTTACTGCACAACAAGCCAAATTACCTTTGTAGATATCTGAGTGCCGGCACACCTTCACTGGAGGATTTAATGAGTCAGTTCTGATATCGGTAGAGTAATGATCCATGAATGATGCATTTTTGGCAAAATCTTAAGTTCTAAAGCTAAAGGGCTAAATTCCTGTTTGGAAGTCCACTAGAATTCTGCCCGGTTGAGCATTTAGATAAAATTGCAAGGCTAGAATCTTGTTTATTTATACAGCATTGCTTATATTTATACATTTCAATTTTTTCCCCTTTTAAGAAGCATATGAAATATAAAGAAAAAATATATGGTGAAGGTAGAGGAGGAAGAACCTTCTGCAATAAATCTTTTATATTATAGATATGAACATTTTTTAAGGTCAAATTTTATCTATCTTTGTTTATACAAGCTATGTTGCACTGGTTTATGGTGGAGAATATTGATTTGCCTGTGTGCTTATAGTGAGGATTTATCATTTCATTTGTCTTTTCTTTCCTCTTTCCTTCCTTTCTTCTTCATCCATTTATTTATTAAGCCCTTCATATGTAGTAAAATCAATATGAATCCTTCCCTGATAGGGAACTTGGAGAGGCAAGTAAGTAAACTACCAATTGCAATTCAGTACAATGGGTACCATGTTACATTTCTGAGAAGAATGTAGTGGAAGTTCATAAAAAAAAATTCTGATTCAAGGTGATGGCATCAGGAAATTTACCAAAAGAGGCTACACTTAATTATTATTGAATAAAAATAATACCTTTTAAGAAAGTATAACATGTTAAGAAAGTATAACATGTTAAGAAAGTATAACATGTTTCCAGCAAGGGGAACAGTGCAGGGAAATATGAGATGGAAGCAGTAGAATATGGCTGTACACAAACCTAAATAACATTTATAAATTCTTGATATTTATGAATAGTGTGCCAAATATAGTAAACTTTTGCATACTACTTTGCTTCACTTTGTGGTATTTCAGATATTTTACTTAATTATTGTATTGGCAGCAAAAGGCAGATTACAAGCTAAAAAAAGAAAAGAAAAGAAAAAGAAAATACAGATTGTAAAGCCAAAGTATATATGTTGGTCCATGAACTTCTGCTTTCTTCATTGATGCAAAAGCAAATCTTTATTAGTGATGCATAATGCAAATGAAAAGCATAAGTGATACATTTGTTAATTGTTTTTATTGAGATAGTTAGGTTTGATTTTGCATGTTCATTCTATAGTGACTATGCCCTTAAATGTTATATATTTTTTCAAATAGATTGAATTATACTTATTTTAAGCATTACTTATTTTCTCATCTATCACACTCAACATATTTAGATTTATATGGGCAGTTTTCTGGGTCTTCCTAATAAGGGAAGTAGAAACTTCATTCTTTAATACATATACAAACACTACCTAACCAAGGCAGGTGTGTGTGTGTGTGTGTGTGTGTGTGCGTGCGTGCATATGTGGCTGGTTACATATAATTGTATGCAATTTTTTTACTTTAGAATTTTAGGGAAGATATCCAAAGCACTTGTTGAAAATTATTGTAGTCATAATCTACAATGAGTATTATGTGCATACATATATGCATACATATATGTGTATAGGTATATGCATACACATTGGAATATCTATCTGCAGCAAGAAAGGATCACTTTGTAAAATTGTACTAAATTATTACTAATCGTAATAATTTTTAGTATCTTTTAAAAATTATAAATAAATGTTTATTGAAAGATATATATATATATATAAGTAACTCACATAGTACTGTTGTTATATGACAAAAACTCAAAATATGGTTCATTGACTGATACTATAATGCAATGAGCTCTGCTTGGGGCAGTAAGCCCTTCATTAAAGTAAGGACCTTAGTATAGCACAATGTCTTAAATGTGTGTGTGTGTGTGTGTATGTGTGTGTGTGAATTTATACATATACTTTTCTGGAAATCAATATGGAAATATATTTTTTGAATATTTATTTAGTTTAGTTATGAAAGCACTTGATAGACATTAGCTATAATTAGTTTTACTATATACCGAGCACTATTTCAAGGGTTAGAGATAAAAATGGTGAGTAAGCAAAATTTTCTACCCTCAAGTAACAGCATGGGTTTGTTTGGCAGTTGACCTGATTCTGAGTTGAAATGTTCTAATCCATGTCAGGATCTCAAGTATTCCTACTTTGTTCAAATAAATTCATAGCACATTTTTCATAATTGCAGCCTAAGTGACAGTTTCCAACCCTAACACTAGAAAGAAAAAGAGTGCTGATATGACAGGGAGAGGAATGGCAGAGAATCAGAGAAAGATTTATATTGCTTTCTACCAAATTTGGATAAAAGTTCAATAGGAATTAAAGTCTTTTCCTCCAAGCACACCATGGGGAATTATGAAAGACAAGGCTAAGCTATGCTGAACTTGGCAGCTTATTTATTGTTTTATAGATTCTTATTCAGAGAAGGACAAAACCAATAACATGCTTGCTACCATTTCCCATTTGTTTTGTCTTATTTCTGAATACACCAATTCCACTGCATATTTCCTGTTGAATTTAAGTTTTATTGTCCTCCAGATTTAGTGAAACTTTGAAAAACAAATTAAGTTGTACTTTTCAGATGCAACCAACAAAGAGGAAAAATATTATGAGACTGACATAAGTGTCATACCTGAGACATAATCACCTTTCATTGTAGGTCAATAGCTCTCAAACAGGGGTGATTTATCTCCTAGGAGATATGTTTGGTTGTCACAACTGGAGAATACTGCTGGCATCTAGTGGATAAAGGCCTGAGGGGCTGTCAAACATTCTTCAGTGGGATAGTCCTCTCTCAACAAAGAATTATCCATCCCAATGTCAACAATGCCAAGTTGATAAACTCTGATGTAGGAGAGGTTGGTGGTAGTCAAGGAAGCATGTCACCATCTTTCTGAGTCACTTTGAAGATGGAGAGTATTTTCCCCTTCAATTTTACTTCTTCCTTAACTGCTGAATATTTACAATGAACTAATGAATAATCTAGTATAAATACAGGGTAACTGGAAACACTGAATTATGAGTATTCAATTCTTAACTAGAAAATGCTCAATAAAATCTCAGTTACTTAGAATAGTTAGTAAAAGAAGCTTCAACTAAAAAATAAAAGTTAATTTGAGTATTCCTTTGATTTGTCTATTTGGATAAGCTAGTCTCTCTGTATATTTAAAGTTCTAATAGATGAGGAGAGGAAGATATGTTTTTAATTTATTGGGAGATCATTTACTAACTCACTTTAATAAGCTATCTACCTACCAATAAGGAAGCTGTTACATGTCTCTAAATAAATTGGCAGCAAATATTTTACTAACCTAATGAAAATATACAGTCTATAAGTAGATTACATAGCTTACTTAGTATGTTTATTAACAAAACTGTTTAAGTAAAATTTAAGGTAAAATAAGCTTGGGAAGACTACAACAGTTAATGTTCAGACCCTCTAAGCTCTGTGTAGAATTGCCATATTCTCTTGATTCTACTTAATTCTGCTTTTAAAATAAAGTTTATTTTTTACCTATAAAAATTATAAACACTCTAATGAGAATTTGCAAAATGGATAATGGTAAAAACAAAAAAGTGTATTATACCACTTCAATGTAACCATTATTAATAATTTAATGTAATTTCTTAGAGTTGATTCTTGATATATTTGTTAGCAAAGTTGAGATTACAGTTTATAAATAATTTTAAGGTATTTTAACTTGCTGTTATAACATTTATATTTTAATGGTATTATAAATTTCCCTAAGATTTGTAATGAGTGAATAATATATCATTAAATGGTTATACAATAATGTAACTATTTCTCTCTGTTGAACTTTAGCTCATTTCTAGTTTTGGTGCATTAAATAGTATATAAACAGAAGAAGGTGCAAAAAAACTTATTCTGTATTTGCAATTATGTCTTTATTAAAGACTGCCAGAAATTGAATCATTGGATTAGCAGGTATTAAAAATTTGATTTTTATTAACCTCTTCATGGGATTATTTAGTAAGCTTATCATAGAAATATGAAAGAATGTTGCCTTTTGTATTTCTATGTCTACCAAAGACTTTCAGATATTTTGTACAACGTCTTAACTCTGATACTTTTTACATATACTGTGGGTAGCAGTTTGAATAAAAGCTGATAACTAAAGAAAATTGTTTTTCTTAAACTATCTTATACCACTTGTTCTTAGAATCCAGAATATAACATTTTATAATTACATTTAATATCCGTATCTATTTTGATGCACTAGGTAGCTAGCTAGATAGAAAGATTGACAGGCAGACAGACAAACATGAAAGCATACAAGTGAAATAACAGGCTATCTGGCATTTAATTAATTGCATCTGTGGAAACCCTGTCTGAGGAGAACACAAAGAAAAGTTTGCAAAGACAAAGAGTCAGGAGGTAGCTCAATGTCTGCAGATAAACCGCAAATCATTAGTATTACTGCTGTTCAAATGGATATTAAATTTTTTGATTGATAAGGAAGGCGCAGCCTGTGATAGTCATACACAAGGCTAAAGCATCTGAAATCTTTTTTAAGTAATGGAAGGGTGAAAGGGGAAGATGATACTAAAGAATTTTAAATAGGTAATTGATTTGGTCAAATTTGCATTAAAAACATATATGGTGGCAGCAATGTGGATGATAAATTGGATTTAGTCAGTTAAGGAGTGAGGGTAGAGGGTGAGCCAGAGACCAATGTCATGGAATTACTGTTCATTTCTTGGTAGTGTATTATAATTTTAGACAAAACATTTAAGAAGGAACACACCACCAACTCTTACGTCAGCTAGGATATGTGAAACTATCAGGGTCCTTGCTGGGAGACCACTAATATAAAAGAAGCTACCTTTTAACAATACTATTTGGAGCATTTATTAAATAAGAGGTAAGGTTTAGATTCAAGAAAATTTTGTCTCATTTAGAATCTGTTCTACACATGCAATTTTTAGTTTTACCCACGATTTTATGTATGGTGTGACTACCTGACAGACACTGTTGTTGCTCAGACAGTATTGGCACTTGTTGTTGGCTCTAGAGTCAAATTGGGAGGCATGCCACACTGATTGGTGTGTTTCCATTCTTAATGAAAATGTGGCACATCTGCTGCTATGGTGTGCCTGGACAGAAACAATCTTCATTGTTTGGTACCATCACGCATTAGGGCTTTAGGAGGGAGAAACAACCAAATAATTATCAGTTAACTAACCTAACCACCCTTAAAAAAAAAATCTCTGAGGAGTTCTTCATTAGCAAGAAAGAAAAGCAGTGTTGCTTAATATTTATCTATAATAACAGTGGTTAGCGTAAGAATTGAAGTGATGACAATACAATTGTGCCCTTATCTATGAATCTGAACTTGTTTTTAATAAAATCCTGCTCGCATGTGCACTGCTAAGACTTTCATTCTCATTGTAATTGGTTAAGTAAATTTTATATGCACACATATGTCTATGTGTGTGTATATATAAAATATTTTATATATACAATCTATATATAATTCACTTAACCAATTATTTAATAAGAAAAAAGTCTTAGCAGTGCACATACAGGCAATATATACATATACTTATATGTATATATATATCAGCATCAATATATATATATATATGTGTGTGTGTTTGTATATATATCAGCATCGCTATTTCAATAGTTTACATTTACATTGACTGTAAAATTTACCACCACTAGAACAAACATGTGGTAGGACTTAGCATTTGTGCATTCACATTGCCTTTTGCTTGAAATAGCCTTCTAAAAGGGCTTTTGAAAATCAAAGATAACCTGCTGATAGATTAATGACTTTTTTGTAGTCCAACAAAAAGAATTTTCTATAACAATATTTTCAAATTATGCACAAATATATATTTTTCTATATATTGTATAAAGGCATCAGTGAACAACAATCAACAATACAGAAATTCTTCTTTTTGCTTATAGAGTTAAATGACCTATAAAGGATCTTTTCATATGGAATACATTAGATCATTAGATAGACCATAAATGATAAAGCCCTTTATAAAGAAAGCAACTACTCTTTTTATGAAAACAGTGATTACTTTTTCAATCCACACTCACTAAGTTCATTATTTTTTTTAATAACTTGTTGAATTTTAATTCAGAAATGCCTTGAAACCTTGAGTAAGTAAAACCTGGTTCTTGTCACTGAAAATATAATATTTCCATTATAAATTAAGGAATTTCATGCTATTTTGTCTCATATCAATTTTTATCATGTGTCTGACATTGTAGAATATAATCTTTGTGAAAATGTTGGTAAAGCTAAGTTTTTGAACATACAATTCTGAGAATCAGACTTTGCCTTTGGTGAATTAAACATCATAGAGAGTACTGTGAGGCTCTCTGAAAGGTAACTTCTAGCTTTCTACTTCCATGCCTCTATTCTCGTTCTAACTTCAACATTTACCTCATATATAAAATATACAGCAAGGACACTAAACTATGAATAAGGAAACCTAGATTTTAGTCCTGATGTTGTTATCAAGTAACTAAATGACATTGATGACTTCTATTTACCACTGAGGCTTCCATCTCCACATATGGAGCACACATGTACAGAACTACATAATCTGAAGATCTCTTTCTTTGGATTCTAAAAATGTATGATGCTATGCTTTATTAGGTAAGATAACTCCCAAGCATGGCACAGAATTCAAACAAACTAGCAGTGCTTAGAATAAAATCTGAGTTCCTAATATCCATTACTGAAACAAGTATATGCTTCTCCTATGTTCAATGATCAGAATAAAATACTAAAGATGACATGCAAGTTTACTTTCAAAGTAATTGGCAGCTTATTCTACCGTTCTCTTCCATTTATTGCTTGTGTATTCAAGATCATATCATGATTCAAGAAAGTGGTATTTATCATAGCAACTTTGATATTTGGACATTAAAAAGGAGTTAGCATATGTCTTCTTAATTCTCTGCTATATATCTTTAATCTTTATTTTTGAAACAGAAGAAATATATTATCCTTCTTTAATAGCATTCAGTAAAGTACTTTACATCCCCCCCAAAAAAGAGTTAGTATCCAAAACAATGGAACTAATAGAGTCAGAGAGGTGCACAAGGAAGCTGACCCAGTTACTCTGTGTGAACATGAAGGTAGACAAGGATATAAGTCACAATTTTCAAAGGATATAGGAATTGTCAGTCTAATTCAACAAAAGGTAATATAGAAAGAAGTTGTGGAATCTTGCCAGATTAGTAGAGTACTGACAGAGCAATATGGAGTTAGCAGTAATTAGAAGTCCAAGCTGATAGGGGTTCTTCATTCAAGGGATCTTAGTGGAGATCTGCCTTTTCACATAGTGCCCTGGGAGAAGTAATTTTATGGGCAAAAATTGATACCCTGCTGTATGATACTATAAAGGTAGATATGGGCCATTTATACATTTGTCAAAATTCACAGAATCTTTGAAACTGAGTGAATGCTAATGTAAACAATGCTAATGTAGCTAATGTAATGCTAATGTAATGGACTTTGAGTGATAATGATGTGTCAATGTAGGCTCATCATTGTAACAGATGTACCACCCTGGTGCAGGATTTTGATAGTAGGGGCCAGGAGTCATAAGGGAAATCTCTCTAATTTCTGCCAAATTTTGCAATGAACCTAAAACTTCTCTAAAAATAAAGTCTATTTAGGAAAGATGAATAGCCTGTCCTTTATAGTCCAACAATTTGGGAAAAGTTGGAGGAAAATTTAGGCATCTGGCAATTAATCCTGTTTTCCACATAAAATTGTAAAAAAGGAGACTTGGGAAGCAGCACAGAAGAATGTAGTCAACTAGATCATGGACTCCTGAGTTGTGAAACCCTATCACTGTGTATCAGTTATAGGTCATGAATTTCTTATCTGAATTGAGATTACATTGAGAACATGAGCTTCAGATAAAGGATATATATTGGGTTAAAAAAATTCAGTAGGCCCTGCTATTAAAAGAGGCTAAAGGCAGAGCCTGTGTAAATGAGAAAGTCACTAACTCTTCACCCTTCTCAGGAAGAGAATTCAGAGGCTTAAGCTAGCTGGTGTGGTAACAACAGTATATATATTATCATTTAGAAAATAAAGCCCATTTTAATATGCAAAATAATAAATGAAAATATATCATGTAAAATTTTATAGTATTAGTATAATAACAGTTGGAAAAACCACACTTTTTTGTTTGCTTTACTTTGCTGTGTTTAGAGGGCATAGGAACAGAATGACTTTTTGAAGTGTAGCTAGAAATACATAGCTTTTATACTTTAGCAAAAATTTCTTCTATTTTTTATTTTGCAGATAAGAGCATGCATTTCTGCCTCTAAATTATTACTAAGTTATAAAAATATTACTGAATTTCTCAAAAGTTATTACTAGGATTAGAGCCTGTACTTATGTCATTTAAAATAATTACAAAGATTTAAAATTTGAATCTCCCATGGTTATGTATGTATAACAATGAAGGTATACCTAAGTAATTCCTTAACTTTTAATCAGGCTGCAAATAAATAAAGAACTCTTTTGTAATTTGCATTTATAGATTAAAACAAACCATCAAAACATTATTGGCGTAATTTAGAGACAGTTTTACTTTTCAACAAATACTACACTGTTAACTTCTAAGTGTTTGCATTTTGATCCCTTACATGGAAAAGGAGCCCTTGGCTCCTTTTATAAGAACAGGAGAGATGCATTGTAATGATTTTTTATATGGACACAGTCTGTTTTCAAATACAAGGGTAGGACTCTAGCTTCTGCTCTGCCACTCATGGATAAAGATTTAAAAGCATCACCAGTCAATAAAGATTAAGGTTAAAGCCAAAACAAAAAGGCTATAGTATCATGGTTCTATTGTGAAACGTTTAGGCTGACTGCTTTCCTTACTTAGTCCATATTGAGTCTCCCTAGACTTAACTGATTTTAGTTAATGCCTTAGAGCATTATAACTGTGCATAACTCTATTTTCTGGTAGTTTCTTCAGGAGCAGTATTTTATTTTTATTTTTACATCAAAATTAAATATGTCCACCATTTAAAAATGTTACTACCTATTCAAAACTTATGAAAAACACGTGTTACTGTTCTTTATTAAAGGAAACACACAAGTTGACTTTTTAAATGTTTATTTATTTATTTATTTTTTTCATATTTCTATTTAACAAGTTCATCAGAGGCTGACTTATCCTAAAGGTAATGGACCTTCAGGCCCCCTCACTTGCAAAGATCCCATGGAAGGCCTCTTTGTTTCTTATTCTAAGTAAATACTCACTTTTGAAGCTAACTTTTACTCATGTTATAGATTGTTTTTTAAAGACAGACTCTCAAATATTATAAGTTTAAGGCCTCATAAAACCAGATCCATTCTTGAATACTATCCTATGTTTTGATTTTTTCAGTTTTAGATATTATTCTGAATTTTTTTCTTCTGCTTTTTTCCTTTTTCTACTCAGTTTATTAGTTTGATTATTTTAGTGTTTCTTTTTCATCTTAGATGTTTTTCTAGATGTCTGGGAACATGTGGCTGCTTATTTATATTTAAGAGTGAGCCACTAAAAAGCTGACCTTGGTAGGGCTTGAACAGAATGGACATTATTTATAACTGATTTGGTTGGACCATTTCATTAGGAAATAATTCATGCATTATTTTTTTATTATTATTAGATTGGTGTTAACTTTCAAATAAGAGACTATATCATAACCTGAGAGCTAGGAATCTGTCACAAATTGAACAGGATTTCCAAAATGTCTGTGAAAAAAGACCCCAGGATCACAGCTGTGCAGTGGGCCTGAGAAGTAACAGGGGAGAATTATCTCCAGAATGCAATAGATCATGGGGTTCCAGGAAAGATGTCCACAAGAAGATGGGATTGAAGGTATGTGTAATATGTTAGAAAGGCTGGAAAGGTGATTTGTATAATTGTGGAAAATATTTGGAAATGAATTAGTTATAAGTAAATTTTTAAAAATTGTTTAACCAAGCAAGCACACCAAAATTATGATAATTAAGTGTAGGAAGTGAAGGCAGAATAAATATTTATGCTTAAAAATAGAAAAGAATACAGAATACTAGATGGCTCACCTATGAATAGCATTTGCAGAGGCATATAAATATGTGCATTAAATATTAATACAGCCAAAATTATCATATAGCTTCATTGGGATAGGGGTTATTGGAAGGTTGTGTGTGTGTCCACTAAAAAGTGGAAGACTGGAGATAGTTAAAGCGAGATAAATCTTCATATTCCTAAATAGGAAGTGAGTAGGTAACTTCTAAAACAGAAAATGAAAATGAAGAGCAGCATATTAAGGAGAAATACATAGGTAAATACAAAAATAATATAGCTAAATGCACTGTAAGTAGTTACTTTGGGAATGTGAGAGATGGAGATGTGTGAGACAGCTCTTTTTCCTAATAAGCCTGCACTGTTTTAAATTGTATGCAAGTATAACAAAATTATCTTCCATCAGCATCTTTAGGTAGATAAGACACTGCATCTGTTCAATAAGTTCGTAATGCTACTAAGAGAATTATGTAAAAAAGAATAAGAGGTCAAGATTGACAACATGATAGCATAAATGAAAAGCTTAATAAAATGGCTAGAGATACAGTCAAGGGAATCTCTAGGATAGTACAGCCAAAAGAAAAAGCAGATATGGAAAACAAAAAAAAAAGGATATTAGTAAAATTGTAGGCTGAAAGGCTATGATAATAATAGCAATTTCTGAATATCAGAAAGTATTCTAAATGTTTTACAAAAATAATTTATTTAAATCAGACAGAATTTTGCAAAGAGATGCTATTCTTATTATCTACATTTGGCAGGTGGAAAATTCTAAGCACAGAGAGGTTAAGCCTAGTGGCTCTAGACACATGAATAGTAAAGGCAGAATTTGAATCCACAATCAGGCATTGTGACTCTAGATTCTACACCATTAACTGTTATACTATAATGGAATAGATGAGATTATTAAATAAATAATTTAAAAATATTTTCTATAAGTCAAGGGTATGTTTACAAATTGAAAATGTCCATTAAGTGCCTGGAACAATGGAAGAAAATAGACTATCTTCGAAGTTTTTATCCAGATATTTCCTGGCATAGATGATCTAAAAGTTTCTGGAAAAAATATGTATTTTATGTATAGAGAAATATGTGCATATATACACACAACCTTATCAAGATTGCAGAATGATATTAAACTTCTTAACAACAATATAGAATAGTAGTAAAAATGGAACAAAATCTTCTTAAATGTGAGGAAAATTTACTTCCAATTTTGAATGGTATACTTAATCTTAAGTGCAATCTGAGGGCTAAATAAGTATATTTCATACATATAAGTCTCAGCATTTTGTCTTCCTGGATTTCCCATACTGGGCTTTGCATTGTTCTTATGTATTTCATTGGATTTGGGGAAATATCTCCATGTAAATACCAACAAAATTTCATCCAACAGATCTTTCTTTCCTTCCTCCTTCCTTCTTTTTTTCCCCTCCCTGCTTCCCTCTTCTTCCCTTCTTCTTTCTTTCCTTCATAAATATTTTTGAGCAGCCAGTCAACAAAATAAAGCCTAGATGGGAGAAGATTATGAATTAGTAAACAAATAAATATATACATAAGGCTTGAAAAAATGAGGAAAACAGTGAGTCTGCACAGACCAAATTTTAATCTCTTCTAGAGATTGTTTATTTTTGAATCTCTAATGCCTAGTAAATGTTTTCTACGCAGTAGGCACTCAATAAAGTTTTGGTGAACCATGTACATATTTTTCCTAATAATCAAAAACAGTTTGTTTTGCACGAGAACCTCATAAAAACAATCTAGATAGTTTGTGTGCACATATCCAAGAGTTAAGTTTTTAACTTTGCTGTTTATTAGGCCTCTTAACATCACTTTTAGCCTTTCATATTGTTGCTTGCAGAAAATAATTTTAGCACAATGCACAACAAAATTTAAAACAATTATCACTTTGCCATTTTTGCACCTGTTCAATGGAGATGAGGAGTGCAGATGATCTGAGTACCTCATTAATTCATAGAAAAGATTGCTTTCAACCTGTTTTGCAATTCCCCAACTCCATGAGCAAGCTGCAATCCGGCTATAAGATTCTGCAGGGCTGACAGTGTCATGCCCAGTTTAACAGTAGATAGATAAATGTGATTAAATAGTATAGTGGTCTAAATGTAATTGCACCATAGTGGGAAATGTGATAGTAAAAGAGATTATCATTATTACATAATGTGCTAGCAATCTTTGTGTACATTGTTTCTGTTTATACAATAGTCAAGTGTTAGCTGTCTGCATAGTTTAAATATACAGCTGGTAAGTCTTTTGTTTCATCAGATTTAATTCACCTCTTCATTCAACATATACAATGAACATAAACAGGAAAGATATAGTTCTTAGGGTTAGCACTGGGAATCAACAGTCTTTAGGCTAATTAACTTCGTTGGTAACTTTACTATTGATTTGGAAATGGCAATGAATTGTACCTAATTAGTTCTGAATTTTGTATTGTGTGTTCTTTGAAAATAGCAAAGAGGTTTGTGTCTAAACAAAGACATTTTTTTAAAAATCAGGTAATTTGTAATTTATTTTGTAATTGTTTTAACAGCATAAGACTTTGAAAGAAAACTAAATTATATTGATGTATTTCCCTATCAATGCCAAATATAAGTAAAAAATATTCAAATTGATTTTCATTATCTCTTGAAAATATCAGGAAATATTCGCTAATTTAAAATTCACAGTATTTTGCTTAAATTTGTATAAGTTCTTTTTTCTCCAAATATAAAATTTGATAAATGTACATTATCCTCATGAAGTGATAAGGTAGAATTAAGTCATATTCTATAATCTTTTTGTTATACATTGTTCATCTCCCTTTCCCTGTATGCCCATCAAATCCTGCTGCCCAGTTCTTCTGAACAACCCTCAGTTCTGCCAGTGATCCATGCTTTCTTTCAATAAGAGAAATTTTTTTGAACTTCTGATTTCATATGACACATTTTAACTTTCTATAAGCCCCAGTGGCACAATGACTTCCCCTATGTTAGTAACATATTTTAACTGCTTGTCTTCTTCTTTCACTAGGTGGAAAATTTCATGCAAGAAGCTATGTCTTGCCCATCCTTATATTCTGAGCATATTAGCTTAAGTCCTGGCACACAGTAGGCTCTCAAAGTGCATTAATTGAACAAATGTGCAAAATAAAGACTTAAAACTATCTAGCGATTAGCCTAAATTAAAACATTTAATAAACTTTTTGTTTTATTTTTACTATAGAAGACTATTTTATGAAGACTGGCAAAGTTAATTAGTAAATTCCATCATAATGGTTAAATGAATCAATCAGTAACACAGTTTGACTTGAAAACACTAGAAAAAAAAATCCAAATTTTCATTTGCAGCATGGGTCTATTTTACCAATATCCCAACTACAGACTTGAACAGTACATATTTCTCCCATTCAAGTCAATGTGAAGCAATCAGACACTTGTAGATTTGTGTTATGCTAACCTTCTTTTAAAAGAGCTGTTTTTAGTAATGACATGGCATCCGGATCAACAAAAGACAGCCTTGTAACTACAGCAACATTAACTCTGTGGTCAGTCATCACATTTTCATAATAAAAGAAAAAAAATGCGCTTTATGATTATCTATGGAACATCCAAAAGCTGTGTAAGAATTTAGAGGTAAAAGGATAAAATAGTATTAAAATTTGAAAAAAAAAAATCCTGCAACATTAGTGCCATATGGCATCAGTATTTCCAGGACTTCATTCTCTTCAAGCCCTGAATATAGCGTTTTTCTCATATATGTAGGTGATGAATTTGCTGGCTGCTAACTGGATAATATCAATACTATTTCATATGTAGTCTTTAAATTTTTCCTCTTCTGTTTTAAATTACTATGTATTCCACTCCTAGCATTTATTTTATAGAAATATTAATAAAAGTAAGATACCCTCATAGACATCTATATTGATTGCAGTATCCTAAAAAAATCACAAAACTTAGAAATAACTTAAATGTACATTATATGAATTGATAACATAAAACTTGGAATATCTATTTAAAAGTTCTGTATGGAGGTCTTAAAAAGAGAGAGAAAGATCTATACAAAATTGACAAATCATGGTAAAGAAAGCAAATAAAGAACAGTGCATATGTAATTCTATTTGTATTAAATATTAATAAACTGTATATGCTGATGCATGCCCAGAAGAATACAGAGGAACTGTTGCCAACTTTTTATTAACAGTTATCCATAAAGGGATGATTCAGTTTTAGGGGAAATTCAGTTCCTCTTTACCTAAATTTCTATAATGTTCACAATTTTTAATATATACCAAATTAAATTTGTGGTTAGAAGAAAATGAAAGGATTTATAAGAATACTATATAGTGGTTTTTTTCTCTTTTCAAATTTGCCTCAGGGCAACTTTAATGCTGTCATCCTTACCGAATCTGGTCTTTCAATAGTTTGTAATCTCATCCTATCCTGACTTCTCCAGAGCCTCACTTCCTCAATTACTTTATCATATGCCTTAATCTTCAGAGTTTCACCATGGCTTACAACATCCTTAGGTTTTACAAAATAAGTACTTGACAAAATAACATGAAACAAACAACAAATAAATAAGTAAATGAATTAACAAGCTCAAAACATAAATTTTACTATTTTCTTCTCCAGCAAACTTCTAGAATGAGATATATCTACTTCATTAATATTCTTTCTCATCTACCTATCATTCCTTCCATCATTGCTTCTATATCATCCACTCTAATCATAAAAATTATGAGCATTTTTCTAATCATGTAATTCAGAGGTTGGTAAACTATTTCCTAAAAGGCCTCGACAGTAAATTGTTAGCCTTTGCCAGCCATATAGTCTCTGCCCCAACTAAACTCTGCTGTTATAGCACAAAAGCTTCCATAGACAAAATACTTTTTAAAATTGACCATGGCTGTATTCCAGTAAAACTTTATTTATAAATACAGGCAGAAGGCTAGATTTGGCCTGTGAGCTATAATCTGCAGGCTCTTGATGTAATCTAATATTTTATTTGCAATTATCATTCATCATTACTTGTTTAAAGCATTTGACACTGCCTTCTTCCTATTTGAAACTCTCCTCTCTGGGCAGAGACAACTTCAATTCACTAAATATTTCATGTCCTCTTATACATTTCCCAGTTACTCTTGCAGTTTAATTGGAAACATGACTCATTGTGGCCAATGGATTTGAGTGGAAGTAATATGTGTTCTTTCTTGCCTCACACACTTAAAGACTAGGGTATGGATGTTCCATGTTCTCCCACATGGGAGAAAGGAAAAGAGACTCGTCTTGAGAAAGGAAAAGAACTGCAACATGCCAGCATTGCAGGATGAACACATTCAGGATACCTGGGTCACAGTGAAGATGAGTTGCTAAGGAGAATGCTCGTAACAGACCATTACTTAAAAATAAACCTTTATTATATTTGAGATTGAGATATCAGGGTTTATAAACTACCCATAGGCAAACCTGTCCTTACTTACTCAGTTTTCTTGACCTTTTAACAGTGGTATATGTACAAATGGTTGTCTTCATGTTTGTCCTGCTTGATCTCTCCTGAGTTTAACTAATCTCTGAATTTACATACTTCACTAACTTTAGGACATGTTGTCCATTGTTTTTGAAAATATTTTTTTCTGTTCCATTCTCTCTCCCTTCTTTTCTGACTCTAATTACAGTAAGTTATACTTTTTGGTATTATTCCATGGATCCCTAAGACTTCCTTCATATCTCTCTAATCATTTTAATCTCTATTCATCAGATTGCATAATTTTCTTGATATTTTTTATTTTATTTCCTTTGCCACCTTCATTTTATTGATAAACTAATATATTTTTATTTCAATTATTTATTTCATAAATTTTTAATTTTTATATTTTCTATTTTTATTATTACTTTTTATTTCTCTATTGAGATTTCCTATGTATTTGTTCACTGTACATAGATTTTCTTTTCTCTCTTTGAGCATAAAATATGTATTATAATCTTTGTCTACTTATTGCAGGATCTAAGTCGTATCAAGTTATGTGTCTGTCAACTGTCTTTTCTTTTGAGAATGAGAAATATTAACATGATTCTTTGAATGTTGTAAATTTTGAATTATGTCCTTAACATTTGTGAGTATTATAGTTCAGAGCATATATAATTTCTGCAAAGAGTCCTGATTTCTTTTGTTTTAGCAGGTAATTAAAGTGGCTTAGACTTAAATTATAAACTCTGGCTTTTAGGTTATAGCTAAGATCTTATTTTACTTTTTGATTTGGTGATAAATTTTATCCCATGCAAGCGTAGTTCAGAGTTGGTTAGAGATCTGGGCAGAGTTTAAATGTAAATATGTGGTTCATCCTATCTAACGCTCTCTTTTCTTGAACTCTGCTTTTACTTTCAAGAAACTGGCTCTTTTTATTAGAAAGACTACTGTTTTCAATTATTTATCTATCTATCTATTAATACTACTTGTGGCCTTTTTCAGGTTAAAAGTAATACTTTGCTAATTTATTATAACACAAACCAGAGGAACATTTGTTTTCATGTATTCTGTTGGTGCTAGACTTAGAAGAAAAACATATTATTGAGTAGGTTGAATTTATGGCATTGGGCAAACTTAATATAGATTCTGGATTCAACATGCTAACTTGAAAATATTCTGTGTACTCAGTTATTTGACTAAAACTTGGACTTAGCCCAGACTAACTGAACTTGAGATGCCAGATATTTCTTTCTATAGTAAGAGGTAGAAATCTAAATAATTCAGTAGTTAGGAACATTGGCACATATTTATTATGTGTTAAGTTTTGGAAAATGCTTCAGTTGTTACTGCTGTCTGTTGTTGACTGGAATACTGCTAGAGATTTTAGAAAGGATCCATATTAGGAATGTTTTCATCAGCAAGAGACAACCTAGCTATAGTGAGTTAAATAACTGGGGATTGATTCTTGTTATTCATGTGAAAAGAAGCCCCAAGATAGGAATTTGTCGGTGCTACTCCAAAGGATCAGCAGTGACAGGGCCAGAATCCTTTTATTTTTTTGTGGTTATAAGATGGCTGTTCTAGTTTACCTTTACATCTGCTTTCAAGGAAGGGATAAAGGGAGAGGTCATGTTAATCTTTTTATGTGGACACCAAAAGCATCCCCTGTAATATCCTAAGAAGACTTCCTTCTATATCTAATTTGCTAGATCAAGGTGACATACCACCTTCTAGCTGCAAAGGAGGTTGAGTAAGAGCAGAATGAGATTGTCATAATTAAATTAACTAATAAATCTCTTTGCATTGACATGTTGCTGCTCTGAAGTGTTTTGTGGTTCTATAACTCAATTTTAGTGAGGAATTAATATTGAGTAAACGTCTGACAATGTTTTCAAAAGGAAAGGGAGGAATCCAGAATATCAGAGGCTAAGTAAAGTTAAATATTGTTGTCACATGTGACGAAGCCAATGTGGTAAGCAGAGTAGTCTGACCCACAGTTATATTTAATGATGGTTAGTTCACCATGGAGTTCTCAGTACTGAAATAAATGGGTAGTCCACTAAGGTTGATTTTGTATTTCATAACTGAAAAGGTCTATGTTTAGTATAAAGAAAACCAAGTCACCAAAATGGAGTCATTGTAATTTTCCCTATTGTAGGGCATGAGCCAGATCACAAGCAACACTCCTCAGATAAAGAAAAAAATAGGAACTCATTAAAGAAGAATACTGTGTAATAGCATAATTATATACTGCGAATGCCTCCTTACCTTCTATGAATAACCTACAACAACTTATCTGCGTGACCTGTGCCTTAGAGGAGGGAAATAGTATTGGATACCACCCCTTGGTTAATGCCAATTATAGGGAAACCAGAACATCACAGATGCAGTGGTCAAGGTCAAGAGGGCAATGTTTAAAGGATGCCTGATAATCTTCCTCATGATAGGATAGGTAAGATTGAACATGTCATTTGAACATGTATCTTAAGACCTGGCAGAATTACCACAGTAGTTCACAGACACATGAAATTAGTATTACTATTGGTAAAAATGATAATTAAAATAAAAGGAAAAAAATGATAATTAAAATAAAAGGAAAAAAATAAAAATAAAATAAAATAAAATAAAATAAAAATCATATCCCAGGTAAATATTAGAGACAACATAAAAACTTTAAGGAATCCACAATGGTGATTCTTATCACATTTTCACATAAGACCCTATAATTCCTGGTCCAAAAGATAAATGAGTCTTAAAGAAACACAATGGAATATCTTAAGTTTAATCATATCATCATTCCAATGCAGCTGTTCTTCCAGATTTGGTCTTATTATAGGAACAAATCAATATAATAGACAAGCAGCTATTGACCTAACAAAATATTTTTTCTTCAGTTCAATAAGATAAAACAGCATACTTACTAGTTTGCTAAGACTGCTATAACAATGCACCACAGACTAGGTGTCTTGAACAACAGACATTTATTTTCTCATAATCTAGAGGCTAGAAGTCCAAGATCAAGATGTCAGTAGTGTTGATTTCTTCTGAGAGTTTTTTCCTTGGCCTTGTTTTTCTGGTGTCTTCACATGGTTTTTCCTCTCTGCCTGCCTATGTCAAAATTTCTTCTTCTTATAAGGATACAAGTCATATTGAATTAGGGTGAACCCTAATGAACTCATTTTAACTTAATAGCTTTTGTGAAGACCTGATCTCCAAACATAGTATTCAGTACAGTTACATGCTATAAAGGTTTGCAGCCTGATATGTGGTGCTTAATTCTGCATATTTTCATTTCATATGTTTTCTTTTCTTCTAATTCTCTTTTAAACTGTAGCTAGTTTTCTGGTAAACCCATCCTTTAACTTCTTGATTTAATTATTATATTTTTAAATTCTAGAATTTCCATTAATTTATATAGCTTCCAATTCTCTAATAAAATTATCTTTCTTTCAAAATTTTTTGGATCTATAAATATGAATTATTTTAAATCTCTGTTAATTTTATTTATGAGTTCAATATGTGCTGTTTTCATGTTGCTACTTTTAGATTTTCATTACAAATAATTTCTCATTACATGCTTGATTATTTTTATTGTTATGTATTATACATTTAAAAAATGTAAAAATTATACTAGGTTTGGGATTATCCCAAGAAAGATTTATGTTAACTTCTTGTAGGTGACTAGTGGCACCAGCAATTGTGATGACCTTAATCAAGTAATTGTTCTGAACCTACACTTTAGTGCCTGTGAATGCTGTTGTCTTTCAAGTTTGATTATCCTCCTGGCTTATTGCTTTTGAGAGTTCCACATAAAACATGGACCTATCCCTTGGCCTATAACACTAAAATTAATTTTTTCCTGTCTAATCACGTTTCCTGAAGACTTTAGATATTTCCTATCTTCTTAGCTTCTTATGTCTTTTCCACATTAAACTCATACAATGTCTCCTTTTATTTTTAATGATCATATAAAACATCATCACTCAAGTGGTGGTTCTTTTTAGAATTAAAAGGTAGCAAACTTATTTTTGTACACCTATAGAATAATTGTTCTTAAAAAAACTAGTCTCTCCATTTAACTTATTATATTTATTCTACTTTGTATTTTAGCTGGTCTTTGTGTGAGAGAGAAAGAGAGTGTGTGTGTGTGTGTGTGTGTGTGTGTAAAAGTGCAGGTGGGACCACCTATGGTGGCTCATCCCTGTAATCCTAGCACTCTGGGAGGCCAAGGTAGGAGGATTGCTTAAGGTCAGGAGTTCAAAACTAGCCTGAGCAAGAGCGAGACCCCATCTCTACAAAAAAAGAAAAATCAGCTGGGCATAGTGGTGCACGCCTGTAGTTCTAGCTACTTGGGGGACTGAGGCAGGAGGATTGCTTGCACTCAGGAGTGTGAGGTTGCAGTGAGCTATGATCACGCTACTGCACTGTATCATGGACCAACAGAGTGAGACCTTGTCTCAAAAAAAGAAAAAGTGCATATTAGCGTTATTGTTCTATAATTTGTATTTCCTCTAGGTTGTCTCAAATCTTGTGTTAGACAGATCAAGGGTTAGCAAAATAGGTGGGTAATAATAATCTATTATATAGTCATTTATTTCATCTTTTTCCAAGGTTAGAGATAAAAAGGGCATTTGTTTTTTTAGACTGTTTGCATTTTGATAATTACTGGTGAGTTTGAACATTTTTATAACTTTGCTGGCCATTCACATTTCAGTATTTCACCACATATCCTTTTATTGGTGCCAAATTTTTTGGTCACCATTCTGTTTAACCATATGGCTTGTTAACATAAAAATAAATGTCTTTTATTCAATTATTTTAAGAAAACAGTAAAAACACAATACATTTTAAATATAAGCAATTGTTTGTCCATTCAAAAAATTAGGAAAAAAGATAGCCAGCAGACTTAGCAGATTTACTCATCTTTTAGCTGATTGTTTATTAGCATTTTCAGTTTCTAATAAGGAAGAGGATGACCATGAGTTTACCATGTGGCTTAATTATTTAATTTAAAAATTATATATCCTCATATCACATTTTGAAGCTCAATATGCACATTTTCTGAAATATCAGGGTAACTTTTCTTTACCTTTTAATATGTATTCTCAAGAGTTGATTAGAGCATCCTTAGATTTGCATTGATAAAAGTATTTAAGTTGAAGAAATTTCAGAAGAGGAAATTAAAAAGAAAGCATTTTTTCTTGGTTGAAATTTATATATTATTCTTTGTAATGGCTTGTTCATTCCAGCAAATAATGACCCACTTCTCTTTGACAGAAATCCCTTAGAGTGTTTCTGCTATCACATGAATAAATAGCATTCATTCCTCATGTAGCATAAAATTACACTATGGTACAAATGAACTTATTGTGGATAATTTGTAACTGTCGCAAGTTTCTGTCAGAACACTGTCAAGATGCATTTGGCAAATCTTCCCAGATAATTGGTAAACAGAAAAGGCTAATTGCATTTGGGATAATCACAATGTGCATACATGCGAATCTAATCAGAGTGTAAAACATTCTAAAAGGCTTTGTGAATCTTTTAAGTGGTTTCTCCTGAGTTCCATGTTACACATGACAGGAACTAACATGATGATGGTTTTCAGACTACAACATGTGTCTTCAAAGAGATAAAAATCTGATTAAGGGGCAGCAGTAAAAGTCAGACACATAAAACAGCTCTTGGTTGAATATATTATCTTTTCAAATCGGTAGCTTAGGAGGAACCTGCTGCTTGTGCTTCTGAAGGTCTTAAAGTTAATTCCTGGGTGTGATTTTTTTCTCCTTTTGCGTAGGAAATGACGACAGTCAAGAAGAACAAAATATTTGGGGGATATGTTATTGCTTGTTGGTCTATAGCATTCTTTTATGCCTCAATAAGAGTCAAAGTGATACGTCAGAGAAGTAAGATACTTAGCAGTATATATCTCCACCAAAAATGCCAGTGAATTTGGAGACTGAGAAATTCTAAATCAGATTGTAATCCCTCAATAAAACTTTGCATTTTACCATTACCCATTGAATAAGAGTGTTTTAAATCAAAGTCAATGTGGAAAATATTTGGGCTCAGGATGAATCACGTCACATGATACTCCTGCTCCACTGGCAAAGCAGTTTTATGCCCTGGAAACATTTTAGAACAACCATCTTTATTTGTTACTGTATTCTTGAAAAATGCTAAGAGAGTGGATATTAAGTGTTCTCACCACAAAAATGATAACTATATGAGGTCAGTGAGATAAAACATATCTATGTTAATTAGCTAGATTTAGTTATTCCACTATATGTGTGTGTGTGTATGTGTATGTATGTACTTCAAAACATGTTAATACAATGGATACATAGGATTTTATCTGTCAATTTAAAAAACAAAATAACAAATTAAAGTATTTCTTATTTGGTGTCTTTGGGTCCCTAAAGAGTTTCAGGTGATTCATAAATACCCAGAATTTTCAAATAAATTTAATGTGCATGTATGCTTGTGTTTCTGGAAAGATGATTCATGGATTTTATCATATTTTCAAAGTGTCTGTCACCATCAAAATATAAAATATGAATCTCGTTTCAAAATGACCAATTGTTTTTAGTCTTTAGGAAAATTAACCAAAACAACATATTCTTTCCAAAAATGTTTATGTACAATAATTAAAATAATTCTTTCAACTTTCCTGAAAAGGTAGCCATGTTTGTAAATTCACCTCTATGTTGTAATGGATATTTGCATAAGTGAAGAGACTCCTTGAAGATGATTTGTTAGTAAATGACATACTTGCTCTATATGAAAATATTATTTTGCTCTAGGAAGGGGAGAGGTTATAAAGATCAGTGTGTGTGTCTGTGTGTGCATGTATGTGTGTGTCTGTCAATGCGTGTGTATCTGTGTGGGTATTTATGCATTTCTTAGACTCAGGGAACAGACATTTAAGTGTGTTTTAGATATTCTTATATAAATAATATCATGCATCTGAAGTATAAAATATCATATCCAAATTTCATATATTCAAGTTCAGAGGACCTGTAGGCTATTTAACATTTTTCCTTACTAAAGGGAACTACTTTTTGTGTGTATGAAAGGCATTTTGTTAAATTTCTAATAATATTGTTTCTTAAAATAATAGAAACCTGCCTAGATAATATAACAGCCTCTATCATTCTCTTATCACATATGCACTGAGAGGAATTATTTATTGGAATTGTTTAGCTTTAATGGAGTGGCAGGAAAACCTACTATATGGATGAGGTTTGGAATTTCCAATTCTTAAACTTATTTTGCAAAGTTACATCACAATTTCATGAAGATGAGTGAATTGGCTACATTGAATTTCATAACATTTAATAAATTTAATTAGAAAAGAATCAGATGCCCAATAAGCCCTTGCTTACTATAATAGATAGTATATATTACTGTAAATAATAAAACAATGAGGATGGTAATATACTAGAAATAATAACAACAACAAATTCCTATGTAGTTTACTTCATATACCAGGACTGTTCTTATTTTTAAAGGCATATTAACTCATTTATTTATAACAATATTCCTATAGTTAGGTACTATTTTTAGACCCATTTTATTGATGAGAAACCTAAAGCACAGAGGAGTTAAATAACATCCACAGTCATGTGACTGGACAATAGAGTAACTATGATGCAAACACAGATACTCTTTTTGAGTGTCTGATATTCTAACCTCTCTGTTATACTGACTCTAAGAAAGTCAGTGTTTCAGAAATCCACCCTATCTCAGAGACAGAAAAATTACACATCTCAAGTACAATGTGTTCCTAAAAGTAGAATGTCCTAAGAACGCAGAGGAAGAAAACATAAAATTTTTATTGGAGGTTAATGTGAAAGCCTTTACAGGAGGTTTTTGCTGAATCTTGGAAAATATCTTTTGGATTTCAAAAGACAATGGTTACAACCAAGAAAAACAATATTGGCAATAGTGGGAGACTTGTATATCTGTGAAATGTTAAATAGTGTTATATTCTTGAGGATGTTTCACTTATTCAATGTAAAGAATAATAAATACATCCATGTACTGAGCTGACACTTTTATGGTGTTTTAGATTCTTCACATTTTCTCTGGTTTTAAATCCTAGATATTGTTTTTAAATAAATCTTGTAAAATTGCTTTAGATTTACACACAAAAAAATGTAAAAACAGTGCAAAGAGTTCCCTCCTATATACCTCACACCTAGTTTCTGCTATTACAAGTACTCTATTATTCATTAGTATGTGCATTTTCTCAAATTAATGAACCAATGTTGATACATTATCATTAAATGAAGTCCATACTTTATTTGTATTTACTAACCATTTACTTAATGTGCTTTTTCATTTCAAAATCCCATTCAAAATACCACATTAAATTTAGTCATCATGTCTCCTTATGCTCCTTTAGTCTGTGACAATATCTCAGACCTTCCTTGATTTTGATAACCTTGACAGTTGAGAAGAGTACAGGCCAGATATTTTGCAGAATGTCTTTCAACCAAAATTTATCTGCAGTTTCTATTCTGATTAAACTCGATTTGTATGTTTTAGGGAGTAAGATAGTAAAGTAAGTGTGATTTGATTTCTCCACCATAAAGTTACTCTTTTTCCATACTGTATTTTTTAGAAAGAGCATGCTGTACTCTTTGGAAGGAAGTCCCTATATACCACCCACACTAGGGATGGAGTGTTATGCTCCACCTCCTTCATGGAATACCTACATAAATTTGGAGTTTTTCTTCATGGGATATTTGCCAATTCTCCCATATGTATTTATTTATTAAATAATGTTTTATGTCAGTGTTGACCATACGATATTTATTTTATATTTTGTGTTATAGTCTAATACAACTTTATTTTGTTCACATCTCATATTTTCCCATCGGGAGCTCTTTCAGTTGGCTTCTGTGTTACTTTGATATCTTCTCATCATTATGAGGTTTTGGGGTTGATTTTATTGTGCTGTTTCTATTTGTTTGTTTAAGACTTCCTTAATTTTTGGCAGTACAAAATGCTCCAAGTTAATCTTGTGTTTTCCCTGCCCCAGTACTAGAATTGACCATTTCTCCAATGAGCCTTGATTTATTTTATTGGAGAAGAGATTTAGAAACCAAGTCCTAGGTGTGCTCATTACTATTAGGATGTCATGACTTCTGTGTCCTCTCAGCTGATGCAGGGAGGAAATATATGATTATATACAAATCAGTGTATATAGATATATCTATAAATATTTATGTATATGACCATCTGTACCTATCTTAAGCTGACATGAGTTCAAACTGATGTCTCCAACTATAATCTATTACCTCATAGGTCAATTTAGATTCCTCTCTTTGCTCATCTGTACCATCCCACTCCAAAAGGGAGAAGCCTGGCTCCCACAATCCACAATCCACAATCCATTTACTGATTGTTCAACTCCTTTATACATGTATAGTGATATCAGAATTGTTAACTTATAACCCCGAAAGAACCTTATCAACTGGAATACAGTGCTTATATAAAGTTTTATGTGCCTTTAGTTTGGCATACTTTCTTCATTCCCAAAGTTTCTTAGGTTAGCATTGTTTTTTTCCACCCCCTTTAATGTAATTGTTTCCTGAATTTTTATACAATCTAATTGGTTTCTCGTATTTATGATTCCATTCTGGGATTCTCCAATCTCCAAAATATTGTCAAAAGTTTTCATATAGTAAGGTTCATTATTTATGCCATAATTTTTTATAGATTTTTGATAAAAACATAGTGTTTTGGATACATCATTCCAGTGTCAGAATAGCTTTACAATCTTAAAAAAAATCATTGGTTCTTCAACTTTCCATCTCTCCCTGAACCACTGGTAATCATTGTTTATAGTTTGTAGTGGTTTAATGATTCCCCCCCCCCAGATTTATGTCCTTGTTCTAACCTTGAAATCAGTTGTGTAGAATTAATAAGATCGAGTATTCGGTAGCATAATAAGGCTACTATGATTAATAATGATTTATTGCCTATTTTCAAATAACTAAATGAGTGAAACTGAAATGTTACTAACACAAAGAAATAAAAAATGTTTAAAGTAATGGATACATTTACCCTGATTTGATCATTACACATCATATGCCTATATCAAAACATCACATGTACCCCATAAATATTTACAATTGTTGTGTTGTAATTAAATAATTAAATATAATGAATACTTATTTAATTATATATAAAATAATTATAAATAAAAACATTAAAAAGGGTCTTTGTAGATGTAACTAATTTAAGGATCTCAAAATTGGGAGATTAACCTGGATGACATAAGTGGGCACTAAATTCAATGACAAATGTTCTTACCAAAAAATGAGCAAAGGGAAGGTATACAGAGAAGAAGAGGAAGCAACCTTGCTAAGGCAGAAATGGGAATGATGTGGTCTGGATCTACCAGATGTTGGAAAAGGCAAAGAATGGGTTGTCCCCTAGTGCCTTTGACGGAAGTATACCCCCCCCCCCCCCGATACACTGATTTCAGATTTTTGGCTTCCAGAACTATGAAAGAATATATTTCTGTTGTTTTAAGCCACCATGTTTATGGTAATTTGTTTAAGCAGCCACAGGAAACTATTAATAATACACCATCACTACAGCTTTGCCTTTTCCAGAATGTCATATAGTTGGACTTACACATTATGCAGCTTTTACAGACTGACTTTTTTTCACTTAGCAGTATGCATTTAAGATTCTTCCATGTATTTTCATGGTTTAATAGTTCATTTATTTTTTTAATGCCGAATAATATTCCATTGTATAAATGTCCCACAGTCTATACATTCGACTATTGAAGGACACCTCATCTTGGTTACTTCCACTTTTTGTCAATTATGAATAAAGCTGCAATTATCATTTATATGCAGATTTTTGCTCTGGAAATAAGTTTTTAAATCAGCTGATAGAAACCTAGCAGTGGGATTGCTGGATCATGTGACAAGACCATATTTAGTTTTGTAAAAAACTTAGAAACTGTCTTGCAACATGGAAGTAGCATTTTGCATTCCCACCAGCAATGCTTGAAAGTACTTGCTATTCAGCATCATTATCAGTAATTGGTATTGTCATTTAAAAAACATAGACTTTCTTAATAAGTGTGTAGTGCTATCTTATTATTGTTTTAATTTGAAATTCCATACTGGCAGATCATATTGATCATCTTTTCATATGCTTATTTGACATTAACATATTTTTAATGGTAAGATGTCTGTTCATATTTTTGTCCATTTTAAAATTGGTTTTCTTATTCAATTTAAGTGGTTCTTCCCATATTTTAGACAGAAGACATTTGCTAAATATATTTCTTCCAAATATATTCTCCCATTATGTTGTTCGTCTTTTCACTCTCTGCCCATGTCTTTTGCAGAGGTGAAGTTTTAAATGTTAACAAATTGCAACTTATCAATTTTTTTCTCTTTCATTATTTGTAGTTTTACTTTTATCTAAAAACTCATCACTGCCTAGGGATCGTGGCTCATGCCTATAATTCTAGTACTTTGAGACAGGAGAATTGCTTGAGCCCAGGAGTTCAAGACTTTGCAGAGCAACATAGAGAAACTTGGTCTCTACAAAAAATAGAAAAATTAGTCAGATGTGGTGGTGCATGCTTGTAGTCTCAGTTACTGGGGAGGCTGAGACAGGAGGATCACTTAAGCCTGGGAATTTGAGGTTGCAGTGAGCTATACTGATGCCACTGCACTCTAGCCCAGGTAACAGAGCAAGACCCTGTCTTCAAAATAACAAAAACAATAACAACAACAAAAAACTCATCATTGATTCCAAAGTCATGTCATTTTTTTTGTTTTGTTCTAGAATTTTTATTGTTTTGTGTTCTGTATTTATCTTCCATATGAGTTAATTTTTGTGAAAAGTTTGTGTCTAGATTTGCTTATGTATGCATGCATGCATGGTATATGTATATATGTCATGCATACATAGATGTGTCTATTTACCCTATCTATTTTGTATATGGATGTCCAATTATTTCAACACCATTTGTTAGAATGAATATCCCTTCTTCATTGAATTGCATTTGTTCTTTTGTCAAATAGCATTTGTTTCTTGACATATTTATGTGTCTCTTTCTAGGTTCTCTTTTTGTTTCATTGGTTTGTCTGTAGCTCTATAGCAAACTTTGAAATTGAGTAGTATGAACACTTTAACTTTGTTCTTCTTCAGGATTGTGTTGTCTTTTCTAGGTCTTCTTCCCTTTCTATATCAACTTTAGAATCAGATTGTTAATATCTATGAAAAAGCCTGTTGTAATTTTGAGTGGGATTGTGTTATCTATAGATCTTGCTGAAAAGAATTGAAATCTTAAGAAATATTTAATCCTATATATTTTTATAAATAAGAAAATAATCCCAGAGGAACGAGTTATTTAATATATCATTATAATAAATAACAGAACTTGTATTTGAGCCTTATCAGTCTAGTTCCCAAATATGAATTATTTAGAATATCTTGCTACATTCCTTTAATTAGAGTAGTCATCACATTATTTCTTTTTCTTTTTAGATGTCCTATACACATTTCAAGTATATGGCTGTTTTATTTGTATTTCCCCAACATTTAGTTAAGCATGTTATATATATTAGAAATATAACTGGTTGCTACAGTTTCCACAACTATTATCCCTGCTCTGAGCAAGACATCTCCTGAAAAATGAGTCACAGAGAGGCACTCATCCCCTATTGTCCATTCTTGACTTAACTGCAGGCAGTTTTACCGTTAAAAAAAATAATTTTATGAAGGTTCATTCAAATATTTCCCCTTTTCTGTTTAACCTCTTCCCAAACATTCCACTGAAATTAAAATAAATCCAAACATGGTTTATGTGGCCCTGTACAATTTCATTCTTTGTTACCTCTTTGACCTTGGATTAAATTCCTATCCACCTCTTTCATTTGGCTTTAGCCATATCATCCCTCTTCCCAGCCTTGGCATTGTCAAATTCATTCTTGAATAGAATTTTGCACTAACTATTCCTTTTGCCTGGAATTTTTATCCCAAATGTGCACAAAGATTTGTTACACAGATGTGTCTTAACATGTTATTTCCTCAGAGAGACCTCTCCGACCACCCTACCTAAAGCCACTGATCAGTCCATTGCTCCCCCCAACATACCTCCCACCCCTACCAGACACAGGCATTCATTCTACTATCTATGGAGTTTTAAAGTTATTTTGAATTCATAGTACCTGGAATTATATGAAATTCACTCATTTATTTCATTCCATGTACAATGTCCATATAATCTACTTTAAGGTTCATGAGGTAAAGATCTTGTCTGACTTGTTCATAATTCAATAAATTGTTTTTGAATGAACAAGTGAGAAACTGAAAAAATAAAAAATAATCCTTTGTTGAATGCTGAATTTATTAATTGCTACTCTAATGTTATTTTGGCTAACACTAAATTGTACACATTATATTTGATGCATATTATGGTGAATATATTAAGTATCTTGCACATCAGGCTTTATGCCAAGGTCCTTAATAGGTGCAACACAAAGTCTCATTTTCTGTCCTTTGTCTTTTATGGCTTGTGTGGCACTGCCTACCCTCAAATGTTGGTGTTGGCAAGAATGGCCCATCACTCCTCTCTTCTATATACTACCTTTAGGTAACTACATCTAAGGTTTCAACTATCCCTCTACGCCTGTACAACCCCATATGTATGTTTTCATTTAGAACCTTTTTCTCAAGCCTCAAACTGAAATATCCCTCTGTCTTTCAGATGGATTATTCTGGATAATTTATATGTATTTATAATTCAGCAAGTCAGCCTTCTATCTGGCCCAACTTCTTTTCTATGTTATTTTGTTTGAGCGAAAAGCCAATATGTGTTTTGAAATAGCAAACATATACACATAGCTTTTTTATTATTTGCACATTTTGCCTTCTTTTTATTTCTTTAAGGAAACAGAGCCTTCTTGAAATTTGAAGAGATGGTTCATCCATATCTCTAAAGGCTCAGCATTAAGTTTGCAAATTTTAATGACACTTGTGCTCAGTTTTAGAGTACTTTGTCATAACATCCTAACTGTTTTTAAATTCAGTATAATGAAGTACAGTGCATTCCACTGTGAAAATAGTTTTGGAATAAATATATAACATTTCAAAAAATCTTCGCAAAGATTATAGTCAGGTTCATTGTAAAAAAACAAACAGCTTTTCTTATCTTATTTTGGGAGCTGTGGGAGGTTATATGTTAAAATATATAGAAATGTGATTCACCCTCCCTAGCCTCTTTCATTGTGTTTATACATATCCTATTAGAATTTTAGAAAATTTGGTTGTGATCAACATGTATAGTGGATGTGCTCAACACCTACATGCATGTATAGGAATAACATTTATCAGGCATCAGGCAGATGGGGGAGGATGGCTATATACATATATAATGAATGTGATGCATACCGTCTGGGGGATGGACACGCTTGAAGCTCTGACTGGGGCAGGGAGTAAGGGCAATATATGTAACCTAAACATTTGTACCCCCATAATATGCTGAGGTAAAAAAATAAAAAATAAATAAATAAATACATTTTGCTGATCAAAAAAATGTATAGTGAACACATATGGTATGTGGTTTTGTTTTTCCTTTATTTTTTGTGCTTAAAAAGACCAATTTATTGTAGGGTTCACTATATAAAAAAGGAACCTAAACTTGTTTTGGATTAATTAAAAGAACAGGGAAATTGGCACTATTAGGTTCTTGAGCATCCATTTATATCCACATTATTTCAACTAACATTTTAAAGAATGCCTATCAAATGCCGTACCCTGGTAATATAAAAAGAAAAAGAAAAAGGAACTCTCCTTTGATCATCTTGAAATCTAGGCAAGAATCAAGTATCCAATCCAGCTTTCCAATGTTATATGGCATTTGTTATAATGAAGGTATTTAAATTGTATATAGGGTAAACCAAAGTTTACTAAAAGTAATAACAACTGACCTGAGAGTGAAAGAATGAGCTAGTGTGTTTATTGGAACATCAAGAGAAATCATTTGAAACAAAAGGTTAAGCAAGTGAAAAGTAGATAGAGGCACTGGCTTACCTTGGTATAAACATGGAATTACAAGTAGTTCAGTGTTGCTGAATTTCAAGGCATAAGGGGCAAAGGTGAAAAAGGAGACTAGGCTGAGACAAAATCTGGGAGTTCTATGGTCATATGAAACATTTTGGATTATCCTTTGAGGAAATGAGGAGTATTTGAAAATATTTGAGTAGAGACCGACACAATCATATTAAATGCTAGAAATATCAAAATTGATGACAATGAGGATGTTTGCTTCAAGTGCAGAATGTTATGAAAGTTTAAAAAAAAGAGAGATGAAACAATAAGAAGATTGCCAAAATATTGAAAGTTTAAATATGATAAAATTCAAATGAAAAGTGTATGGACATAAATGTAGACCATCAAAATGAAAATAAACATAGGTTATTTATTTATAGCTTGCTATAGCAAAGAAGTCATCTAGCTATAGCGAAGAAGCTAGCCATTATCACTTGTGTTTGACAGATACTCAAAGACAGATAACAAAGTAAGAAAGCTTTATAGTTGGAAGAGAAAAAAAAAGGGAGGAAGACTTTAGGTGAGACTATAAGTTATTGGCATGGGGAAGCCAGAGAAAGGCTAACTAAATGTGGAGCATTCTGTGTGTTTGGTTTGCAGAGCATATTTGACTGTCTCTGGTTAGTTCTTAGTTGAAAACAGGAACAACAGGAAAGCTGGCAAGTACAGACTATTCTTCACCGATTGTAGTTTGGCTTCCTGGGATGGCTGCTGTAGATGTTACAGTGTGGCTTTCCAGATTGGTTGGTGCAGAGATTATTGCTATGAGTTCTGTCATCATGCATGGTCCATCTATTGTTATTTTCTATATTCAGTCCCTCAAGTGGGTATGTATAAAAGTAGACTATAAAATTACATGGCTTGAGCACATCTTGTATATGAATTTTAGGAAGAACATCTAGTAGAATGGAGCGGAGGAAACAGATTTGAGGAGTAAGAACAGATATTTACTGAGTAACACTCTTGTAAAGCACTGGCTGAGTTCCATTCTCTCCCCATCCCTTCTAATCCTTATGTCAAGTCTAAAGACAAAGTATATGTGGGCAAGACAGGTATTCACAGCATACGAGATCTCATGGAAATGATTCCAAGAAAATTAATTTTAGATGAAAAATGTAGAACCAAATTTTTTAAAAATATTATTTTGAAAATAAAGTTCACCTACAATCTTTAGATACTGTCTTCTGGAAATTAGTACCTTATCATCAGGGCCAGGATATCTTTTTCTTTACATTTTTTTGGTAGCAGATTTGAGGAGAATGAAAAGGAAGGTAAAATTTCTTTCTTTCCATTTATTTTATTCTAACTTTTTTTTCTTTGATCTTTGGACTTTTCAGTATAGAGCTCAGGGGAATGTAGAGTGTCTTATTCTTTGTAAAAGACCATTCCTCATTTCCTGAGTCCAAAGTAGAATTAGACTAGGCAAGAAAGAAAAATGAGCTGGCTGCCCTTTCCAACAACAGGTCGACCTGACTTCATTGCATGAATAATTGTTCATAGTGTCAAGGGGACTTATGTTGTCTAAAGGGAAAACTTTCCAGTTATGCTTACTCAGTGGTCTTAAATATGAATTAATCCAGTCAAAATTTGAAATAAATTTGTTATTTTTAAAATACTTATACTCCTCTGATAATTAATTTCAGAGTATATAACAGAATGCCCTCCCACAGTTTTGTCAACAAATCAGCATGTGGGTGTAAAACTTATAATATACACAGCATCAACATCAGGATCTAAAGAAATATAGTGCAGGGTTCTTGCCCTTGAAGAAAGTAGCTAGAGTTAAAATATATGTATAGGAAAAATAAATGATAATATAAGAGTGAAGAAAAATGCCAATTAATTCATGCAGAAAATTATTCTTGAGTTTTATAGACTGTTGAGATAACATTGAATGATGTGTTCAGCAAATTCATCAGAAAGGAAATAAAAATCTTCTACTTTTCAAGAAATCTAGACAGAAAGCACTGAATTTCTTTGTCTAGTATTTGATGGCATTATTCTGTTTTGTCTAAAAGAAATAATTTGGGAGTAGAGGATATGTATTGAATATTTGTTGAAGAAAGAAATGTATTGAATAATACTTCCTGACAATTATTGTACCTGATATGTTATATTATTATATTCATCTCATTTAATCTTTACTACATGCCTGAAGAGTAGGTGATATTAGCTCTATTGTTCAATTGAGAGAAATGGTCTTGAAGACATACTTTTCAGGTCTCTCAAATAGTTCAGATTTCTCTAAAAGTGAGAGAACACATAAGGGCCCAGCAGCCATCTTTTGTTGGAAAGATATACATTTAGAATATGTTTGGTCATAGGAGGGAGGTAAGTTCTCTGAGAGACCCAGTTTCACAATACAATTTTGACAGGAGAAAGAGAGACCACCTGGAAAACAAACTCATTTTTAAAATATATTTTTATTTTTTATTTTTCTTCTCATCCTGGAGTTGAAACAAAACTGGAAGCGAAATAATTGCCACCATTTTTGTAGTTGTTGATAAAAACCAATTGGGCAGAGAAAATTCACCTCTAAACCATTCATTTATTCAAGCAAAAACTTAACACAAAAGTACTTCCTAGGTTTTGTGAGCTCGATTATATACCACAAATTTTGATTTGCATTTTCCTCATGATGAGTGATGTTGAACATATTTTTTTTCCCATATACCTGGTGGTTATTTATGTGTCTTCACTCTTACCACTTCTATTTAACATCATACTCAACATCCTAGGTAGAGTAATTAAGCAAAATAATAATAATAATAATAATAATAGTCATCCAAACAGGAAAGAAGTAAAATTGTCTCCATTTACTGATTACATGATCTTATGCATTGAAAACCTAAATACTTCATCAACAAACTGATTAACACATTTAGTAAAGTTATAGGATACAAAATCAACATACAAAAATTAGTGGTATTTCTATACACTAACAATGACTTATTCAAAAATATGAAATAGTCCCATTTACAATAGCTACAAAAAGTTAAAATACTTTTAGGATAAATTTAATCAAGGAGGTGAAACATCTGTATTCTTAAAGCTATAAAATATTAGTGAAAGAAACTGAAGAAAATCCAAATAAATGTAAAGGTACTCCATGTTCATGAATTAAAGGAACTAAAATTGTTAAAATATCCACAGTATCAAAAGTGCTCTACAGACTCAATATAACCCCTATCAAAATCCCAATCTTATTTTCCATAGAAATAGAAAAAAAATCTAAAATTTGTATGGGACCAAAAAAGACCCCAAATTGCCAAAGCATTCTGAAGCCAAAAAACAAAACAAAACAAAACAAACAAACAAAAAAACCCACAAAAACAAAACAACCACAAAAATCAAAGCTGGAGGTATCGCACTGTTTCATTTCAAAATATATTACAATTCTGGAAAATAGTATGGAGGTTCCTCAAAAAATTTAAAATAGAACCACCATACAATACAGCAATCCAACTACTTAAATTAAAGTAATTAAAATTAGATTAGTATGTCAAAAAAATCTGTACTCCCATGTTTATTGTATTTATTCAAAATAACCAAGATATGGAATCAACATAAGTGTTCATTAATGGATACATGAATGAGTAAAGAAAATTTGGTATGTATGCACAATGAAATACTATTAAATCAGAGAAAAGGAGGACATCCTGTTATTTGTGATGGATGGAATTAGAGGACATTATATTAAGTGAAATAAGCCAGACATATAAAGACAAATATCAAGTGCTCTCACGCATATGTGGAATCTAAAATAAAAAAGTGGATCTCATAAAAGTAGAGAGTTGAATGGTAGTGACCAGGGTTTCGGGTAGTTGGGAGCAGTGGCTGGAGGTGTTGGTCAAAGGATACAAAACTTAAGTTAGATAGAAAGAATTAAGTTCAATAGGTTTATTGTAAAATGTGGTGACTGTAGTTAATAATATGTGATATTCTTGAAAAATGCTAAGAGACTGGACATTAAGTGTTCTTACCACAAAAATGATATATATGATGTGAGGTAATGTATATGTTAATTAGCTAGATTTTGTCATCCCACAATGTATACATACATTAAGACATGCTGTACATGGTAAATTATTATAATCTTATTTATCAATTAAAAAACCCAAAATATATTATATAGCTATAATAATCAAAACAGCATGATACTAGCTTAAAAACAGACCAACCAATAGAACAAAATAGAGAGCCCGAGATGAACCCATGCATTTGTGGTCAATTGATTTTCTACCAAGGTGCCAAGAACAAGCAGGAAAAGGATAATATCTTTAATAATCTTTTTTTTTTAAACTGAATATCCACATGCAGAAGAATGAAAACTCATATATTTATAGATACACAGTTCCATGAAGTTTGAGGAATGTAATAAGATCTATAACCAGCAACATAAGCAAGATATAAAATATTTCCATCACCTCCCCAAATTATTCTGTTCTCTTTTGTACTTAGTCCCTCCAATCCTATGCCGCCTCCTTTGGTGAGTGATGTTCTGATCTTTGTCCCTATATCATATAAATGGAAACATTTAGCATGTAGCTTTTTGAATCTGGCTTCATTCCTTAGCATAATGTTTTTTAACTTCGTCCATATTGTAGATATAGCAGTAGTTAGTTCCTTGTTATTGCTGAATACATTTTGCATTCTTCCAACAGCGCATGAGAGTTCCAGTGGTGTTATAGCCTTGCAAACACTGTTTTGCCTGTTTTATTTTATTTTTAAATTTAGTCCTTTCTAGTAAATGTACAGTGAAATATCATTTTGGGATTTTAATTTGCATTTCTCTAACAACTACTGTGTTGAGCACTTTCCATGTGCATATTTGCAATCTCTGTCCTGGGGAAGTGTTAGCTCATATTTTTTGCCAATTTTTCATTGGTTCTTTTTCTATTTATTATTGAATTTTGGGAGTTCTTTATGCATTCTGAACATAATTCCTTTTTCAAATATGTGTGTTTTGGAACCTTTTTTTTTTCTTATTTGTCACTTATTTCACTTTCTCAAAGGTGTTTTTCAAAGAGGAATTTTTGTATGGGACCACAAAAATTAAGTAAAATTTACAAATGTTAAGTAAAATTTATGTAGAGATACTTTTTAAAAATCTGAAAAACAAAACAAATAAATATTGGCCTACAGGATATATTATTCTATTTTAAACTTACCACATTTAAAATTTTATACTTCAGGGTTTTTTTGTCAAATTAAATACACACACACACACACACACACACACACACACATATTTACCTGCCATAAGTTTAGAGAGATTATCTTCTATGTTTATTTCTATATGCATTATAGTTGTAGATTTATATTGTGGTTTATAATTTAATAGTGGGTTATGTTTGTGTATGGGAGGTAAAGCAGTATAGGACAAGGTTCTGTTTTTCTACCTATTTGTTTTTCTCCTCTTAAAAAAGAAAACTAAGCAAAAATTGGTTTTCTAATTGTTTCAGAAACTTGTGGTGAAAAAATTCTTTCTCCATCAAATCATCTTGGCACCTTTGTGGGAAGTGATTAATCCTATCAAGTGGGTCTCCTGAACTCCCCATTCTCTTCCATTTATATATACATATATATCAGATATCACAGAATAATTTTTGAACAAATGCTATGAGATTATATATACAAATGAATCCTTTAGCTAAGTCAGTTCTTATGAATACCCATCCCTACTTTATTTTTAAGGAAATGGCAGAACTAGGCAGATAAGCCCCCATACTTTTAAAAAATGCATTAAAAAGATAGTTTAAAACAAAATTTAAAGAGAGCTGGTAGTAATAAAGAAAATAATGATAAAATATTAATATTTGAAAATCTGGTAAATAACTTATATTCAGAATACATAAAGAATTCTCAAAATTCAGTAATGTGAAATCCAGTAACCCACGTCATGAAGAATATGTTTTAAATACAGATGCTCCTCAATTTACAATAAACCTCATATCCCAATAAACCTATAATAAAGTCAGAAAAATCATCAACTTGAAGAAAATCTCAAGTCAAACCATGTTAACTTGGAAACCATCTATACATACATGCACCTATGCCTGTGAGAAACAAAGACAAAGAATATAAAAAATATATATATTAAAAATAAATAAGTTCATACAAGAATCAATGGTAACAGTTTCATAAACTGAAGACTATTATTTACCTCCCTTTTATGAACCTGAGCTCCACTCAAAATAAGCCCTGGAACTTGTTTACGAATTACGTTTGTTACATGACTTTGTCATAATGAAAAAATTAAAAGCGGAAATTGTATAATATACAAACAATATATATAATCAAAGCTAGCATGAAACTCCTTGATGAAAGCTCAGGTATCCCCATAAATCTTGAGAAGAGGGTGTGAAAGTGTACTCATATGGGCCAAGACCTATGTCTGAGACATAGTACTTAGATTTGAGTTATATAAAGAGATTAAAATTTATTTTATTTTATTTTATTTTTAAGCAAAGAGGTCTTTGTGTCTCTTGATATCATCAGTATTTCTGTCACTGGCCTGTACAAGATTTCTATGACTTCCAAACGTGGTGTGGCAAAAGTGGTCAGCTGCTTTTTCTCCTCCTCCCCCCAGCCAGCTGCTTTTTCTTATTGAAAGGAAACCCTAATATACAGGGATACATGCATAAAAGGTTGCTAAGAACTGGGGTGGAGATTAGTGGGAAGGGCCAAACAGATTAGATTGGCCTCTAATCTAATGAAAACAACCTTCACGATAAATGGAACAGAGTAGGAAACCAGGTAAGAATCTGTAGGCAAAATTCTATAATTAGTGGGGCCTAAGTCTCAGATTTCTGGGACAGGACCAGTTTTTGTTTATGATCTCTCTGTAATTATTGGTAGAATCTTCTTTCAGTATAAAAGTGTTTCAGTTTAAAGAATGAATATTCCCTGACCTTTTCATTTTACAAAAAGGACTTCTTGGTATAGAAAAAGAAATGGGAAGCTCACCCCAAGCCTCTTTTGTGTCACTCACCACTCACTGGTCTAGGAGTCCTAAATGTGATTGTTCCTCCCCTCTGCTTCTAGCAATGATATAAGTGAACACTAACTTTTATACTTGTCAGATTTCTTAAATAAGTCACAATAAGTGTTAGCTATTGCTGAGGGAAAAAGATCATTCCTGAAGTATATCTGAAACCAAGCTGAATTTATTATTGTCCAGGCAAGAGAAAACGGTCTTTGCAGAACAAATCAAAGCTCTAATCTTACGTAGCCTTTTTGGGGAAGCACAAACAATATTCAGGGACTGGCTGATTTTGCAAGCAAAATTACTAAAGTAGAGCTACTTTAGTACACTAAAGTATGATTTTTAGTGATTGGCTAACATTCAGAAAGTCAGCCTATGGAAGCAGAGTTTGTAATGACTGCGGCTAGTTAAACAAGGTCTGTGTTTATTTGTTTAGGACTTGGATCTAGGGTCAAGCAATAGTCTGTTTTCCACTCTTTTTCTTGAACTTGGAAAAGAGAACATTTTATTCTCACCATAAGAAAAACAACAGTTGAAAAATCGAACTACATTAAAACTACAAACACCTGTTCATTAGCCTACACTATTAAGAGGGCCTGAAGGCAACCTACAGAATAGGAAAATGTATATTTTATAAATAATAGTTTATATCAGCAGCATTTACATATAAAATATATACAAATCAGTAAAAAATGTCAGGCAATACAGTAGAAAAATGAGTAAGTATTTTGAACAGGCACTTTGAAAAACAAAATAGATGCTCAAATGTCCTATAAGATTATGGAAACTTATTCAATCTCATTAATTATTTGATAAATGTTAATTAAAATTATAAATTCCAATGAGACACCACTACCAACTCATCAGAATATTTAATAAAAAAAAAAACTGACAATACCAAGTTCCGGCAAAGAAGTGGATCAACAGCATTTATATAATGTTAGTGGAAGTGGCAATTAGTATATCAATTTGGAAAATTGTTTGATTTATCTTCTGTGTTTGACTATGTGCATATACTATAAACTAACCATTCTATCTATATACACTCAATAGATATTCAAATCTAATTCAATCAAATATGCACAGAATATTTTCATAAATCATTATTCTTAATAGCCCCAAACTGTAAAGTGTCCCTCAATAGTGGAACAGATAAAAATGTATAAACAAATTGTAGTATGGTCATATAATAGAATATTTTGCAGCACTGAATATGAATGTATTGCACTTGCAAAGCCATGGATTAATATCACAAATGTAATATTTTTAAAAAAACATGCAAAATAATACATATTTCAGGAATGCATTTATATAAAGTTCAAAACAGTCCAAAGTAATTGATAGTATTAGAAATTGGAATATTGGTATAGGTGGTTATCATTGGTGAGGGGCAAAAGAGAGATTTCTGGAAAAATGGAAATATTCTGTTTTGACTTGGGTGGAGGTAAACTGGGAATGTTCACTTTTTAATAATTTACTTCACTGCATACTTATGATGTGTGTCCCTTTTTCTTTGTTTTATATATCAATATAAAATATTAAAATAATAGGTCAGGTGCAGTGGCTCACGTCTATAATCCTACCACTCTGGGAGGCCGAGGTGGGAGGATCGCTCGAGGTCAGGAGTTTGAGAGCAGCCTGAACAAGAGAAAGACCCCATCTCTACTAAAATATAGAAAGAAATTAGCTGGACAACTAAAAATATATAGAAAAAATTAGCTGGGCATGGTGGAGCATGCCTATAGTCACAGATACTTGGGAGGCTGAGGCAGAAGGATTGCTTAAGCCCAGGAGTTTGAGGTTGCTGTGGGTTAGGATGACGCCACGGCACTCTAGCCCGGGCAACAGAGCGAGACTCTGTCACACACACACACACACACACACACACACACACACATACACACACACAAAGAAAAAAAAATTAAAATAATAAAAAGGAAAATGTATGTTATACATATTTAAGATCAGTTTTTAAAAACATGATTTTGACCAAGTTTAATCTTAAATTCAGATTCTGGATAGTGGATCCCTAGGTCTCTATCCTCCTTTCTTTGAAATGTGGGCACTTCACAAATGCTGAGGTCTTTACTTTCCATTTGACAACCTCCTTTCCAGTTCTAGAGGCCAGATCTCAGTTCTTGATTCCCTAATGGGTGAACTTCTTGGACCTCCTGACAGATTTTTCTTGGGCTATTTTCTACCAACCTGTTTAACAAAATATCCGCCATCTTCAATATTATTCTTTCTAGGCTCTGCCCATCTGACATTTATAATTATGTATAGCTTTCTAGATGCCAATCTTCTTTCTGGATTAATACTCATGGTATAACATGCCTGGTGGATATACTTTTATTGACTGTACTTTATTTTATTTCTGTAACTGGGTTTATGTACTTATTATATAACTCGTTACAGTGACTAGTGGTCACTGTTAGGCCCATACTTATGCAAGGCTGACCTATATGCATAACTAGAAATCATGATAAATATAATTAATTTAGCACTTATACTTGAAGGGTGTGCTTGATTGGAACATGACATGGCCTTTGAAGTCTTTTCATATACGAATTGGAAATTGGAAATCATGTTTGATCATATATTTAAAAATCACTTATTTGTAAATCTTGGCACTATAATATGAAAGTAGATATATGGTCATACTATATTAAAATAGACAATTAGAGATATGATTTGCCCTAGATGACTCAAATGAAGATAATTTAAAGGGAATACTTTATATGGGTAAATACTGAATGAAACTCTATGAAACCAGCAACTATGATAAGCTGGTTCCACCTTACGGGTAGAAGATACAAAAATAGAAATAGTGTCAGTGGAGCCAGTAAGAACTGGAGTTATGGAAAAGGCACTTCCCAGCCAGACCGCAGTCTTGATTGCCTCTTCTTACCAGAGACAATGTACAGGAAGAGAAGCAAGGGAGGAAATATCCCAATCTCTCTCTCTTCCTTTTTTCCTGATCTGTTGCTGGTGACTTCTGCTAGGCAGACACAGTAGAAGCTGGCTTTCCAGGGAATTCAGGTGACATATTACACAGTGTTCAATATTTCTTTGCACAAAGTAAGGCACAAAAGGGTGGAAAATCAAACTGAGGGGCAGAGATGAGAAATGAAGAACAATGAACATAACCATTATGTTTGCCTCTGCATTTTATACTATCAAATGATTAGAAGGATATATCTCCTTTTCAAAATATGAAATATATTCTCCATTTTCAAAAAATGTCAAAACAAATTTAAAATAATTTGAATTGGAAAAAAAATATCCCAGAATAGTTCAGGCTATAATTTTTTATGTTAGCTGCATGCAGTGAGAATTACTAAGTGCCTGTTGTATAATAGGCATTGCCCTGTTTTACATATAACTATCTAGTTATATATTAGTTCTAGTAAAAAACTATAGGAAAGGTACATTTAATTACCCCACTCTTTCAGATGAGGAAAGTGAGTCACAGAGCAGTTACAGTATATTATCTAAATTCACCACAGTTAGTAAAGCTTAATCTCGTTGGTCTGGCTTCAGAGTTGTGCTCTGTACCATTAGACAAACTAAAAAGAGAAAATAAAAATAGCATTAATTGAGCAATACCTTGTCTTAGCACTATGTGGGATACTATATAATTGGAACAGAATATTTTTTAAATACTTCCTGATGCATTTTCCCTTTCTGTAACTTTTTTCTTCATTTCCTGAAAATCCCTTCCTTCTTTGGTGCTAAGCCATGAGGTTTCTGATGCACAGTGATGGGTATATTAGTTAAACAGCAAGATTCACAGGTAGGATAGAAAAATAAACTATTAGAGACTTTCCCATTTAACGAAAGAGAGAAATAAATAAAAATTCTGTAAAGGGATATCAGGATGGTCAGAGCATGAGTAGATTCTGAGAGAATGAGAATAGGATTGAGTTAATACCTCCTTGGAACACTTAGGCTTCAAGGGAATAAATGTGTAGTTTAACATCTCAAATTATTTTCAGACTAAATTCTTGGTGCATTCCCCTCAGGGTATTCTTTATAGGTTTGCACAGATCAATTATCTATGCTTAATTCTACATCCAGAAATCCAAAGCCTGCAATTTTGGTACATTTCCAAAATTACTTATTTAATATCTATGCGAAAGAAAAGTTCTTTGACTTTGTGTAGATGTAACAAACAGCCATGATTAAACTAATGAATAAATCTTAACTACCTCCCATAGAGAAGTCAAGATTGCTAATAAAGGGAAAAAAGAGAAACTCTTTAAAAATCCATGGTGTCAGTACTTGCATAATCTAAAGCCTTATTGTATTTGGCAAATTATATCTGAAGTTAGTAGTAAAATTGCCTTCATCAGCAGAAAAGAAAGAAAAGTGACTTTTTAGTGACAGGTTCTCAATATTTTGAAGAATAGTAAAGTAAGAAACCTAAGCATCCCTTAGGTGTTACTAGGAAACTCATTGCAGACTGTCAGTCAATGTAATTGACATAAAGAGAAAATAAAATCTATTCTAATATAATACTGGAAGTCAATGTTAATAAAACATGGCAGAGAAGTCGAGGGAGTCTCTGAAATGTTTCAAACACAAGCCCATTGAGAACTGAATGGTTCCTACTATTCTTAATGCATGAGTCAGAATATGAAAGGGGCTTTCAAACAGGATTTTTAGGAGGAATTAAAAGTGCTGATTCCCTTAAGAAGAAACAGAATTATATGGATTGATATGGAAGGTTGACCACGTTATAGTGTTAAGTGAACAAAAATGTTTCTGACCCTTGTGCAAAGTAAGATTTCAGTGAAAACAGAAACAGTAATAACAACTTGAAAAAGCTCCAGGATTTTCTTCAATGGAAAGTTATACAGATTGGCATGCTTTTAAATGTTGCAGATTCTCTTAGGCGAAAGATGTATTTCCAAAAATGATGATGTTTAGTGACTATTTTGGCTGTAGAGATAGGCATTTTCAGTCATCTCTACCGATGAAGACGAGGCTCCCACCTTGTAAGAAGCAGATACAGCTATTAGAATGAACAAGGAGATACTTGTTTTTATATCACATTTCATAATCATTTATATAAAACAAATAAAAGAGAATCAGAAATTGTAAAACACTCAAAGTATGTGAATGTAGGTGGTGCAATTGCTGGAATTATTTCTTCTTTCTGTGTCATTTTAGGTTTTGTCTGATTTTTCAGGCTTCTTTTGTAGGTTACCACAGGTTTTCTTTGGGGTTCTGGAATTTTTAAGCCACCAGATATGATTTTTGTTGTTGTTGTTCTCTTGTTCCTGCTGGGCCTTCCCAGCTTCTGAGCTGCCACTTGCTGTGCTCGTTCCTCTTTTTTTTTTTTTTTTGTGATCTCCAGTATGTTTGTTACTTGTGCCTCCCTCTTCCTGGCTTGTTTTTGTTCCTTGTATATTCTTGCCACCACCTCCCTTAACACACATGTACACAAAGGCTTCCATATTTTAAAATCTGTATCTCTAGCCTAGACCTCACTTCTGAGTTACAGACTGAATATACCCAAATTGTCAATATTTTGGGGCTGCTATAACAAAATACCTTAGACTAGGTAATTTATAAACAAGAGAAATTATTGCTCACATTCTGGAGGCTGGGAAGTCCAAGACCAACAGATTCAGAGTCTGGTAAAGGCTCTCTCTCTGCTTCAAAGATGGCACCTTCTCATTGTGTCTTCACATGGTGGAAGGGATGAAGCCTGTGTCCTGACATGGTGAAAGAACAGAAGGCTCCCTCAAGCATCTTGTTGTAAGGACATTAACTCCATTCATTGAAGTCAAGCCCTCGTGATCTAATCATCTCCCAAGTCCTTACCTCTTAACACTAGCACAATGGCTATTGGGTTTCAACATGAATTTTGGAAGAACACAAACATTCAGACCCTAGCACCAACCATCTTCTAGTTTTTATTTGGTAATATTAGCACAAAATTTTATGTAGAATTATGCCTTTATGATAAAGAGTATGAGGTCTGGAGCTAGAATTGCTAGGTTTGAAATCTTAGTACTTAATAGCTATTTGACCTTGCAGAAATAATTAGATCTTTATGTGCTTTTGTTTTCTCATGTAAATGAGATTAATTATAGTATCAACCTTATAATAGTATAGTAAGGATTAAATAGATTAATCACTTAGAACAGTGCCCATACAAAGTAGGGTCTCAATCTCAATTATTCTTGGCCATCCCCCTTCATCTTGCAGTTGACTAAAGTGTACCTTCAAGATGTTGTGCCAGGGAAAATTTGTACATGTTTTATTTCCTGAGACATTACATATCTAGCTGTGTCTCTCTAAGGGCACAGAGATGAAAGAGAGTTTGGCTACTAACATATTTTACATTTTTCTGTTGTTTTCTTCTGGGAAGTAAAACATGGAGAATCACTCTGTGAGAGATCTTGGGGGTGGTATAACACTGGTCTTTCCTGCCTTCTGCTATAGAATATGGACAGGCTGGATGATGGCTTTCTTCATCTTTCATCTCGCTTGCAATTATGGTACCAGACCTATTGTTCTGGTAAATGACTTATAAGAGAAAGTTTGCCTGAGGCTTTTAGGAAATATATCTCCTCTCTGATAAAAAGAGAGAGGAATTTAAGACAGTTCTTTTATCAACTTGCAGCTCCTTTATGGTAGACAGAATAATGATTCCCCAAAGATGTCCAGGCTCCAATCCCTGGACCCAATGGGGTTACTTTACATAACATGAGAGATCGTAAAGTACTTAAAGTACTAGATATGCAAGGTGGAGATTTTTGGCATTAATTTTGGCTCCGTGCCTTTTGCTTTTAATTACATACAATTAAGAGTATTTCCCTTGGCATGGGGATTATCCTGGGTTATGCAGGAGGGCCCAATTTAGTCACAAGAATCTTCAAAATCAGAGATATGATGATGGAAGAAGGGTCCTACAGGTATGAAATGAGAAGCACTGAACTGGTGATTACTGGCTTTGAAGATTGAGGAAGTGGCTCTGAGCCAAAGAATACAGACAGCCTCTAGAAACTAGAAAAGGCAATGGAAAGGATCTCCTTAAGAGCATCCAGAAAGGAAAGTAGCCCTGTCAATATCTTGATTTTAGTAAACTCTATGTCAGATTTCTGATCTATAGAAGAGTAAAATACTGAATTTCTGATGTTTAGGTAAATAACATTGTGTAAATTGGTTATAGCACCAATAAGACACTAATGTACCTCCCCACTGTAGCTTCCTGCTTTATGTAGTTCTATATGAGTCTCTGATGTCTGACTTCCACAGCTATCCTGACATCAAAAGAATTGTAGCAGTATGGAACTCACATCATGGAATTGCTGAGGCAATCCTGCAATTGCCTTCCTCATTAAGGAAATAGTAAATATTTCTATGATTTAAGTGTCTGTTATCTCAATGTTTGATAACTTATGTTTTATTAGTTTTCCTGGGAGAGTGGTGTTACATTATTTTCCTTTTTTTTTTTTTGATTATTAAGGGTTTTTTTTTTGTTTTGTTTTGTTTTTTTAGACAGAATTTGTCACCCAGGCTAGAGTGCCATGGTGACAGCCTAGCTCACAGCAACCTGAAACTCCTGAACTCAAGTGATCTTCCTGTCTCAGATTCTTGAGTAGCTGAGACCACAGGCATGCACCACCACCCAGCTAATTTTTCTATTTTTAATGGAGACAGGGTCTTGATCTTTCTCACACTGGTTTCAAACTCTTGAGCTCAAGCAATCCTCCTGCCTCATCTTCCCAGAGTGCTAGGATTACAGGCATGAGCCACTGCACCTAGCAAATTATTAAGGTTTTTGATATACTGTATAGTTTCTGATTAGAAGTATACAGTTTGATTTATTTGTGTAATTGTATATAATTGTGCAAACACTATCACATTCAAGATCCAGAGTAGTTCCCTTCACCTGAAGAGCTTGCACTAAAATACTCTTCCCTACCAGTAGTCTCTCAAAACCACTGGTCTTAGTGTTTCCACTAAGTCCTTTTTTCCCCCTGTTCCAGGCACAATCTAGGTTAAATTTAGTTGTAATGGTTCTAATCCATTACATTTACTGTAAGCTTCACAGTTTCTTAGTCTTCCCTTGTTTTTCATAATTTTGACACTTTTGAAGACAGCTGATCAAGTATTTTGTAGAATGGGTGCCTCAATTTGAGTTCATTTGATGCTTTCTCATAGTTAGAGAGGTGTTATGAATTTAAGGGAAGACCATCATAGTCATGCTCTTATGACTACATGTTAGAGAGCACTAGATATCATTATAATCACTTGGTGATGTTAACCTTGTCATAGTTAATAACTCGGTTATGGTGCTGTCTACTAGATTTCTCCACTATAAAGTTATTATTTTTTTTCTTTTTCATAATATATTTGTTATAATGGTACATCATCTCAAAATTATTTTTTAGATCTTGTGTTTAATATCCCTGAAATTGAAAAGTATACACTACCTGAAATATTGTTATTTCATTTTTTATTTGAAAATTACTAAGCAATATTTTCAAACATATCCAGAATGTTTTCTTTAGAATCTCTATATAGTTTTGCATTGTTTAAGTAATATGTATTGTCATTATTGTAAATGTAGGCTATTATACTAGGACATAATAATCAAGATGGTCCATGGTTGCTTGTACTTTTAAAATAACTATTCTTTGTTTTGTATTTCATTTCAGCCTCAATTTAGTTAATGAAGTGGAATTTCAGAAGCAGTAGTGTTAATTGTCACTTGGCATTGCTTTTAAGTTGTTTGCGTTAATCTGGCTCTGCTCTTCTTTCTAATTTATCTAAACTTCAATCTTAAAAATGAGTCAGCATGATGATTTAAAATCTAAGTAAAAAATATCATGGGGGGGGGTTTGAAAAGTTTTAATTCACATGTTTTTACTATCTCTGACTTTTATAAACTTTTTACCGAACTCTTGCTTTCCTTGAATTTCATAGATACCTGTGTCCTAGTTTGGTAAGAGTTTCTAATTTTTCCCCCAGTTCACTCATCCATATGGATGTTTGTTAAATACTTGTTACTTGGTGATGTTAATGACAAAGAAGATAGTGATTTTTTTTTTGTAAAATGTCCCTATCACTTGATTAGACATTAATATGTGATTGAGTTTATTTTCAGACTTTTCCCATAAATATAAGTGAAGCAATAGCATAGGGAAGTGTAAGTAGAATGGCAGCCAATTGGAGTCAAATTGTGAATTCCTGCTCTTGACTTTAGCAGCTTGTTGTCTTTAGTCAATTATTAAACTGAACTTTTTTAGTGGCTTCCTCCATAAATTACCATGCAAATGCATGTTATTATTATAATTTCTAATATCAGTAATATAGTAATTATTACATTTAAATTTAATAATTATTAACTTTGTATTCATTAGTAATTATTAAAAGTAAATCTATAATCATTAATTTTAGTGTCATAATTATTAAAAAATAAAAATCAGATCAATTACCCATATATTAGTCACTCTTATCTATCTCAATAACTTTATGATAATCACATCCTCTCTGTGTACTATTTATTTTTCCAAATGTAATTGATAATGCTTAATGTACTTGAAGGGAATGATTAGTATTTTTTTAAAACCAAAAATAAAGACTGGCATTTATTTCATTATGTTTCAGAAAAAAATATTAAGACATCTCTTATGTGTCTACATGGATAAATAACTCATATAATACACAATAACTTCTAGTTTTTAATTAATACAAAGGCTGGCAGATACGTGGAATAATCATTTAGTCTAAACTATCTATCTTACACATGAATACATAGATGAATTCTTTTCCAATCAAGGTAAGGACCAGAAAATTTTATTAATGTACCAGGATTTTAAGAATGCAGTCTGTATCTCTATGTGACTCATGTATGCATTCAGGTAAACAAACAAACAAACAAACAAACAGAAAACACAGATTATATGAGTTTGGATGAATAATACATCCTTAATTTCATTACTTGAAATTTAAGCTGTCTATCTTTCATATTCTCAGAGTGTTTTGTTTTAACTCTTTTGACATACAGTATGCCCTGCTTTGTGTATGTGGTGTGTGTGTGTGTGTGTGTGTGTACGTGTGTGTGTGTGTGTGTGTGTGTGTGTGTATGTGTTCCCCAAACTAGGCTATGAATCACTGGAGGAGAACTCTATCTTAAATCTTTTTCTCTCACTGAGCCCAGCACAAATTCTATACATAGAAGAGGCTCGATACATAGTTTTTAATTGCTAGTTAATATAATGTCTTTTTAAAAGACTATTTCAATAGATTTAGGAGGTATATCAAGGGGGTTTTTGATATATAGATGAATTGTATAGTGGTGAAGTAATGGCTTTTAGTGTACCCCTTATCTGAGTAGTATACATTGTATCTGATAGCAAATTTAGTTCATTAAATATGAACTGTCCGATTTCAAATCAAAAATTTAGTTTATTATATCTCAAACAAGAAACAGTACAATTAATCAAAGTATGCACTTAAACTATTGACAGAATTTTGCCACCTTAACAGTAGCTTGTTTATGCCAGCAGTGAAGATGTTTGGAGAGCAAGAGGCGATGAAATCACAAAATACTTTTTCCACAGCTTATTGAGAATTGAATATTTTTCCTTGCCAAAGCCTAGAAGAAATGGTAGTCATTTGGTCCAAGGTTTAGTGAATATGGTGGATAACAGAGAGTTTCCAAGTACAGACTCTGTAGTTTGAGCAGCATTGTTTGTTTGGTATGTGGTTGAGCTTTTTTTTTTAATTTCAGGAAATTATGACAGTACAAACATTTTGGTTACATTTTATATCTTTGCCTCTCCCTAGCAAGGGTTAGAGGTATGTGCCTCCCCTCCACAATGCCACAATGCTCGCCGCATCACTCAGTTGTGAGAATACCCCCCCAACTCTCTAATCCCTGGAGAACACCATCACCATGTGAGCACCATAGTGTTAATCAGTCAATACCAATTTGATGGTGAGTACACCTGGAGCCCATTCTTCTGATCTTGTGTCACCTCACTTCGGATAATGGGCTCAAGCTCAATGCTGGAAAATATAAGTGGTGCTAGATCACTGCCATTTCTTATGATTAAGTAATATTCCATTGTATACATATACCAAATTTTAATAATCCACTCATGAATTGATGGACATTTGGGTTGTTTTCACGTCCTTGCAGTAGTGAATTGTGCTGCCATAAGCATTTGGGTGCAGATGTCTTTATTATAGACTGTCTTATGCTCCTTTGGATAGATGCCTAATAGTGCTATTGAGGGATCAAATGGTATTTCTATTTGTAGCTGTTTGAGGTATCTCCAAATTCTTTTTCACAGAGGTTGCACTGATTGGTAGTCCCACCAGCAGTGTAAAAGTGTTCCTGTCTCTCCACATCCTCACCAGCATTTGTTATTTTGGGATTTTTTTATAAAGGCCAATGTCACTGGGGTTATGTGATATCTCATTGTGGTTTTGATTTGCATTTCTCTAATGATTAGAGATGTTGAACATTTTTTTATGTTTGCTAGCCATTATTCTGTCTTCTTTGGAAAAGTTTCTGTTCATTTCTATTGCCCATTTAATGATGGGGTTGTTTGATTTTTTCTTGTTGATTCTTTTAAGTTATAGATAGATTCTTATTATCAGACCTTTATCGGATGTGTAGAGAGCAAATATTTTCTCCCATTCTGTAGGTTGTCTATTTGCTCTAATGATAGTTTCCTTGGTTGTGCAGAAGCTTTTTGATTTGATCAGATTCCATTTGTTTATTTTTGTTGCTGCTGTGATTGCTTTTGGGGGTCTTCAAACATTCTTTGCCTAGGCTGATGATGAAAGGGTCTTCCCAACATCTTCTTTTAGGATTCTTAAGGTTTTGTGCCTTAGTTTTATGTCTGTTATCCATCTTAAGTGGATTTTTGTGAGAGATGAGAGGTAGGGATCCAGTTTTAATCTTCTGCATGTAGCTATCCAGTTTTCCCAGCACCATTTATTGAAAAGAGATTCTATTCCCCAATGTATTTTTGTCTGCTTTATCAAAGATTAGATTATAAACTCAATTAGAAATGAAAAAGGAGAGGTCACAGAAGACACAACAGAATACAAAGCATTATTTTTGATTACTATAAAAAACTATATGCCCAAAAACTACATCATGAGGAGGAAATGGACAAATTCCTGGAAACATACAACCTCCCTAAGTTCACTCAGGAGAAAACATAATTTCTGTATAGACCAATCTCAAGCTCAGAAATTGGAGCAGCAATTAAAAACCTCCTAAAACGGAAAAGTCCCAGACCAGATGTGGTTGAACTTTGTATTGCAAGAGTATTGCCCTGTCTCTGTTGACCAATCTCAACTGCTTAATCACAAGCAGCCTCATTATTTCATCCAGTGGGTTGCAGCAGACATCCGCTGTAATCCATTGACCAAGTTTCATGAAGCTATAGTGGATAATAGCAGCAATGGGCCAACAAACAGACACCAGTAGCATTTTTTGAGGAATACTCAATTTTGGACTGTGTTTTGGCACTTGTCTTTATTAAACCATTTTGCCCAAAACTTGTAATTGTCAAAAAGAATCCATTTTTTCATCACATGTAACAATAAGGTGTAGAAATGGTTCACCTTTGTGTTGTGACAGCAAAGAAAGGCAAGCTTTGAGACAATTTCTCTGCTGATGCTCATTTAATTCATGAGGTACACATCTGTCCAGCTTCTTTACTTTGTTGATTTGTTTCAAATGATCCAATATTGTTGGAATAGTAATGTCAAACTTTGCTGCTAATTCACGTGTAAGTTGAGATGGATTTGCTTCCACCCACTACAGCTTTCAGCTCATCATTATCCACCTTGGTCTCAGGTCGCCCATGTGGCTCATTTTCAAGATTAAAATCACCAGACAGAAATTCTCCAACCATCGATGTACTGTACATTTATTAGCCACATTCTTTCCAAACACTTTGTTGATATTTCAAGCTGTCTGCACTGCATTAATTCTATGACAGAACTCATATTTGAAAACAATACACATTTTTCACTTATCTATGGTTCACAAAAATTGCTCTAAAAATTTTGAAAGATAATCACAAGCCAAACCATGCATTTGAAAGACTGAGGTTGTACGTTCACAACAAAAATAAAACAAAAAGTGTCAGTGTGAAATGTTAGAGATATCAACTGTTTTAGTACTTAAGGAAATGGGACATTTCATACTTAATAACTTCTATTACTCTAGGAAACAGGTTGACTTTCCTAGAATTATGTATTTAACATGTAAAAATTTTAGATTATCAAATTAATTAGTTAATATTTTACATTGGTTCATAAATATTCTTAGCCTATTAATTTTGGATCATCATTTGCATAATGTTCACAAAATATGCCTATAACATTTGGGCTGTAAAGTCAAATGCCAAAATCAGCATACAGATATTTCACATTTTTAAAATAAATGAACTTATGTAGAAGCAGTTAATCCTTGATGTCAAGCAATGCAGCTTTTTTCCCTTAAGTAATTTAAAATATAATTTCCCCCTGGATTTTAAAGGCATTGAGATATGCTATATTGAATAAAATCAACTCTATTTGGGAAAAAGAATGACACACTTCATATAACCTGAGAATAATTTTCCATAGACTAATGCAGTTTCTCACAGAATCCATCACAGTTCAAGCTGTATATTATCAGGGAAACAATATAATTTTGAGATTAATTAAGAGACACAATCTCAAAACCATTGCAATGATATTTATAAAGTGCTCTAGTATCTTAAAAGCAAAATACATAGTGAAGAAAACTAAGAGGTATAATTATTCATATTGTTATTTCTCAACAAATATGTTCTTTATATACCACATTATGCAATGACTATATCTGAAACTACTGGAAGACTATCTGTAAGGTACATTGGATAAACATCATGAGTATATTTCTTTTCAATGCATAATGTTGTGTATGTGTGTAAATCAAATATAATTGCATCAGACAATAATTATCAGCATGGTGTTTATATGCCTACCCTTTGTATATTTCATAAATGCTGATATACACATAATCTACTCTGGTTTTTGGAGTAATCCTGTGAGATGGTCATTGTTACATAGAACAATTTGCACTTTTAATTTTTTAATTGGGAAATGGAATTCCAGAAAATGTATGTGACTTTAGAGGAATACTCAGCTACAAAAAATATTAAGGTTACAAATTAGTTCTAGATTTCAGTTAGGTGTTCATTTAGAAGAAAATAATAGTCACGTGAAATACACACATACATATACATATTGCCTCCTTTTGCATAAAAATGTAATATAACATGGTGGTCAAGAGCATAGGAATTGAAGCTGCACTTGTTGCCTTCGAATCCTGGATTTGCCACTTTGTTGTGTCTCTTGAAACTGTTATTCTTGTGTTTCAGTGTCCACTTCTGTAAGCTAGAGATAATAATAATAATTATCTAACCAAATTATTTCAAGGTGGTGTTGATTCAATTGAACGAAACAAAATGAGTGCTTGATAATAATAGGTACTATTGTTATAGTACCTATTACTGTGATCATCATCTCATGTACCTGGCTATTTAAAAGCTATACATCTTCTCTACAATGTCAGTGCATCATTGATAAAATGAAAATTTAAAATAATCTTACTAAATGAAATGAGAGAGTTAAAGTAGATGATCTTATAAAACTTATGAGTTATTCTAAACTTCTAACAATTTAAATTTTTAAAATTATTTTCATTTTTTTCTTAATATTTAATATATACAAAATAATTTATGCAGAATTTGTTAGATTTTGAAGAGTCTACATATATGCATCTTCCCTTTCACATATCCTGTCTTCCTTCTCAGGAAACTGCTATTCTGAATTTTGTATTTATCATTCCTGTGGGTTTTTTGAGGGTTTTTTTGTTTTTTTACCTTTTAATATATACAGAAAATATGACTGCCATGTAAAACTTGAGTGAGGACCATGCAACCACAACCCAACTCAAGAAATGGAATAATGTAAATACCATAGAAACCCTTCTAACTTTCTTACCCAATTATTTATCTCTGCCCTCACACAAAGATAACCATTATCTAACTTTTATATGAATCTATTTTATTATTTATTATTTTAATATGTAGAGATGCTTTCCTAAATATTATAGTTTACTTTTACTAGTCTTTTGAAGTAAATTTAAATGAAAGCATATACCATGCATTCTTCTGTGTTTGGCTTCTTTCACTCAACATTATGTCAATAAGATGTATCCGTGTTCTTATTTTATTTCCAGAGTTGTATAGAATCCTTGCAGCATTATTCTTGTCATTGTCAGCATGGTGGACTGTAATAAAATGTCATTATCTGGGTGGCTTAAGCAACAGGTCTTTATTTCTTACAGTTCTGATGCAAGGAAGTCCAAGATGAAGGTACTAGCCAATTTGCTTCCTGATGAGGGCTCTCCTTCTCTCTTCAGAGATTGACCTTTTCTCTTTGTTCTCATGTGACCTTTCTTTGATGCTTTCTCTTCCTCTTTTTATAAGACCATTAATCTCATCATAAGGGCTCCACTTTCATAGCCTATTCTTACCCTAAATACCAACACATTGGGAGTTAACATTTCAATGTATGGATTTGGGGGAACACAGATATTCAGTCCATGACAATTCCATACTTCATTAATCTATTTTTCTATTGATGGAATTTTGATTTTTAAATACTACTGGTAAATACTCTCATCCATATTTAATGTTCCACACATGCATACATTTGTGGTTTTTTGAAATTGCTTAGCAACATGGTATGAGTTTGTTCACCTTCATTAGATAATGCTAGTTCTCCAAATTATCAATTCTCCTATTTGAATAAATCTTCATTACCACCAGCAAAGTGTGAAATTCCTATCACTACACATTTGTTTTAAATTTTAGCTATTTTGAAGAATAAGTAATGACTTTTCACTGTGGTTTTAATTTATAATCTTAGAGGTTGAACAAATTTTTATAGTTTATTGGTCATTTGGGTTACTCCTTTTGTGAGGGACTTTTTAAAGTCTTTTACTTATTTTTGTTTTGATTATCAGTTGCTTTCTTAATGATGATAGAATTTCTATATACTGTACTTGAGTTCTTTGTTGATTATATAAAATTCAGAATTTTTCACCCACTCATTGGCTTGCCTTTTCTATTTTGTAAAGAATTCCTTTCAATAAAAGAAGTTATCTATTGCTCTTCTCTCTTAAAGTTGACTTTAGTATTGAGATACAATTTAAGCCGGATGATGGGAATACATTTTGTGTGTGACTATCAAAGACGTTTTAAATCTTATACATGTAATATTACCTAAATCAAAATATAAAACATTTAATTTTAATAATCTGATTTTTAAAAAATGCTTGTCTATTATTTAAAGCATTTAGTATAGTTACTACTTTATATCTGTATTTTTCCACATACAATTTTGAGACTCATCTATTTTGTTCTCAAATTTAACTTAGTCAAATTTATTAGTCTTATTATGACTGGAGCTTGTTATGTCCTGAGTAAGACAACTTTCACTATGAATAGGATATTTTAAATTGTGCTGCATCCTAGGCAGCATGATAAAATATCATGCTGTCCTATTCTGTCCCTCCTGGGTCATCATCAGTCGTCCCTTTGTCCAACATATTCAAGCTGTGTATGCTACCCACCCATTTGTGTCACTGAGTAGTGCCATCTAGGTTGTCAGATCAACTGTCACAATGTCACAGTGCTTGGGTTTGGTATATCCATGGTTTCAGGCATCCACTGGGGGTCTTGGAATGTATTCCTTGCAGAAAACGGGAAACTACTATATATTCTTCTGTATTATTTTCTTTCAAATGCTTTAGGTACCATGGGCTATAATAGGCAACAGGTGAATGATATTATCACAACGAGGGAGCCTGGTAAAGCATGGTGCTTTGTGGGAACTGAGTTTAGCCAACATTATTAGCTTGGGGGTTTTAGAAAGAATATCTAGAGAGAGCCAGAGGATAAAACACGATTTAGATTATAGAAAACACTGTTATATTAAGGGACTTGCCTTTCTAAAGTGGATATTTCTTGCAAGATATTAAACAGAGATCCAAATGATGAGTGTTTTGACTTAGAAATTTGACTCTACAACTGCATAACAAATTGTTCAAAGGAAAAAACACTGTGGTCTACCCCATATAGACCATAGTAATCTAGACAAGATATGAACCTTGATCTAAGGCAGTGAAAATGGTTATGTAGAGAAAGGACTGTAAAGAAAAGATGTAATGAAGATTCCATCCATGGACATTAGTGAAGAGTTAGATTTGTATTGCAGAAATTTTTGGTTGCTCATTCAATAGCCATTTTCCCTCTTGGAAAACACAAATGTTATCAGTTTTCTTTCATTTTTCCCATTGGAGTGTTTAGCCTATAGTCAGGTCCATGGGGAAAATTTGTTCTATTGGTTTGAGCCAGTTATTGTTGTTCCCCACTGAATATGGCACAATTCTAGCCATGAGACATGAGGAAACAAGTATCTACTAGAGTGTCTTGGGAAAAATTGTTTCTCATTGATTGATTGAGAGAAGGAGAGAAAGAACCTTAAGAGATGAACTTGTGTAAGTTGTCATATTAGGACTTGTGTAGGTTGTCATATCAGGATGCAATACCAGGAAATTTCTGTGATTAAAAAAAAATAAACTTTGGCCGGGCGCTGTGGCTCACGCCTGTAATCCTAGCTCTTGGGAGGCCGAGGCGGGCGGATTGCTCAAGGTCAGGAGTTCAAAACCAGCCTGAGCAAGAGCGAGACCCCGTCTCTACTATAAATAGAAAGAAACTAATTGGCCAACTGATATATATATAAAAAATTAGCTGGGCATAGTGGCGCATGCCTGTAGTCCCAGCTACTCGGGAGGCTGAGGCAGAAGGATCACTCGAGCCCAGGAGTTTGAGGTTGCTGTGAGCTAGGCTGACGCCACGGCACTCACTCTAGCCTGGACAACAAAGCGAGACTCTGTCTCAAAAAAAAAAAATAAAAATAAACTTAGAGATCCAGTTTATTTTTTGCTGAAGTCAATTCAGAGCCATAAATAAAAGAAAATGCTTTTTAGCACAATCATATAATATCCCTGAATTTCCATTAGATCCTCGATATAAAAACTTAGAGATTTGAGCCTGTCACTCTTATATCACCAGAAATAATTATTTTTCTCCTCAGAATTTTTATATATTTAATATGGTTTCATGGCAGCCACTACACAGATATCTAGAGCTTTGAAGCAAAGAGACACAGGGGTCCAGGTAGACATCATTGAGAACAATTCATTGTTTCTCCTCTATATGTCATAAACTTGCAGTTTCTATCCCTAATATGGGCAGAAATCTCACTGATTCTGCTTCATTTCAGCCAGAGAACCAATTTCAAAAATCCCAGATTTCCCTGAATATCTTTTGCCTAAAAACATTCAGTATCACCTACAATTCTTCACTTGCAAATAATGACTGATTAACAGTAAAAATATGTGTGGGAAAGGATTTTCCAGTGTCAGCTCCAACATGTGAAGAGTTTAGAAGGAGAAACTGCCATCCTCACAACAAGGAAAAGAACTCAATAAAATGAAAATCAACAACTTTTCTTGGAACCTTTAGAAAACTCATGTTTTAGGGAAATATGTTACTCTGAAATCTGGAAAGGCAGGCAAATTCAGAGAGTTCTAGCCAAGATCTTCTTGCCTGGAGCAGAAACCACTGGAGCATTAATTGATAAGAACACTTAAGTGTAATTCTGATGAATTGCTGTAGGCTGAGTGTGCCCTGCATGAGAGTAAAAATATCCTGGAAACTTCAGTCCCATACACCTGTGGGTTATAACTCCACAGAACCCCACCATGTTCTCACAATGAAGAAATGATAAAGATTTCCTCCTGGCTCCCAAAGGAGGGGGAAAATGTAATGTTTATGTAATATGCCCAGAGCATTCCTCATAGCAAAAGACTACCCTCTAAAAGAAAAGACTTTACCAGAATCTATGTAAACCAGGGAAAGTGCATTCTTTTCATTCTGTTCCATTCTAGCTTTCTGGTCTCACCTAAATTGGGGTAGTGGAAGGATGTTATACTACTGGAGAAACATTTGTGAAGGTCACAGCCCAAAGTCACAGGTCCACAAAAAGACTGAGTTTTAATCATAAGATAATTCAACATTTCTCCTTTCCTATACCTTGCCACTATATCAACAGAATTCCAGTAAATTAATAGTGGACTACAGCTGAGTGAGCTGCAAATACATACTCAAAGTGCTTAGGGAGCCTAAAATCAAGAAGGAAGAAAAAAATCAAGGATAGTATATGCCTGTTATATCTACAGCTACAGAAAACATTAAACACAGACTGACTAACTCATAGCCAGTTTAAGGAAATTCCTCACACTGAAAGCCTGTTTACTGGTAGTAGTACTTCTTTTGTACTGGCTTTTGTCAACAACAACAAAAGGCAAACAAAAAATACAGTCTGAGGAGACAAAACAAGGATCAAAGCTTGACTCAGATATATGGCACAAATGTTAGAATTGTAGGACAATTTTTTTTTTAATTATGGTTAATAAAAGATTTCTGATGTGAAAAGTAGACAACATGCAAGAACAGAGGATTATGTAAATAAAGAGATAGAAATTTTAAGAAAGAATCAAAAGGGAATGCTAGAAGACAAAACAGCGTAAGGTAAATGAAGAACACCTCTGATGGGCTTATCAGTAGACTGTATATAACTGAAAAATGAATCAGTGAACTTGACAATATACCAAAACAACAAATAACCCAATTAAAAAATAGGCAAATGATTCAAACAGACATTTCTTAAAAGAAGACATACAAATGCCCCAAAAATATATTTAAAAAATGCTCAAAAATCCCTATTCATCGGAGAAATGCAAATCAAAACCACAATGAGGTATCTTCTCACCCGAGTTAGGATGGCTATTACCAAAAAGACAAAAAATAACAAATGCTGGAGAGCATGCAGAACTCTCTTATACACTGTTGGTAGGAATGCAACCTAGTACAACTACTATGGAAAACAGTAGGGAGGTTCCTCAAAAAAACCCACAAAAAACAAAAAAACCCAAAAACTACAGATAGAACTACCATCTATCATATGATCCAGAAATCCCACTACTGGGTATTTATCCAAAGGAAAGAAAATCAGTGTATGGAAGAAACATCTGCACCACCATGTTTATTGCAGCACTATTCACAATAGTCAAGATATGGAATCAACTTAAGTGTCCAACAACAGATGAATAGATAAAGAAAATGTGGTATGTATACACTGTAGAATACTATTTAATACTGTTATCATAAAAAAGAATGAAATCCTGTCATTCTTGGCAACGTGGATGACACTAGAGGACATTAAGTGAAATAAGCCAGAAAAAGAAAGTTAAACAGCACAGGTACTCATGGAACTAAAAAAGTTAATCTCATGAAAGTAAAAAGTAGATCAGAAGATGCTAGAGAATGGGAACTGTAGGGAGAAAGGGGAGTTAGGGGGAGATTTGTTAAAGGATACAAAATTATAGCTAGATAAGAGGGATAAGTTCTGGTGTTCTATATCACTGTAGGATGGCAATAGTAAATAATTCACATCTCAAGTAGCTGAAAGGAGGATGTTGAATATTTCAAACAAAAATAAATGATAAATGTTCAAGATGATGGATATGCTAATTACTGTGATCTGATCAATATACATTATATGTATCGAATACCCCATAAATAATAAAATTATCATATGTTAATTTAAAATAAATGGAGAAAAATATTTTTAAAGCTTTAATAAAATAAAGATCCCAAACTGAAAAGCAGAGGATGAAAAAGAATAAAACATTAAAAACAGATCCAAGAACTAATGAGACAATTACAAAAGCTGTAACCAACATATACACAACTGGAATAGCAGAAAAAGAAAAAAAAATACAATGGAACAGAAGAAATATTTGAACTAATAAGAGACAAAATTTCCAAAATCAATTACAGACATCAAACCACAGATTGAGAAAGCCCAGAGAACAGTATACAGTATAAATATCAAAGAATTCTTCTTACACATGGCATATATGAATTGCAGAAAATCAAAGATGAGAAAATCTTCTAAGTAGTTGATGAGAAGGGAAACATCTTACCTTAGAATAACAAGGATAAAAATTACAGCAGATAATCATCAGAAAATACACAAGCAAGCATATTGAAAAGTGTCATACTTAAAGTGTTGAAAGAAAAAATCCCCAGCAATTTAGAAATTTATTTCCAGTAATATAATATTTCAAAAGTAATGGAGATATAAGACAAACAAACAAATTTTTGTTTGTTTCTCAGACAAACAAAGCGGGGACTTCTTGGTCACCAGAATTTCCCTTCAAGAAATGTTCAAAGATGCTCTTTAGGCAAAAGGAAAATGTTATAAGTCAGAAAGTTGGACCTACATGAAGAAAGGAAAAATTCAGGAGAAGGAATAAATGCTGGTAAAAAAGATTTTTTTTATTCTTAACTTATTTATGGTATAATTGTTTGTATAAACTTTTAAGAACAATAATCACATGCTGGGAGATTGCAAAATATGGAAAGTGGAATAAATGTAAGCAGTGTCATAGGGATAGGAGAGAAGAATTAGAAATACCCTATTATAATGGACTTGCCTTACATGTTAAGTGGCATAGTTTTATTTGAAGGTGGACTTGGGTTACCTAAAAATGTACATTGAAGACTCTAGGGCAAGCAATAAAAATAAAAATTAAAAGAAGCGTAAATGTCATGTTAAGAGAGGAGATAAAATACTAATAGAATCATCTACACTGCTAAAATAAATTAAGAAGTCAAAAAAAAGGATAAAAAAGAAAACAAAAGACAAATGCAATGAATAGAAAATGATCACAAATGAAGCTATTAACCAAGTATGTCAATACAATAAATATGAATAGTCTAAATATACCAGTTAAAATAAAAAGATTGTTAGAGCTGATTAAAAAACACTTTAAATATAAAGCTTTAAATAGATTAAAGGTAGAGGAGTGGAAAAAGATATACCATATTAATATCAATAAATACAAGACTGGAGTAGCTAAATTAATTTCAGACAAAGAAGACCTCAGAACAAAGAAAAGAGGGGCATTATATGATGGTACAGGGGTCACTTCTCTATCAAAACATATTAATATAATCCTAAACATAAATATACCTAACTAGAGACTATCAAAATAGATGAGAAAAAAAGTGATAGAACTGCAAAAAGAAATTGAAAGACAAATCCACTATCTTCATAGTCCATGATTTCAACACCTCTCTTTTGGTTAATGATCCATCAAGAAGGCAGAATATCAGAAAGGATATAGTGGACTTCAAGAACACTACTAAATAATTTCATCTAATTGACATTTATAGATACTGTATCCAACAACAGCAGAATACACATGCTTCTAAAACTCACATGAAACATTCATCAACATGAACTACATTCAGGACAATAAAATGCACTTAACAAATCTTCTAAATAGCACAGGAGTCAAAGAAGAATTCTGAAGTGAAATTTAAAAAAATACTAACATTTTGAACTAAATAAAAACAAAAGGACAAATTAAAAAATAGTGTGGATGCAGCAAAAGCACTGTTCAAATGGAATTTATAGCATTAAATTTATATATTAGAAAATAAGGAAGATCTAAAATAAATAAATAACTTATGCTTCTACCTTAGGAAAATAGCAAAGGAAGAAAAATTTAAGTCTAAAGAAAGATAGAAGAAAATAATGAATAAAAATCAAATTAACCAAATTGGATTATATATCTAAACATAAAGTGCAAAAATACAAAAATTCTAGAAAACAACATGGGGGGAAATCTAGGTGACCTTCGGGATGACAATGGCTTTTTAGATACAGCACAAAAGCACGCTCCATGAAGGAAATAATTGAAAAGCCTGACTTCATTAAAATTTAAAACTATTCTGCAAAAGTCACTGTCAAGAGAATAAAACAAGCCACAGATTGGAAGAAAATATTTGCACGACATTATTGTCTACATAAAAAACTCAAAGAACGGACCAAAAAAAAAAAAATCATGGAACTAAGTGAGTATAGCAGAGATTATAGAATACAAAGTTTATATATAAGTCAATTGCATCCCTATATGCTAGCAGTAAACAGTGGGAATTAGAAATTAAAAAAATAAAACAGTAGTATGTACAATAGCATTAAAATAAATGAAATGCTGTGGTATAAATCTAACAAACTATATATAGAATCTATATGCAGACCACCACAAAGGTTTGATGTAAGAAATCAAAGGTCTAAATAAATGGACAAATATTCCATGCTCAAGTATTGGAGGACTGAATCTTAAGATATCAATTATTTCCCATATGACACAATCCCAACTAAAATTACAGCAAGCTATTTGGAAGATTTTATAAACTGATTCTAACATTTATATAAAAAGGCAAAAGACCTAGAATAGGCATTAGGATGCTGAAGAAAAACAGATGACTTACTCTAACCAATTTTAATACTTGCTATACAGCGACATTAATCAAGAGAGTGTAGTATTAGCAAAAAAATAGGCACATAGATAAATGGATCAGAATAAAGAGCTCAAAAAATCATTCAAAAACAGTCAATTGTTCTTTCATGAAGAAACAAAGGGACACACAATGAGACAAGAATAAACTTTTCAACAAACGATACTGGAACAATTGTTATGTCCATGTGTTAAAAAAAACAACAACAACAACAAATAAACAAACAACAACAACAAAAAGAAATCATAGACTTCAGTGTGATATGTAAAAGTATAAAACTTCCAGAGGACAACATAGAAGAAAGTCTGTGCTACCTACTATTTGATGATGCGTTTTTAGATACATCAAAAGCATGATCTATGAAAGGAAAAAAAGTTGCACTTTTTAAAGTTAAAACTTCTTCTTTGCAGAAGATATTGTTAAGGAAGAGTGAGGCGCCAAATGAAAAGTTCTTTCAGACCTTTATCAAGTAGGAGAATGGTAATTCCTCAAAGGAAGCAGAGTTGGATAGGCAAAGAACTGTTCGTGATCACTCCCAAAACTCACCTTGGTATGAAGGTTTACACAATCTGCCCCGTCTATTTTCTATCTTGATTAACCTGTTTTCTTGTGACTCTACCCCAAGCACACTTTATATATCAAACATATCTGTAATATTTTAAATGTGATCTACCTGCCTTTGACTTTTCTTTGTGTGTATGTGTGTGTCTGTGTATTTGTGTGTGAAGGCTAATAATTTCCTCATTTATCTCATGAAAATCCCATCTAAGTTATAGTAGCTTTAATGTTCAGCATGCAGTTTATTTCTTCAGAAAAAATAATTATGAAAACCCTTCAAGGATTCTGAAACCCTCTCAATTTGAATTACTTTCTCCCTATGCCATATTTCCATAATAGCACATTTGTCTCCAGGTTGCAGTCATCATCACGATGTCTCTTGTTTCAGATGAGATTTATGTATATTTTCTATTCAACACAGGTTGGAAGATGTAAAATGGTTGTCCCCTAGACCCTTCTTTTTTTATCCCTTCATATTCTCTGCCCCAGCTTTTAACACCAACCACAGATATAGCCACGAACTTCGTGTCTTTTATGGGGATCTGACAGTACCTTACTTTGATCCCCTGCTATAGGCTCTGATTTTTGGGAAAACCAGACTAAATACCTCATGAGTGTATCCTATTCATTACTTTTTTTTTTTTGTAGTAAAATTTGAATCCACTGCTTGTTCAATTCAATTCTCCTGTTTCATTACATTATAGTTTTTGAAACCCTAACTATGACTTTTTATTATGTTTAATTGACAATAACTGTCAATTACATTTGTAAAATAAATTACATTTGTAGTATTTTGGCTCCATTTTGAACTGTTGAAGTTTTAAAGAGATTAATAAATAAATAATTTTATGGGGAATTATTTTGTAAAGCCATGGATTCTCTTTCAGTGAGTAACCACTTTCTAATTTAACTATTTTCTAGTTATGAGCTTTTTTAAAAGTATATACCTAGACATAAAAAAATATCATTGTACACATATATAATGACTATGTGTCATTATTTTTTGGTGTTTATTTTGCACTTTTCCTTGTAGTCCTACAAATGTTCCTTCCTATTTAAGAATTTCTTTATCAGGTTCCTTTTTTAAATATAGAGTATAAGTTACAGAATAATCTAATTGGTATTTACTCTTCTGCCCTAGTGGCTCTCAGATATGGAGCTAAAAACATCAAGCACCAATGTTTGAGGATTGCATACTCACACAAGATGTGGTGGCCAATACTTATCAGTTTTTCAGAAATTCTCCCTTTACCCTTCATTATTTAGAAATATTTTTATATGTAATAGAAATTATTGGGCCTAATATTTATAGAGCACTTTCTAAGTGCCAGGCTCTATTCTCTACACTTTCCATGAATTATTCCAGTGTAATCCACAATTATTTGTGAAGTAGGTGCCATAATTTATCTCATACTAAAGATGAGGAATTGTACTCTCAGAAAGGTTGTGTAACTTACCCAATATCAAACAATCTATGTATAATATAATAAGTATGTGAATGTATTTGGTATCCCTCAAGAGCTTATGCTGTTAATTATTATGTCATGCTGTGACTCATTATTGCATTACAGTATGGTATACGGTATAATTGAGAATGTATATTTCAAATTAGAACAAAAAGGGGTTTATTGTGGGACTATGGGGCTAAAGGCACAGGGAACAAGCTATAAGAAGAGACAGAGTTTGTAGTAGACAGAGTTTCTCACTTGACTTGGAAATGCTGACCTTGAAAGAGCAAATTCATGACAATTTTCTTTGGAGGTTTTTATTTAATAAATAAAAATATGTCCGTGATTTCAAAGAGCAGCCATGTCACTGCTCATGTCAGTGGTTTAAGTGATTCTTAATGCCTGCCTTGGTTTTCTGTTCTCTGTCCATTTTCAAAGACTTTTTGTTTGTTTAAGCTTCAGTGAAAGGATGACTGCAAATGGAAATCAAAGCTGTTTACAATTTAAATCCCTGTAATTGCAAGTTATTGCTCCGTTGATGTGAGTCACACTGCAGCGTGCATTCGTATCTTTGTGTTTCCAGCCACAGAAGTAGTGCCTGTGGTAGGAGAAGAGCAGGACACAGAATAGTAGAGGGATTCTTCCAACCTCGGTCTGGTCCTGGCCTCAGAAGACTATGATATGTAAAAAAGAGGAATTTGTGAATCCTAACAATAGGAGAAATTACATCAAAGGAAAAAAGATCCTCTCTCGATGATGTTAGAGAAAGGGCTAAGGTAGAAAGAGGATAAACATAGACAACCTGAGTTGACTGAAAGTTCTTGATAGAGTTCTCTTGATGTGCCAAAGTGGGGTTAATGAAAAGTGTTCAGTGGGTGAAAATGGTGTCTATGCAACAGCAAGTTGAGCTGAGTCAGAGAAATGTATTTTTCAAGTAACAACAGAGGAATTAATGTTGTTTATGTCTGTCATCCATACAATCTATCTTCTGTTTTAGATCTTAGAAGTTAATATATATATTTTTTCAGTTGATCACTTGGGTCTGTGGCCATACCTCCCTGAACGTGCCCGATCTCATCTGATCTCAGAAGCTAAGCAGGATTGGGCCTGGTTAGGACTTGGACGGGAGATCACTTAGAATTATAAAGATAGAAGATATATTAGGCATCTCTATTTTAGCACTACTATTGACTGACCATGTGAACATCGGCCAACTTTTTTAGCTGATGGTTTTGGTTTTTCTCCTGCAAAGGTTTTGGTTTTTCTCCTGCAAACTGGATGAGGTATTAAAAATGTGTTGACAACACATTTTTGGTTTTGGTTTTTCTCCTGTAAAGTGGATGAGGTATTAAAAATGTGTTGACAATGGACTAAGGTAGCACAGGTGTGATAGGAGCATTTGATGCACCATTCAGATCCCCTAGGGTCCCTTTTTCCAATTCTATTAGTATGCCTGCCTTCTAGCCACTGCTGGTGCTTTGGAAAATGGCTTTCACTACAGAATTGCCACCTCTCTGGAAGGTGCCTGGGACGTATCCCACCTATCTTACTGCAAGGTACCTGTGGTCAGAGATGTCTTGGACGGTAGGGAGGGTACAAAAGCCCTGTTATTTTGCCTCGAGGTAGGACAGACTCTGAGATTCAATTTATGTTCCAGATGTGTGTGTGGCGCCTTCTGCTCTCCCTATCCCAATTCTTTACTTATTTATCTGTTCCTCCTGAGAATGTTTCCTTAATAAAACACACAAAGGAATTCTCAAAACATTGCTTCTAAGGAACCCAACCCAGGACTCCATGTATATAGTAACTGGCAAAGCACTTGCAAAGAATGGGAAGAGAAAGATTGAATTACAGAGCCACAAGCACAACTGAGGCTGGAAGGCACATCTTTTGCTTCCTGATTCCATGCCTTTTCTCTTATATTATATATCACAGAGGTCTTGAATAAAAACCTGCTTCTGAAGAAGAGAGACAGAGGCAGAGAAACAGATTCGTTTGTGTTTTAAAATGTGTGTAAACTTTGTATAAAAAGGATATTAAAGATTCTCTTTCACATGTGGCATATATAATTAACTTGTAGGTGACAAATTCAGCACTGTTTATTGCAGAATCTTACAGTGCTCAATAACAACAACAACGTCAGCAACAAACAGATTTTGGAAATATGTCAGATTGCGATTGCCTAAATAGAAAGGTGTGGTGTTTCTTCAGCCTTAATAGTATAAAACTCATTTCCATAAACAGCTCAACTGAAATAATGTTAAATCCTATTAAATTTTACTTTGAAGGGGAAAAATCTATCAAAGTATACATTTTGATATGTATTTTCTTCCAAAGATAGTCAAGTAGAAATGGAATAAAATGAGAAGCAGCATGATGTAATGGAAAAAAAAATCAATGGATATGGAGTCCAAAAACATAAAATTAAGTATTTATTTTTATATTTGCTTAGCTGTGTAGGGGTTACATAAGTATTTACATTTGTCAAAATTCACTAGCCTGCCTACTAAAAATAGGTGCAAAATTCTGTCTCAATAAACTTGATTTTTTTTTAATGACCCTTTTCTCTCAGAGTTTTTGAGAGAATTAAATGAAATCATGTGGTTTAGAACTCTTTGTAAATTGTACAGGAGTAACCCTCCTTGTATATTTGTGGAGTGGATGAATTCATAAAAGCAAATAATACATATGAGACTAGTTTCTTTTCTCTGCTGTCATTTGTTTTGGCATAAGGAAGAAACCAGTTTTACATTGGTAGGTAATGAAGCATTAATCAGAATTTGAAGAGATAACTAATTAGTTGCTTTTGTTCTTAGACTAATTAATGAAAGCCAACTTCAGATCTTTCTGGTTGCCTGTTAGTTGCATGCATTAATTTACTCATATTAACCTTCCAGATTAAAAATTCATTCAATATATAGCTGTTCAAAATTTATATGTTTATTTAATTATGGTTTATTATCAAAGAAACTGAAGACAAATGCTTTAAATGGTTTCTAGGGTAAGGACAAACTTATTCTCTTTCCTGGGCATCTGTTTCACTGCCTTAATTTATTCCTACATGGTATAACATTTATAGTGAAGGAAATCTCTTAGGAAACAAGATTCATTTATTTAACATGTCTGAGTAAACTCTTCTTTAATTGATTGTGATCCTAGGAAAAATAATAAATGTGATCTGACAGACTGAAATGAGATAGATTTAGCCAATGAGAAAAATGGAGTTCATGCTGACATAATTTTTGTGATATAAGCGTTACATTTAAACTCAAGCTAACTCAACATAGGCTATTCTGATACCTGGAATCTTAGTATTTAGATCCAGAGGTGTGGTCACTGTTATATATTACTTAAATAATATGGTAATAGGGCTATAAAATGGTAATATTCTATGAATATTTAATCAAATTAAACAGTCCCTGGTAAATCTTGCAAGCCAATTTTGTTTGCCATTTAATTTTTTTTATTTTAAAATGAGAAAGTTTCTTTCCTGCCATTCAATAGACAAGAGAGCAAAAATAAGGCTAAACTGATAACATTTGAACTGTGTCCTTATATTATCATGAGTATATGCAATTATGCATTTAAAAAGCCATTGAACTGATAATGGCCAATTTGTAATCTTAAAAGATGAGTCTAAGTAATCTAGTAATATCATATATGAAATAAATTATGTCAATTCATTCATGTGATATCATAATAAGGATAAATGATGTGCATGTTTTCATATACTTTTTTTTCAGAATATTATAGAGGTACAAACGTTTTGGTTACATGAATTACTTTTTTACGTTTAAAAAAGTAAATTATGTTATGTGTGTCCATCACTCAGATACTGTGCATTGTACCTGTTAGGTGTGAATTTACCCATTTCCTCCTCCCTCCTCCTACCTGATTGATTTCTGTTGAATTTCACTACCATATGTACACATGAGCATTGATCATTTAGTTCCAATTTAATGTTTTTTCATTCTTTCAGTACTTCATATAGGAGGATGGTCTTCAGTTCTATCAGGTTGTGACAAAAGTTATTAGTTCATGAGCAGGTCAATTTTTTTTGATATTGTTTGGCAGGTGTGGACTACTTTCTGATAAATATGAACTTGAAATGGTTTGTGGTCAGTTACTTTTCCCACAATTTTGCTTCCCCAAATGGCACTTGCATATATCTTGTTTACTGAACTCACTGTAACCTAAATTAGAAAAAAGATATTTGGAGAGGTTTCATATTAAAATTATGAGCCTTGACCCAAGTCAGATGTGTCCAATATGGCATTTCTGGTATGAGAATCTAGTCCTAATTGAGGTACAACACTACAAGATGGAATGTCTACCCAGAGCAGAAGATATCTGGTTCAGATAAGCCAAGAGATTTTCTAGACTGGTAATTGCTGCATACAGTGTCAATCACCATTTATGATCCCCAATTACTAAATATAATTAAATATTGGGAAATTCACACTAAAATCATAATCAGATACTGTCAGAATGGGCATTATTAAAAAGTCAAAAAACATTAGATGCTGGCATAGATGCTATGAAAAAGGAACAATTATATACTGTTGGTGGGACTGGAAATTAGTACAACCTCTATGGACAACATAACAGAGATAACTCAAAAAAATAAAGTAGACCTACCATTCAATCCAGCAATCCCCCTACTGGGTATCTACCCAAAAGAAAAAGACACTTGCATTGGAATGTTTATCACATCACAATTCACAATTGCAAAGATATGGAATCAACCTAAGTGCCCATCAATTGATAAGTAGATAAAGAAATATGGTATGTGTCTGTGTACACACACACATACACACACACACACACACACACACACACACCATGGATTACCACTCACCCATAAAAGAAATGAAATAATGTCTTTTGCAATGACTTTGATGGAAATGGAGAACATCATCCTAGGCAAAGTATCTCAGGAAGGGAAAAACAAATACCACATGTTCTCACTAATAAGTGGGAGCTAAACAATGGGTACACATGGGCACAAAGAGGTGTACAGGACACTGGAAACCAGGAAAGAGGGAGGATGGAAAAGGGGTAAGGGATAAAAAGTTACTTATTTGGTACAATTGAACATTATTCTGGTGGCAGGCACAATTAAAGCCCTGCAGCATTATATAATTTATCCATGTAACAAAAACACTTGTGCTCCTTAACATTTTGAAATATAAATAAATAAATATTGAAATATTCTCACAACTTCTCTGTTTAGTTTAAGGCACCAAAATAAACATGAATGATTCCACTGTAACAATGCATTAATTTAGCATGTGAAATTTACTGTGGCTAGCAGTTGTGAAATATTTAACATGTGCCAGATACATTACACGCATTCACATATTTAATCCTTACAACAGTTCTGTAAGGTGATTGCTATTATTATCCTCATTATGCAGACAAGAAGACTGAGGTATTATGAAGTTGAGTAACTTGCCTAAGGCTATATGAGTGCTCTTTACAGGGATTGCAATTTTCATTCATATAGCACTGCTCTAGAACCCACCTTAACTACTACACTATAGTGGCTTTCCATCTATTGTGAAAAATAAGGCATCATTAACACAATTTGGGAAGATAGAAGTGGGGGCACAATAGTGTTCTAGGAAGCAGATCTCTAAGATTATTCTCCTCTAGCTGAGGTGTCAGAGAAATATTCAGAGAAGAGAGAGCTCTTAGACTACATGCAGCCAAAAGTAAAACCAGAATTCTAGTATAATAGGCAATTTGACAGTGTGGTACTATTTAATCCTGTGGGGTTTAGTGATGTTATGGTAAACCAAAGAAAGATGGCATGAATTTAAGAAAGTATATTAGTGCATAGACTTTATATTCATTTTCATGAATAGTGAAATGATGTTATATTGTGCCCTTTAATCCACAAATAATTCAATGGTATGAAAAAGATATTAAAATGGTCAAAAGGAATAGTTTCATTTGCAGTAGTTGGATTGAAAGTTGTAATGTCAGTCTCTTGGAGAAAAATCATGGATATTGAGGAAAAACATAGTACGCATGAGTTAACCTATGTATTGAAGTTAGAGGTGGTTGTACTAGACATAATGACATAAATGAGAAAGTATAATTATCAGTAAAAAGAAAAACCAAAACACCAAAATAGTGACAAACAACCTTATATAAAAACTCTTATCATGGTTAATCATGTTTGTATATTCATTTTTAAAATTTGGGGAGAATAGTGTTGTGTTTTTCCTGTTAATTATGTATCTCCCTATAAAGGGTATATATTTCCATCTTGTTTATTAATAAGTTGAAAAAAGTAGAAACAGGGAATGGGGGAAAAGCTATATTATTTTTATTTTTAAATAAGAAACATACAAAGCACAGAAAGGAATGATCAGCAGTAGAAAATAGTCACACACAATAAGCAGACAGAAACGGGGCCCAGTACAGTCTGTTAGATCATTGACTAAAATCCTCCTCTCAAGAGAAGAGCTGACTGCATAGTGCAATCCTCCATCCCTGGAGAGATAAAGACCCTTTGTGATATTACTAATTATAGCACAATGTTAATGAGGCATAATGATGAAGATAGTAAACTAAGATATATGTTTAATGAACAATCTTGACTGATGCTGAGTAAAGTAGGGAGGCATGGAGGATGATGGGCAGAGAAAGGTAAGAGAGGAGACTTCCTTTGTATTGTTTTTTCAGTTGTTCTCAAACTTTAGTGTGCATTAGAATCACCTGGAGGGCTTGTTAAAACACAGATTTCTGGGCCACATCTCTGGTGTCTGACTCCATAGGTCTGAGGTGAGTGGCTGAGAATTTGCATTTATAACAAGAAACTAGATGATGCTGATGCTGCCGGTCTAGAGGCAGATTTCAAGAACCACTTCTGCAGGAAATCCAGCAACTACACTGTCTCATTCAGGCTCCCTAATGCATCTGGTGTATTCTTGCATGGACCACTCTAAATTCTCTTTTCTGTCACTATCACTCCAGGCACTGCCATGGGGAGAACCAGGTCAACCAAACAAGATCTGGAAACAAGAGTAAAATAACAAGCATGTACACATTCTTCACATACCAACCTTGACACACTAACAAAGACACACCAAGAAATTTGAGCCAAGAAAAGATGAAAGTAACATGTTAGGGAGAAAATATCAAGAAGTCTGTCCCCTCTCACTATATTTGCAAATGATGACTAATTGTCCCACGTTTAGCATGTATTGAAGCTACTTTGCTTGCTACAAGATAAGTTTCCCTCAGGCCATATGAATTTCTTTCTTTCTTTCTTTTCTTTTTTCTTTCTTTCTTTCTTTCTTTCTTTCTTTCTTTCTTTCTTTCTTTCTTTCTTTCTTTCTTTCTTTCTTTCTTTCTTTCTCTCTCTCTCTCTGTCTCTCTCTCTCTCTCTCTTTCTTTCTTTCCTTTCTTTTCTTTCTTTTTTTTTTTTTTTTTTTTTTTTTTTTTGACAGAGCCTGCCTTTGTTGCCCAGACTAGAGTGAGTGCCATGGCATCAGCCTAGCTCATAGCAACCTCAAACTCCTGGGCTCAAGCAATCCTACTGCCTCAGCCTCCCAAGTAGCTGGGACTACAGGCATGTGCCACCATGCCCGACTAATTTTTTCTATATATATTAGTTGTCCAATTAATTTCTTTCTATTTATAGTAGAGACGGGGTCTCACTCTTGCTCAGGCTGGTTTTGAACTCCTGACCTCGAGCAATCTGCCCACCTCGGCCTCCCAGAGTGCTAGAATTACAGGCGTGAGCCACCGTACCCAGCCCATATGAATTTCTTTATGGTTTGGTTTGTTTGTTTCTCAAGGCACAAGATCATCTGGCTGAAAATACTCTTGAAGGAAATAAATTGTGTTTGATAATATCACCTTTCTTTCAAGGGAAAGAAATGAGGGGCAGTGGTTTAAAACCCATATTGTGAAGATTAGGACTGGGTAGTACGACCAGTTTGCTCCAAGATGAACCAGTGTATTTGTGTGTTGGGGAGCACTGGGGAGGGACTTCAGCTGGAGTCTCATTTTTTTCACCTGAGGACCTAGGCATATCTGAGCATGTCTGGAGGTCTGGTGCAGTGGATCTGAAAATAGCCTGTTTGAGAGAGGCAACAAGGTATCCTCTAAATGAAAAAAAAAAAAATCTACAGAAAATAGGTACTTGGACTTACAGTACTGTTCCATTCATTGGACACACACAGTGATTTTGAAGGATGCCACTGACATCATTTTCTGCTTCTGTATACTGTCTGAGTCCTTGGGAATTCAAATTCAAATAAAAGCACTTAAAAGAGTTTTTAACTAAAAACCCATGCAGTGGATAGGGAGTTTAAGGTGGAGAAGGAGGCCCTTCCCACACCAGTGAGGGAAATCACCCGATAAGGCCATGTGGAGAGTGCCAATAGCAGCATGACCTGCAGCTCAGCACAGGGGACCAGTACTGGCACCAACTAGGAAAAACATTCTGCTATTGATATTCCTGCCACAGAACAGAGGTCAAATGTCTTTGTTTGTGTAGTATCCACAAAAGAATATTCTGTGTTATGTTTTTCTACTCAAGCAGAGTAGAATACTTATGGGTTTTTAAAACAAGACGCACATTTGTTTTATGTATGGGCCTCTTCCATAACACTAATAACCCTGTACTCTAATTGTTGGTTTTCATCAACAGTCGTTGAACTCCTTAAAGACAGGGACTGGATTATGTACATCTTTATCTCTCGATACCTGATACAGAGGTAGTACTAAAATACATATTTGCATTAGTAGGGAGAAATTAAATCTTGGTTTGTAACTCTGCATTCTGTAATGTTTCAGACTGATTCTGCTTTCTTGTTACTTGAATACAGAAACTGTGGGAGTCCCATAAAGTGATCCAAGATGCTTCTAATTATTGGTTTCAGGTTTGTACCTCTCTCCTGATAGTATCAGGAGCTCAGTGATAGTATCACTAGTACAATGCCAATGCCAATGCCTAGAACACTGACTCATCAATATAATTTTATTGGTAAGGTACACAATTGAGAAGTACTGCTCCCTCACTATTTCCCAAAAGTAAAGTCATACAAAAAATGCCATTCACCCTAGGTAAAAGATATAATGGATAATATAGTCATATATTCTCTTTTGATTTTTCCTTTATTTCTGAAAAATAGACTATTCATTTATTTTCAGAATTAAAAATGTAATCTGGAACACCAAATAAAAATAGTATTTATTGCTTCATGCTGATGCTGATTCATTTTAAAATGTACCATATTCCTAGAGGATTCAAATGATAAACCACAGAATCATCCACTATCAAATCAATTATTCCTTGATAACTATGCTACTCAATGGAGAATATTGCTGTGAAATGAAAACATTATGGGATTTATTATTTGCATATGAGGAATAATTTTTCTGTGTGTGAGAAATCTATTATGACTTATCCTTGCCCAGGTGTCTCTACAGGCCAAGAATATGAGATGTTACTTTGTGAAACTTACAGTTAGCTCTAGTTTTATACTTCTGGCAGTAATGACTAATCTGAAATGCCACTTTAACAATATTTCTCAAATACTTTATACAGGTTATCAACAACAAAATTGCAGGGGTTGTTAAAAATTGATAATGCTGAGCTCTTCTCCAAAGCACCCCACCTGGACTAGGAGTCTGCATTTTAGCAATTATTTATGCAAAAGAAACAATAGCAAATTTTGCTATATTTGTCTAATTACATGCTAATTACTCAAAGCAGACAGCATATTTCATGAGAATTCAAAAGAAGCAAAGAACAGTAAGGCTTGGAGAGATGAAAAATGAACTAGGCTTTAAAATTGGGTAGTGAGTTCAGATAGGTGTTAATGATAAAGCATATTGACAGTAAAGTGAGTGATTAATGGGGAAATGCATCAATGAATAAATAAATATGATCTGAGCTATCCTAAATTCTTATTTATACTATTTACATATGTATAAATATGGTCTCAGTAGCAAATTTAAAATAGTTTGCTGATGTGTCATTGCACCTTTGAAAATAGTCCCTCATGGGACAAAGGTGTTATAAGATTTAGAATATAAATCTATGAGAATTGGAACATTGTCTTTCTTACTTAACAGTATATCCTCAGTGCCAAGGTATTGTTTGGATTATACTGTGGAACACAAGGTGGCATTCTAAGTAAGAGAGATAGAATGTGTGATTATAGAGCAATGGGAATGAGAACACTCATTTTAAATATAGAAAGAAAAATAGCTAATTTAAACCAGTGTGTTCTGGGGAGTAATAGTAGTATGTATGTAATATATCGTATGATAATGAAGGACTTTCACTTTCTTAATCATTTGATTCTCACAAAAGTCCTACGACATGCATTATCATTCTATTAAGTGAGAAAACTTTTTACTTAAGTTTATATATTTTTGAAAAATTCAAGTTCAGACTCCATCATATGGTGTTTATCTCCTCTTAGTCATGTTTATTCACTGTGGCTACCCCATATTTGAATAGAGAATGCATTCTGATTATGGAGCAAACTAACAGTCAAATTATAAATCAGATTGTTTGACCCCCAAATACATTTTCTACTACATTCTGTCCTTGAGAAAGTAACAGTATGGGGAGGAGTTGGGGGGACAATTACAGTAAACTTTGTGGAAGACAATTGGCTTTGTTTGGGAGTAGTGGAAAGTGTTTAGCCTGCCTTCTCCTTTTCACTATTTAAAATTGGTGTCATGTCCTCTTGATCCTCAAAGCCTCCTCCTTACCTGTGCTCTAGTCAATAGTCAAAATTCAAAGAAACTTAACAAGAATCTTAATTCTGACCTTTTATCAGCTATGTACATACTGGCTGTATATACTCTTCTTAAAATTTGTGCAGATGGTACAACTTAAGACCAATTGTTACTGAGATTTTTCCTTAGTGAACCTTTTGAGAAAGCTAATAAAGTTGCTTACTACTGCAGTGGCATTGCTTCTGATCCTATCAGCTCCTCAGCCATTGAGTGAACAATGAGTAGTTCATAGACTGAATTGATCCACTGGGGACCAATCAGACAAGCAGCCAAAAATAGATGGTAATTATTTTAGAAGTTCTCTGAAAAAAATGAAGAACAGATAAAAATTGGATAACAAAGAGGAAGTTGTAGGATACTCCAAGTGGGAGGAAGCCCCATGAATAAAGATATGGAGTTAACAAAGGCATTATATTTGTGGATAGTTCTATATAGTTCTATATAGAACTCTTCAGTTCTATATCCAACTGTAAGCAAGTCTAATGCTCAGCCATTTTAGAAACACAAGACTGTATTTTTCATAACTTAGCCTGTGAGAGTGAGGCAGTTACTGATATGAGTTCCCACATGTGTCACTCATATAAATGTGATCACCATTTATAATGCTTACTAAATGGGAATATTCTAAATGGATTATCAAAGGAAGAACTATTTAAAGAGTTAACACTTTTTGTAATATTTGATGTTTAAATATCAAGTAGTGAAAAACTAGATTTCTCAATTTGGGGATTTTAAAACAACGCTCTGCCTTAAAAGGCTCTTGCTTGCCTGGGTCAATCATTTCTACGTATTATCTAGTTCTTAGACTGGGAGAGCTTTGGGAGTAATTTTACATTTACAGAAAACTTTCACTGAACAGTGCTTCACAGATGAATGTATGCATTTTGTAGAAGTCATATTAGATCCATTTCTGAAACACAGCTGATTTTCCAGTAACGCAGAACTCTGCTACCCACAAATTAGGAAATTATGGTATGGAATGCTCAGGACTGCACTCAGCAATAAGCAGCACAGAGTGCACCTCATAGAAGAAAAGAAGTAGAGATAAGACTTTCCTGTCCATCTGATATGATAAGTTTATCTTAGAATACCGAATGTTCATATTCAGGTAAATGAGGATGAACACCATGGTGAACTGTTTAGGACTCTGTTATCATAAACAAACAAAATAATTTGATCTTCTTGGGACAGCAATCAGTGTCTCCGCCCTTCTTCCACTATCTCCCTTGACTTGAAAAAAAGTCAATGAGTTAGCTGAGAATGGAGCACTGCAGAGCCACGGTGGGCTGCTGCTGAGGATGTGGTAGGGAGTGGAGGGGGATCATAGTTTGTGGGAGTACTCAAAGCTAGCACAGAAGATTTTCAAAAAGTTCTAAAGGACAAAGGGAACTTAAGGTGAAAGACCAATATTCAACTTGAGGACTCTAAAGTCTTTTAAGAAACAAAGTCTATTATACCCATAAAGAGTTAAACACTTTTTGACCTCAGTAACCTAAGGTTGCATATGGAGGTTGTGCATGCAGAATTGCTTGAGCCCAGGAGTTTGAGGTTGCTGTGAGCTAGGCTGACGCCACGGCACTCACTCTAGCCTAGGCAAGAAAGCGAGACTCTGTCTCAAAAAAAAAAAAAAAAAAAAAAAAAAAGGTCGTGTACAAAATGTAGGAAGAGTAGTTAAGAAGATATGCTACTGCAAAAAAAAAGAATGCAAATTTCTAAAGAAAATGAGAAGGAAATTAACAGATGATATTGTTTGAAATGTCAAAAACCTCATGAAATGAAAATAATTATTTCAAGTTAATTCTTAAATGGATGTCAGTGTTGTTTTTATTTATATAATGTATTTGATGTGCACCCTTGGACATATTCTCATTTTTGAAAAGTTTAATGCAATGCATTAATTATTCTGAACACAAATGAATTCTCACCCCCAGGTGGTAGGTCTTTGAAAGCAAGCATTCCTTTTTTTAAATCAGATTTCATTATTATAATTAAGTTATTATGGAGCTTTAATGCACTATTTTAATTTCTCTCCCATTAATTATGAGCATACAGGACATCTTTTGTGCATGTGGAGCTACAGCCAAATGGATAATTTTTGCTGAATTTGCCTTTTAAGTAGATCATATAACAGTATTGCCTGATTTTCAGCATAAGCGGCATTACCTGTGATTAAAGTGTAGAAACTTTCTGGTATGTCATGGGGTCATGGTGGGGAAGTAAGATGGAGAGAGGAAAGCTGGGTTGGAATTGAGCTCAGAAACATATAGGCTGCTTAACTTTGGGTAATCACTTTAGCTAAATTTCTTCATCCTTAAAATAAAATAAGTGAAAAGAAGCTTCAAATTTTATAAACTATCTGACTAATATTGTGGAGTTTTGTTTTATTTTAACAAGAAAATTACAACCTTAATGTCCATCTTTTACAATGCCTTGGAAATAGTTAACCTAAACTGAAAATTAGATCTGTGAAATATTGATCTCCGAATTAACATGGTAAATACACACACATACATACATATGTGTATATGTATGCACATATGTATTCAACTCTTAAACAGAACAGGGGTTAGGGATGCTGACTATCCATACAGTCAAAAATCACAGATAACTTTTGACTCCCCAAAAACTGAACTACTAATAGCTGGAAGTTTTACTGATGGCATAACACATGTTTTACATTATATGTATCATATGCTGTATTCTTACAATAAATTGATCTATAGAAGAGGAAATTTTATTAAGAAAAGCATAAGGAAGAGAAAACATATTTACAGTTTATTAAGTGGAAATGGATCATCATGAAGTTCTTCATTCTTCTTATTTTCATGTTGACCCTGCTGAGGAAGAGGAGAAGTTGGTCCTGCTGTCTCAGGCATGGCAGAGATGGAGAAGGTGGAAGAGGAGGCAGGAGAGGCAGGCAATATAAAAATACATTTATGTCTGACATTTTTGTTTTTCTAATAATGTTTCTATAAGGTATCAATCCACCTTCCACTGTTTGCTTTACTTTCAGTTCCTGTATCATAGAATGGCCCATGTTGTAAAAGAAGTCAAAAGCAGTCTTCAATAATTAGAACACTTCTGCCAGATTTTCTAATGTCAATTTTTTTCTGGCACTGTTTCTTCTACATCTTCTTCCTCATTGGCACATGTTCAGAAGCGCTTATCCCCATCAAGTCATCTTCTCTTAATTCCTCTGGCATGGTGCCTATTAGTTCTTGAATTTCTCCAAGATACATGTATTGGAATCCTTTACTGTTCACCTTTTTGCCATATCTATAATCTCTTTCAGGATTTCCTTGATTGTCTCTGTCATAAAAGTCATGCACAACATCTGGACACAGTTTTCTTCAGCAGGAATTTGTTGTTTTGGGCTTGATGGCTTTCATGGCTTTTTATATAACAACAGTGGCATTTTCAATGGTGTAGTCCTTCTAGACTTTCATGATGTTTTCTGTATCAAGTCTCTTTTTGAGAACATTGACAATCTTTTTAATAGAGTACCATGTGTAATGAGCCTTAAGGGCCCTTATCATCCCTAATCTAGAGGCCAAATTAGAGATGTTGTGTTTTGGGCAAATAGACAACTTCAAGGCCTTTGGGGTTGAACTCATGCCTTTCTGGTGTCCAGTGGCCTTGACCAATATTAAAAGAACTTTAAAGGATACTTCTTTACTGGCAAGGTATTTTCTGACTTCAGGGACAAAGCATTGCTGTAACCAACCCAGAAATAGGATTCTCATTGTCCAGGTAGTCTTGTTTTACAGCCAAAAGACTGGAAGCTGATGTTTATCTTTCCTCTTCAAGGCTCAGGGGTTGGCAGTCCTGATCATAAACTCAATGGAATGTGCAAAAAGAAGTAGAATTAGTCTATCTTTTCCTGTCTTAAATCCCTGTGCTCACTTCTCTTCTTTACTAATAAATGCCCTTTGCTACATTTTTTTATCGTCAATTTTTGTATGCATTAAAACCTGTTCAGGCAGATATTCTTTCTCCTTAATCATTTTTCTTAATGGCAACTGGGAACTCTTCCAGTGCTTCTTAGTCAGAAGAAGTTGATTCTCCTGTTATCTTGACATTTTTAAGCCAAACTTTTTTCTAAAATTATCAAACCATCCTTTGCTGACATTAAATTTCCCAGATTTAAATCCTTCATCTTCCTTTTGCTTTAAGTTGTCATATAATTATTTTGCTTTTTCTCAAGTCATATTAGGGTCTGTAGAAATGCCTTTCTTATACCAGTCCTGCAGATAAATGCTATAGCATTTAATCTCATTAAATATTAGATTAAACAAAAGTATTTCATAAAAAGTTCAATGCTTCTTGCCTGCTGGCATAACTGTAAAAATAGATTCATATTTTTTTCTTTTTTTAACAATGTTTCTTACACTGGATTCATTTATCTTGAAATGATGGGCAACCATAGTAACAGACCTCAGACCTAAATCTACAGTAGATATAAAGCAATTCTACTTTTTTCTTGTAATGCTACTACAATTTTTTTCTGCTTCCTGGGAACACTTCCAGCATCAGTAGCAGCACTTCATGTGGTTCCAAGGTGTTATTTGCAGTTTACAATATTGTACAAAATATGATGAAATATACATAAGAACAGCAAGAGATCACTTTTTACTGTGATATGAAATTTACTGGTGAGACAAACTGCTCATGCAGAGATGATTAGTGTCACATGGTGTTTTAAGGGGACACTGACAACACTTGAGCTCACCACAATAGCAACAGGAGGTGGCCACAAAATTATTACAACAGTACAATATGTACTATAGTGAGTTTTATGCAGTTATGATTTAACACTACATCTTTATGTTTGTTTACATTTCTTTTGACTACAAAAGGCAACATGTATGATCTGTAAGTATTTGTGTATATAAGTTTTGACAAATGTTTTATAATAGATTTATTTATATATTATGATAGTAAATGATGAAATTAACTAGTATCTATATCTCCTTTATGCATTTATGACATACTTCTTGTTAATTTTTTTGATATTTCTAGGTTATGCAGTTTGTGAGTTTTTTTAAAATGGTTACAAATATCCAAAAAATTTTCCAATATATTTATTGGAAAAAAAATTCATGTATAAATGTACTTACACAGTTTAAACCTATTATTTAAGGGTCAACTGTATATATAAATAATATTAAAAATTTTGTTATTCCAATATTAGCCAATTATTTTGTCAAACTTGAAAGCAAACACAACAGGTTTATTTAAAAAATGAAATTCAAATGGTAAATATGGACTATTTAAGATTAGGTTATGCTTCAAACATAAAAACTATGGGCTTCTTGTACATCTCATTGGAATTTCATAATGATATGCCATTCTATGCATACATTATGATCATATCCCAGATAGCTCAGGGTGGATCCAATTTCAGATGTATTTTCATATCGTAAAACCATATGTCAAGTAGATTTTCTATATAATTGGCTTAAACAATCTGATCATTATGTTTTCACAACATGTAAATCCATCTTGTATTCATTCATTTAAAAAAGCTAATTACTAGAAGTGGGAATCATGGCAATTACATTCTTAATATATTTTGAGATGAGCATTTTGGGTAATTTTCTTCCTATGGATTTTACGTGGTAAATTGAGATAAACATAAACTTTAAAAATCTGAGAGTTAAGTGTGGTTTAAGATTTTTCTGAAAGTTAAGTGTTGAGTATATCTGAGACTCTTTAAGGTAAGTAAAGTCCATTTCTACCAAATAAATTAATAAGATAGTTTAAAATGTATCAATGTTTCTCTATGTATGTGTCAAATAAACAGATATTAACATTAATTCAAGAGGATTTTATTAAACATGGCTTAAAAGAAAAGCACATGATTTTAGGGATTTTTAAAAACCTGCAACTTTGTTAATAAATTGAAGAAATAAAGTTTATTTATAATATCATAAAATTAGTTTCTGAAGTATTTTAACAGTTTAATTGACTTTATATTATTGAGCTCATTCAATAATAACTTCAGCTAAGATATTGTTATATAGTGTTTAAAGCAAGTCATGGATCTGTAGAGAAATATCAAATAGCACTCACCACTTTTTTTGTTTTGAGATTTGTTTTCCACAATAAGTTGCAACATGTGATGTAGTCGTAAAAAAATACAAAAGGCAAATAGAGTATTTCTGCACAGCACTTCAAGGCAATTTGGAAAGTCATAGGTTCATCATATAAATAATGGCTTCTGAGATTTGATCCCTTAGAGTTTCATAAAAATAAATTGCTTTTCAATAGTTAGTGCTGTGGCATTCATTAAGACAAAGAATTCTAGGCACAGGCTTGAGTTCAGTATTACACAATAATAGTTTGTAAAACTACCTGAAATAAATGGCAAACATTTAAGTACCTGACTTGATTTTGAATAGTCTTTGAAGAAGTCTTAAGGAAAAAATAATTCTGCTTATGATTCTTAGGTGATATTTTTGAGGCATAAAAATGGTCAATTTTCCATTTTAACATTTCCCTGACTCTGCTGACAATACCTGTACAATTTCAAGCTGCTTGACTGTCAGGAAAAGCACCATGCAACATCAAGATTAGACCCAAGGTGAAAGCAATATTTATAAGAAACATAAATGCTAAAATGACCCTTGCCTAATAATTAATCACAAGATAGATGGTGTTGATAAAAAATTGTTTACTGTGTTCTTTAAAAGATGGTTTCTATGTATTACAAGAATAACTAGCACACATTACATGAAATAATTATGTTTTAATGTGGTTTTTGAACTTCAAATAGTTTGAAATGTTTCTTCTCATAAAGTGTGCTTTGTGCTGGTAGTTTGGGAGGGCTAGGTGGTAATTTTGAAAATTGTCAGTTACTAGTTAAATGATTAGAAAGAGTCCTTCACACTTCCTGCTGATGGACTGCAGACTGCATCATTTATCAGAGCACTCTGGAGTAATGCAGAATTCTCTACAATGGCTATCAGTATCTCAGTTGACCTCGCTAGGGTATTCCGAGGAATTCTTTATCCCACTTTGAAGGAAAGCGGAGTGCCATTGTATTCTGAACTTGGACATTAAAAAGAGGTAAAAGCACTTACATTACCCCTTTAATCTGATAGTACTTTAAAAACTAGAACATGACTTTGATACTTTTCCACAGAGATCCATCCAGACATTCACAAAGCATTAGTTTTCACCCAATTCAACTGTCAGCCTTCAATGAATTAAGTATAGAGCTAGAATCCTTGTTTTTTAGTCCCTAGTTGTAGCTCAAAGATCTGCAATCATTCTCCCGCTGGCATCACTGTCTTCCTCTCCTTGCATTGTCTTCCTTTCCTTATAACAAATTCTGTATGATTGGGAATAAAAAGCAAAAGCCAAAGTGAAATGGAAGAAAATAGGGCAGGATAAACTTTATCTATCTTGTTGCCTTCTTAGAAAAATCACAGATCAATCCACAGGGACATATGAGAGGTGGAAATTTCACTTCAAGGTATGGAATAAATGTTATCTCATTATTTGGTCCCTTACATTGGAAAGTATTTGCTATAAAAATGACATATGAAAATAAATTGCATTCAATTGAATTCAAGTCATCATTCTAGCTATGCAGCTGATTGTCCTGGTAAGAAAATTGATGTTTTATACCATGATTAGAATGTTTTCCATCTTGACCTATGATCATTTCATTTTCCTTTAGGAAATGGAAAGAAAGTCTTCATGTGTATTGTCAAAACTTTAAATTTTCTAAGCTTTGTTTTGAGGCATTTCAAGTTCATTAGATTAGATTAATTAGAAGATATGGTATGCATGGGCAGATCTAGCTCTATATGCTCTACTTTAGGTGATCTAATGTGTTTAATTTTTATTTCAAGCTTAAATCAATGTGATTTCACTTTCTTCTTTTGATAGTGCTATAAATCTCTTCGTGTTGGTTGTAAAACATGCAAGAACTTTAACCTCTAGAAAGGGAGTATAAACTATGACCTAATATAGGGGCTGAAGGGTACAGTGGTGAAAATAATTACAGTTAAAGCTACTAATAACACTTTAGGAGTGATTGCCATTGGAAAAAGAAAAATTCCCAAACATTCTAAATGCAATCAGAAATCTCTGTATTTAAATTTCTTTGTGAGAAAACCATGGTTGTAATTATAAAATAGTGGCAGAATGTTTTTCTAGAAAAATAACTTTTTTCCAGCCCAATTCTGGGCTTTGTTTTATATGACACAGTTTAATAGTTTTGTGTTGCCTATGCATAAAAGAGTACATTTTAGCAATAGCTTAAAACTACACGTATACAGCAATAAAAGAAAAAAAATCTGTGACAGTAATAACAATAGCATATTAAGCATATTCTATGCATGTCAAGCCAAGTCAGTAATCTACTGTCAGCATTGAGATGGGTAATGAGGTGGTTGGGCTTCTACCGTAGAACTCTCCAGGTAGGGCCAATGTTTTTGATTTGGAGGGCATGAAGAAAGGGTTACAGCCTAGGGTTTTTTTTCCAATTAACTATGCTAAGCAACTATACAATACCCAAATACCTGGGCAAGTCAATAGCAGAAGAAATTCATTGTAGCAGTCCTACATTTACTTTACTACAAGGAGAGAAGTAGTATCAGACTTACATCAGTGTCAAGATTAGGAGACTCTGTTAATTAGGGGAGTTACCAAATTATTTAGTTAACTAAATATCACTGAGTGTTAGCTACTGTGATATTTATTTCCATAATATTCTGAGATTGAAGCTATGCCTGTATGATAAATATAAAGTTAATTACATTTTTTTTTTTTTTTTTTTTTGAGACAGAGTCTCACTTTGTTGTCCAGGCTAGAGTGAGTGCCGTGGCGTCAGCCTAGCTCACAGCAACCTCAAACTCCTGGGCTTGAGTGATCCTTCTGCCTCAGCCTCCCGAGTAGCTGGGACTACAGGCATGCGCCACCATGCCCGGCTAATTTTTTTTTTTATATATATATATCAGTTGGCCAATTAATTTCTTTCTATTTATAGTAGAGACGGGGTCTCGCTCTTGCTCAGGCTGGTTTTGAACTCCTGACCTTGAGCAATCCGCCCGCCTCGGCCTCCCAAGAGCTAGGATTACAGGCGTGAGCCACAGCGCCCGGCCTAATTACATTTTTTTAAAGACAAACCATGGAGGTGGGACTAGGATCAATGAAACAGTGATCTTCAAAAATGTACACTGACAACTGGCAAAATCCAGCTACTCAAGCCTTTGTTACCACAAGGAATAGACAGTCAGCCCACCTTGACAGGTTGCATTGTTCTTCCTTCCATAGAATGTTGGCTCAAGTAAAATGGCAGTTGTAGGGACACATGGTTTGCAAACTCAACAGCAATGATGTCTTGGAAATGGAATCACACTCAAATATTCATTCTTGTTTACTCAGAGGGAAGCTAGAATTGCTACTAATTAATTGATTTCCTATATGAAAAGGTTTTTGCTCCCTGAGCACTTCATCTCTTGAAAATGCTGCTTTGAACACTGAGTAAATGGAGGTCCTAGAAAACCTCTGACAAAAACATTTGATAGAGTAGCTTCATAGGAGTTCAATCTGAAAACCCTATAACTTCTAATTAAAATAATAATAATAATAATGCTTTAGGTAGAGCACTTATTTAGGAAAAGACAGTCAGAGGACCCTGTCTTTTTCCCTGGGCTAAATCCTGTGTCTTGACACTGTTTCACATGATTTTATGACACCCTACCAGTAATAAGTAGATTAAACAGATGACAAAGCAATGTCATATACAGAAAAAATAAAAACTCAATTCATAAGAGTAAACATAGCATTGTGAAAACATATTAAGTGCTAGACATTGTAATAAATGTGCTTTATACATTTTAAATGTGATATTCATCTAAAGCATCCTATGGGCTATATACTATTATCTCCTCCATTTTAGGGATGTGGAAACTGAGAATTAAAAAGGTTACATAACCCTCCTTAGAATGGACAGCCCTTACATCGAACAGACGAGATCTAAATGCTTGCAGTCTGATTCTAGACCATAGCCTCTCAACCTCTACCCACACTCTTATAAATGGCTTTGTTATATTATTTTATTTAAGTATCTCACTTAGAATGTTATTGAGAAGTCTAGAGAAGTTAAGTAACTTGTTCATTAGAAGCAGCAATGCAAAGCCCTGTTTGCCTGTATAAAGCCCATTGTCTTTTCTTGAAACTACCTTTCATAGTAACTACAGAAAACTTCAAAATTGATTTATAACAACATTCACCATCTACCATAGGCAATATGTTCATTAAGTCGTATGAATGGATTATGGAGAGTAGGAAGCACATGCTCTGAGTGGGAAATCTTGAGGTGAAGGCAGATCTGATGTTGGGCCTTCGAGACATTGCAAGGGCCTGTGTATTCCTTCTGAAAGGAGGGACTTTGTTATCCCCTGTAGTTAGCCCAGAATGCATAGACACACTGCCTTAGAAAGGAACTTGGCATAGTCCGTAGCCCATAGTAACTGAAAGCTATATCTTTATACTTTTTCTTGAAAAATGTCCTATAGAACTTGGCAAAGTATTGGGCATTTTAATAGGTCTTAGATGCTATGCCCACTAACATCTAAGTATGCTTTAAAATTGTCCCATGTATTTGGAGGCACAGTTCTGAACTTGACCTCAAGTAACCCCAAAGTCCAGGTAACAGCTCTCACTAAATACAGTACTTGTAACCTACGGTGCTGAACATTTTTAAACAATGTGTTTTTGTTTACTTGTTTGTTTATTTGTTTTTGATCATCCTATATATATTATTATGTGCTCAATCTGTGATATGCCACATTCTACTTCAGAATACTTTTGTTTAAGAGGTGCTTAGGTGGTCCTCCCCCATGATGTAGTTATGGAATATATTAATATTTTTAAAATAAAGTTTTCTACATATGTTCTGATTGAATTCAATCACCATTAAATAAGACTATTGTTTTACATAAAATACAATTTATCTATAGTGTGTCTATTACAATCCAAAAACATCTCTGTGCCTGCAAAACCACAGATGAAATAACAGAAATAATAGATCAAAACATTTTCCTTTTTTTTTTTTTTTTGGTCTTGTTTGTTGTCAAAATTTAAATCAGGGCTTGTAATTTAATTCTGTGATTCTAGAAAGCATGATGATCTGATGCTATTCATTTGCTTTTAAATAAAATCAAACTGATGAATATGTATTTGGAATTAGTTATTTTCTAACTTTATGCAGCTCTTGTAGAATCCAATTGCTAACAATTAAGCCAGAAATACTGAGGGGATGAGTTTAAAGAAATACAGCAAATTCTAGAGAAAAGAGTAGGGAGAACCATAGTAGTCAGTTGAGAAGTAGATTATCTGATACGGTGGTTATTATGGGGAGGCAAAAGAAACAAAATATTCTATTGAGGCACATACCATCTGAGTTTAACAACACAGACTAATAGATCCCCGCTGTGAGACAGGTATCATGCTAAGGACTAGGATGATAAAAGTGAGTGCTATGCACATTGCATAGGAGAAGCTTTTGGTTTTGGTCCTATAAATTGCATTTGTTCCTACTAGTAAAGATCTGCAAAATTCACTTTCATTTACCAGCCATATCATTTTATGGGAAAAGAAAACTTGGCACCAAATTCTGTTCTCTGCTTGACTTCCAACTGGAGTTCCTTCTAGCTTTCTAAATTACTTGGCACTAAGCAAGTCTCCTCTGCCAAAAAGTGAATGGCTCAATATTTGAAACCAGGCACATCAGCAAAATTCAGATTGAATGTTGAAATCACTTTGATTCAAATAAAGTGAGTCACCTGTACCTGGGAGGAAATTACTTATTACAAAAGACAGTAGACTTGAAAATAAAAAAAAATAAAAAAAAGAGAGAGAGAGAATGGGCTATAAGTAGCTTTAGTAAGGCAAGTTTTTATTATAGTTATTGTTGATATATGCCAGAAGATAACCTATATGGACCTAATGAATATAGTTAAGAAGAAAAGGTATTAAGAAGAGCCTTGAAAAACACATAAATATGTTTCTGGACTAATGGGTATGTTCTAGAATCTAACTGGATGGATTGTGGCCCACTGGCATTTTAAACAGGAAGAGAGACATCAGAAAAGCCACTGCTGTTATAACTGATTAATTATTTAATTACTCCATCTATTCATTTATCCACTATCCAGTCATCCATTTGGTGAAATATATTCTTATTGAAAGCATACAATACTTCAGTAATGTAAGCATGTTGAGGATCATGAAATGAGTAAAAACTATACTCTTTTCATGGAACACAATCTAGTAGCAGACAGGAATAGTAAATAATGTGTAGCACAGATGTGTTGGTAGATCTGTATTCTTCATATTTTATGGCATGTCAAGCAGGAAAATGAAATCGTCTGTTTTCTTGTGGCATGGGACCTACCTGAAGGCTTTGCTGCATCAGCAGGTTTCCAAACACACCCCATACATACACCTTCTCAGTGACACTGGCTTCTGCATCATCTTAAAATGCCTATGCAATTATAGCAAAATAGTAAAGAATTGCTACTTCTCACTCTCATGGATTACAATATGATATACTAATAAAATTTCAATCAAATTTAATACGCATTTGAGGAATGAGCTATGTTGAGATTTTAAATTGCTTCTCATGAAGCTATAAGAAATATTTCATTATAGTTACTGTATATTATTGTTTGTTTATATACCATTCCATTTTTTTCTGAAACTAACTTTCTAAGTTATTTCCCATATTCTTTTTTTAAAAAAACTATATAGCAACATTTAATAAAATGTGACTCTTGGCCCAGCATAGTAGCTCACACCTACAATTCCAGCATTTGGGGAGGCTGAGGTGGAAGGATTGCTTGAGGCCAGGGGTTCAAGACTAGCCTGGGCAACTTAGAGAGACCTAATCTATACACACACACAAACACAGACACACAGACACACACACACACACACACACACACACACATAAGCCAGGCATAGTGGCACATGCCAACAGTCCCATCTACCTGGGAGACTGAGGTGCGAGGATCCCTTGAGACCAAGAGTTCAAGTTTACAATGAATGATGATCATGCCACTGCCCTCCAGCCTGGGCAACAGAGAGTCCTTGTCTCTAAAAAAATAATAAATAAAATTATTTTTTTTAAAATGTGACTCTCATGTTTGTGGGACTGCAAATTAGTACAACCTCTATGGAAAACAGTATGGAGATTCCTCAAAGAACTAAAAGTAGACCTACCACTGGATCCAGCAATCCCACTACTGGGTATTTATCCAAAGGTGAGGTGACTATAGTTTTCTCTTTTCCAAAATGCCATATAAATAGAATAATAAAGTATGCCACTTTCTGAGACTGAGCTATTTCATTCAACATAATGCCTTTGAAAGTCATCAATCAGTATTATTGAATGTATCAATAGTTTGCTTCTTTTAATTGCTCTTACCACAATTTGCTTATCATTTTCCTGTGAACACATTTGGATGGTTTCTTGTTTTCAGCAATTATGAACAAAGCTGTTATAAATACCCATGCCCAGATTTGTTGTGTGTATGTGTATATGCATATGTGCATACAAAAGTTTTTGTTTTTGTTTTTTCCTTGTAGAATAAATACCTAGGAGTAATATTTCTGGGCTGTAAATGTAGGTTTTATCTTCCTAAGAGACTGCCGAACTGTTTTTCAGAGTGGCTGTACCATTTTGTAGTCCCACAGCTGATGTATGAGAATTTTTGTTGTCCATACAATTGCTAACACTTGGTATTACGAGTTTTTTTTTTTTCTTTTCCGTTCTAATAAGTGTGTAGTGGTACCTCATTTTGGTTTTAACTAATATTGTTAAATTTAATTTTCAACTATATTAAAAATATTTGCTCTTTGAAATACACTGTTAAGAAAATGAGGAGAAAAGCTACATATTGGGAGAAAATGCAGTTGGCCCTTTGTGTACGTGAGTTCCACATCCATGGGATCAACCAACTGCAGATTGAAAATATTGGGGAAAAAATATGGTTATGTCTGTACTGAACATATGCAGACTCTTTTCTTGTCATTTTTCTCTAAACAATACAATATAACAACAATTTACATAGCATTTACATTCTTGTATTAGGTATCATAAAATAATCTAGAGATGATTTAAAGTGTACTAGAGGATGCACGTGGGTTGTATGCAAACATTACACAATTTTATATAAGGACTTGAGCATTCATGATTTTGGTACCTGCAGGGGGTCCTGGAACCAACCCCCATGAATTCAGAAGGACAACTGTATTTGCAAACCACATATCCAACAAATATCTTGTAAACAGAATATTTAGGGGATACTCCAAACTCAATAAGAGGAAAATAAACAACTCATTTAAAAAGTAGGTAAATGGTTTGAACAGACAATTTATCATAGAAGACATATAGATGGTAAGTAAGCTCATGAAAAGATGCTCAACTTCATTAGTCATTAGTAAAACACAATTTAAAACCACAATGAGATGCTACTACACATCTGTTAGAATGGCTAAAATTAAAATAAAATAAGAAACCTGAAAATACCACAGTCTAGTGAAAATGCTGAGCTTTTTTGTTTTTGATTGTATGTTGTTGCTGTTTTAATAAATGTCTAAACACTATATTTGCTAACGAAATGTGTAGTTGAAATGTCTGCATAAAACCATATGCTGTATATGCTTTTTTGCATGATCTCAAATTTTATGTGCGTATGAAACTGTCATCTCTCCCATTAATTGTATATCCACATTAACAGTTAAATTAACATACTTCTTTTCCTAGTATGTGTTAGGAGGGAAATATCTCTTATACCAAAACAAATGGTGATCTTAACATATACACTATGGAAGCCTTAGAAGCAAAGCTATTAATTTCCAGGAAAATATAGTTTTAGACCAAGTAGTACTACTAGTGATACAAAATACATGACTCTTCTCTATATCCATTACCTCTTCTTTAGTGGGGAACATCACTCTTTCTTGCCAGGGCCACTCTTCTAAACTCCTAACTGTTCTTTTATTTCCCTTCCTCCCCTTCTTTTATCCATTTTCCACATTTTATTCAGAGTAATGATAAGACATAAATTTAATCATAACATGATATTGCTTGATGTTTTCAGTAGTTTTGCATCATACCTCAAATAAAATCAAGATCCTTCCTCATGAATTTTATTAATAGCTAAAGTGATGCAAATGGCTTCAACAAATGAACTTTAAAATACACAATAGTCTAAATACAAGAAAATTTTATTTCTTTCTTAGATGATGTCCAAATGGTTTGCTACTGAGTGGAAGCCCTTCCCCCTCCCCCCATTTATTCAGGATCTTCAATGTTGAATTTCACCCATGTGATAGTTCCTCTCTTCTCTCTCAAATGGACAACACTTGTCGTGACTATTTACATAGTCAGCCATGTTCTGTCCTTAAGGTAAAGGCATAAGTATCCTAGGCACAGAATTTTTCAGTGATAACCCCAAATTCACCCCATCCACATTTCTCATGATCCTGTTCTTCCTCACATCCCTCTGCTCATTTCCTTCACGAAGCTCACAAAAATTGGAATTATGTTATATGTGCATCTTCTTCATTTCTGTCTCTTTCCCTATTAAAATGTAGTTTTCTAGATTATAGTATTCTGGAAAATTATAGTGAACATGTCTCTCTTGCTCTCTATTAAATCTTTAAAGGCCAGTATAGTACCGACACATAGTAGGCCCCAAATAAATACACCCTGTGCAAGTGTTTTAGCACTCTGCCTGATAAAGAAAATCAACAAGGTCCCTTTCTCACTATCAGATCCTTTGTCCTTTGTATGTCAATACTTTGTTCTAGGAGCATAATCCTCCACTCTATTGTAAGATACCCATTATCTTAAATACACAATTGTTTTGAATTAAAGCTTGCTCTAAGTAAATAGCAACTTAATAAACAATATTAATCATGGAAAAGGTGAGGGAGGTAAAAAATTGTAGTGAACGTGTTCTAAGCCCTAAGGCAATCTCTCAGGTCTATAGTAAAATTATACATAACTAAGAAGCCAATAGTGGGGAATAAGAAATATTTTAAAAGAATAAATCAAAGAAAAAGAATGAGAGAAATAGAAACAGAATATGTGAGACAAATTGAAAGTGAAGGGTAAAGTGATAGATTTAATCTTAAATTAGTAACAGCATAACAGATAACCTAAATACTCTAGTTAAAAGCAAAAATGAAAACTAGATACTGTGATGACAATATACTGTTTACATGAGAAATTTCTTAAATAAATAGATATAAGAAAGAATGGGGAAAAGTTACATATCATAAACAATTGCCAAATGAAACCCATGTAGCTAATTCATATCAGGTAAAGTAGATTTAAAGACCAAAAAAGGTATGAAAAATAGCAGTTCACAATATAAAATGTTTGATCTTTCAAATAATGTATTACTATTCTAAATTTCAAATAGTAGCATAACCTAAACTTGTATAAAACAAAGGTTTACAAGACTGAAAGGAGAACCTCCCAAATATAAGATACTGTGGGAAATTTTTTATGTACCTCTCTCAGGATTTGATAAAATAAACAGACAAAAAAGTTAAGTTTCAGATGATTTGATAAACACAGTTAAAGATGATCTAATTGATATATACATACATCAGTTGGCAATGGCAACTGAAACAGTTGTTTCAAGCACATAAACAACATTTCTAAAAATTGTCCATATGCTGGGCCATAAACCAAGGCTCAACAAAATCCAAAGGCCTGATACCATGTAATGTTTTTTCTCTGGTCATAGTGGAATTAAGCTATAAACAAATAGCAGAAAGATACTAGTAAAGCCCCATATGTTTGAAAAGCAAGATATACACATTTAAGGATTGCTTTAATTTTCTCTAGAGAGTTCATATTCTAAGCTGGCCTAATCATTGCTTTAATATTTTTGACTAAGTTTGAAGATGAAAACCAGATCATCAGCTTAGAAGAGAGAGTATAGCATAATGATTCATATTATGAGTTAGATTTAATTAATAAAAAACAAAACCCAAAATATATAACTATCTATAACTATATATATTAATATATAACTATATTCACCTAACCAAAAACTGGGTTACTATAGGTAAATAATCTTAGCATCAATATATTCCACAGCAAAATTAATATAAGTATGCATTCACAAAACTTATCATCAAAATTGAGTTAGATAATGGTTATGAAACAGAAGAGTTGCTGGCACATATTAACCATTTTATGTATTTTAAATAGTTTTTGATATCATTACTGTTGCATCACCGCCATTATTTTGTCTTCCAGAGAATAATAAAGTAATACTTCTGATAAATATTATAATCCAATGGCCCAAGCCCCAATCTTAATTTTTATCAGAAGAGCCTCTTCTCCATGGATGCTGCCTCCATCTATCTTATAATAATCTAAGAATTTCTTATAGTGCTTTCTTTCTTTCCAAAAGACCAGTTTACTTGCTACTGTGTTGTGCTTGAATGCTTTCTTCATCATGTTGGTTCTTTACATTGCAAGGAAGAATAAATCTCTCACATTCCCTTGATACTAGGTTAAGGTGATCGAGTTCAAAAATATTACATCTTTCATTGTTTTCCCAAGGGCTTTTCCCAAATTGATGTCAGTGCAAATTCTGCTGTTGTGGACTCAGAACTAGGACCACCTTAAATAATTTGTCCTAGGAGTCTCTCTAGTGGTACTATTTCTTTCTAACCAAAAGTAATCTTGCTATTTTTCTCTGACACTAGGTCCTGACTCACTGTACTGTCTTTTAAACCAACACAGAAATGATGGAGATCTTGGTCTTCTCATGTGGAATGCTTATAGGATGCTTATGTAGTTTCCTGAACTTCTGACTAAATTCCTAAAGCCAGGCTGGTTAAACAAATTAGCATTCCACTTGTTAAAAACTCACATAGTCAAGCCCCTGAATCAGAATCTGCAGGCACTTGGAAATCTATCTTTATAGCATGGATCTACCTTTTAGAATGTTTTAATCACTTCTTAGTTAGATTACCTGCCTCTGACTTATTCCTTTTTCTACCCATTACTAAACTGTTATTAAAGTTATTACTTTATAGATCTAAGTACATATTCCACTGTCCTTTCTAACAAACTATGTCCTTCTACCACCACAAACCAAATGAAGTCCAGACTTCTTAGTTTGGCAAACAAAGTCTTTGACAATGTCTTAACTCCTATTACCTCCTGCCAAAAACTCTTCACTCAATCTGCCAGAAGCATCTGCTAATTTTAAATAAGTCACTAACTTTCGGGTGTACTTTCTTGAAATATAGTTTCTTCCTACTTAAAGTGTCCTTTTTTTTTCTATTTTCCTTAAGTAACTCTAAGCCATCTATTAAAAACTATCTCAGTTTTCCTATAACTTTCTTTGTCTCACTTTATTTTTTATTAAAACAGAAACATGAATTACAACATTTTTGTATTGCACTGCCATCATTTATGTGTATATGCTTCTTGGTCAAAGATCTAAGCCATGTAACCTGTGTAAAATCAATCATATTAAAATATGTCTCTCTTCCTCTTGAGATGTAATTTACATAACTCATCAATTGCTTGTATGGAAGAGTCCAGGATGAGATGCATTGAGTGATGACTGTTCTCCAGGATTATGAATTAAGAATTCAGGAAACATTGGCCAACTCTTAATCTCTAAGCATATTCATATAATAGAAATTGTCTACTCCAAAGCAAGCATGTAGAGATTCAGTATAAAACTAAGGAAGTGGAATAATTCAAATGATCTCTTGATTTATGCCTCCAGGGAATTTGTGTCAGTTTATTCAATATAGGTGAAATATAAGGAACTGGATAAATGTGCAAAAATAAAATACTGTAGGAAATGGAGAGAGTGAGTCTACTCTGCTTGCCAGTCTAATAATAAAATTTAACATAAATAGTATGAAGGTATATATTCCTCATTTAAACTTGGCCACTAGAGAAGATTGTTTTCATCAGTGTCAACATGAATGCCACTGAGAGAGAATCACAGCAGCAAAAACTGCTGCAAGAGAAGTGAACAAGAAGCAGAGGGCCTGTGCCCGTGAAATGTTAGCCCTGAGACTGGAAAACAATCACATGAAGTAAAGAAAAGGAATTCATCATTCACAGGGACATATGTGAGCTATTTCTTAAATAGGAATAAAATGATGTTCTGGCAGTGACTGTGTTCCCTATGGATACTGTTATCTTAAATCCATCTAGTTTAACGTTTGTCTTGGATTCTTCTCTTTTTATTAAGAGATTCTTCTCTTTTTATTAAATGTCATTAATAATTACAATTCAAGTAAACTGGGCTGCAAGTGGAAAATACATATGCAATGAAAAGTTTTTACTTAAATGTATAGTTAAACTAAAATAACCATTGCTCTACACAAGATAACTCACAGCTTTCTTTTAAGGGAGTATACAAGACAGCCACTGATAAAGCAAAACATGCTCAGAAACACATAGTTATGTATAGCTAATTCATTCCCATCATGGGTGGTAATAGAAGGGGTATTTGATGCTACTGCTCCTGGACGGACACTTGTTTACTATTCAGTTGTTCTAAGGCTCATGCCATGGTAGATTGCAATGCATAAAACCATCAAGCCATTATTTAAGAGTTAGTAGCAAATATGAGAAAATATATGCTGGGAAAGAGAGGCTGAGCAGGTTATCTGTAAGACATATAATGGTTACTTAACATTCCTGCTTGCGGGGGGGTGGGGGGGAGGTTTGGCATGTCTGATATAAATCTATGATTGTACAATATAATTCCACAACTTTTAAAATTATATTTTAGTTTCTAATCATTTTTCATTTCATAATAAACTCTGAAGAATGAGCTAGAATATGAAAGCATTCCCACTATGAACCAGAACAAGATAAGGATGTCCATTGTCACCACTTCTATTTAACATAGTACTGGAAGTCCTAGCTAGAGCAATCAGGTAAAAGAAAAAAATAAAGGCCATGCTAATCAGGAAAGAGGAGGTCAAACTATCCCTGTTTACTGATGATATGATCTTGTATCTTGATAACTCTAAAGACTCGACCAAAGACTGCTAGTATTGATAAATGAATTCATCATTCTCAGGCTACAAAATTAATGTATACATATTCAATAGAATTTCTATATATTAATTACAGTCAAGCTGAGAGTCATATCAAGAACTCAACACCATTTACAATAGCTGAAAATAAAATAAAATACCTAGCAATAAACTTAACCAAGGAGGTGAAAGATTTCTATAAGGAGAACTACAAACAAATTGATGAAAGAAGTCATAGATACCATAAACAAATGGAAAAACATTCTGTGATCATAGACTAGAAGAATCAACATTGTTAAAATGTTCATACTCTCCAAAGAGATTTATGGATTAAATCCAATTTCCATCAAAATATCAACATCAATTCCACAGATGTATAAATAATAATCGTTAACTTTATATGAAAACAAAAAAGAGCTTGAATGAATAGCTAAAATAATTTTTTTAAATAAATAAATTTATTTTAGTTTAGTTTTATTTGAGAATATCATAGGGGTACAAACATTTCGCTTATATATAGTGCCTTTGCCTTGCCCAAGCTAGAGCTACAAGTGTGCTCTTCCCCATACAGTGCATTCCACATCCATTAGTTGTGAGTTTACCCACCCCCACCCACCCTCTCCCATGTGACCAGCACCCAAAAGTCCCAAAACAGCAAATGCTGGCATGGATGTAGAAAGATTGGAACACTTTTACACTGCTAGTGGGACTGCAAATTAATACAACCCCTGTGGAAAGTAATTTGGAGATATCTCAAAGAGCTAAAAAGAGAAATAACATTTGATCCAGTAGGCATCAACCCAAAGTAAAAGAAGACATTTTAAAAGAAAGACATCCACACTCGAATGTTTATGGCAGCACAATTCACAATTGCAAAGATGTGGAAACAGCCAAAGTACTCTTAAGCACATCTGGAGGCATCACATTACCTGACTTCAAATTATACTACCATAGTAACCAAAACAGCATGTTATTGGTATAAGGGGGACATGGAAACCAATTGAACAGAATAGAAAGCCCAGAAATGAATCCATATAGCTATGACCAACTGAGTTTCAACAAAGCAGACAAAAACATACACTGGGGAAAGAATGCCCTGTTCAATAAACAGTGCTGGGAAACTTGGATTAAAGATTTAAATGAAAAACATGAAACTATAAAAATTCTAGAAGAAAACTTAGGAAAAACTCTTCTGGACATTAGCTTACGCAAAAAAGTTTGTGACTAAGACTCCAAAGGCAAACACAGCAGGAACAAAAATAAATAAATGAGATCTAAACTAAAATGTTTCTGCACATCAAAAGAAATAATGAATGGAGTAAATAGGCAGCCTACAGGATATGGGGGAAGATATTTGTAAACTACACATCTTTCACAAGGCTAATATGCAGAATATGTAAAGAACTCAAACAAATCAGCAAGAAAAAAAACAACTCCATCAAGAAGTGGATGAAAGACATGAATAGATTTTTTTAAATAGAAGATAAATGAATGGCCAACAAATACATGAAAAAATGCTCAACAACCCTAATCATCAGGGTAATGCAAATTAAAACCACAATGAGATATTATCTTCACCTCTCAGAATGGTCTCTATTAAACAATCAAAAAAAAAAACAATAAATGCTGGCATTAATGCAGAAAGGATTGCTTATATCTGTTGGTAGGACTGCAAATTAGTACAATCTCTATGGGTAACAGTGTTGGGTTTCCACAAAGAAGATCTCAACCTACAATTTGATCCAGCAATCCCATTACTATTTACCCAAAGGAAAAGAAGTCATTATATCAAAAAGAGCCCTGCATTCAAATATTTATTGTAGCACAATTCATGATTGCAAAGGTATAGAATCAACATAAATGTCCATCAACATGAGTAGGGGAGGAATTTTCAGAGAGCTGAATACTAGAATGGATAGGTTATTATTTAGAGGAGGTAGGGGTATGGAAGAAGATATCAGTGACGTCAAAGATAAATTGACCTATTTCTAGGGAATACTTGTGTCATGCCAGTGCTTGGTTTACTTGTGGAGAAAATTTGCATTTTCAAATCATTTATAAATGCAAATGATCAAATTACTAAATTAGCTTCTGATACTATTGTTTTCTCTCATCTTTCCCTTCTGAGAGCACCATTAATGCAAGTCACATTATTGGACTGAGAAATGAAGGAGTAGAGCTGAAACACAACTTTCTCCCCAGGGTAAGGAGTACGGTATTCAGAATGCACAAAACCTCCAAGTTTTCTTTTTTCCCATATCTTCTTCCCTACTCCCAGTGCTCACATATATTCAAGTTCTTTAAAAAGTCACCTTCTTAGAATTGATTATTTGATTCTTCCCAGTTACACTGATGTTGGTGTAGAAAGCTAACAAAGATATTTTAAACAAGCAGAGAGTTGTGCTGATAGCCAGGTGTCTAGGGATTTATTATATTATTATGAACATCTTTAATATTGAAACTCCATGGTCAAGGTCCCTTTATTTTTAATCCTGAAAGCATTTTTAAAATCATGCTGACTGAAAGGTAAACACAATTGGCTTAGTTACAATTGTCCTGTCATGCACAGCCCTATTACATGGTATATTGCAATGGGAATTTCATCCCTAAATCTAAAATGCCCAACTGACAATTTTGGGTTACATAGTTATCTTTGAGTACAGATTCCTATAGGATCAAATTTACACAATAATGTAATATATACAGTGTGCCTTTTCTAATTTAGTCTAAAGTGGACCATGAGAGGGCAGTATATTCATAGCTAGCTTTAGAGAGCCAGGGCCATCTATTTAGAGAGGGTTAGGGAACTCATTCTAATTCCGTTTCTTGTTTTCCTACAAAATGAGAAATATCAATTTTTTATATATACATTCTTGAATTTATTCACCCATGTATTCAATAAATATTTATGAAGCACATACTATATTGCAGGAATTGTGAAAACTAAGAAGGATACGTCAGTGAACAAAATAGACAGCAGATAGGTCTCTTACTCTTGTGGATTTCACAAACATCACAGAATAATTGCATATATAATTACAAATTGTAATAATCTACCTATGTAATATAATTGAAGGAAATGAGGAGAACTTAGATTTTATTTAGACTCTGTCACTAGTGAGACTCTGCATCAAAAAATGAAAAAAATATCTACTTGAATAAATTTATGTACAAAGTTGTCTTGTGTGTGTTCTTTGTGCTGGTAACTGTTATAGCCACTAGGGTTAGAATAGCAAAACAGTCCCTAACTTAAAGTATTACATTTCACTGAGGGACATTGATCATTAAAAAGAAAGCACACAAATAATGCAAATTTCAAATAATAATAAGCACTATAAAGAAAATTAAAGTAGGTTAAAAGATAGAGATTTGTGTGGGAAGAGCCTATTGTATATAAAGAGATCAGAGAAGTCTTCTTAGAGAACATATTGTTTGCAAAGAAATTTGAATGAAGTGAGCAAGTCAATAGATTTCAGGGGCAGTGCATTCTCAGGAGATAGAACAACAAACATAAAGTCCTTGAAGCTGGTCTGAACTAACAGTGTTAGAAAAGCTTCATGAAGGCCAGTGTGGCTGCAAGAAGGGCTGAGGGGAGATGAGTTTAGAGGGGCAGGCAGAAGGTCTGTAAATCTAGGGTAAAGTGTTCCTTTTTATTCTTAGGGTAACAGAAAGTTTTTGTAAATTTTTGATCCTTGTGCGATGATACGTTCTCATTTATATGAACTCACATCTTACTCTGGTTGTTCCACAGCACAGCAATGGGAGGAAAAACAGTTGGGAGGTTCTTTTAACAAACCAGGTGAGAGAACCTGTTAGCTTGATGAAGAAGGGAAAGGTGCAGGTGAAAAAATGTGGTCAGATTTGTGAAATATTTTTCTAGTAAAGCTCACAGGAATTGCTAGCGCCTTGAGATGTGGAGAGGGATAAGCCAATAGCAGATTCCCATGTTTTTAGCTTAAAAATTGTCTAAATTATGGTGTTACATATTAAATTGAGGGACACAACTATTTCATGGAAATGCTACATAGAGAATCATGAATTTCATTTTGCACCCAAACAGCTACATTTAATTGGAGAATCACACAATTCTATTTTCTGATTCTCCTTTAAAGACATACTGTTTATCTCAAATGGGACCATCCTATTGCCCAGCAATCCTACTATTCAAAATTTTACTGTACTTCCTGATTATTACTACTCCTGTCTTTTTTTTAAAAAAAATATTATATCTGTTTTCTTCTCAAACTTCCAGCACCCCTTTCCTACTCCTCAACCTCAGCAATTATTTGTCTTCTATTTTTTTCTTAGAAATTTAAAGCAAAGAAAAATAATTTCATTATTTTTCTGCTAGCAAAACTATAAACCAACCTGCTTTGTTCTAAGAGTTTCTGACTTTATTTCATTGCATTGGAGAAAATGTCACTTATCTTAATAAAAGACAGCACCTCTACTTATTCTCTGAATATCTTCCATCTTGAAACTTTCAGACTTTTGTTTTTGGTCAAATTATCATTCCTTCTCTCTGCAACCTTATTTTTTTCCTCTTTACAGAATTTTTCCCAATGAGTTTGCAAGCAACATCTATCTCCTTCATTTAAAAGAAAAAAAAATAAGTAAAACATTTACTTAAATGTAATTTTCTGCCATTTGTCATCTTTTTCTCTTTGATGACCTTCATTGCAAATCTTCCTGAAAGCTATTTTGTAATTGCTGTATCTACTTCCTCATCATCAACTCTAGTCCACAACTCCAATCTGTCTTTTGTTGCAACCACTTAACCAAACTGTTGTTGTCAAGGTTATCAGAAATTTCCAACATCCCATATCCTATGCTTATATTTTCTTTTTTCTTTTTTTCTTATGTTTTTAAAGCACTCAGCACATTTCCTTCAATTCAGTACTCAATCCTTTTTAAACACTCATGCTTATTCAATCTTATGTGACCATATAGGATCCTGATTTTTTCTTACCTCACTGGTCACCTCTTTTCAATTACTCCTACTAGGTTTTGCCAGTATCCTAAATTATGAAGCTCCAAAGCCTTCATACTTGACCTTATTCTCATCTTTCCCTGTATACCTGATGGGGGTGGGAAACCTGAGACCTTCTGAGTGTAAGATTATTCTTTTTTAAGCATCAAAGGAGGCAAGAAAAGCTTCATCTTTCTCTGCTGTATCCCTTTTTTTTTTTTTTTTTTTTGAGACAGAGTCTCGCTTTGTTGTCCAGGCTAGAGTGAGTGCCATGGCGTCAGCCGAGCTAACAGCAACCTCAAACTCCTGGGCTCGAGAGATCCTTCTGCCTCAGCCTCCCGAGTAGCTGGGACTACAGGCATGCGCCACCATGCCTGGCTAATTTTTTTATATACATATCAGTTGGCCAATTAATTTCTTTCTATTTATAGTAGAGACGGGGTCTAGCTCTTGCTCAGGCTGGTTTTGAACTCCTGACCTTGAGCAATCCACCCGCCTCGGCCTCCCAGAGAGCTAGGATTACAGGCGTGAGCCACCGCGCCCGGCCTGTATCCCTTTTAATAAAAGGATTTGTTCTGTAAAATTTGGATTCAGTCAAAAGGTCACATTCAAGGATCCAGAAGGCCACATGTGGCTCCAAGGCCACAGGTTCCCCAGGTTCTCCCTTAACCTCTAGAATCATATAATCAGCTGCCAATCAGCATCTTTCCTTAAATGTAAAACAAGCATTTCAACATTAACATATACAAAATCAACCTCTCCAACTGCATCTTATCCACTCCACCTCCATTCTACTAATTGCTCAAATTAAAAACCAAGGGGACCATCCTTGCTTCATCTCTTCCTTCACCTTCATAATCTAATTCCACAGCAATATCTTTACTATTACCAATCTATTCATTTATCTCTCTCTCCTCTGCTAACCCTCAGATTGAAATCACCCTCATCTTCCACCTGAACTATTGCACTTGCCTCTAAACTAAGTTTGCTTACATTCCCTCTTAACACTTTCGAACTTACTGCTCATGTAGCAATCTAATATTTCCCCTTATATAAATCAAATCTAATATTATACTTAAGACTCTTGGTTATCTCCTTATTTCATCTTTATTTATAGAATAAAGTCCATACTCTGCGAATTGCCCACTTTAGCTTCTATAGCCTACCCTCTGTATCCATGGGCATCCCTAGATTCAACCACCTATGGATCAAAAATATTAACAAAAAAAAAAAAAAAAGAAGAAGAAGAAGTTCTACAAAGTTCCAAAAAGCAAAACTTGAACTTACCATATACATGTACTACATCCAGTCCACACAAATGAAGTGATGTGTAGGCATTGTATCAGGTGTTATAAGTAATCTAGCGATGGTTTAGAGTATGTCAGAGGATGTGTGGGAGTGATATGCAAATACTATGCCATTCTCCATTAATAGCCATATAGTTTCCTATCCTAAAAAATTTTAACTCCAGCTATATGGGTCCCTTATTCCAGACTTTGAATTTGTATGAACTCTACTTCTTCAGTTCCCACTGCCGTAGGAGTAGAGGCTGCCCCTGCAGTAAATATCCCTATGTTAATATAGCAATTACTTTTTGCCTTTAGTCTTCTACCACATGATTAACCAATTTCAAAATGAAATTTATAATTATTAAAATAATTGGCACATTTTCTGTTTTCCTGACTGTACCAAACTGATAAGAACAATAAGCTCCAATGGTCTTTTTGTATTTTTGTACCATGAAGCACCCTTATACCTTCATCGGGGATTTTTGCCTCAGGCTTCATATTTCAATTCTTAGTAGAATTCAGGTTTCAGCTGGAATATCACTGCCTAAGCAAAGACGTCCCTGGTGACCCAGTTTAATGTATCCTTCACCACTCCCTGCCAGTCTAAATGACATCACTTTGTTTTATTCTGTTTATTGCCTTTATGAATTCATAAAATTGACATTCTTTCATGTACATATTTGTTTATCTCTCCTTCAATAAAATGTAAGTTGCATAAGAGCATTTTAAGTTCCTAACGCTGTGCCTGCTACTTAGTAGGTAATCAATAAACATTTGCTGAATCAATGAGTAATGAGGGATTAAATTCTGAACAATGTGGTATGACTGATAATATTTGTTTTTATAAGATCAATTAATGATGTTTTTATTAAATGGAATCCTTTAAATTTGGCTTTTAAAATAAATAAAATTATCATGAATAGGATCACATAACAAAGGGAAATAAATTAAGGCATAAAATGCATGTGTTTATTAAGTGTAAGTATTGGATCTGATCATTTTGATGAGTGGCAGAAAAAAACATTTTAATTCTGGATAATTTTATTTAACAAACATTTATTTTGTACTAACTAAATGTTAGGCTCTGTTCTAAGTAAGCACTTATATTTATTATATTTATATTTTATATTTGATTCTTTTAAAAATAATTTTCTACTCTCTACCTAGTTTCTTCATATACTCACTTATCATGTCCATTTTAAAAAACAAAAATCTTTGAAAGTATTTAAAATAGCTGAGTTAAAGTCTTGGTCCATGACTTTTATCCACTCAGACTGTGTTTATATTGATTTTTTCCTCTTGATTATGAGTCAATATTTTTATTTTCATGTGTAGTATTTTTTTACAATATGCTGTACATTATGTATGCCATTTTATTAAGATTCTAGATTTTGTTGCCTTCTAATAAACTAACCGTTGTGTTGGAAAGCACTTAAGTTACCTACATATGCTGATTCTCTCAAGGCTTAGTGTTAACCTTTTTTAATGTGGGTTTATAGTAGTAGTTAGTCTGAAAATATTTCTAGGAACTGAGTCCATTTCTTTTTAGGAATAAGAGGATGAGAATAAAAATATAGCAAACAGTGGGGGATATTTTACTAAATTTGGTGAAGGTCTTTGTTATATAAAAAGTAATGTGATGTTTCAAAACTATCAGAAAAAAATAGTTGACAACACTTGGAGAATATTTGGATTCAGGGAATACGGAGAGATTCATCACTTCATTGTGATGAAAGAGGATCTCATCATGTGCCTTCCCTCCACTTTCCCAATATCTGAAAGATCTGTGAGAAGCAATGCACCTGCAACTAGTATCATTTTTCCATAGTACCTGCGTTAAAAAAAGAGTGATTCATGCTGCCTAACAAATTAAACTCATTATTTTATTGGCAAAACAAAGCAGTTTCATTTTTTGCTCCCAGAACAGATCTAGATAAAGTTAGTAGAGTATGGCTAGGAAGGACAATTCTCCCCGAAGTCACTGAAGGATCCCAGGTGATGTAGATTCCTTTTTCTTGTAGATGGGGCCTTCCTTTTTAAGGCAGGATGGAGTAATAGGAACCAGATTTGCATGATTGCCTGAAACAAATAAAATAAGTGGACAAAACACATGAAACAAAGGTTTTCAAGTATTATACATCAAGCAACACATGAAAGTTATTTCTGAGATAGAGAAAATAAACAAAGTAAGCCAAATTAATGCCCCAAATTACTGCCTAGAGAGAGTTTGCAAGTTGCAGGTCTGAGGGGGAACCCCGGAGGATCCTAGTGATCTTACGCAGTTGAGCAAAAGCAGCTGGGATTCTGGGGAAACTAAGACAGCTAGAGTTTTCAGGGAAGAAGAGCTTTGGCTATCAGCCTCCTCAGTGCTTTAATTGAGTTCTAATCAGTGAGTGTATACAATGAAAGTAACTGAGGCTGGAGAAAGAACCGCCTGAAACAAACAGAAGGCACAATTCTCAGAGTTTGTACATAGCTAGTTACCGCCTATTTTTCCACAAGTCCTTGAGTAAAAACCTCATAGTCTATGAAGCTCCTTTTAAATTGTATTGGAAATAATCAAACTTTGTTGTGGGTCTACTAAGCAAGAAGCACTTTACTATCTCTATCAGTTCTTATAGTCAGTCATTCCGTGTGGTTAGAAATATTCCAATTTATACATTAAAAATCTGGGGCTCAAAGAGGGAAGTAATTTGCCAAAATCATATGAGTAGATAGTTTCCAACAATGGGTTTTTAACTAAGGATTTTGAAGTGCAGTGTCTAGTGGCAGAGAACCACATGGTGTTGGTTTTTATGTTCTTGTTGATTATTTTTTTTTCAAGTAAGAAAATTCAACTGATCATGGGAGATAGCTTTATTCCTTCTCTTTTTTGTTTTAAATTTTAATGTCAAATTTCAGCTGAAATGTTCCATATTATATAAAAAATGAAGAATCTTCATAGGACAACTGAACCAAATACACTTTAAATAAAAGTCTGTTCTTATAATTCATAGAAAACGTGAGTGTATTGAATACATAATTGCAGACAGAGAGTCACAAACGATCAATGAGAAGCATTAAATTGTAATTATAGTACTTTATATGACCAACCAGAAATTGTGTTGGTAATTTACCCAAAAGTAATATATACAAGGGGTTTTTTGGTATTCAGGCAAGGGGAGTAGAAAGATCATCATCAAAGATAATGGCTTTGAGTTAATAAGCCTAAAAAAATTCTATTTCCAACATTATATGAATGCAGTTTAACAACCAAGTACCTTGCATGTTGAATCAGTCAATTGTTTCAGTAAAGTACTATTTGAAATAACGTAGTTTTATTTGAAAAGTCCCTCCTATTGATTTTCTCATCCAGAAGATAATATTTACCTGAACACCCTAAAGGGGAGAAAGAACAGCAATATTCTGAAAATGACCCTGTACAGACTTTGAATCACAAGTCTCAGATTACTTTTAAAAATAAAAGCAAATTTGTCTTCATATGGTCATCAGTCAACATTTATTTACTGTCTACTATGCATTGGGCATAAAGTAAAACCTTAGGGATACCTAAATAAAACATGATTTAGTCTTTGTTTTTGAGGATTTCATAGTGTGATTGAGGCAGCAAACAGAGAAATCATGAGAGATATGAGATAAAATGCATTTAGATGAACACTGTATGTTCAAATGTGCTGTGGTGGATTTAGCCTCTTTGCTCTTAAAGAACTACACACCATGTTTCTCCACTCTGCTCTTTTCCTGGGAGGCTGAACTTTATAGACTATATGAATAGGAGTCACTAGCAGGAGATAGAAGGACAGCAGGTAATTTTAGTTAATGTTTTTATTCCCCCTGTCTCTTTCCTGCTGAGTTGCTGCAGAATTGGCTGTGCTATGGCCTACTCTACACTACTGTTGTCTCATGGACTCAATAACAGTGCATGGTTCCTTTAGGCCTCAGGGTGGTAAGGGTGACTCACTAAAGCTAGTGCTATAGCATTGTACTGTACCTTTTTAGCTTCCTGGAATCATATCCACACTATTATAAATGGTTGCTCTACTAAACTCTCCTCAGTTATCGAGTATCAGTGTGCTGTTTCCTGCTGGGACCCTAATAATGTAGGCATGTACAAAGTGCCAAGGGCAAATACATGAGACACATAAATGAGGACCTAGCACTTTCTGGGGAGTCAAGCACATCTAAAAAAATCCTTCCAGAGACTATAAATGAACTAATTCTGAAAATTTGAGAGTATCTTAGTTGTGTACAAGGTCAAAATGCACCGAATTGCATAGGTTGTCGGAGGAAAGGTAATTTGTGAAAATGAAAGATGGTGGAAAGTTTATTGCCAGTTACTAATAGTGTATTTAAAACATAATGAACCGCACTCGCACTATCACATTATAAGAAACAAGTTCTATAAATCTGCAAGACTTTATTACAGATATTGTTGAGCATCATTTTTCCAATTGCTCTTTTAAAATAAAATCAATACTAAGATAAGAATTCAATATTAGACCCAAATTTCATGTTGAAATAAAGTAATTCTTTATCACCCAAGTTCAACTATTTTGCCAAGAATGATGCTTATTAGGGAAAAAAAGCAGTAACTCAATTTACCCATTTTTATGCTTTTCCTCTACTTTTCTATAAAGGAGACTCTTGGTATCACTTTTATGACAGGAAACCTGAAAATGATTTGTAGTAATCATTTAAAAGAATTTTTACCATCTTCTGAATTTCAGGAAAGAGATCTTTTAAAAAGGCAGAGTACAGATAAAGCTATCTTTTAGCAAGTTAGATATTTGTGAATATGGATTAACATAAAAGATAAATTAGAAGGTGATTATTATGGTAGTACCATCTGACACATGCTCACTAAGGCTGGATGGGGGTTCAGAGAATTGGCTGCTATAGTTAGCTCCAGAAGGGTACTAATTTAGGACCAGTGTGGGACAGAGTGAAAATATGTCAATGCTGATTTTAAAAATAGCCTTAACTGACATTTTCAGCAAAACAGGGCACATTTGGGGTCAGTTAACATTAAGGGATATGACAGATGGAAAAATATTGGTCAGAGGGCATGAACACTGGGTCTAATCTAAGAGAGGGGATTATTCTCTAAGGAGGTAAGTAAGCTGCCTTAGTCATGGTCAACATACTGGGGGTGCAGAATAAGACACTGCCCTGTTGAGGGATGGGAGTGGGGAGCTGGACTAAGTCATAGACAAGAAAATCTCTTAGGTCCAAGGAACAAGATAAATAAAAGCCCAATATATCTGGTCTAATATGGAGGTGAGGAAGAATAGGATATGGAGTGGTAAAAACTAGTTCAGTTTGAAAGGCCAGACTGTTCTCCAGGACCCAGTCCTGAATAACTGGAGATTAGCTTTGGTCGTCAGCAAAGGAGAGGGTGGGGAATCAGTGTGTGAGTACGTTGGAGGCAGTAGTCACCAGACTGGAAAATGAGGCAGAGATTACAAGAGGATGCTATGGAAATACCTTTTGCTCCTGTTGTATGGGACCCAAGAACTGAGATAAGCCCAAGGATACGAGTAGGAGATGAGATGTATTACAGGGCAGTAAATGCCACTGGTAAGGAGATACTCTCATGTATTTGCAGACAAGTGTACCTATCCTCTGATAGAAATGCCTTTTTAGTATTTGGCACAATGGCAGGATAGTAAGTTTTATTTAAATGCTATTCTGTAAGGCAGTGGTTTTGAACTCTTTAGGATGGGTGGGAGATTTAACAAAAGTGTCCAATGAGTAGATGAACAATGGTGACAACAAATTGCCTTCCTGAGAAGTAGTCTTGTTTATTTCTTGTGTAGGTGACTTGGCCCCACAATTTGGGTCTTCTCATTCTGGACACAGAATGTCTGAAAATTACTTCTAAAACAATCACATATCTATTTTTAAAGAAATGTGAAAGATTTCAACAACAGCAAAATCATTAGTTGAAATGACTGACTCTGAAATAAAGCAAGTAATGTAGAAATGGACAAACTGCTTTTCTAAACATAAGCAAACATAGTCAAAGTAAATGACAAATGACAGCTATTCACAAATTGTTTATGATACACATTGTGAATTTCACCCCACCTTATCAAATGCTTTTGAGTCTGTGTGAATGAAGGAAATATTGTAGTTCTGGTAGGATTCATATACTCACCTTCCTTTCAGCAGTCTTCTATCCCTCACATTGTAACCAGTGTCATCTGCTTCTGTATGGTGACTCATTCTATGAGCGTCCTTATACTAATTGCAGAGGATTCTCAGTCTGTCTGTTTAAAACCAATGAAGTTTCATACTTTGAATAATTTTTAACAATGTACAGATTCTTTGGCAATGCTTTCATAGTTCCAGATATCTCTGTCATAGTGTGTCTGTCTGAATATTTTGAAGGAATTGGCACATTCTATTTAATATTTAGACTATCCATTGTGTAGATATCAGATGATAATTCTTCTATGTTATATATTCTATGTTCTGTTTTTGCCTTAAGATAGAAAGTGTGTTATCTCAAACATGTTATCCTATCTCTGGAAGTCTCAGTTTCCAGATCTGTATAATGGGTCAATAATTTTATTTACCTATGTGTTGATATGCAGATAACATTAGAATAAGTCATTAGAAAGAATATCATAACCCATAGAAAGTGAAGAATTAATATTAGCTGTTATTATTGTTCTATATATTAGCAATTTTGTCTGTATTTTTGTATAACATCTAGGACATTTATTATTGTTTGATACTTTAATGTTTATGTGTATGCTACATATTTTTTGTATAGACAGAGAACAAGGGAAATAATATACCAAGCAGTAACTATGCATCAACTATATATAGTAAGATAATTTCATTGAAGTCTTGGACTCTCTCTATAGACAATATATGTTATATTTATAAGCACTTATTTGCTACGTCCATTCTAAGTATTTCATGTATATTATTATCACATTTAATTTGCACAATAAAATGTGAGACAGGTGCTATTATTATACCACATTTATACCTTAGGAAGCTGAATTGCAAATCAATAAAGTAACTAGACCAAAGTCACAGAGCTAGTTAGAAATATAACTCCCCTTTAAATCATGGTGTATTTGCTCCAAAGCTCACACTCTTAAAAATGGGAGCCTGGGTAATTTTTAAAATAATATTTTAGTGCATATAAGTTCTTTCATAGGCTACTGAGTCCCTTTAGAATGTGTTTTATTTTACTGACTGAGAGATACATAGAGTTTTTCATACATTGCCCCACCTCTACTTTGTCCCTCATTTCTACATCCCTATGGATGATTCAGGAGACTTTCAGCTAGAATTGAACCATTTCTGGTAGTCAAATCTGCCATTAACTCAGTTATATCAGCTAAACTTCCTCAAAGTCACTTCACTGAATAATAAGCCAGTGCTTTCTCCTGATAACTTAAATGCATTATTTTAATAAACTAGGCATTTTTCAACTTCATTTGAAAATGACATTTTTTGTCTTGTTGACACAAGCTCCAGAACAGTTTGTATTTTTGTTTTTTCTTCTCTTAATCTGAAAAGTTAAATTTCATTGGCAAATTGTTCAACCTCAATCTTAAGCAAGGTCTTTGAAGTATGTCTAACCTCTACTCATGATAATAAACTTGAATAGTTGTGAAATTATCATATACTTGATTAATGAAATACCGTTTTCACAACTCTAAAATAATCTAAACAATTTCAAATTAGGAAAATATGTTGATAATTGTTCAAGAATAACTATACTTGATATACTCCATTCTTTATAAATAGGGTATGGAAGGTACCTTTAAGTATCTCTCAATGATCGTCACCTCCTGATATGTCCTCTCTCATTAAGTGTGGGGTGGACTTATGGCTCACTTTTTACAAAGAGAATATAGCAGTGGTGATAAGAAATCACTCCCAAGCTCAGCTTATAAAATGGCAATAGTTTCCACCTTGAGTATTCTCTCTGTCTCTGTTCTTCTGCTTTAGGAAAAAAACCAGCTGCCTTTTGTGAGGTGGTTCTGTGGAGAGACCTACAGGGTGAGGGAATGAAGTCCTTCTGACAATCACTTTAGTGTGCTCAGAAGTGGTTTTCTTGCCAAAGGAAAGTCATATTGAAGATGAAACCTTTTAAGAGACTGAGTCAGGGACTACCAAGTAAGCTGTGCCTGGATGCCTGACTCTACAGAAGCTGTTATTTAAAGCTGCTGTGTTTCAGGGTACTATGTTATACAGCCATAGGTAACAAACATAAAGATATTTAAAAGAGTAATGCAGTTGCATTGTGTTTTTCACAACAGCCAGATGATACTGTTGCGGCAAAGGGAAAACTTCCCATTCACCCTCAGAAGGTTTGCTGAATAATCAACTCAGAAGAAAGCAGACTGGTCAGAGAAAAGCTTGTTTATTTTAATGTGTGTACATAGGAACCTTCAGAATGAAAACTCAAAGATACAGAGCTAATTGTCCATTTTTATGCAAAGCACGGACAACTGTGTAGAAATATGATTAGATAAATGACTATTCTCTAATGCTAGCAGACTGAGTGGGGAAACCCAGCAAGGACTCTCTGTTCAGATTCTTCTTGGCCTCTCTGAGCAAGTATTCCTTCTTTCTGGGTCTGGAACAGAGCCCTCTCCTGAATAGAGGTCTTATGGCCTACAGTCAAACAAGGTAGGTCAAATAATTGCTTTATGGTTAGTTTTTACAGAGAATAATTTTAGGTTTAATGGCCGGCTTTTTGGAAAAGGGGTACTGGCTTTTATGACTTGTCTTGGGGAAGAGGAATTCTAGTTTCTATGGCTAGCCTCAGAGAAGAATGGGGCTGAGAGACAGGAGGACAAGGAAAGGCCAGAAATGAACTTTTGTTTCTGAGGACTTCGTTTTATGGAACTGTTTTCTGAGCCTCGTCAATATCCAGTCCCCTTGTCAGAGTTCTTTTGTTTATCTTTTAGGCAGAAATTATGAGTCAGTCTGGTATCAAAGAAGGGATATTGGTCTTGGAGTCAAAAACTCATAGAGTTGACTTTTGGCTCTCACATCTGCCTTTAATAACATTGGGCAAGCTATTTCACTTCTTGAACTTTGATTTATTCATTAGTGAAATAAGGAGTTTTGACTACACATATTTAAGAATTCTCATATTCTATTGCAAATCCTTTTTTAATATCCACTATGGTCTCATTGCCTTATTTCCTAAGATGCCAGTGAAATAAAAGTAACAGTTCTTAAATTCTGTCAAAAGTTTTGTGGAGTGGAAAGTAGAGTAACAATATGACATCTAACAAAATACCTAACAATATGTCATTACTAGTTTGTAAATTTTGAAGGGATATATAATTGAAGAAATGGCTTGTACTGGGTTTTGTAGCATAATGTAAATTTGAAATGCTAAAAGGAAAACATGAAGGAAAGTCATTTTAAAAGAATGGCACCAATGTGAAGGCACAGAGGTGAAAATTTATATGGGGATATTCATAGAGCACTGAGATAAAGGAGGAAATCATGAAGATAAATAAGTTATTCATCTTTGCCCAAAATTTTAGTGAATATGGCATTGCCCATTCACACTTACAATTCTGAAGACAAGCCATTAGCCAAAGGATGGGATGGGACAAAGTAAATTGGAATATGAATTGGCATTGCACAAATTTATAATGAAATATAATAATTGGCTATGTCAAATTCTATCTATAGAGTTGACAGCTAAAAATGCAGAAATATCAGAGTAATATTATAATTTTAGAGTATCCAATCATTTAACTTCCTTTTTTTAAAGAGACTTCAGATTATGATATAATACGAGGCATACCTGGACAGATAAGTGTCTTGCTGATACGTTTTGTAAGAGATGCTACTTATCAGGTTTCATTCATGCAGGGCACAATAATACATGTTTAGAAAAAGTATACCTTATTCAAGTATCTATAGTAACCCATTGAGGAGTTATTTCATGTAGGATTTTTGACAACTAGAGGATATATTGTTAGTAATGGAGCCAAAACTGTGGAATTAGGATTGCGTGCCCTGTTGAACACATGAATATAGGTATACACAATATAAAATTTAAAAACTGTTTTTTTCTCACTAAATAATTGGTGGGGAATTATAATAAGAGTGGCTAAAAGTATTTTTCATCTGGTAAGGTCTGAATTCTTCTTTTGCATATTTTTAATCCTGTGTATTTTACACTCCATTCATATTGAGTATTCATACTCACCCAGAATATTCTCATTTATACTCCATCCAGGTTGGATGGGTGGATGTTGGGTGGATCACTTCCTTGTATCAGAACCTGTAGTTCAATGTCTGCATAACCAATTGCTCCAAGTGAGCCTTGAGCACTTCCTTTGTCAATTTGATATGTATGAAGTTTTGACTGACAGTTTACTTATTATTTCAGGAACAAAGCCTGTGTACTTTCTCCACGTAGTTGCACTGCTCTGTAAACTTAGTTCTCTCTCTAACTATGTCGAGCCTTCTCTATAGAAGAAGTTTATCTGAAAGCAGATTCTTTCATTCATTGGCTCAAAGTATAAAATTAAGATCCTCATACAAATTTAAAATGGACAGATGCCAAAGACTTTATTTAATTCTCTAATAAGAGAACCAGTAAGATATAACAATTGGTTCAAAGGAAAATTCAAATGTGTGCGTACACACACACACACACACACACACACACACACACAGTTGTCATCATGAATACTGAATGAAGTATACAAATAGAGGTAAAGCTGGCATCTAGTAATATTTCTTTCCCATTTCAAACTTTTTCACCAATCCTCCTTATCGAACAATGATATCAGTGCCATGGCACTTCTTGTTTACTACCATCAAAATATTAATATCTCTCTAGAAGCAGCAATACACAGAGGTTGTTTCACCCTTTCTTATACACTACAGTATAGGCTACATGATAGTTGTACTTTAGGGACAAGTACATTTCATGACTGTATGTGTGTGTTCTATTGGCTTCCTTGGTAGCAATCACTGCATGGTATTAAAGGGGCTATTCCTCACCAATTTATATGCAGTTTGGAAGTCTTGACATTCTCAGCCTCCCTGTCACATCAGGACTCTCCTAAAGGACATCAAGATTAGAGAAAGCATCTTAGTCATATTGTTCCTGCTTATCTCTTCCCTAATTTTTCTCAATCTTTTCTTTCTTCATGTCATTATCTCTTTTATTCCACTCTGGACCTGACACACTTTGTATAGTTCCTAGTCATTGGTAATGTGCTTGCAGCTTATCACAAATGTGTTGTGGCTCTCCTTTTCAGGAGCAATATTTTGATAAATTGATCTATCAGTAATGAGGCCCAATTATAAAATCTCTACTCTTGGTGTTTCTCTTTCAGTGGATATCCCCACTCGTCATAACCAGTGTCAGGGTTTGGGTCTGCACATGAGTATTCCTAGTTTACTTGGTTGCATATTAGTGGGCTTTTTTTCCATGCAAAAATACTAGTATTTGCTTTCCTTTTAAATTGTAAAAGGATTACAAACAAGCAATGAATAACTATCTCCACAACCCCCAGTGGAGTAAAGGAAGCAGAGGGCCAGAACTAATAAATAACTTACCATGTTAGTTTTTGGCTTGGTCTCCACAATCCTAAACAATTTCTCCAGCTTGCCAGATGGAAATAATTCAACATTGTGTTAATGAGATAAACAGCAAGGGAAGAAAACATGTTTTTTTTTTAAAGGAAGAAAATAAAAATTAGAATAGTCATGTATTTCTTTGAAATAGGGTGATAAATACTTTTATTCCTTCCCATGACATCTGACACAGGCAGAAATCACTGCCAATTAGCCTGAAGTAAAGGAGATTTAAAATATTGACACGTATCAGAAAGCCATGTGCAAAGCCAACATCCTACTGAGCCAAGTTCCTGGTGAATGGTTTTCTTCCTTTGGGGGCTTGCTTTGTCCAAATCAGGTATTACACAGTTTGCTTGGTTATTAGATTGAATGCATCCAGTTAGATTGCTATGAAAGTCATGTCTACGTTTAAATACCCTTTTCTTAGCAGCTGGGGCATTAAAATTTTTTACAAGAGTAGGGTGACATCACTACTTAATTAAAATGCTCTGCATATTCAGATCAATACCCCTTATTAAAAAGGATTTCTCTAATCCTCCCTCCCCCCCAGCATAAAAATAGGAAAGAAGGCTGTCAAAAGGTTTAAGGCAACCACATTAGGGAGAGATGTAATGATAGCTGAAAGAATCACCCCTTTCTACCTAAGCTATTGGATGGAACATATTTTAAAATACCACCCTATCCCTCACTTGCACAAACTGGAGGGAAGATCTAAGAAGTATGGTAACAAAAGACTAGCACATTAATAAATAACCATGTTTTAGAACAAAGGCAAGAGTAGCTATTTCCCCAAAGCCTTAAGATTCAGTCCAAGTCTAGAATGCACGTAAAAATCTTTAATTGCCTCATGTGAATGCACATTTGTACCTGGCATATCAAAAGAATTAAGATAAATATTTCCTTATGAGAGCCCTTGGAGGGAGAAAGATCATGGACACAGCATGCAGAAGAGGATTTTATTTGTAATGGGAAAAGTCCAGTGATATGATTTTGGCTACCTTTGCTCTGCAGTCTTTTCTACTTAAGTGGAAAGGGTGAGCTAATTTGAATACAATTTGGTTTTCATTTTTCTGTTTGCAGCATGAGAGGTTTAATGGAGCAATTTTTTTCCCCCAAGCCAATCTGACCCTCAGTTTTGGCAAGCTATGGTGAAAAAATAGAATGCTGTGAAAGTTACTGGAATAGAATTGCATATGAGATCTTGTTACAGATGGAGAAATATTCTGTATATTTATGGGGAGGAATAGAAAGGGGAAAGGTGAGGAAACTAAAATTGTTTCTGAGGTGGGAGAGGATGTAACTTTTTCATGTCCAGTGAAGTTCATAGATATGAAGTTCATAGATATGAAGAAGAATGCAGAATTAATAAAATCTATGATGATTTTTATTCAGATAAGTAACCAATAGGAGCATGTGTGTGTTTAAATTAAGTTAAATGATGTAAAATCAATTAAAAGTTTCTCCTATCTAGAGACTAGCCTTCTTTGCATAGACATTTGCATGGTTGGACAGTGGAAGTTAGAAAATTGATACTTAAAATTTATCTTGAAATATGATATATTATCATTTAATGAAATACCACACCCACTCAGTAGATTTTCCTAGCAATTAAGAACAAAGTAAATTATTTGCTATGATGATTTGATTTTTTAAATTGGAAGTTAGGTTCCATCTGCTTTCCATTTTCTTTAGCTTTCTACTAGTACAGAGATGTACACTGCCTGAAAATCAGTTTGCCTTAGAACCTGTGAAACTGTGGTTGCATTTTCAGTAACCCAAGATTACAAAGACAAGAAAGATTCTTTAGACAGTGTTCCCCACTGTGAGTTTTTTATTAATTTAGAGGAGATGCTGGTTCTGACTGTCTCCTCTTCAGCAAACAATCCTGGCAACCTGACCAGAAATGTGAAACATTTTCTAAATCTTTGCCTGAGTGCATCTGAGCTAGAAGTATATTTTAGTCAAGCAAATGAGTCTGGAGGACATCCTGGCCACTACAAGGCTTGTCAACTAAATCAGAAATCTGACTCCTCACTGGAAATTGGGATCCTGTGATCAGTCAAATGGGGCCTTTAAGACGGGAAATTGGAGAAGAAATTTTTTTAACCTTAAAATATCCTATAATATGCATTACACAATAACTCTTTAACAATGGTATTTGTAAAGGAACTCTGTACATAATTCTGCCAACCTAACTAATTATTTCTTGCTTTTCTTTTTATTCTTATTTTTTTCTTTTCTATTTATGCTCACTTTCCTATAAGTTTACCCAATTTTGAGGTACCATTATAACATAGATATAATGCTTTAATTAGCTCATTCCACTTCATCTTAATCGCATATCATAATTTACTACTTTAGTCTTTCATTAATAACAATTAGATTGATTTTAATCTGTTATTACTAGTAACAAATATTGTATAAAAATTCCTTTATGATTATAAATCTCTACATAACTCCTTAAGTTAAATCCAAAGGACCACATGCCCATGATAAAATGGATAAATTGCTTTCTAAAAAACTGTATACTGGTTACCAGTAATATTTGATTCTATCAATTTCAAGACAAAGACAAATTTTCCCGTATTCAAACCTTCTCATAGACCTCTTCCAACAACATTATTTCCTGATTATAAAATGTTCAGCTATCAAGTTACTATATTATATTATAGCCTATTAGGAAATTGCTAAATATATTTGACACATAGTAGGAGCTCAATTATTATTTTTTAAATAAAATTAATTTGTAGCCACATAAAATCCTACTTAGCCATTATACTTCTTACTATAGTTTTTATTTTAACTTAAATTTTAAAAAATCAATTACCTTTTATTTTTGAGGTTAACGTTTAGATATGTCAATTCTCAGGAACAGAACCTTCTATCTCTCTTGATTCTAAGGAAAATAGTGAATAGCCTACAATCTTTGTTATTGTTCACAAGGAATAGTCATGCCAAAGTCTGGATAGACCTGATCCTAGAAATAGCAGCCAGAGAAAGCACAAAGGGACAATGGCTCTTTCTGTTCATCTATCAATTGCATACACAACAGCAGAGGAATCTAAAAGAATCCAAGTTACAGAAGGGATCTAATCCATTTATATAGGAAAAATACTTAATACACTGTTTTTGCATTAAGACTTTCCAAATATGCTGTATTTCCCAGGCAATATCTACAACGTGAAAATAGTACAACAATTAGTAATTCTTTGGAAGAAATCACTCAGATTGTAGCTGTGTAAACAAAACCTTTGGCTTAATGACCCACTCTGTGGTTTGTCTTCCACCTGCCTGTTTTGGCAACAGGTTAAGGTTGTCAAGTGTGTTCCACCTGCTTGTGATTATTCACAGACATGTTCTCCCACGCATGCCTTAAGAGGTAAGATGTGCGTAATATAGCTGCACTCAGAAATCTAACTTTTTGAGAAAGAACAAATCTAGAATTTGTTTCTGTTTATTTTTCATTGTAGCAATACTAAGTTATCTTTCTATCACTACTATTTTATCAAGTACATCTAAATATGACTATAACAGAGAGATAAATACTTAGGTAGAAAAAGAGATATTTTTTTTTGGCTTTGCATTTTATTATTTGCTTTTATTTCATTAGAGTCTGGCCTTTCAAAGGAAGGTGGAAATGTTCTTCTCCATTGACCAAAAGGGTTTGGGGAGTAATTTTCACTCACCTGAAGGTGTTCAAAGCCAATGGGCAACATTTCCAGTCAAGCAGGTAATTATAACCAGCTCTAGCTGGGCTTTCCAAATTGAAGGTTGTCGATCTTACATTACCAAAAAAAAAAAAAAAAAAAAAAAATCAGCTATGGACAATTAACAAACGCAGTAGACCAGGCAAAAGTGCAAGCTTCTTCTACACAATTCAGCTGCCAGCACTACTTCGACAGCTATATAATTACATGGACCATAAATTACACTTGGTAATCACCTTGTTTATAATTTCATTCCCTGTAAATTAGTAGTGTAATGAAATGAGATTTCATAACCTCCAGATGCATAGTGAGCTTCTCTCTAGAGACTCTGGTGATGGCTGAGAGGAAACCCCTTCCCAAGGAATGAGATTCTGGGGGGCTGCTCGTTGCTGCTTATGCCATTGGCAAGTGATCTGATACTGGAAGCTTTGGAATGCCAGAGTGATATTCAAGCAGCTCCAGGTTGGAAGCTGAGTGATACTCCAGCAGCTGTGAGATTCATGGCACACTGTTTGAAAGAAACCTTTGCTTTTTTGAATTTCATATACAACAGCTCTTATCAACATTTGCATGTTATATAATGTTTTCACATAGAGATTGCTCAAAAGTCTATCTTAAAAGTGGTAATAAGGGGCAAAGTTTCCATTTAAAGGGTATATAATTCACTGTGGGCAAGCAGGTGATCTATTTTTACCAGTGTGATATAGTAATGGAGCGATGAGAGAGAAATATTACCAAATTCCTAAGGTTATTTTTTTTCCTCCATATGGAGAAATATTTTTTTTGAAAATCCTTTGTATCATGCTCAGTTACCATGAAAGAGAAAGAAATAAGAATGGAAATAATAAAAAATGCTGGTTTTCTTTGCTCTAGGGTTTTCCCCAGTAACCTGACTTCTGAGACACACTCTCTACTATTTAATAATAAAGCAATGACAAATTATACTTTTTAGAATCAATAGCATACAATTGGGAATTATACATTTTTAAGAAAAAGAAGAACAAATGAACAGTTGATAATTTCTGTCTTATATTCCAAAGCCCAAACAAGTTATTTTCAAGAGATTTATTAGAGCTTGAGTCATTACTGCAACAAGAATTGTGCTGCAAGGAAAAATACAAATTATTTGTCACTGCTTCTAACAGAGCTGGGAGGGGGAAAAGCATGAATCTAGAAGCTTTAATTACCTGCAGAAATGTGAGTTGGTTATGCAGTGCCTATTTTAATTACCATCTGATTAAAATTAATCCTAGTTAGGAAAAGAGAAAGTGGAATAAGGAAACTGCAGTTTGAAGGTTAATGTTCCAAATGCCACCAAATGCAGACAAGTAAAGGACAGAAGGTCTGGATGAAAGGCACTTACTGCGAGTGACTATCTGAAATGTGAAATATGTATTTAAATATTTGTTGTTTTGACAAATGCTTTCATATTTTCTGAACTTCTGTAAAAGTTGTATCCATCATCTTTCCACAATAGGCATCTAGATATGACATTTCCCACTGTTAGAAACATTCCAGGTGAAATAAATTTATTCCAAGGTACTAGAGATGTACCTGGGACTTTTACCGTAATTCTCAGTGGCTGTTTCCTTCAATGACAAACCTAGAATGTAGAATTTATTTTTTGATCATTCCATGTGTGATATTTGCAGTAATTTTTTTTGGGATATGGAGAACACAAAGAAAAATTATGTTCTAGAAATTGACTATTAGAAACTTCTTCGAAAGTCATGACAAATGCCCTTAAGATGAGGTTTATGCGTAGTGTTTTGTGTGTGTTTGCATATGTATGTGTTTCCTCATACCACCTGCCTTGACAGCAAGCATCAGACAAACCTGGGGACATCATTAATAAGTTAAAGATTTCCTTGTCAATAATGAGACCTTAAAAACCATCCAGGACCTATACAGGTAATTAACAACTGCCTAGCCATCAATAGGACTTAAACTTTGAGTTGGTTTTACATGTAACATGATAGATTTATACTCAAACAACTGTCCTCAGTTAACAGTCTCTCTTTTTGAAGCCATTATAATTGAGACTTAATAATTACACATAGTAGGTAAAGTGTGACATTCCAAAGCATGTATACATAGGAAAATGATCAAATCAGGGTAATTAGCATATACATCAATTTAAACATTTATGATTTTTTGGTGGTGATAACATTCAAAATCCTCTCTTCTAGCTATCTTGAAATATATAGTGTATTGTTATTAGCTATAATCACGCTACTGTGTAAGGAATATCCGGGCTTATTTTTCCTGAATAAGTATAACTTTTTACTTGTTGGCCACCCTCTTCCCATTCCTCCCCTTCCCCTTCTCCTCTCTAGCCTTTGGTAGCTACTATTCTAATCTCTACTTCTATGAGTTCAACTTTTTTAGATTCTACATATGAGTGAGATCATTCAGTATTTGCCTTTCTGTGTCTGGCTTATGTACTTAATATAATGTCTTCCAAGTTCACCCATGTTGCTACAAATGACAGGATTTCATTCTGTTTTATGGCTGAATACGATTCCACTGTGTGTGTATATAGTCAGTTTTATGCATGTGGAGATATATATATATATATATATATATATATGTATATATACATATATATATATATATATATATATATAGAGAGAGAGAGAGAGAGAGAGAGAGAGATTTAGACAGATAGATAGATATCCAGTTTCCCCAGTACAATTTATTGAAGAGACCATCCTTTCTCCAATGCATGTTCTTGGCACATTTGTCAAAATCATTTGGCTGTAAATAAATAGATTTATTTTGGGGTCTTCTATTTCATGTCATTGGTCTGTGTGTCTGTTTTATGTCAGTTCCATGCTGTTTTGGTTACCATACCTTAGTAGTATATTTTAAATTCGGGTAGTGTGATGACTTCAGCTTTGTTCTTTTTGTTCAAGATTGCTTTGGCTATCCAAGGTTTTATCCATTTCCATATGTATTTTAACTGTTTTTTTCTATTTCTGAGAACAACATCACTGATATTTTCATAGGGCTTGCATTGAATCTACAGATCAGTTTAGGTAATATAGACATTTTAACAAGATTAATTCTATAAGAGACTACTATGCACAACTATATGCCAACAAATTGTAAAACCTAGAAGAAATGGGTAAATTCCTGGACACATATAATTTACCAATACTGAATTATGAAGAAATAAAAAACCTGAACAGACAAATAAGGAGTAACAATATTGAAGCAGTAATAAAAATTCTCCCATCAAATAAATCCCCAGAACTGGATGGCTTCATTGCTGAATGCTACCAAACATTTAAAGAAGAACTAATATCAATTCTACCAAAGTATTCCAAAAAATGAATAAAAGAGAATACTTTCAAACTCATTGTACAAAGCCAACATTATTCTTATACTCAACTAGACAAAAACACAGCAAAAAAGAAAACTATAGGCCACTGTCCCTGATAAACATACATGTAAAAATTTTCAACAAAATACTAGCAAACTTAATTCAACAGCATATTATAAAAAGATCATTCACTGTGATGAAGTGGGATTCATCCCAAGAATGCAAGGATAATTCAACATACAGAAATCAATAAACTTGATATATCACATTAACAAAATAAAGAAGAAAATTATGTGATCATTTAAATAGATACAGAAAAAATATTTGATAAAATTCAACATAACAAAAAGCCTTTCAATGAATTGCATTTAGAAGGAACATACCTCAATACAATAAAAGCTATATATGACAAACCCACAGCTAACATTATACTGAATGAGGAAAAGTTGATAGCTTTGTGGGGGGAGGGGGGAAAGGGCATTTATTGAAACCTTAAAATCTGTACCCCCATAATATCCCGAAATAAAAAAAGAAAAAAAAAGTTGATAGCTTTATCTCTAAGATCTGGAACAAGACAAGGAAGCCTACTTTTACCACTTTTATTCAACATAATACTAGAAGCCCTCACCAGAACAATTAGGCAAGAGAAAGAAATAAAGGGCATCAAACTTGGAAACAAAAAGTCAAATTGTCTCTATTTGCAAATGACATGATCAAATATGTGGAAAACCCTAAAGACACCACCAAAAAACTGTTAGAACTAATATATGAATTCAGTGAAATGGCAAGATGCAAAATTAACTTACAAAAATCAGCAGCATTTCTCTATACCAACAGCTAACTATCTGGAAAAGAAACTGAGAAAGCAGTTCCATGTACAATAGCTATAAAAACAATAAAAAACAATAATTAGGAATAAACTTAACCAAGGGGGTGAAAGATCTCTGCAATAGAATCCATAAAATATTGATGAAAGAAATTGAAGAGGACACAAATAAATGGAATGATATCCCATGTTCATGAATTAGAAAGATTAATATTGTTAAAATTACCATTTGCTCTTGATGGAAAGTATTTCTAAGAATACTTTCTGAATTAGCTTAATGGCTAAGAAATAGAATGAATTAACTGATTAACAAAGTGCTTGAAGCTGTAGTTTTGGTTGGCATTGCAGTCATTTAGTTTATTAGACCTAAATGAGAAATGTTTTAATCAATACAAGTTCTATCACTACTATAATAGTAACCAAAACCATAACAGTAGCCAAAACTATAAGTTGTTAACTAAATTTGGTGGTTGAAAGATTTAGAAGTAAATACAAATTCACAAAAACAACCTTATCATATATATTAAAAGATTTTTAAAAATAGCAAAAATAAACTTGAAAAATATTATCTCATAGCAAAAGAATAAACAGATAAAAATTGAAAATAGGCAGTAAGAGTCCACAGGACTCCATTGATCCAGAACCACTAACCCCAGCAGTAACCTCCACCAATTTTACCATCAGACATCAGTACTAGGAAGAGAAAGAGGAAAATTATGAGGGATTTAAGTAATTTGAAAAATATCTTGTATGAGTCATATGAGCAGAGGAGGTGGTGAGGTAGTGGGCCGATATCAAGGGAGTGGAGTTAAAGTATGAGGGAAAGAGGTAGAATATCCTTGTTCATTAAAAAGTGACTTGCTAGAAAATATCATCATTAATAAAATTATCATTTGATCTCCTTCTGACAGGAAGAAAAGTGATGATAATACTAAATATTCCCAATAATTACATAATTAAGAATTAAATATTTATTTTTTAGAATTAATAAAATTAAAACTGAATTTAAACCCTAAAAGTATCTATCATACACATTGGCCCAAATGAAGACGACTGTGAATAAGGAATGACATAGCAAGAGATGGCATAGGTCTTCTTTTATTCCCTTTTACATGGGTTTGGGAGGAAATAGGAATGGATGCCTGGTGGACTTTAATCTTAGAATCATATTAAAATAAGAGAATTTTATAAATTGAGACTTTTCCATCCCCACTGCTCATAATACTTTATATGACTCCAACAAGGCAGTGTAAAATTAAAAAAATAAGAGAGCAGTAAAAAACAAAAAAATCCACTGGCTACAAAAGCCTTCACTGCCCCACCCTACCATTAAGAGAACATAGAAAGCAGAACATGGAAAACAAAACAAGCCTATAACCTTCAATCTTCAATGTGAAGCTCTAAAGAGAAAACCTAAACATAGAACACATCTGAAATGGAATACACTCACAAGATACTTGGCCAAATTCAAGGTCCAAATGAAGCTACCAATTAACAAAAAATCTAGAAAGATAGGACAGGGCAAAAATACTAGAGCAAATAGTAATTGAAAAGAAAGAAGATGGAAATTGAAAAATAAAAAGGAAAGAAAGGGGAAAAAGGAGAATTAGTTTTGGAAAAATAAATGACTTCAGGAAATAGAAGAAGAAAAAAAATCCAACAATAACTATGGACTTTTCTAGGAATTAAAGAAAATGTAAAATATGTCGAACTACATTTAACAATAAAATATTAAGATAACAATAATATAATAAGTGATTTTAGAATGCTAACAAAGCAATTTATAATAAACTAATCATAGCAAATTAATAGATTAAAAATAGGACAAAAATCATATGATAGAAGGCCACATTAGAGACACAGAGGACAAGCATTGAAAATGAGTCAAGATGCTATATGGAAAAAGACTAGAGAATACAATGTTTTGGGAAAAGATAAATAAAAAGAGTATATAACAATAACCCAATTTCACAATATTTCAGTCCCTGAAGCAAAATGTAGAAAAAAATGTAATTATAATAAGGAAAAAAAACATATTTAAAGAGAGAATAAGTAAAAACATTGCTGTAAATTAGTAAGAAATTATTCTTCAGATAATAACACCTTTTTGTAACTGTGAAATTTTAAATAATATCATCAAAATTTGATGAGACCAAAGAAATTATAATATAAAAATAAAGGGATTCATGAGAATCTAAGAAGAAAAGTTAAACAAAAATAACACCTAATTTTCTGCCAGATGGTAAAAAAAAGCCCTAAAATATAACATAGGAAAACTTATCTACTAAAATGAATAGTAATGAGGGCACTTAGCTTACAGGATAAAAACATTAAGTATATATATATATATTTTTTTAATTAATATAATGTCTAATTCAGAAAAATACAAATAAAGAATTATCATGAGAGTCCTTAATTAAACTCAAATAAATAATTAAATTACACATTTGATAAAAATGGCATTTCAAATCACTGGGAAAAAATGAAACTTTGGAGACAATTGTCTATTAATTAAAACAGTATGGTCCATTTGTATTTTATACCACACACAAATATGAATATAAACCACAAATGTATTGAAACTTCATTGAATTTTTTAAAAGCAATAAAGTTTTTCTGTACATAAGAGGAAGATAATGTTGAGTAAAGAATTCTCAAAAAGCGGAATTAGCCGGGCGCTGTGGCTCACGCCTGTAATCCTAGCTCTTGGGAGGCCGAGGCGGGCGGATTGCTCAAGGTCAGGAGTTCAAAACCAGCCTGAGCAAGAGCGAGACCCCGTCTCTACTATAAATAGAAAGAAATTAATTGGCCAACTGATATATATATAAAAAAATTAGCCGGGCATGGTGGCGCATGCCTGTAGTCCCAGCTACTCGGGAGGCTGAGGCAGAAGGATCACTCAAGCCCAGGAGTTTGAGGTTGCTGTGAGCTAGGCTGACGCCACGGCACTCACTCTAGCCTGGACAACAAAGCGAGACTCTGTCTCAAAAAAAAAAAAAAAAAAAAGCGGAATTAAACAAAGAAGATAAAAAACAGGATTAGAGGATATGTCTTAAAAAAACATAGGCCGGGCGTGGTTGCTCATGTCTGTAATCCTAACACTCTGGTAGGCCATGGGGGGCGGATCACTCAAGGTCAGGAGTTGCAGAACAGCCTGAGCAAGAGAGACCCTGTCTCTACTAAAAATAGAAAGAAATTAATTGGCCAACTAAAAATATATAGAAAAAATTAGCCGGGCATGGTGGTGCATGTCTGTAGTCCCAGCTACTCGGGAGGCTGAGGCGGAGGGATTGCTTGATCCCAGGAGTTTGAGGTTGCTGTGAGCTAGGCTGATGCCACAGCACTCTAGCCTGGGCAACAGAGTGAGATTCTGTCTCAAAAACAAAACAAAACAAAACAAAACAAACAAAATAACATAAAAATATATTATTAAAAAAATTTAAAATTTAGATAAGTCAACATACTGGAATAATATGTTTGGAAATTTTATAACAAAAAATATTTATGACATATTTGTAAAGAACAACTACAAATAAATAGCAAACTAAATGCCTAAAAGAAAAATGTCAGTAGATTGAGGTGTGTGTGTAGAAAAGCTGACATTTCTTGTTTATACGTTCCTACTCTTTTTGAATACTTTAAAACAATAATTCATTTTAATGATATTTCAAACTTATATCTATTTAACTTGGTACTATTATAAATAAAATATATTGTTTAATTGTTGACATTATGCATGGTTTTATGAAACTTTTATCATTGGCATGGATATATAAAGTATTGACTAGAAAGATGCACTTTTGAGAGTTAAATGAGTACTATTAATAACTATACCAAATAACTGATATATACTAGAATTTTCCCAGGCAAAACAAGGTACATAATCAATCTACAGTCATGCATTGGAGAGTGTAGCCTTGGTACTGCTGGGGGATGGTGAAAGTCCTGATTCTCCACTAAGCCTCCCTAGCTGAGAAAGTGAGGAACACCTTATTACTAATAGAAGGACTTCAAAGTCCAGGCTCCCTAAGTGGTCTCCACTAACAGGCTAGGGTGGCTGGCTGGTTACTGACCAGCAGGAATGAAAGTCCTAGTTCCCTACTTGGCTTTCTCTAACACCATCACAGTGGAGATATTAGGGAGCATTATTGCATTACAACAATGATGTCATTCTAACTTGGCTTTTGCTGGCATGGGTGGGAGTTTTTCTGTGGTGATTGCCTAGCATAGAGAAGTTGTTGCCTAAAAGTCTTCTCTTTTCACCAGGCTGTCACTTTCCTGGATATTTGATTAGAGAAAGCAGGCTTTTGTTAGGCCTCTTTTTTCTTGCACGTGTGGGTGTATCCAGTTTTATGGCATCTTCAGCTCCAAATCTGGGATACAGGAGACTAAAAGAGAACTCAGGGAAGGCACTCTGTGTTGTTCCTTGGACCCAACATCCCTAACCAGTCTGCCTCTTCTCTCTACCATTGTGGTCTTTTAATGTTTGTTTTATATATAATGTGGATTATTCACAAAAGGAATAGGAAAAAGTACATATACTACATGTTTCTGGAAGCAGAAGTCTGAAGATGTTTTTGGACTAAAAGTGGCTAAGTAGATGAAGAAGTAGCAGTTGAATTAGGTTAGTAGGAAAAGCGGAAACTTAAATGCCAGCCAAGGTTTCTAACAGAAAGTAAATAGATTTACATAGGAGATCCCTGGAAAGACTTAAGAAGCTTTACACAATGCCTGGGGGAAAAGTAAAGGCAAAAAGGGGGTTAATCAAAACTCTGTGTGTCAGTTAGATGTTTGCTACATAGTGAATAACTCCAAAATTTGGTGGCTTAAAATGAAAATTATTTGTTATTCACATGTCTCCAAGTATGCTCAGATTTGGCTGCTCTTGTCTGGGCTCAAGTGTGTAGCTCTGTTTCTCATTACAAGTGTTCAGGTTACCTAGGTCACACTTCTGGTATGGGATCATGAGTGACTTAGCTCTATGCCTTTCCCATTGTCCTTCAGGGACCAGGTGGTAGCCAGATCATATTTTTCTCAAGGCAATGGGAAAGAAACAAGCAGAAATATGCAAGGCTGGGTAAAGCTTATACTCAAAACTGGCAATCCATCACTTTCACCTCTTTCTGTTAGCCAAATCTAATCCCAAAGCCAAAGGGTAGATAAATACACTGTTCCTCGTTATTAGGAGGAATGTCAGTCATAATTCAAAGGGCATGGATGAAATAATGATGAAGAATAAAGATCAATAATGCAATATACCAAGTCTGGCCTTTTGGCCACAATTATCATGTTTATTCCACATACAAAACATGCTTGTTCCATCCCAGACCCTTGAAAGTTTCATCTAATCATGAGATCACACTCAAACTCCAAGATCTTATGACTAAATATAATCTCCATTTATGTCTCCCCTTAATTTTATGTCCTATTAACTAATGTGACAAGTTATATGCCTCTGCACCCCTAACATACAACAGTGGACTAGGGAGAATTAGGAATAGACTTACTGCAAAAAATACACACTCCTGTTAGAAAAAGGACAAGAATAAGAGGTACATAGCCACCACCAATCAATAGCAATACTTACATATCTCTTGGAACATACCACCATATTTCCAGATCCTTTTGTTTCTGATGTTAGAAATGCTTCTTGACTAGACCCCTTCTGCTTTGTGGGATTAGCTACTCATTCTGCCCCTCAAGGATCTACCCTCTAGGATGTACTTTATTTTCCATTACCCTCCTTAACAATTTTGGAAAGAGGCATAAGTAATTAGTCATTTTTGGAGACTGGACAGCTTTATTAGAGTGATTTTCATCCATGGAATATTACCAAGAATTGATTTTGTTCCCCAAACTGTCTTGGTCCTTTTGCATGTAGGCTGGCAGTGTTTATCTTTACTGATAGTGCTTTCTCAAAAACTTAGTAGGTTTCCTATCAACTTGATTCTATTTAAGTCTGTTTGTCAAAAGTCAAGGCTTCATTATCTCTCTGTGAATTTGATCACTGGACTTGGATATATCAGGCTGCTGTTGGAAAACATATTTCTAGGAATCTTTTTCTATAACTGCGAGAATCTATTAGATACCACTTTAATAAACTTGTTTTTTCCCCACATTTTTCATTTGGTCTTAATTGTTAAGTTATATATTTCTAAAATGCCTTGTATTTGTCTGTGTTCAGGCTGTACTTAAGTCTGAAATATTTTACTACATGGATTGACTGGAGGAGATATTTTTTTTTTTCTTTTCCTTCCTTTTCTTTTTTTTTCCTTCTCTCCTCTCCTCTTCTCTTCCTTCTCCTCTCCTCTCCTCTCCTCTCCTCTCCTCTCCTCTCCTCTCCTCTCCTCTCCTCTCCTCTCCTCTCCTCTCCTCTCCTCTCCTCTCCTCTCCTCTCCCCTCCCCTCCCCTCCCCTCCCCTCCTCTCCCCTCTCCTCTCCTCTCCTCTCCTCTCCTCTCCTCTCCCCTCCCCTCCCCTCCCCTCCCCTCCCCTCCCCTCCCCTCCCCTCCCCTCCCCTCCCCTCCCCTCCCCTCTCCTCTCCTCTCCTCTCCTCTCCTCTCCTCTCCTCTCCTCTCCTCTCCTCTCCTCGTCTTCTTTTTTCAGACAGAGTCATACTCTGTAGCCCTGGATAGAATATAGTGACATCATTGTAGCTCACAGCAACTCAAACTCCTGGGCTCAAGTGATCCTCCTGCCTCAGCCTCTCACATAGCTGAGACTACAGGTGCATACCACGATGCCCTGTTAAATTTTCTATTTTAAGTAGAGATGGGGTCTTGCTCTTGCTCAGGCTGGTCTCACAGTCCTGAGCTCAAGCAATCCTTCCGCCTCTGCCTGCAAAAGTGTTAGGATTACAGATGTGAGCCATTGCACCCAGCTGATATGCTTTTATTTTTATTTCCTCGAGATTCTTTTTTTTATTGTCGCTAGTTCTTTTTTGAGATTATCTTTTTCATATAAATATTGTATCAGGTGCAACTAGAAGAAACCACATTCCTTTCAACATTTTCCCCGGAAACCATCTTGCTGAAGATCACAATATCATTTGGCATAGTTTACATTTGTTAAGGCAAATGCATGACAGGCAATGATTTAACCAAATTTTTGCTACTAATATGAATTGAAGTTTTATTTTCTTCACTTTCTACTTCTTTGTTTTCAATGTGAAACATTTTAGAATTTCCTTATGGGAGAACTGTACTTTCTATACTAATTTCTGTATTAGTCAGCTATTGCTACATAATAAAACATCGCAGAACCCAATGGCTTAATATAATAGCAATCATTTGTTATAGCTCATAACTTTTGCAGCTCTTGTTGGGTTTTACTCATCTGAGTTTGGTTGAGCAGGGGAATATATTTTGCTCTTTAAGTGAAAGGAAATGCAAAGTCACATGGCAAAGAACATGGAGTAGTGAAGATTTAGAGGCAATAATGAAGTTTACTACAATCTGTATAAGAAACAATTAGTGGAATCTTCATACTGTTTTCCATAGAGGTTGTACTAATTTGCAGTCCCACCAACAGTGTATTAGCATTCCTTCCTGTCTACATCCATGCCAGCATCTATTGTTTTTAGACTTTTTAGTAAAAGCCATTTTAACACAGGTAACATGGTATCTCATTATGGTTTCAATTTACATTTCCCTGATTAGTGACGTTGAACATTTTTTGATATGTTTATTGGCCATTTTTCTATCTTTTTAAAAGCTTCTGCTCATGTATTTTGCCCACTTTTTAATGGGGTTGTTTGTTTTTTTCTTGCTAATTTGTTTGAGTTATTTGTAAATTCTAGATGTTAGACCTTTATCAAATGTATAATTTGTAAATATTTTCTCTTGTTCTGTAGGTTGTCTATTTGCTCTGTTGATTATTTCCGCGAATGTACAGAAGCTTTTTAATGTAATCAAGTCCTATTTATTTATTTTTGTTGTTGCTGTAATTGCCTTTGGGCTTGTAGTCATAAATTCTTTGTCTAGGCCAATATTTAGAAGAGTTTTTTCCTACATTTTCTTCTAGAATTCTTATGCTTTCATGTTCTACATTTAATTCTTTTATCCATTTTTGAATTAATTTTTGTGAGTGATGAGAGATATGGATCATGTTTCCTTCTTCTGTATGTGGCTATCCAATTTTCCCAGCACCATTTATTGAATAGAGCTTCCTTTCCCTACTGTATATTGTTTTCTGCTTTGTCAAACATCAGTAGACTATGTGAAACGTCTATGGAAAACATTATGCATTCCTCAAAAACTAAAAGTAGACCTACCATTGGATCTAGCAGAGCAAACACACTACTGGGTATCTACCCAAAGGAAAATAAGTCATTTTAACCAAAAGACACCTGAACTTGAATGTTTATTGCAACACAATTCATGACTGCAAAGATGTGAAATCAACCCAAGTGCCCATCAATTCATGAGTTGATTAGCAAAATGTAATATATGCATACAATTCAGTACTACTCAGCCATAAAAAAGGATGAATTAATGCCTTTGGCAACAATATGGATGGAACTGGAGACCATTATCTTAAGTGAAGTATCTTAAGAATGGAAAAAAGAATTTAAAAAAAAGAATGGAAAAATAAACAACACATGTACCCACTATTAAATTGGAACTAACTGTTAAGCACACGTGCACAGAGGGAAGTAAAACTCAGTGGAAATCAAGCAGGGGGAAGGTGAGGAGGGGAGGTGCAAAAACCTACCTAATGGGTAAAATGAACACTATTTGGGTGATGGGCGCACTTATAGCTGTGACTCAGCATTATAAAAGCAATCCATGTAACCTAAAACATTTATACCGCCTTAATATTTTGAAATAAAACTTAGAAAAAAACAAAGGAAACAATTATACATGCAGAATCCCTCCTAAATTAGGATCCACCAGTCAATTACTCTTCTCCTATCCCCAAAAGACAAAAGGTGTCCATTCACTGTCAATACTTAAATCAGAAATATTCTAGCCCAAAGTATGTTATTTATTATTATGCTAAAATTTTTGCATCTATGGCTTACGTGCACATGGTAATATTTCAGTACCTAGACCCCATAATGTTAGCTAGGACTAAGTTCTGATTAATGACTTATAAGCTGAAGTAAAGGTATTTCCGAGGGGCTGATCATATATTTATTTGTGGAAAATCCTCCAATGCTCACTTTTACCCTGAACAGGCAATATGCAATATTGGACATGATGGCTGCTCTGCCAGCTTGGGTTCCTGTGTCACTATAATGAGAAGATCTGTACTGCCGACCCATAATTGACATATATTGTGTATTCACAATAAACCTTGGCTGTTTTAAACTACTAAACTTTCTACAGCCTAATTTAGTCTATCTGGACTAATTCACTAGGACAATTGAGAGTGGAAATGGAGCTCTATACTGAAAAATGTGAGGATTAATTGAAATTCTACAAAATTAATAGTATGGTGGTGTTTGCACCGCTATCAACTTGCCTAGTATTAAGAATGTTGGCATTTAGAATATGCCAAACTCTCATAAGAGGTGAAAAGATTATTTTCTGAGAAATATAATATACTCAGAGGAAAAACAAACTGTAGATAATAAAATGTTAGCTGCCTCAAAGAAAAAGTGGTACCTTACCCTATAGGGGTGTAGTGAGTTCCACCAATCGAATCTCACTGGCTCTGGTCTATTCCAGTGTCTTATCAGATTTTTAATGATTTATTGTTAAACATAAAGAAATAATAAACATTTTACATTTCTAGATGAAAGACAGGGTCTAAAGATTAAAGTAAAAAAGCAAATAAACTGTACAAAAAGTCTTAGAGGAAACAGAGACAGTACAGGATCAGAGGTAAATGTCAAAATGTATACTTATTATTCTCAGAGAGAAACAAAAGATATTACATTCATTAAACAATGATGAAAGATTATAACAAGTGAATAATAAGAGAATAACAATGAATTCTTAGAAATTAAAACAAAAATGAAGGCAGATTTTGCTTCCATTTAGGATGTAGAAATTTGCGAAGACGTTTGCTCTGAATCTAACAATGAGACAGGTCTAGATAAATTATGGAATCATAAATTTTTTTGAGCTCATCAGTGATCTGAGTTTTCAAAGACACCAATTGTTAGAGTAGGAGACCAGGAGATAGGGCTAAGACCTAATGCAGAGGCTTGAAGATTCAGTGCAGGTGTTAAATAAAGTAAACAATTCTCAAGCAGAAGCTAACTGGAGGGGTTGATAACCAGAGGCAAGAACTGGTTTCAACCAGCTTGTCAGCTGTCTCTTCAACTAACATGAACTTTGGTCAATTACAATATCATTTCTATTGAGATTTTAAAATTCCTCCACCTTTGAAATCACCATGGTAGTTCCAAAACAACCATATAAAGTTTAAAAATGGGAGGAAATACAATTCTAGAAATTACTACCCAAATTCTTAGTAAAAGCCAACCCCTTAGTGTCTCTCTCTCTCTCTCTCTCTCTCTCTCTCTCTCTCTCTCTCTCTCTCTCTTTCTCTCGTACTTTTGCTTTCAATTAAAAAAATAGCTGTTGCTTGCTTGACTTAAGTGGTGCATGTGTCATGAAATTCTTTTTCTGAGAATCACCAAGAACTCTGAAAAACCTGCACTCAGAGGTTGCTAACAAAGTGACCTAAATAATAATGAAGGAAAATCCCTCCATAAAGAAATGAAACTCAGTTGTCTCACATATGGCAGATCATAGGAGAAGATCTGGCAAACATATAAATGGGTAAGTAGAACTCACCTAAAACATTAGTGATTTTTAAAAATTCTATTGCAGCCAATCTGAAGTGTTTCATGGACTAAGACACCAGGGGAAGGCACACTCACTTTTGAGGTTTTTCTACAGGACTCTATTAGGCTCATAGGAGAAGGATTCAGATAGAGAAAAGTTAGAAGATTCTAACCACTTGGTCTTAGACTTACCATAAATCAAAACATTGTTGTATTTAGTTAAAAGATGGACATATGGATTCATGGAACAAAGAAAGGCACAGTTGTCACTACAGTTTTCAAGGTAATTCAATGGAAAAAGGGTAGTCTTTTCAACAAATAGTGCTGAAATAATTGAAAATTAATATGCAAAAATAAAACCCATTTTCCCATGAAAAACATGCATATAATATACAAAAAACATGAATTAAAAAATTTTAAGAGATTGATTAACTGAATTTTAATAAATTTAAAGACTTTGTACTTCAGAAGTCATTATTATTAAATAAAAGACAAACCACAAACTAAGATAAATATTTTCAAAACACACAATTGATAAAGAATTTATATCCAAGTTAGAATAGGATAATCAAATCCTTAATAGAAGATATGACAACAATAAAGAAATAAAAAGTTAAGGCAAGTTGATACAATGAACAACAGAAGAAAAAGAAAATTAAAGAATTAGCAAGATCTAAAATTTACAAAAAATTAATTTCAAAAATATAGAGAGGGTTAAAGAGACAGAACTTTAGAAGGAAATGATACAAGAATATTTCTCAGAAGTGAAAGACCTGAGTTTTCATATTGAAAGATCTCATTGCAAAAATAATTAATAAAAAAGAACCATAACAAGGCATACAATAGAGACATTTTAGAACAAAAGGAAGAAAGAGAAGACCTAAAGTCTTTCATGTGATAAAATTAAAAAGAAAAAGATAAATAAACAAACCTTGGCACACATAAAGAATATGTACCAAAATTGCACCAGTCCTCTTAAAGGCAGTGTGCAATCTCATAAGAAATGAATCATGCCTTGAGAGTTTTCAATTTTTTTTTTGCTGACTTATGATTCTATCATATAAATTATCAATCAAGGTAATCATTTGCTAATGTAAGATTTGAAAATAAAAACATTTACCATTGGATAAAGGGGAAGCTAAATTATCCAGGAAACAAGAAATCTAACAGCTGAGAGAGGTAAAGAGAATTTCATGGATGATGATGAAGAAGAATCTCAAATTCCATTGAGATTAAATGTGCCTAGCGAGCAACCAGTTAGGTTTGGAGAAGGAGAATGGAGAACTCCAGAGGAGGAAATATACAGATAAGCTCTTTTAGAATTACTATATTACCAATAAGAAATTAATAAAGGCAATAAGGTAAAATTGCCACTATAAATATACTATCTAGAAATAACAAAGTTAAACATAAGAAGTTAACAGTTAAAAGAATGGCAAGAGCTTGCCTTTAGAGAACAAAATAGTGCATATGAAAGAGGGTGGGATAATATTTTTCACTATATACCTTATATAATATTTAATATATTGGAAAATTGCTAAAAATTTTCGTCTGCCCTGCTTCTCTAATGCCTGAAACCAAATTGCCAATGGCTTGGTATCATAGTTGATTTAAAATATTTGCTCTGCTACTATTATCTGAGATTTTTAATAAGTTATTTAATTTGATTGAGCCTTAGTTTCTACCATTTAAAATAGAGACAATACCAGTGTGGTGGCACATGCCTGTAGGCCCAGCTACTCAAAAGGCTGAGGCAGGAGGATCTCTTCAGCCCAGGAAGTCCAGACTACAGTGTGTTATGATTGTGCATGTGAATAGCCACTGCCCTCTCAGCTTAGGTAACATACCAATACCCCGTCTCAAAAAAAAAAAAAAAAAAATTTAAAATATAACCAAGTGAAATAGAGACAATACTAACTAATTTAATGGGTTGGAATGAAAATTAAATGAACAAAACAATGTAAGGTCTCATCTCAGAGAAAAACACATTAGAGCTATTTTTGCACATTACTTTTAATTTTGGAGATTATCTTCTCTTTGTCTCAGTATAACCAACCTTTAGGAATTTATTTATTTGGACAGAATTTGCAAAGTCACTTTAATTTCAGAACTTTGTGCAACTAAATTTTAAATAACATATCAATATAAGCAGTTTAAACTTAAATTCTCTGATTGAAGTGCACCATTAAAAACAATATATAAAATGAATGTGAAATAACATAGAGACAACTTTTTGCTATAGTACTGACTGTTAAAGTAAGATTATATATTTATATATAATTACAAGAAGATATACATCATTAAAATAATATGAAGTTGATATTCAAAATGTATTAGTCTTTTACTTTGGGCAATAAGATATGGAATGATTTTTCTCATTTTACATTTATGCATTTGCAAAATTTTCTTTAATAAATTTATCATATGTATCAGAAGAGAAAATACTTTGTAAGGATGGTGAATAACATGAGAAAATTATTTCTTTCTTAAACATGAAAGATCCTATGTAATATTAATTTAAAATATTAATACTAGTTTTATGCATGCAATTATCTTTATTTACTTTTTATTTTTAACTACAGTTTCTTACATGCCTGGAAGAATCATGAACAAACATTTTAAACTGGAAGAGGTTGAGCTGAGGTACTCAATTTATACAACAAGGAGGAAACTTTAGTTAGTAATTAAGTCATAACAATCAAGGCAGATTAATGACTGTCTCAGAAAGTTCATTGCTGTGGGCCATTAATCCTAGCATAGCAATTAATTTTCAAGGAAATGCCCTATGCTTAATAGGGCATTTTTATAGTTAGAAATCATCAAAAGTAAAACTACACAAAAATGTTCACTGGCAAAAAGTAAGCATGCCGTTGTTACTCCTGTGGCAGGTAATTTTATGTGTCAACTTGACTGGGCTATGGGATTCCCAGATATTTGGTCAAACATTATTTTGGGTGTGTCTGTGAAAGTGTTGTGGATGAGTTATATTTGACTAAGTAAAGCAGACTGCCTTCCTAATGTAGGTGGTCCTCATCCAATTTGTTGAAGGCTTGCATAAATAAAAAGGCTAACCCTCTTCTGTGTAAGGGAGAATACCTCCTGCCTAACAGCTTCAAGTTGGCACATTAATTGGTTTTTTCCTGCTCTTAAAACTCTAACAGAGACATTGGCTCTTCTTGGGTCTTGAGCCTGTAGGCATTCAGACTGAAACTTCAAGTACTGGCTCTCCTGCTGCTCATGCTTTCAGACTAGGCCTGGAACTATACATTAGCTCTCCTGGGTCTCCAGCTAGTTAACCACAAATCTTGGAACTTCTCAGTCACCATAATTGTATAAATCAAATACATACAATAAATAATTCATATATATATATGTATATATATATATATATGAAAGAGAGATTGATTCTAATAATTCTGTTTCTATGAAAAACCCCAATTAATACAAGTCATTATATATATATATTCATATATATATGAGAGATTGATTCTAATAATTCTATTTCTCTGAAAAACCCCAATTAATACAAGTCCTTTTGTTTATATATGCATAAAGAAAATATTGAAAGAAACACACTCAAAAAATCCACCAACTAACAATTTCTTAAACACATTGAGTTTCATTCAATTTTTTTAAAGTTATAGTTTGAAATAGTTTTAAAATAAAGAAGAAACTAATATTTATTCAGAACAAATTATGTAGCATGTGCTTTACATATATTGCCACAATTAATTCTCAAGACAAATTGTAAGAAGCATGTAATATAAAGCACACTCTACAGATTAAAATAAAAGAGGTTTAAAATGTTTACTCAACTTTCTCATGCACACAAGGAAGTGACACCTAAGGGGATCTATTAATAACTGTAGGTTTTCTGGCTTCAAAACTCATGACCTTTCTAAAAGCCTAATGTTCATATTAACTTAAGATGGTTATTTGAGACACTAGTCTGCCATCTTCTTAGTTTGCTGGCTCTCTGAATAAAAGTCGCTTTCTTTGATCCAACACCTTGTCTCTTGACTTATTGGCTATTGTTCAAGTAGTGTGAGCTTGAACTCAGTTACAGATCAAAACGTATCTATAGTTAAGTTCAATATCAACTAATATGACAAGAGTATATAGAGCTATATTTTGAGAGGAAAATTACCTGAAATTGTATATGTTACAAATATATCAACCTTATAATAAAAGTAAATATGACATTAGCATACTTCTTACCACATGATTTCTAGACATAGCAACAAGATAGATGTAGACATAGTTATAGATGATATATACATATATATGTATGTATAAAGTATAATTATCTCCAGGTAAAGAAGTGACATATTAGTTTTGTGTGCATGAATATTTTTATTTTTCTTGTTTTTTGTAAAAGGTATATGTTATTATAATTATAAAAAGTAATTAGACAATGATTTAAAATTAGATATAGGTAAGCCTTACCTTAAATTTTTAAATCAGAAGTTTAAGGAAGAAGCATAGTATTTGTTAGTAGATCAAGATACTGAGTGGCTCTCTCTTAGGAAATAATATTTAATCCAATAGAGAGTCAGAAATAAGAGGTTAGAGAATACCACTACAGATCAGGACTACAATAACACTCAGGAAGACATAGAGGAGATTTAAAAATGACTACTACTAGGGCCACTCTGTGATAATTATATATATTGGGCTAAGAGTATCAACAAGTAAGTAATCCATATGTTTTTAACTTTGAGAAATCTTGAAAACTGCTTGTCTACTTTTGTTTTATTTTCTTTGTTTTGTAAGGCTCATTTTCTTTTTGTAACCATATGTGAAAAAGCAGTGTATTCTTTGTAGGTGCAAACTAAAGTTGCTGGAGGGCTGTTTTGGGAAGGATGGAAACCAAGGGGGGATAGGATTGTTTTTCATGGAAGATAAGTACTTGCTAATTGATTCTCATTTTACTGCTCAGTCATGCATACATCTCTAGAGGGATCCTGTTAGAGAAATGAAAAATGCCTTAAGATAGGAATTTATTTCATTTAATATTTGTTTTATTTGCATATTATTCCTATTTGGTCTTATTTTTTTTATTTTTTAAGAAATTGTGATCTATATGCTAAGGATCTGTAAATTGTAGTTAATAGCTAGTGAAAATAAGAATATTGGAAAAGAGATGGACTTTTAAATGCACTCATCTTACATAGACTGTATAGATGATAACATTCATCTCCTCCATTAGTGGAACATCCTTTTCCCCTTGGTATTATATCCTCAATCTGTTAATACACAGACCACCTTTACAGTTATGTACATTCAATAGCTGATTATTTTCTCACCTATTCAAAATGTTATGCTATTTTATCTATCTCTTTTACCTTTGACACAGCATGACCCTCATCATGTTGGTAGGCTGTCCATCAAACAACATGAAAATTTCTGAGCTGACCCAACATTCAAGTACAGACTTAAACCTAATTAGTAATTATTAACTGCCTTTTATTGCTTAATTAAATCTCATGTTGTTACATTTTATTCTTACAATAACCCTGCAAAATATTAACTTTATCGTGTAGATAAGATATTCAAGTAGCAGCGATAAAGAGGCTTAAGCCTAAGTAAATACAGATGCTTTTTGGAAAGATTAAAAACATTCTTATTTGTAAATTAAATTACAGGCCCAAGCTATACTAAACTGACTGTAAAAATTAGCACTTTTTAAACAATAGCCACAAGCTGAAGTTTACCTACCTATCACAATGTGAAAGAATCATGGATGCACTGAGTTCTATTTTTAGTATTTATTAGATATAAAGTCCTTCCTTCCTTCCTTCCTTCCTTCCTTCCTTCCTTCCTTCCTTCCTTCCTTCCTTCCTTCCTTCCTTCCTTCCTTCCTTCCTCTCCTTCTTTCTTCTTCTGCTTTTTTCTTTATATATATATTTATTTTATTTTATTTTCTTCCAAAATCCCTTCTATTTAAGAATCAATGCTTCTCTAATTTCCTAATAATTCTGCACAATATCTTAGTTTTGGGCGAGGCTAACCCAGATTCCCATATGCGCCACCCTGTGGCAGCAGACAGAATAATAAGAATCTTTCGTTACTGAAGAGAGAAATGGTTTAGGGATAGCCATAGATTAGCATCTTCCCTCAGACTTTTATGAACATTAGTGGAAAAGCCACTCCACTTTTGCGCAGATTTTAAGCCATAGGAAGAATATAAAGTGGAAACTGCTGGTGGCAATCATCCTCATTATTTAGACAAGAAATACTCTCAGCAAATGAAAGTAATGCTGAGAAAAGCAGTATACATTGATGAAAGGAGCAGAGACTTGATCCTGCCATGCCTGAAGGAAATCTGCCTCAGGACCTTTCATTTACTAAGGTTCAGGAGACTCTTATTTTACTTAATCTACATTGACTTAGATTTCTGCATATTACAATTTAAAGACTACTGATTTATTAAGCAATTAGTATCTGTAAGTCACATATTGACAGTAATGTTAGATCCAGCAATGAAAGTGGCTAAATTGAGAAGAGGTAGTGCGGTAATCTAGAGTGTGGTCTAGATTAAGGAGATGTTATTGTATTATACTTAGGAAGAATGAGATGGTTAAACTGTTGCCCACTGTTTCTGTGAAATCAAATCATGTTCCCATCAATATTGGAGAATTAGTAGACGTGGTAAAATGTTTTAGAAAGTTGGAGTTTTTCTGTAATGTCCTTCAAAAAAGGAGAAAATTATAGTCTAAGACAGGGGTTGGAGACCTTTTTATGATGGAAGATTCTACATTAATTTAGCTGTAATCAAATAAAGCCACATTAAAAAAAAACTTTAATTAGATATACTTAAAATATACATTATTTTATAAAAATCTAACCACTATGTACTTAATAATTTCAAAAAATGAAAACTATCTATTAATTTTAAAGTTAACTAACCTTTTAATGACTTTGTTGTGTCTGTTTTTGTTGGAAAGCATTTGAATATATTTGGTTGCAGCATGGAGGTTCTGAGTTTCAGTTGATTCTCTAGATAAGTATCAGTCATATGTGACCTTAAGGGCATTTTGATTTGTGTTAGGTAGGAGAATGTAGATTCGCAACAATAAGTGGTTGAAAAGCAAGAAAGCATTTTTCAGGCATGTTGCCAAAGGCGTGTGTATTCTACCACATTTTTTCTTATTTTAATTGGATATTTCTTTGCATCAAACAATGATTTTAAAATGTCATCTACTGAAAGCTCAATTAATTCCATCAGTAGTTCTTTAGGTATCTTGATGTTATCAACTAGGTGGAGATGAAATGCTAATTTGAATTTGATGTCATGATTCTCAAAGCTAGTGAATCTTTTACTGTATTCTCCAATTAATAGATCTATAACATCTGCATATTCTTTACATGATTCACATATATCATCCTGCTCATCAGTGACCTTTGCTAACTGGGAAAAATGCTCATCCAAAACTTCATTTTGAAGAAGTGTTTGAACAAAAGATAGCTTTTTTCAAAATGCTTGGATTTCTTGCCACATATCACATATAGACTTAGTTTTACCTTGCAAAGAAATATTCAAGTCATTTTGATTTGACATGATATCACATTGAAATGCTGCATTCCTATAGAAATCTTCTTTCAGTAATTCACATTGCTGATTCTATTCTTTATAAAATTTAACTATCTGTTCTCACAGAGATACAACGTTGGCTAACACCTATCCCTGTGATAGCCAACAAATGCACTTTAGAATGATATGGCAAAGTCACACCTCATCGTTCAACTTAAGTTTATTATGAAACTGATGAAACTGTGTTGCATTTGCATGAATATAGTTAACAATACTTATAACTTGTTTCAAATTGTCACTTAATATAGTAGCTTCAGCACAGAGATTTTGCTGATGCAAGATACAATGAAAAGAAATGAGAACATCTGGATCTGTTAATACTTTAGAAGTATTACATGTAGTTATTCTGTTAAGTTGAAGGCAAATTCATTTTGCCAACCAGTTATGGTTTTTCTTGAAAGAGGCAGTTGTTTGTACTTCAAAATATTATTGGGGTCTAAGCATCCTACAACTTCAATAATGCATTCTTTCATAGTTTCTGCACTGCATGGCTTCCCTTTTTCCCCCAAGTATATATGCTACTTTATAAGTTGCTTCAGTGGCTTTATTTCCAGGTCTTATTGCTGCTTGAAAGAATTGTCTTTGCTTTTGCTTTTCATCTTTTAATTTCTGCAATGCAACCTTTCATGCCTCTCCCTCTAATTTAAAATATTTGTGGTCTTTATGAGTGTTACAATGCTGAGGAGCATTGAATTTCCTTAATGTTGATATTGTGGTATCACAAAGCAAGCAAATCATCTTATCTTTAGCAGAAACAAGATAATATTGCAATTCCCAATCCTCATTAAAAAATCTGTTTTCTTCCTTCAGCGTTCTCTTGGTCTCTTTTGACATGATGGGCTGTTAGGCAGACAGAATTAAAAAATACTGTCAAGCAGTGCAACTATTCACAAATTCCACTTTAAAACAGAAACATAGTGCACCACTGTCAAAAGCTGATAACAGACCAGCGTACTCAGCCCCATAAGCACTTGCCAGATAGGCTGGTGCAGTAGTGGTGCCAGTTAGGTGGGGGAAGTTAGAACTAAATCGTGAGCGTAGCAACCGTCAATTTAGCCCTTATGGTTAACTAATGTTCTAATTATGCTGGTCAATCTGGGAGGATTATTTCATTGAAACATATTTTATTCTTTGCTATTTTAAATATGTTCATTTAAAAAATAAAATAAAAATCTAAAAGATTAATAAAATATATTAATAAAAATAAAAGGATTTGTTCTGTAAAATTTGGATTCAGTCAAAAGGCTATACACTTAAGGACCTAGAAGATCTCAGGTTCCCCACTTCTGGTCTAAGATGACCTATTGGAAAGCAAGAAATTAAAAACACTGTGTGTTGCTATGAGGATTCCTTCACCCTGTGATTAAGATTGAGCAAATTGGCCAGACATGGTGGCTCACACCTGTAATCCTAGCACTCTGGGAGGCTGAGGCAGGCAGATTGTTTTAGCTCAGGAGTTTGAGACCAGCCTGAGCAAGAGTGAGACCCTATCTCTACTAAAAATAGAAAGAAATTAGCTGGACAACTAAAAAAACATAGAAAAATTAGCCAGGCATGGTAGCGCATGTCTATAGTCCCAGCTACTCAGAAGGCTGAGGCAGAGGGATTGCTTGAGCCCAGGAGTTTGAGGTTGCTGTGGGCTAGGCTGACACCATGGCACTCTAGCCTGGGCAACAGAGTGTGACTCTGTCTCAGTAAATAATAAATAAAGATTGAGCAACTTATAAAATCATACAGAGTGCTGGATTATAAAACAAACAGGCAAAAACAAGAAAACAAGAACAATAAAATCTGTTTCCAAGCTAAAATATGTAGGAAAAAGAGATTTAGGACACACAAGAGACTCTAAGTATGGAACCCAGGGCTTTCCAGAAACCATTTTGCTAGTTACATCTTGTCATTTAAAGTTAACCATTATCTGACCATGAAGGGCAATTTTATTTGATGCAGCTTTGGTTCAAGGATCAGAAGAGGCCTGCAGCTAGTATAAGTCCCAGAGTCCAAAGGCAAGGGAACCAGGAGTTCCAATGTCAAAGTGCAAGCCCAATATGCATCCAAGTATATTGTTTCAAAAGCTTATGACAAGATGGCCCAGTTAAGTTTAAAAGTCTGAAAAGGTGGGCTGAGCTCTGCAGCCCATTGCAAAGCACCATACATCACAATGGAAAAACCCATTTGCAAAGACTGTTGCCATTGGGTTTAGGGCTTTTTGTTGTTGTTGTTAGCCCATGTATTAGAGTTCTCCAGAAAAAACAGAACCAATAGGACATATAGAAAGATACATAATAGGAGATTCATTATGGGAATTGGTTCACACAACTATGGAGGCCAAAATGTCCCCTTATAAGTTGTCTACAAACTGGAGAACCTGGAAAACTGATGATATAATTCAGTCTGAGTTCAAAGGCATGATGACAAGGGAAGCTGATGGTGTAACTCTCAGTCCAAGGACAAAGGCCTGAGAACAAAGAAAGTTGAGTGCAACTGGTGTAGGTCCCAGAGTCCAAAGGCTAGGGAACCAGGAGTTCCAATGCCAAAGTACAAGAGAAGATGGATGTCCCAGCTAAAGAGAGAGAGAGAACTTACTTTTCCTCCTTCTTTTAGTTCTATCTGGGGCTTCAATGGATTGGATGACACCCACCCACACTGATGAGGGCAGATATTCTTTATTCAGTCCACTGATTCAAAAGCTAATCTCATCCAGAAGCACCTTCACCAATGAACCCAGAAATAATGTTAACCAGATATCTGAGCATCCCATAGGCTAGTTAAGTTGACATATAACATTAATCATCACAGCCTACAACTTTTTTAAAATTTCAGTATAATGATAATTGATCTGTTCAACCACTAATGCATTCCTCAGAGCCCTAAATTCACAGTAACAAGAAATGGGCTCCTGAATTCATGCTAACTCCCAAAGCCTTACTCAGATGAGACAAGGAGGAAAGTGATTCCCTCTAAGAGCAAGGAGTAGGTGGATTGGTTGACTGAAAACTCATTATTGGGAAAGTATTATTCCTTCCCAGGAAGAAATGCTGTGTGTGTTTTATGCTGTTTTGACTTCTTCCCTTATTTTAATGAGAGTCTTCTCAAAATTGTGATTGAATTGTATACTTGTCAGATGTATACATCAGGTGCAAATACATTTATCATTTATCATCTTTCTGACACAAAGAAAAAAATTTATTTCCTGATTTTGATCTGGATGCAGTAACTATATAAGATTTTAGGTTACACCACTTTTGGAAGAATGAGGGATGAGAGTTATTTTTTTAAGTTTAACTAGGATGATTTAAATTTGTTTAGTTGAGATATTTAAAACTTTTTGTGTATAGAAGGAAACGTTTTGGATTTTGACATACATACTAAGTCACAAGTATAAATGAAAAGGATTGCATTTCTTGGACAAAGTGTTCATATATGAAGACATGATCAAAATCATGACAATCAGAACTTGATTTTTTCCCAGAGCTAATAGGAAAGATGTCCCTTTTCTTTCAGTCCATATGCATAAGACTTGACCTTATATTTGAAGACATAGACACAGCCATGTCTAAAACCAGATTTATAATTTTTCTTCTTCAATTGAGTCCATACATTTTTCTTTTTTCATCATTTAACTTGGATGCTAATCCAAAATACATATATATCAAATAAATACTATATATTTAAATTTTTAGTAACAGCTAAAATAGCAAATTTCCATGATGCTCAGTATGAGGTCCACAAGACTAAGATAGTATGCTAAATCAAATGTATATAAAGAATAGTTTTAAAAAACATCATGCATATTTTGTTCTGCTTTACCTCTGTGAAGAATATTATAAGAAAATATTTGACAGCCTATTCTCACTCTTATATTTACTTACTACTTGTCAAAGCTGCAACATGAAGCATTAGTTCACTCTTCTGTGCAAAATTTTCCCACATTTACTAAATAGTACCTGCTTAGATATAAATTAAATACATTGCCACTGGAATGAGAGTAACGAATAATCTACTTTAGTCTAGCAAAGTTATATTCATCTTGTATTGTGTGGCCTCATAATAATGTGCCTTGAGATAAAATGGATTTGGAAATATGTGATGAGCTCCTGTCCTCTATAGTAGATTCACCCCAGTCATTTCATTAGCCTTTAATAATATGAACTCATACTTTATGAAATTGATTTCTGAACTCCTATACTGTTGTGGTGGGTTTTTATTATATTTTAATACTCCTAATAATTCCTAAAAATTTGAAAAGTGTCTAGAAACAGAAAAAATAGAATACATTTTTCTGTTGATAATAATTATGCTGCTTAAAGTTTAAAGAGTACACATTGTTCTACAGTTTTGTCATCCTGAGTGACTTGCCAAAGGAGTATTTCGGTGCTACAGGATTCTTGTTGAGACTGTTTTTCTGCTTCCAGCTTTGTAAGGTAAAGGTCTTTTAAAACTAGGACAAAACCATATACTCCAGAAGTACCATATTACAAGGCGATTCTTTTCACTGTCATTTTATCTACAGAGCTTTTTTTTCATTGAACACCCCATTATAATTTGGAATCCACTATGTGAATGATGCTAGTGATAAAATAAAAAAAAAGCTATCTGTGTCCATAACTGTCTAATGAATAGACAATTGCAAGGCAAGGTATGGAATGGTATGATAAAAATAAACAATGAAACAACTGCATTCTAATTACAGTCAGTACTGAGCTCTTTGGCTCAGTAAATTGGCTCTTTGGAAAGGAAGTTTTAAAAAAATTGATTTTGTAGTATTTGTTAATTTCAATGCTGTAAATATTTTCACTATGGCTAATTTCAAGCTACCAGTAGTTTGAAAACTATTCACAAAGTTTTTGAATATTTAACTTTGTGAACCAATGCAAATGTGTTCTGGCCCACTATTGAGGAAAATAACACGGTGATGGTGGCCAAGTAAGCTTTCCAGAAGACAGTGACATCTAATTGAGATATGAAGATATTAAAGTCGATAGTGAAGCAAAGAGAGGTATGGAAAGCTTTGCAGACAGATGGATCAGCATAGACAATTATCTGGAGATGAGAGAATAAATGGCATAGTGGGGGAAACTGCAAGGAATTCATTTTTACTTGCTAGTACCTTGATACATGAAGTAGATAACAATGAAACTGAGGAGGTATGTTTTAGGTGGCAAATATTCTTGCTAGCCACAATAAGCACTTTGAACTTTTTCCAAGGCAATAAGAGATCATCAGAAGATTTTGAGGATGTAGCATGGGCATAATCAGAGGTGTACTTTAGGTAGATCACTCTGGTTGTCCTATGAAATATCAGTTAGAAAACATAAGACCAAGAGCAGAAAATACCATTTTTGGAAAATTCTGATTCAGGTAGAGCTGCTAACACTGTGGCAGTGGGGATACAAAGACCTTGAGACTTAAGATTGGGGCTTTAAGGACACATGAAGGGTGACAGTTTGGGTGGGACTGGGCTGCAATGAGGGCAGAGAAGGGTGAAGGATAATTTCAAAGATTCTGTCTAAGAAAACTGAAAGGATGCATAAAATATGAATCCATCCTGCCCAAGTAGGAATCCTAGTAGATTTTCAGGGAGAAAGAAATTAGAAAAAACATACTGTTAACTGTCTAGGATTCAAACAATTGTACAAAATAGATCAGTTAGGGGTATTGACAAAAGGAGATCCCTGAGAGGTCTAGACTGGAGTCATGTTTTCTACATTTATTGTAAGAAAGAATGAGAAATGAGAAAGTGCTGTTTTAACCTAGTGTGATTAAAGTGAAAGTTTCAAGAGATTCCCCAGGAAAGCTGTAAGTGGCAGGTATTCTTCATCATTTTATTGCCAGTCACTTAATACTTGCAGCTAATATGATTGTTACTCTCTTAACAAATAAGAAAGCTGATGTTCAGACAGTAGTGGCTGACTGATATATCTGGATCTGAATTATGTTCTTTTATCAACAAATTTTACTTCCATGATTGAATGAGATAATATATATAAAGTGTCTAGTTCACAGTGGGTGCCTGGTAAATGTCAGATATATGCTGAAAAGAGTATCAAATAAACTTAATGTATAATTGTAGTGGGGCAAGCACCATTGCTCCAATGTATCTGGGAAGAGGATTCTACTAAGGAGGTTGACCTTTAAAAGTGGTCCTTTAGTTATTCTTGAGTATGAGTGATGTTGTGATAAAAATGAATGATGTTGAGTCAAGTCACACTTCTCTGCCCTCACCACCACCCAGTCCTAGCCAAACTGGCACCTTTCATGTGTCCTGAAATCCCCAATCTCAAGCCTCAAGGTCTGTTAATCCCAACTGCCACAGTGTTAGGACTAGAGCTAGATAAATATACATGTGTGATTTTTGAGAAAGACAAATACAAATAATGATCTCTTAGAGTCTCTAAGTGTGAAGTTGTTTCACTATTTTCCCACTAAACCATTAGTTGAAAATAAACAGACTGGGCCGGCCGCGGTGGCTCACGCTTGTAATCCTAGCACTCTGGGAGGCCGAGGCGGGCGGATTGCTCAAGGTCAGGAGTTCAAAACCAGCCTGAGCGAGACCCCGTCTCTACTATAAAAAATAGAAAGAAATTAATTGGCCAACTAATATATATATATAAAAATTAGCCGGGCATGGTGGCACGTGCCTGTAGTCCCAGCTACTTGGGAGGCTGAGGCAGTAGGACTGCTTAAGCCCAGGAGTTTGAGGTTGCTGTGAGCTAGGCTGACGCCATGGCACTCACTCTAGCCTGGGCAACAAAGCGAGACTCTGTCTCAAAAAAAAAAAAAAATAAACAGACTGTATTTTGGCATGCTGCTTATTCTTAGTCTAAATATCTTTTAAGTATTTAAACACAAATAGCATACTAACTATTCTCTTTTCCAAGTAGCATCAGTCCATCTTTTATCCAGAGTTACCTTATCTAAGTTTTATCCCTTTTCTTCAATAATTTTCTATTATTTTGCTTACAGTGTAAATTATCACTTTTGTAACTCTTATAAGGTGTTGATATGGAGAATATTTTTTGTTTCTCCCCTGAGTATTTTAATAAAAATAATACCTAATTTTCAGAAGTTACTTTTGAACAAAGAAGCCTTTTGAAAATCTAATTTCACATGCAATAAAATGATACATCAAAGAATGGTATCAAAGTAACATTCATATTATGATGCTAAACAAAATGCCTATAAAAATGATAATAGATGCTGTGTGTATATAAAACTTGACTTAAACAAACAAGAACCTACCACCATTTGAGCACCATAGTTTTAATCAGTCAGTACTAATTTGATGGCGAGTACATGTGGAGCCCATTTTCTTGATCTTGTGTTGCATCACTTTGGATAATGGGCTTACACTTAATCCAGCATAGTATAAGCAGTGCTAGCTCACTGTTGTTTCTTAGAATTGAGTAATATTCCATTGTGAACATATACCAAATTTTAATTATCCACTCATGAATTGATAGGCACTTGGGTAGTATTCACCAAGGATTTGTGGGGTGGGGCAAACCACATTTTAGGGATGTAGTGAGCATTGTGAAGGGGAAAGGCATACCTTTAACCCTTCGTAGAGAGAGGCAAAGATATAAAATGTAACCAAAATGTCAAAAAAAAAAAAGAAAAAACATTTAGCAGGTGTTGGGTGGGTGAGAGGTGGGAGGAGGAGATGGGTGTATACTTACATAATGAGTGTGATGTGCACCACCAGGAGGATGGACATGGTAGAAGCTCTGACTCAGGTGGGGCTGGGGATGGGGTGAGGGGGGAGGGACGGGTGGCAAGGGCAATATATGTAACCTTAACAATATTTATACCCCCATAATATGATGAAATAAAAAAAAAGAAAAAATAATTTCAGCAAGATAGAAATAAAATTAGTTTCTATCATGATGTAAGGTGTTCCAGCAATATTAAGTAAAGAATCGAGACTTATTGGAAGTTTAAAACTAGAGACTAACATTTCAATATTTTTTTAAATTATTTAATTTTTATTTGTCTTTTAGTTTTTTTTTTATTTCAGCATATTATGGGGGTACAGATTTTAAGGTTTCAATAAATGCCCATTTCCCCCCTCCCCCCAAAAGTCTGAGTCTCCATCATGACCATCCCCTAGATGGTCCACATCTCACTCATTATGTATGTATATACCCGCCCCCCTCCCACCTCCCACCTGCCCAATACCCTATTACTGTAGTACCTATGTGTCCACTTAGGTGCTACTCAGTTAATACCAGTTTGCTGGAGAATATATCTGGTGCTTGTTTTTCCATTCTTGGGATACTTCCCTTAGTAGTATGGGTTCCAGCTCTAACCAGGAAACTATAAGATGTGCTATATCACCATTGTTTCTTAGAGCTGAATAGTACTCCATGGTATACATATAATATAACACATTTTATTAATCCATTCTTGGATTGATGGGCACTTGGGCTGTTTCCACAGCCTTGCAATTATGAATTGTGCTGCTATAAACATTCTAGTGCAGGTGTCTTTTTTGTAGAGTGTCACTGGATCATTTGGGTAGATGCCCAGCAATGGGATTGCTGGATCAAATGGTAGATTCACTTGTATCGCTTTAAGGTATCTCCATATTGCTTTCCACAGAAGTTGAACTAGTTTGCAGTCCCACCAGCAGTGTAGGAGTGTTCCTCTCTCTCCGCAACCACACCAGCATTTATTGTTTGGAGATTTTTTGATACAGGCCATTCTCACTGGGGTTAAGTGATATCTCATTGTGGTTTTGATTTGCATTTCCCTGATGATTAGAGATGTTGAGCATTTCTTCATATGTTTGTTGGCCATTCTTCTGTCTTCTTTAGAAAAGTTTCTGTTCAAGTCCTTTGCCCAATTTTTAATGGGGTTATTTGATTTTTTCTTCCTAATTTTTGTGAGTTCTCAGTATATTCTAGTTATCAGTCCCTTATCGGATGCATAGGATGCAAAAATTTTCTCCCATTCTGTAGGTTGTCTGTTTACTTTCATGACTATTTCTTTGGCTGTGCAGAAGCTTTGTAGTTTGATCATGTCTCATTTATTTATTTTTGTTGGTGCTATGATTGCCTTTGGGGACATCTTCATAAACTCTTTGCCCAGGCCGATGTCTAGGAGAGTGTTTCCAACTTTTTCCTCTAGAGTTCTAATAGTTTCATACCTTAGGTTTAAGTCTGTTATCCAGCGTGAGTTGGTTTTTGTGAGAGGTGAAAGGTGTGGGTCCTGTTTTAGCCTTCTACAGGTGGCTATCCAGTTTTCCCAGCACCATTTATTGAACAGGGATTCTTTTCCCCAGCGTATGTTTTTGTCTGCTTTGTCAAAGATTAGATGGCTATATGAGGATGGTTTTATGTCAGGATTCTCACATCTGTTCCACTGGTCAATATTCCTATTTTTGTGCCAATACCATATTGTTTTAATTACTACAGCTTTGTAGTATAGTTTGATATCTGGCATATTAATGCCTCCCATTTTGTTTTTGTTGCCTAGAATTGCTCTTGATATTCAGGGTCTTCTTTGGTTCCATACGAAGCGTAAAATTATTTTTTCTATATCTGTGAAGAATGCTGATGGGATTTTAGTAGGTATTGCATTGAATCTGTAGATCAGTTTGGGTAGTATAGACATTTTGATGATATTGAGTCTGCCGATCCACGAGCATGGTATGGATTTCCATCTGTTTAAATCCTCTGCTATTTCCTTCCTCAGTGTTTCGTAGTTCTCCCTGTAGAGGTCTTTTACGTCCTTGGTTAAGTATATTCCTAGGTACTTTAATTTCTTTGTTGCTATTGTGAAGGAAATTGAGTCTTTGATTTGGTTCTCAATTAGATTGTTGTTGGCGTATATGAATGCCTCTGATTTCTGTGTATTGATTTTGTATCCTGAGACTTTACTAAATTCATTGATCAGTTCCAGGAGTTTCTTGGTTGAATCCTTGGGGTTTTCTAGATACAATATCATATCATCAGCAAACAGTGAAAGTTTGATCTCTTCTGCCCCTATTTGGATACCTTTGATTCCATTTTCCTGTCTGATTGCTGTAGCCAAGACTTCCAATACTATGTTGAACAGAAGTGGAGACAGTGGGCAGCCTTGTCTGGTTCCAGTTCTAAGTGGGAATGATTTCAATTTTTCCCCATTCAGTATGATGTTGGCTATGGGTCTGTCATATATGGCTTATATCATTTTTAGGTATGTCCCTTCTATGCCTATTTTCTTAAGTGTTCGTATCATGAAAGGGTGTTGAATTTTGTCAAAAGCTTTTTCTGCATCTATTGAAAGAATCATGTGGTCTTTGTTTTTGCTTCTGTTTATGTGGTGAATTGCATTTATAGATTTACGTATGTTGAACCATCCCTGCATCCCTGGGATGAAGCCCACTTGGTCGTGGTGGATTATTTTTTTGATAAGTGTCTAGATTCAGTTAGCTAAGATTTTGTTGAAAATTTTTGCATCTATATTTATTAGGGATATTGGTCTGTAGTTTTCTTTTTTTGTTGCATCCTTTCCTGGTTTTGGTATCAGAGTAATATTCGCTTCATAAAAGGTGTGAGGAGGTTTCCGTTCTTCTCGATGTTGTGGAATAGTTTCTGCAAGATAGGTACTACTTCTTCTTTGTAAGTGTGGTAAAATTCAGGTGTGAAGCCATCTGGACCGGGACTTTTCTTTTTAGGGAGATTTTTAATTGCTGTTTCTATTTCAGCTGTTGAGATTGGTCTGTTCAGGGAATCTATTTCTTCCTGGTTGAGCCTAGGGAGGCTGTGTGTTTCTAGAAATTTGTCCATTTCCTCCACATTTTCTAGTTTGTGTGCATAAAGATTTTTGTAGTATTCATATATTATATCTTGTATCTCTTTGGGATCAGTTGTGATATCTCCTTTTTTGTTCCTGATGGAGCTTATTAGAGATTTCTCTTTTCTGCTTTTCACTAGCTTAGCCAATGGTGTGTCAATTTTGTTTATTTTTTCAAAGAACCAACTTTTTGTTTTATTAATCTCCTGAATAGCTTTTCTGTTTTCAATTTTGTTTAGTTCTGATTTGATCTTGTTGATTTCACTTCTTCTGCTGGGTTTGGGGTTGGTCTGTTCTTTTTCCAGCTCTTTGAGTCGTTTCATTAGATTGTCTATTTGTGATCTTCTTGTCTTTTGGTTATAGGCATTTATGGAGATAAACTTTCCTCTCAGAACTGCTTTAGCTGTGTCCCAGAGGAGTTGATAACTTGTTTCTCCATTGTCGTTTTCTTCATAGAACTTTTTTATTTCCGTCTTGATTTCTTCATTTATGAAGTAATCATTTAGTAGGAGGTTGTTTAATTTCCACGTTTTTGTGTAGAAATGTGAGTTTCTGTTAGGGTTGATTTCTACTTTTATTCCACTGTGATCTGAGAAGGTACATGGTATGATTTCTATTTTTTTAAATTTCTTGAGATTTTCTTTGTGTCCTAGGATATGGTCAATCTTAGAGAATGTGCCGTGAGCTGATGAGAAGAACATATATTCAGTGGATTTTGGGTACAATGTTCTGTAGATGTCTGTCAGACCCAATTGTTCTAGAGTTTTGTTTAAGTCCATTATTTCTTTATTAATTTTCTGTTTGGAGGATCTGTCTCGTGCCGTCAGCGGGGTGTTGAAATCTCCGGCGATTATGGAGTTGCTATTAATCCATTTGCTTAGCTCCAGTAAGGTTTGCTTTATGAATCTGGGTGCACCTAAGTTGGGTGCATATATATTTAAAATTGTTATCTCTTCTTGTTGGACTGTGCCCTTCACCATTATATAATGATCCTCTTTGTCTTTTACTACTTTTGTTGATTTAAAAACTAAATCGTCTGAAATTAGAACTGCCACACCAGCCTTCTTTTGGCTTCTATTTGCTTGGAATATTGATCTCCACCCTTTTATTTTTAGTCTATGTGCATCCTTGCAGGTTAGATGTGTTTCCTGAGGACAGCATATACTTGGGCTGTATTTTCTTATCCATTCAGCCAGCCTATGTCTCTTGAGTGGAGAGTTTAAGCCATTCACATTTATTGAGAGAACTGATAGGTAAGGTAGATTACTGATCATTCTGTTGGGTTGGATGTTGTTGCTATGATTTCTGTCTTGAGCCATTGTAATATCTGGCCTTTAATATCTTTGGGTTTTGGTTGTTTTTATATTCGTGGGTTATTATTATGATGTTCCGTGCATAACGCTGTTTTAAGTACTTCTTGTAGGGCTGGTCTTGTCTTGGTGAATTCTCTGAGCCTTTGCTTGTCTGAGAATGTTTTTATTTCTCCTTGATATATGAAGCTTAGTTTTGCTGGTAATAATATTCTAGGCTGGGCATTGTTTTGTTTCAAAAGAGTGAGAATGGGGCCCCAGTCTCTCCTTGCTTGTAAAGTCTCATTAGAGAAGTCTGATGTTATTCAAATTGGCTTTCCCTTGTATGTTACTTGCTTCTTTTGTCTTACAGCTCTTAGAAGGGCCTCTTTAGTTGATACTTTGGTCAGTCTCATGACTGCATGTCGTGACGTCTTCCTGTTTGCGTTGAATCTCCCAGGGGTCCTCTGAGCTTCTTGATCTTGTATATCAAGGTTTTGACCAAGGCCTGGGAAATTTTCCTCTATTATATCTTCAAACAGCTTGTCCAACCCTTGAGTGTTGTCTTCTTCCCCTTCTTGTAACCCTATGACCCTTACATTAGGTTTCTTCACATAATCCCACAGCTCTTGTAGGCTTTGCTCTTTTCTCTTGTTTCTCTGCTGTATTTCTGTGACTGATTTATTTAATTGGAGGGTGTTATCTTCAAGCTATGAGATTCTTTCTTCTGTTTGATCTACCCTGTTCTTGAGACTTTCCACTGTATTTTGTAGTTCCTTGAATTGATTCTTCATTTCCAGGAGTTCGGTTACACTTTTCTTCATTGTGTCTATTTCTTTTCCCATATCCTGGAGGCTTTTTGTGGTTTCTTTGTGTTGGTTATTGAGTTGTTGTTGCAGCTGGATGAGTGTTCTTATGATCCACATACGAAATTCCTCTTCTGTCATAATGATTGCCTGATTTTGGTAGGTGTCCGTTTCTAGGGGGCTGGTGCTCCTCTTTGGGGGTGTGTTTTCCGTTTGGTTCTTCATATTTCCTGAGTTCTTTCACTGATTTCTTCCCATGTCGATCAGTTGTTGTTTCTTTCCTTAAGTTATTGTTTGGGTATTCACACACTTTGTTTAGTTTCTGAGGCGTTAGGTGGTGTCTGTGGGTGAAATTGGACCACTCCCTGTATATGGAGTCAGTGGGTGCCGTGGAAAGGGTGTGCAGGATGCCGTTCATGTCAGTAGGTGGCGTTTGCTTGGAGGAACAGGCTATACTATTGATTTTGTGTCCTGTTAACAGCTGTTGTTCTGGGCGGAGCTGGGTTGGGTAAGCCTGCCCTCAGGCCGTTAGCAGGGGTCAAAGTTTTGTCTCTGCTTCCAGGGAAAGCTGTCAGGGTGGGGCTGGAATGGTCCCGCTCAGCCAGAAAGTCTGTGTGTGGGGGTAGGGCTGTCTGAGACCCGCAGTCTGGAGCGGGCCTCGCTTCTTTCCACCCTCCCCAACTCCGCAGCTACTCCTGGGCCTCTGCCAGCAGGCCAGACCACAAGCCACCAGGCCTCCCCATACTGTGATGCCGGCGGGGAGGTTCCCTGCACAGGAACGCCACCAGGGTTGGGAGCACGGCCTCCTCCTGGTAGAAGGGTTGCCCTCTAGGACGCCGATCCGCCCCTGGAGGCACACACACCTCAGTAGGCTGTTCACGTATAACCCTTCTGTGTCCTGGGCAATGCTAGCCCTCGGTGCAGGGGATCTGGTCTGCAGGTCTGACCTCTGGGTCCCAGAGTTCAAACTGTGTCCCCAGCAGGGAGAGGATTTCCAGTCCCAATTCACCCACAGGGAGCCCAAGCTGGGTCTATGTCTGTCAGCCTCTGAGTCGGCACCGTTCTCCTGGGAACACGGTGCCAGCAGCACCTGGGAGGGCGGGCGGGTAGGGAGCTCACAGTCTGAGTTCCCCTGAGTCAGGTGTAGGGTCCCAAATGGGAAGGTCCCGTTCCCTGGAGGTGCCTCCGGCTGGTGGCTGTATTGTCTCTCTGGGCAGCCTCGGGTAGGGTCGGCGGAGGGGAGGAGGAGGCAATATGGCGCCTGCCTCGCGGCGCGGGTCTGTGCACACAGAGGTGCCCGGAGGAAGTTGGGAACCTGGTGCCAAGTCTGCTACAGGCTCACCGTTGGCAGGCGGCGGCAGTCTCTGGGCTGGTGTCCGCAGGTCTCTCCACCCGCTGGGGAGACCACCAGCAGTCCCGAATGCAGGGGAGGGGAAACAGCAAATCCACCTACCCTTGCCGCTGGTCTCCGGGCTGCTCCGGTGGTCTCAGCCTCCAGTTCTCCTCCACAGCCTCCTCCCGTGGAGTCTCCCGGGGTCTCAGGTACCCTCCTTCCGGCCCTTGTCCGCTGTATGCTCGTCTTCTTGCTTCTTTTCTCTAATTTCTGCTAGAATCTGTCTTTTCTGCAGAAACCTCTGTCTAGTGGTGTTATTCGTCTGCCATCTTGCTCCGCCTGTATTTCAATATTTTTTAAACAAAACAAATATTGGTCAAATATTCAATAATTAAAGATAAAAATGTCAAAAAAACCATACAAGAACCAGAGAAGAATAATTATTATTGTTTAGCCCTGTGATTAGTAGATGCTTTAGCTATTGCATCCTGGCAATAAGTTACAGGAATTTAACATCATTCAGTGTGCAGTGTTTAAAGAATAAAATGAGCCAAGGCACATACCTCATTTCTCTCAATTTAAAAATTGAAATTAAAACACCCAAAGAGATATTTGGATTCCCTACAATTGTTTGTATAGTTACTCCCAGAGTTGGGACTAGTATTCAGATCGCTTTTAACCTCAAATCATTGTTTATATGTGAATATTGACATATAAAATTGTGGTATTTTTGTCATGAGATGTAAATGTTATCCTGGGGAAAATGATGTTTACAAAATATGTGTAATAAAAGAAGTGTTAATATGAAAGTTAACAGATCTTTGGTAACCAAAATGTTTGTACCCCTGTAATATTTTAAAATTAAAAAGAGAGAGAGAGAGAGAGAGAGAGAGAGAGAGAGAGAGAGAGAGAGAGAAGAAGAAGAAGAAGAAGAAGAAGAAGAAGAAGAAGAAGAAGAAGAAGAAGAAGAAGAAGAAGAAGAAGAAGAAGAAGAAGAAGGAAGAAGAAGGAGAAGGAGAAGGAGAAGGAGAAGGAGAAGGAGAAGGAGAAGGAGAAGGAGAAGGAGGAGAAGGAGAAGGAGAAGGAGAAGAAGAAGAAGAAGAAGAAAAGAAAAAACAGAAAAAACAGAAGAAAAACTTTGACTCTGCATACATTGGCCAGAACTTAGTCCTCAGCTAGAGTGGTCACTGAGAATCAAGTTCTTTCTTTGCCACTTATGAGGTTTAGGGCATTTGGTACTGGTCTTAAAATTCAGAAGGTTGAATTTTCTCATTTGTAAAATAGGGAAAATTATTGCTTCTTTTGATTTTCAAGAGAAAAATACAAAATAATATTTGAGGAAGTACTTTAAGATCTTATCAATATTTTACATGTGACGCTGTTTTTGACTCTTTTGCATTTATTTGTACAATTGTTAGAATTTCCAAGAAATCAAATATTAGAAAATCATTAGCAAAAAAACTTTTAGATCTATAGACCATTCCAAGAGATGAAGACTTTTTTTTTTTTTCTTTACCTAAGTTTAAAGGAGATAAAAACAAAGGCATCTTTCTTGAAAAATGTGGTGGGGTCTATGGCATGTATAGCACACCTTGGAGATGAGGCTGGTGAGGACAAAAGCATTCCACCATGGCTTTGGATTCAGTGGCATAAAACTAATCAATTCAGCTGGGACACTAACCTGAGATTTTTAATTCAAAACTTAGACTGTTGCCCAAGATATTGTTACAAAAATAAGGGAAGTTAAAAAATAAATCCCTGTTGAGTGAACACAACAAAACAAAAAAACAACAAATCCATGTTCCACAAGGAAAAATTTAGATTTGTCCGATAAATCTCACTAGAACTGCCTCATGCATATTCATACCACACATTTGAGTGAGTTGGCAAAGCTCTGGCAAAGGGGACTGGTTTTCATTTGTCTCTCAAGCTCTATGGCAGCACATATCCAGAAAAAACATGCCCAGATCTATTCAATCAAGAAGTTTATTTGCATGCTTTTCTGTTTGTACATGTGTATGTGTGTGTTTATTTGTGGATGTGCATAAATATTTTCCCTTAATATGTTATTACTATAAAATTCCTGATCTTATCTTCAGTTTCTCTCTGCTAGGTTTGATATTTATTAATTGCTCAGTATCTTAATTAACAGCCTGCATTCTTTCTTCATGTATATGTTCATGAATATCCAGATTTTAATTTTACTGTGAGATCTGGAGAGATAAGTGAGAATTAGCATGTGCTACGCATGTACACTAAGATAATGTGCTAGAATCTTTCACAAGCATTAGTGTAGCTAAACTTCATAGTAGCTCAGTGAGAGAACATTATCCTTACTGATTTGTAGATGAGAAAGCTGACTGAGTCTCAATCTTTGTACTGTATGTAACTCAAGCTTACAGAGTCAATAAGTGAATGACAGGTTTGAAATCGTAACTCAAGTTTGTCTGGCTTCAAAGACTGCTCTCTTGGATAATGTACAAGATCCTGTTTTTAGCTATAGAGTCTAAAACGTGGAAAGAGCCATGTCTAAGAAGAAACCAGGGAGGACGGATGTTGCTCATTCACAGGTTTCTTTCATCTCTATTTGAGATCTATGTTCAATTTTTATAACTGCTGTAACAAATTATCGCAAACTAATTGATTTAAGACAACATTTTGCTATCTTACAATCCTGGAAGTCAGAGATTTAAAGAAGTTTCACTGGACTAGAACCAACATGCTAGCAGAGCTGCACAATCTGTTTCCTTGTCTTTTCCAGCTTCTAAAGTGGGCACACATTCCTTAGATGGTGGCCTTCTTTCTTCAAAGTTGGCAATAGCGTGTTGAGTCTTCCTTACATCACATTAGTCCAAACTCCTCTAATCAAATCTCTCTCCACCTTTCTCTTATGCACCCTGCTTCCATTTTTTTTCAGGTCTCTGTGATCATATTAGACCCACCTGGATAATCCAGAATAATGGTCCCATTTCAAGATTCTTAAGTTAATCACATTGCAAAGTCCCTTTTCCCATGTAAGATAACATATTAACAATTATGTTAATAATGGGGGAATGGGATAGACATCTTTTTTGGGGGGAGGGTCATTATTCTATCACAAGATCTTTCTAAACCATAAATTTTCCAAAATATCTCTACACATTGAAACTATCAAAATTTCTTTCTTAACTGGAGAATACAGTCCAGATTATACAAATATGCCCAACTTTTTTACACCACAATGTTTCTGCTTCACTCAGAATGTCTATATTCCACCATACAAAGTCTTTGGTATGATCTCTCACATATCGGTCCCTTGAAATGCTAGTTTCACTGCCTTAATGTCTTTTTTCCTTTCTCTCTTCATGGACAATGCCTATGTATCATTCAATTGAGTTCACATGTTTTCTCTTCTGCAAAGTATTTCTAGACTCTCACAGATGGAATCCTTTCTTTCCTCTGTTGACCTACAACACTTGGTATAAACTTTTTTTAAGCACTTCCCATACTGTGTTATGATAATCAACTTAAGTAGCTCTCTCTCCTACGCTTACCGTGAACTCTGGGAGGAAAGATATAGTCTTACCCATTTTTTTGTTTTGTTTTGTTTCCAGAGCCAAGCATAGAAGCTAGCACTTAAAATTTTACTTTAGTGGGGTACGGAAATGAGGTAGTTATAAGCTTTTTGGAATAAATTATCTTATACAGCAGTTGATACAACTCATGTGACATTCTTCTTGATATTATAGGAATCTTTTGCTGAAGCCAACTTTCTATACTATTTCATGGTTTCGCTGCCTGAGCTGCTTTATGTTTTCCTTGATCTTCAACTTGTTAGGGTCATGTTTAAAAGATGGCATGTACAAAACATCTAGGTATTTGTAACAGTTAAGTTGTTAAATTTTTGTTATTTTTAATCTGTTTTAAAATATTGAGAGGATTTCTCTGAGGACCAAATATATTTAACAATGTCTCATTTTTTATTGACATTTGTATATTTTTTCAAGAGGTGTATATGGAAATCTTTTGCCCATTTTTAAATTGAATTTGTCATATTTTTATTTTTTTTATTTCTAGGAATTCCTTATATTAGCTGAATACAAGTCTTTTGTAAGATGAATATATTCAGAATATTGCTTTTCAGTATATGTCTTATCTATTCAAAATATGTGTACACACATGAATATATGTAAAATTATGTAACGTTAAAATTATAGGCAGATGATCATGTGATTCAAATAATATTTTACCTTATATAAAAGGACACATAGATGGGATAAGGTAGGGGCATGAAATAATTTTTATAGGAATTAAATTTTATTCAAGATGTAACTAAAAACTGTTGAAATGGGGCAGGTGGCTGTCATGATCAGATTTATTTCATTGCATGATCACTCCGGTTTCTCCTTAGCAATTGCTATTATGGAGAAAGGTGGAAACAGAGACTAGCTTGGAGGCACTGCAATCCTAAAGGCAAAAGATGATGATTTCTTGAAGTAGGTTAGTAGAGTTAGAGGAGGAAATAAAAGGGATCTATTTTGCAGAAAGAACTAACATGACTTTGTACAACATTGCACATAAGATAGATTGAGCTATTCTCCAAGCCAAGCACCAAGTCCACTTTGCTGCCTTTTTACTTGTGATGAACTGCTGCCTTGTGGGCCCTATATACCCAGCATCTTATGTTCAGTAGTAGAGCCTCAATTCTATTCAGTTGAAGTTCTTCCCTTTTAATATGCCCAGCCTAAAAGGAATAGCCAGAAGAACCAGAGTAGGCTTTTTAGAAGATCTGGGCACTTTTCTTCTCAGAGTGCTTTGAAGCCAAGAGAGACAGGAAGCACATGATAGACTCACTCAGACATGTTTGTCCTCTGAAATCTTTGATACTGTATTCTCTGTATTGGGCCAGGGTGATTTGATTGCTCATTAATGCTAGGAACAATCAAGCATAGTGTCCATGTTTGCATTAGCAAGCTTTTAAAGGGGTTACAAACATAGATGGCTGTTCAAGCTAGAATGTTAAATGACGTTCTCAGTTTATGTTTAATCCTCTTTGGTTGAGAACCTTCAAAATCTGCAAGCACAGATTATACCTTTCTATTCACCCTGTCACCAGAATTTTATGATATTCCTTGGTAAATTATAGATATAAATGCTTTGATCATTATTCTGATACTGCATATCGTATTCCCAGATAAACTGATTTTGAAGCTGTTCCTTTAACAAGTGATAACACCAAGTGAGTCATCAGTTGGCTTGGTAGTTCCTTCATCAAGAATGGCCCAGGATAGAGTGTTTCAGATACATAGCTGGTAAAGGTGGGCAGCATGGCTGTTCTTACAATTTGCAAATACTTCTTAAAATTTTTGATCTAGTCTTCAAAAGTCTAATCTTATTTGACTAGTAACACAATATATACTTTATAACTGTGGATAGTTCATTAATTAAGGTAAAGCAATCAAATAATGTAAACAAATAAATTTCTGTATCTAGTTTCCAGTGATCATAGCCTAATTGCTAGAGAAAGCAATAGAACATTGATTCAGCAGTCATTTTATACAATGTAATCCTGATTGACCATCTAATACTATAAGGCATTTCCCTCTCCTATGGGATCAACTCTCTTAGAGATTCATCCTCTGGTAATTGTAATTAACTGTGTCTAGGTTACTAGCTTTTCAGTCACATGCAAAATAGTTTTGTGGCCTTTCACTTAATTGTCAACAATTCTAAATAGCCCACATTTCCCTGAATGTCTGTTTTTATAACACACTCTTCTCCATGTATGTATGTGATAGTTAATGCTAAAGCACCTGAAGTTCTTCCTAGCTTAAGCTAAAATAAAAGGGGAGGGGAATGCATATTGATGGGGAAGGATAACTGTGGTTCATCACATGATCAAAGACAAAGAATCAGGAAGGAAAGCTACTGGGCCAGCTCAGGGAACTTCAGCAGCAAGAGCTACTCTTCTTTCTCCTTTGAAAGTCTTTATGTAAAGTGATTCAGATGGAATAGCTCCCAAGCTCTGTGCCCTCTCTGTTCTCAGTTCTAGCTTCTTAGAGAGAGAATCTGTCCCAGACCAAAGCCTGGGATCCATGAAATATATCCAGGACAAGATCAGGTGGTCCAGAAATGGCCAGTGAGAGGCCTGTTCTGTGTCCTCAAAGTTGCTCCCACAAAAAGAGGGAATGGCTATGGCATATTGACTGTTCAGAGAGGTGTCTGTCACAGCTAAACAGTGTTCTAGGAGCTTCACGTCCATCATGGCATTTAATCTTCACTGCCAACTTATTCCACAGTTGAGGAAACTAGTCAATAAGAGATTCAACAACCTGTCCAGAAAAAGTGGCAAAGCCACTACTTAAACCCCACTCTAATGGACTCCAAAAGCACTAAAAACAGGCATTAAAATTATTCTTAGTGTGCAGAAATATTGTCAAAGATCACTGAAGTAAGATGATTACTCTGATTGACTTTATTACCATATTATGAGTTATCTAAGAAAATACTTGTTTAGTGCCTTATATTTTGAAATGGAAAACAGATAATTTTCAAAACATAAGAAATTGTGAACTGCCCAATCAAACAATGTGTCCAATTAAATTTCTTTTTACAATCCTGTTGCACTTTAGTAACAAATGTAAAAATTTTTAAAAAGTAAATTGTAAAAGTTAAAACAATGGTTTATTCCTGGTAATCATGAAGGATCTAATATTTGTTGAAATAAAAGTCAAACTGTGTTTTTGTGGCTATCTTAGGGACAGGAGTTCCTGTGTTAGAATTGTGGTTAAATATATCCTTTACTGAATCTAGAGATACCTGAATCTTTGTGTAGTTTAGGGGTATTTTTTTCACCTTTGCATCCTCATAATAATTTCCTATTTGTGAAAAGAAAGGAAAAGAGAGATTGGCTGGCTAATGAGGTGGAAATAGTGAATGAGAAAAGAAACAGAAAGAAAGAGGGAGAGGGACGGAGGGAGCAAAGGACGAAGGAAGAGAGAGAGAGAGAGAGAGAGAGAGAGAGAGAGAAACAGTATTTGTCTTTATATTCTAATATTAGCTCTTTTGGTTTATTTTAGAATTCATCCTGGCCACTTTTAAGAACTTAAACTTAGTTTCTCCCAATAGTTTAGCCTACCTGATCCCAGGGGAGTAAGCTGAATTTCAGTCAACTTGAACTTCCCTCTCAAATTGGGATTATAGTGAATTTGTGAGTTATCTCTGAGGCCCAATTGGAATTCCATTTCTATGGAGATTAGATTGGAACCTGCAACGAGGAATAATAAAACAAAATACTAATGTGGTTTTTTTTTTCTTTCAAGGACTGTTATAGGGCATTTTCCTCCACTTGCTCTGAAGTGTTATTTTGGGAACTTTCATGTTTATTGTGTTTTGCATGACAGCACATTAAGAGCAAACTGGTTATTTGATTCACTGTCTTCATTAGTGCCCCAGTAATTAAAAACTGATGTTTATTTTTTTTTCCAGAGTTTATTTTTTCCTTTCCCCCAACCATTTTTATTTTTTTCTCCCTATATTCATGAATTGTCTTGTGCATTGCTAGTGATTTGTGCAAATCTGGGCAAAAAGCCAAATGAGAATATAAGAAGTAGACCAGAACAATTGGTAAATGAATGTTTTTTTAATGATTGGCTCCCTTAAAGAAATTTCTTTTGCTACTCATACTCACTCCCCTCTTGAGGACTAGTGTTAAATCAAATTTCAAATAAATGGGGAAATGATTAGGATGACATTATTCTACAACTGTAATTATATTTAGCTATTTTGTATAGATAGAGAATTTTTGAATGAAGATGCTTCTGGTTACTGTGATATATGAACCTCTATGAAAAGAATGGGTACTATTTTGCTAACTAATTTGTCTGAATTTCAATAATGGTTTATTATGTTCCCCTTTTGTGTCCTTCCTTGTTCTCTATTTCCAACTCCCCGATGTAAAAATTAGTTTACAAAGCTCCTTCACTTATCAATTAAAGTTCCTCCTAGCACTTGGAGAAGGTGTTATTAATATTATCTCCATTTTACATACAATGAAAATGAGGTGAAGAGAGAATCAGTGACCTGAATCAAGGTCAAAGAATCAAGGTCACCTGTCTGCTGAGGTGTAGAAAAGGGGAATGGCAGCAAGTTAAATATTTGGACTAGGGAAGTATAAGAGACTTGTCCAAAATAGTTGTGGAAACATTTCTTGATTCCTGATTCTGTTCCAGAGATAATAATGATTTTCACTAATACCTCAATTGTCATAATTTTGTGACAAGTCTTGAAATCAATTCTCCTAATTTGATCTTATTCAAAATTAGCTTTGGCCATTCTTGGTCATTTGAGTTTTCATATAAATTTTGTAGATATCTTCTCAAAACTTTTCTTAAAAGAAAAACTTATTACTCTGATGAGATTTTGGGGGGAAATGTATCAAATCTAATCATAAAGGTTAGAAGTAATAGATAAATCATGTACATTTATATGGTAAATTATATACTGAAATAAAAATGAACAAGTTATTGTTACAACCTGGATTAATCTTATAAACATTGTTGAGTGAAAGAAACAAAATGCAAGACAAATTATGCCCTTTGAAGAAAGTTAAGAAATAAGCCAAATTCATATATGGTGCTAGAAATCAGGAAGATAGATATTACCTTTAGAGAGGAAAGGAGTTAATAATTTGTAGGGGATTATAGAGAGGCTTCTTACATACAAGTGATAATCAACTCATTGATCTGGGCATTGTTTATACATGTGTTTCACTTTATGAAAATCCATCAAACTGAACAATTTCCATTTGTGCCCTTTTATTTCAAAAAGTGATATTTAAAATTATTTTTCAAAGGCCGGGGGCGGTGGCTCACGCCTGTAATCCTAGCACTTTGGGAGGCTGAGGCGGGCGGATTGCTCAAGGTCAGGAGTTCGAAACCTGCCTGAGTGAGACCCCGTCTCTACCAAAAATAGAAATAGATTAATTGACCAACTAAAATATATATACAAAAAATTAGCTGGGCATGGTGGCGCATGCCTATAGTCCCAGCTACTCGGGAGGCTGAGGCAGTAGGATCGCTGAGCCCCAGAGATTGAGGTTGCTGTGAGCTAGGCTGATGCCACGGCACTCACTCTAGCCTGGGCAACAAAGTGAGACTCTGTCTCAAAAAAAAAAAAATTATTTTTCAAAAAGAAATAAGCATACTTTTATTTTTGCAAGCAGTGTGTGTGTGTGATTCTGAATAAGCATATATTTTATTTGTTGAGAAAATGTGTGTGTGAGTGTAGTCTAGTTTCAGTGGTAGCTATTGGAAAATGTTCATGCTAAAAGAGCTGATAACCACTAATTTCTGACATCTTTCTAAAAGATTTGCCTTTCTAACTATCTATCTCCATTTTCCAGTCTCTTTTCTAATTCTTCTCCCTTTTTGACCCTTTTCTCATAGATTGCAATACTAGACTTTCGCCATATTCCCCTAGAGTTGGACTATAACTAGCTGTCATACTTTTCGAAAATGGTAGTTGATAAAGGCTTATGATGTCACTCCCCAGTGGGGCATATCCATTCTAATGGAAATTCCTAAAGATCAAGGAGCCTTTAAAAGCCAACTGAATATGTCAGCAATGTAGAGATTTCAGACTCCATGACAAAGAGAATGAGGAATTCTTTTGATCAGAAGAACTTTAGTTGATTCTGGAATTACATTTTGCACATTTTTGTATATGGCATTTACCTTTCAAGCTAGCTCTAAAGAGTGGCCTCAATTCTGCTGAGCCTTTCTAATTCCCCTATACCATCTTCAGTGAAGTTATAAAATCTCTTGTATTCTATCCCATGCAAGATTTTAAAAACTTCAAATCAAGAGATTTAATAAGACTATTCATTATCTTAGTGTCTCATGGTGGGAGGGATAACCTAACAAAAGTTATATAAACTCAACCAATATATAACTTATAGAATCCTTCCACGTTACTGAAGCATTGATTCCACCTTTGCTTGGACATCTCAAAGGCACTTTCTACCTCACAGGAAGCTACATTATATTTCAGACATCTCTAACCATGCCTTACCCTATTCAGTCATCTTAAAACATAAAAATGCATCTCTTTTACTTCTTTAAAATGCTTGAAGACAAAAATGGATCTTCTAAAAATATTCTCTATGCCTCATAGTTTATTTGCTTCAAAATTCTACATATTTAATAGTTTAGAGTTTGTTCATTATCCTAGTCTCCCATCATTGGTCAGGCTCTACTTTGTCAATATCTCATTTTAGGTTTTATACATAGAACCCTATATAAATCATCAAGTACCTTGGTATACTAGGTTGTTTTTCAGGACCAAAATAAATATTAGCTGGTTATCAGCACCTTCTAGATGTCAGTATAGAGACTGATGAAAATGCTCCTGTCTCTAGAAGACCTGTGAACAGTGAGGATGCTAGTGAGAATTCCAAACATAACACTTTGAATTAGAGGAGTTGTATTTAAATCTCAGTTTGCCTATGTATTGTCCAGGTTACCTGTAGCAACTTCTTTACTTCTTCAAGCCTAGTTTGCTGATCTAGTAAGTAGAGATAAAAACAGAGCTTGTGTTAGGACTTTTCTTAAGATAACATATGTGAAAGCCCCTGGGCCAGACCTTGACATATAGTTATAGCTCAATAAATATTACTTGACTTTAAATCAGAAAAGAACATTAACTCAATATTTTGGTCATGGTGACCTTTCAACACCCTCCAAAATTATGCCAGATGGCAGCTGCTACCTTCCAATTATAGTACTGCTCATAAATAGAGAGTGTGCTATTCATCCCCTGTCTGACTTCACCACCTGCTATGGCTTGGCATGAAATGTAGACTTGAGAAATGGGAATTTTTTCTCTTGGGTATAATTTACACTGACATCCACTCCCTCACTAAGTTCTAGGTTTGAAGGGACTATCTCTTTACCAGAACTATGATGTTGGAAAAGCCTAACTGAACACTGAATATTCAATTACCATTAAATTCTAATGAAAGTAAAATCTGCATTAACAGTTAATTAAGCCATTATGATTAGTGCTGTACAATGAATACTTTAACATTTTGGATATCTTAACATACTTTTATCTTTGAGGCAACTGAGCTCATTAAAAAATGCTATTTGTTGAACAAATCATAAGAACTTTATGATGCACAGTGACCAACATCATTAATCTCATTCTAAAGTTTTTCAAACACTGAATACTATACCAATGGAGGGTTACTCTAGAGAAAGGCCATTTTTTAAAAAAGAAATCTTTAATTGAGTACAAATTGGAAGGACTTATACTTGGATCAATATATTAATAATATAAAAATTCATCCCAAAGAAACAATGCCTAGACATTTAAGATTACTCAAAAAACTGTTACAAGCCTTACTTTTCATCCAGATAATTGGTAATATAATGATATTGACATTTTTCAAACTGATATTTTACTATTCAGATACAAATGGATCCATATCACAGCTGTTGTGACATGTACAAGCAGATACATTTTCATTTAGAAAGAATGCAAACTTTGGATCTCTGCTTCAATCCCAACCTCAGGTCTATGAATTATGAAACCTTGGGTTTGTGACTTAGACTGTCTGACCTCCATGTGATTATCTGTAAATGTGCATAATAGTGCATGCATGTTGAACAGGCTTAAAGACTAGAGGTGAATTAAAAAGATAACTGTATACTAAATTCTCAGCAAATCATAACTTTAGTTGCTGTTTGCTTATGGAATTAGGACATAAATGTACTTTAAAATTGTTATTAAGTTCTAACAGTAAATTTCCCTTCCTACAAATTTCTTTCACATCTGTCCTTCCTACTACCTGAAATTTTATAATTTATTCACTTGGTTTGGCAGGTAAATTTTCCGCACCCCAGGAAAGAAGAAAGGAGGGAACAGAAGATGGTGATTGTTAGTCATCTGCACCCAAATAATAATATGTTATGTTATCTTCCCCTGAGAGCTTACTGATTGCTGAGTAATGAGCTGAAGGAAATTAAAATAGACTATCATTTTAGCGCCCGGCCACTATTGGATAGAATTGCTTCAAGGAGCAACATGGAAATGCTTAAAAAGCCACAGATTGTAGGAAAGAGAAAAGTGAAGGGGAATTAGTAATAATTGAATGCTAGATTAGTAATAATTGAATGCTTTTTGTTCAAAGTTGTTTAATTGTCTGGAAAACTGGCTGTTGCCTCACCCCTGAAAACCTCCCCTTACCATGCCTTGCCCAGGGAAGGCCTGGTCTACCTTTAACCTGGGCATCAATCATCCTGGGCACAGCCTCATATGGTCAAGCAGGGAAAACTGTGCTAGATCTGGAATCTGCCTTCATCTGGAACTTGATAATTAGACCTTGGGGAAACACAGCAGATTTCTATGTTTTTCTAACTTTTGATGTTACTCCATTTCCTGAGAACCTGAACAAGCTCAAATCTTCCAGATTTAGAAATACAGCATTTTTTATTTTAATCCTGCATGAATGTAGTATAGCAGAATATTAAAGCATCATTACTACTTTTAGATTTTCTTATTTTTGATTGCCTTATAGCAATTTGGAGGTAATACTTGAATTTATATGCTCTTCAAAATATGATAAGAAAAGTAATTTAAAATAAAAGCATATTAGAAATCGTGTAACTTGAAATCATTTTCACATTCTATATTTTATGTTCAAAATCTCTCTATGTACGGTTACTTTTATCATTCCCATTTGGCATTTGATGAATCTGAGACTCAGAAAGATAAAGTCTCTTAGTCGTTTAGTTTGCAACAGCACTACAGTTTCTTTAACTTATTTAATAAATATTTATTGTATTCACTGTCTCTGCAATTATCCTAGTGATTAAGACAGAAAAGGGACCAGCTCTGATGTAACTCATGTACTAGTGAGGAAAGGCAGATAAATAAATGTACATGTAGGAGAACATTAAAAGTTATAAGTGCTATGAAGAAATTTAAATGATATATTGTGATAGATAGGGTATTGGTAAGCTACTTTTGATTAAAGAGAGAAATTCATAGTATTTAGGTTAGCTTTCCTGTGAAAGATGAAGAATATTAGATTAGATAAATGGGAGGTGGCCAGGCATGGTTTTGCTGACAGTGAGTGACCATCTCTATAGTTTCATTTATTTTTGACTCCTTTGCAGAATGAGTTGGGCATCAGAAGTTGGGCATGTAAGCTCAGTACAAAAGGCCAAGGATTTCGTGATTATATAAGAAAAAAAAAAAAAAAAAGGAACTGGAGTGTTATGCAGAGCCCTCAAGGCAGAAGCAGGTTCTTATGGATAAGACTAAAGCAATAAGAATCAGGAGGAAACTGCAAGTTCCTTTTCTGTCTCATATGCTGAGATCAAAACAGGGACAGAGTGGGCACTTGACAAATATTTGTTGACTAAAGTAAAGAAGTCTTAGCATTGTGCCATTTGAAAAACAAGTCACTTCATCTTTCTGAGTCTCAGCTAACGACAAGTAGTAAATGATAAAAATAACTGTACATGGTGGGATTGTGAGGAGGAAACATGACTCATGAGAGTGATCTGAAAATTACAAATCTACAAGGGCTCATTTCAGGCACACTGACCACCAGGCCAAATGACTTCAAGGCTATTGTAAGATACCCACAAATGATGGAACTGAGATTGAATATCTACTTAATGTTAGAGTCAGGGCCACTCTGGAAGGGGTTGAGTTCAGCCATCGGTAGAAATTGTCAATGACATTTCCCAAAAATAATTAGTAAAAAAGGACTGAAAAGGAAAAACTGGATACTTACAGCAGATTATTAAATTAAATAAGGAAAAACCTTGAGTACAATGGAGGCAATTCACCTGGAATGATACCCATATATATTACAAAATTATATTATTCAAAATTAATGTATTAAATGCAAAAAGATAGAAAAAAAGACTAATTGACACTAAGTTATCAAAGAAAATTAATTTTTAAAAAATAAGAAAAGCCAAACAAACCAAAAAAAGAAAGTTGGTTTCTGTCGTCTTTATGTAAATTCAAGCAATAGAAAGTAGTAAGAGTTTTACAGGCACACAAAGAAACGCTATCATTATTGCCACAACATTTTCATACAGCTCTGTGAGTATAATAACTCATTGTCTATAGCCATGTAACCAATGAAGATATAGAATATAGCCATTACCCCAGCTCATTCCCATTTGCCCCTTTCTATCAATCCCTTCCCACCCCAAAGGAAACTGAGGTTCTTATGTGTAGCACTGGAGCTTAATATTTCTTGTTCTCAAATTTTATATGGAATGATACAGTATGTATTTTTGCATACCTGGCTTATTACCCTCAACATATGTTGGAGATTCGGTTATATATGTTTCTCTTGATATATTTGTCTTAGTGCAGTGTAGTAGTCCATTGTTTGATTATATCACTGTTGTTTATCCATTTTCTGGTTGATGGATGTATTTTCACTATGGAATTGGCCATTTTCATTGTGGAACTGTGTGATTAAATCTGCCAAGGATATCGTTGTCCTTTTATGGGTATATGTTTTAACTTCCCTTTGGTAAACACCTAAGAGTAGAATTTTTGTGCCACAATGTAAGTGTATGTTTGACTAATTAAGAAACTGCTAAACTGTTTTGCAAAGCTGTTTTGTAACTTTACACTCCCAACAGCATTAGCTCGATATTCTCCTTACCAACATTTGCCATCATTTGAACTTTAAAATTTTAAACTTTCTCCTGTATGTGTGTGTGTGTGTAATGTTATCTTATTTTTTTAACTTTTTTTAACTTACATTTGTTAGATAACTAATGACAGCAAGCAACTTTTCATATGTTTATCAACCTTTTGTGTATCTTCTTTTGTGAAGAGTCTGTTAGGTCTTTTGTCCTTTTTATTGGAATACTTGTCATCTTATTGTGTTGGGATATATATATATATATATATATATATATATATATATATATATGCACATACCTAACTATACACACAATCATTTTTTAGATAAAACATATGCATCAGATATATGTATTGTGAGTATTTTCTACCTGTGAGTGACTTGTTTCATTTACTTAATGAAGTCTTAGGATGTGCAGAAGTTTTAATTCTAATAAAGTGTTTTTGTGTCTCATCTCAGAAACCTTTCCTAAACTGAGATTGTTTGTGTTTTCTAAAAGATTTATTATTTATCTTTTATGTTTGGATTCATGATCTAAATTAAAGTAATTTTGCATGGAATAGGAGGTATGGGCTGAGGGTAATTTTGACACGGAAATAGGTATTGATCTAGCACCATTTGTTGAAAAGTCTTTCATTTTTCTCATTGAATTACCTTGGAGCCTAAGGTGGTTACTCTCCAGTACCTACAAATGCTTCTGTATATTTTGTCTATGTTTTTACATTTATCTATATTTACATGCATGTCTAATCATTTTTTATTGACAATTGTACATTGCAGATAATGCATTCTAGTGGTTGATTCTGTTGTATTCAGTGGATTCTTGACTTGGTAATAGTAGACAATTAACCCACTGAGTTCAAACTGCAAACAGTCCTTTCCTTTGCAGGCAGCTGTTGGTACTTTTGTTCTGTCCTTATGCCTTCTAGATGTAGATGGTGCTTTTTTCCCCGGCTCTCTGTACATCTCCTCTGTGCAAAGGATCTGAGCAGAGATGGGGCTCTCCCTCTTCGTGATTTCTTTGCTTACTGGGAGTTCCTACTGACATTCCAGCTGTCTTGCCAGCGATGTACTCTCTCCTGTCAAGCTTTCTGCTGCCTGAGCTGAGTACTGTTGAGCAATGCATAGTCAGTCAGGCAAGAAAAGCATCAAACTCACACATCTGGCTCCATATATTCAGTGTGGATAAGGGATATGAAATAATGACTAAGTAGATAACATAATATAAATCATTCACATTGGAAGAAATACCATTAAAAGAAAGAATAGAATAATTTGAAATGCACCCAAGAAATTTCCAGAAATAAAAACTGTGCTTAATGAAATTAAACTTTACAAATAAATTAAGAGCAATCCAACTTCCTTCTTCCTGAATTAACACCTTAGCATTGTAGGGAGAGTCTTTCAGTAGTTGTGTATAAAATTCTACATTGATATCAGCGTCCCTTAGCATTTTAATATTATTATTCAGATAGTCTATCTTCTATCCTGAGAAGATTTATCTCTCGTCTTTTTTTTTTTTTTTTTTTTTTTTTTTGAGACAGAGTCTCACTTTGTTGTCCAGGCTAGAGTGAGTGCCGTGGCGTCAGCCTAGCTCACAGCAACCTCAAACTCCTGGGCTTGAGTGATCCTTCTGCCTCAGCCTCCCGAGTAGCTGGGACTACAGGCATGCGCCACCATGCCCAGCTAATTTTTTATATATATATATCAGTTGGCCAATTAATTTCTTTCTATTTATAGTAGAGACGGGGTCTCGCTCTTGCTCAGGCTGGTTTTGAACTCCTGACCTTGAGCAATCCGCCCGCCTCGGCCTCCCAAGAGCTAGGATTACAGGCGTGAGCCACAGCGCCCGGCCTTATCTCTCGTCTTTACCTGCTTTTCTGCTTGCCTCTGGATTCTTCTTATACCTGATTTTAAAAAATGTATTTATTTTTTATTCATTTAGTTTTTACGTGTCAGCCAGGAATTTGAGCAGTTTATGCTCAAATTTGAGTCTCCCTCTTGGGATAATTGAGCTGGCAAGATTTCCTCTATACATTTCCAGCTGCCTCTCATCTCTGAGTTTCTGATTTTAAGTATCTCTAGCCAAACAGACTGTATTTCCTCCCGTAGTTTCTTCATAGCTGTTGCCATGAAGGTTGGGCCAGTGAGACACAAATTTACAGTTCTTACTCCCTTGTAATTGCAGTTTTTTGAGACTAAACTCTTTTTCTGGATTCTGTCAGCAATTGAAGCGTTCTTTTTTTAAAGTAATTTTTTTTTAATTTACGTTATTTTTAATACTTGTTTGCCAGGGATTTATGCAGGAGAACATATCACTTCTTCTTGCTTATGTCTGTTTTACAATTTTTTTATGTCTGTGTTTTCTATCAATTACTAAATACAATTAGCTAAAATTTGTTAGTTTATCCTTTTAATTGTCAGGTTTTGTTTTGTTTATTCTTAGGGTATTTTGTTAGGTGTTTACAATTTCCAAATTGTTCATGTTTGGCTTGACCCATTTTCCCTGTTTTATGGCAATTTTCAGAATTCCAACATTTTTAATTACCTTTCCTGCCATTTATGGAATCAGCAACCTTCTCCAGTGAGTCAGCTCTTCCACTCAGCATTTAGCTGATCCCAGGTCTGCAGTTATATGCCCCCAGTTGCTAAAACACTCTGAGTAACTCTCAAGAACACCCACCTTGAGATTTTCAATGGATACACTTCAGTAATTTATCCATAGCCTCCTCAACCAGGAAAATAACCAGCCTCTGTAAGATATTGACTAATTACATCTTTATCAAATGTTGGCTCCCCTGATTATCACTGGCATCATTTATTGATAGAATAAAGCTCAGTTTATTTGTACTGCTGTGAGGGAAAGCACTAAGTGAGTTTTAGCAGGATCTCAGGGGAGAAGGGCAAAGCCAAGATATTAATGAGATTTTGAAGTTTAGTTTATGGTGGGTATTTTAATTTGGGGGCTTCATTAAACTGAACAAGGGGCATGATATCATAGTTTAAGACACAGTAAGGCAGGGATGTTGAAAAGGCAGGGGATTCAAAGAGTCTTGGGAATGTAAAATGTCATTCAATGATTCCTGTTGAAGACTTGATGGATCCTTGAGAAATCATCTAAAATGAATAACAAAGTTATTTTCAATTTTTATTTTCCTGAGCAGAGGTTTCCTAGAATAATAAAGTTATGTTCCTGAAGATAGTGCAATAGTGAAGTCCTTGTAATGGGGGCAGTAAGCTGTATGGATGTATTACTCATCTGTACTAATTTCATCTTGCCTCATATATTTGTAGATTTTTGTCATAATAATGTGTGTTCATTATTAATCATCATGCTGATACTTCTTCTCTTCAACTTCATATATTGCCTAAATTGATGTCTGCATTTATTCTTCCCTGTCGTCCCAAACACTTCTGCTGTGCCTTTGACATTATATTAATTTGCAAGGGCTGACATACAAAGTACTGCAGACTCGGAGGGCTTAAATAACAGACATGTGTTTTCTCACAGTTCTAGAAATCTGAGATCAAGATGTCAGCACAGTTGTTTTCTTTTAAGGCCATTCTCCTTGGCTATAGATGTTCACCTTCTCCCCAGGTTTTCACATTGCTTTTCCTCTGTGTGTGTCTATGTCCTCATCCCCTCTTCTTATAAGGATACCAATCAGTAAGTTAAGTCCTAATGACCTCACTTTAACTTAATTAGTTTAATCACCTTAATTATCTTAATTACCTCTTTAAAGACCTATCTCCAAATGCAATCATATTCTGAGGTACTGAGGATTAAAACTTCAACTCTCCTTCAACAAGAATTTTTGGGAGACACAATTCAGCCCATAACAGGCACCAGTGTTCCAATAACCACAAACCCTTAAACAACTTTCTTGGACATTCTCTTCCTCTTCTTGCTGAAAATTAAAACAAACTTTCTTTAAGAACCCTATTTACCCTGCAGTACCCACAAGTACAGGTTGATTAATTCTCCTATCTTCCATGTGCTCTCTCAATATTGCTGCTTCTAACTAGATCTCTTTCTTGCTTAACTCCTTAGAAGCACTTTTGTTTGATTTTTTTCCCACTGTTCACTCTCATGTTGGATAACTTCCTGGTTAGTTTCTTTCACTCTCCCCCATCTTCATTTGTTGATGGCATCAGCACTTGGCTAACTAGCTTTCTTGAACTACTATTCCTGCCAACATGATCTCAATGGTGGCCCATTCCAAACCTTGGTCTCTCATTTGCTTGATCTTGGTAGCTCCAAGGATTTTTTTTTTTTTCTTTATTTCATCTCACTCCATCAACCCACTTGCATTTGACCATATCATTATGAATTAAATTATAACATCAGAATTCTCAAACATGTCCCTCTCTGATCATCTCCTTACTCTATTAATCCTGCCCCAATAATTCACAGGAATGAAGGCAAGAAGCCTACAAACTGTTGGCCTATTTTCTTATTATCAATCAACTCCCATGTGTTCCTATATTCATCTTCACCCAGTTCAGTTTCCATGGTTTATCACTGTAACTTCTCCCTTACATGCAACTCACCAACTTTGCTTCTTTTGTTGTACTGCTCAATAAAATTCTAAACCTGGTTAAAATCAACTAGTTGCTTACTTTGCACTTTAACAGACTAGGTTTCCAATTCTACTTGAGAATTCTGGATGTTATGGTAAAACTGTAACTCACTTCCATTTCACTATTTCTGTATAGAATCATGTGCATAAACCTAAGTTAACTAAACTTATAAATCTTATCTAACCCAGTGAGTTTTATGTTTTATTTTTAAATTTTTTTAAGCAATTTGTATATTTTGGTCCTCTAGGCAACTGCCCAGTTGACCCATTCATTAATCTGCCTCTGTTTTGGGAACCCATGATAATATTTAAACATGGCTCAGTGGAGCAAATAGGAAAATGATCTTAGTAAGAACCCATAAGCAAGAGTTCTTCAGGGAAATTTTGTCTGCATAAGTAAAGATTCAGTTTTGTACAATATATATCTATTACCACTCAGCTAAAGAATTCCTGTCAATCCAACACAATTCCTGATATTAATTGGTTTCATTAGTTATATCTGAGAAAAAGGTAAATTCATTTCTCTCCTGGGTTATGGTTGATTAATAATATTGGAAGTTACTATGGCTTTAACCTAAGGCATATCTTTAATGGCTATGGTCTGTAACAATTGGTTACTATTTTTTAAATCAAATTTGTAACTTGTAATTATCTTTCCAGAACCCCCTCCTTCAAATGAAGATTTGTTTTGAAAAGCTTTATTTTAAGATGTGTGACAAAGATAAGAATATTTATCAAGTACTTTAAAGAGAAGCATCACAATTTAATCAATAAATAGCAGATATGAAAGTATTTAAGCTTCCTGTTATTGGGTATGATTAGAGATTTACATGTTCCAGTTAATCAAATAGCATAATTAATAGAGTTAACACACATATCCATAGGGATTACAACACTTAAAGAACAGCTGTGCCATGAAATAAAACTCTGAAGCTATACTAAACATAAATTAGCCTTTATTTGGTGGTTTATTTATCAGTCTACTGGAAGTTCCTAAGAAGGAGGATGAATCTCAATTTGATTTTCACATCACTCTGACCTACTGTACAGAGTTTTATGATATTGCTGCTAGAAACCACCATAAAGAAGATGGGAAATTTATTTGAACCCTGTTGGAAATGGTACATACAAAACAGTGAGATTTCATAAGACATGGATTCTGTCTCACCATCTTTGCATTCCCCAACACTCAAACCAGTAGTTCTCAAACTAAATTCAGCAAAAAATGAGGGTAATTTTGTTTCAGTGAAGATCTAGAGACCCATTTCAAACCTACTGAAACAATTCTTGAGTGTAGGATCCAGAATCTGCATTTTAACAATATGCTGTTATACATGGTCTTACATTCTACTTTGAGAAAAAAATGAACTGAATCATTTTGTGTGTGTGTGTGCTTCTAAAGATTTAATGTTCATGTTAATCATCTAGAGATTTAATTAAAAATTAAAATTTTATTATAATAAAATTGATTGAAGGAGCATTCATATTGCTGTGCCTGTACTACCTTGATATGTTTACCATCTTTTATATTACAACAAATTTCTTATGCATGCTAAATTTTCTTATATAACTTTATGTTGCATGAAAGAAAAATTCCTATTCTATATTTCTGACTTCCTCAAAACACCTAGCTTAATATCTGAGAAATAAAAGATTGCTAGTGAATTTCTCCTGAATCAATGTATAAATAAAAAATAAAATAACCCACCAATCAACTAATAAGAGAGTACAAATGAACTACTATGGGTCCTTTCGAGCCATACTTCTAAGTGGTGACTAACAAATAAATGCTGTTCTTATGAGATAAGGCAGGGATTTTTTTTCACCATATCTAAGAACAACCAAGACCATTTAGGACCACTGGCTAAATCAAATATTGAATAGCTTTTATATTTTTCACTACCCCCTCAACTACCATCTCCCATCATACAACTATGTGATAACTTACAGATTTGTTGCATTTTTTAGTTGAGGGGATCAACTAGAATAACACATTCATTTTTAAAAAATGAGAAAATCGAGTCTCACAGGTTGCATTACTTGCTCAGGATTTAACAGCTAGTGAGTGAAATAAGTATTACTAATAAACGTCATATGTTCAATTGATGCCTGGCGTCTAGAAGTAGAACAGCAAATCTGTTAACTCAGAACTGTTGTGGCATATTCCCAGATAAGCTTGTTCTACGGTGAACACCAGTCAAAATCAATGGGTCCATCGCTTTGTCAACATTAAGATTATTGTGCACAATAATGTGTGATGGTATCTACCAGGGGAAAACATATAGAGTAATATGAATGACTTCAGAGTAAGTGGAACTAAGAAAGTCTAAGTACAGTGGCTAAGTACAGTGCTATGGAGTTTTAAAGATATTCCTTGACTTGCACTTTGTAGTTTACTTCATAATTTTGTCATATTTTCTATTCCTAATTAGTGTTATGCAATAACACTCATTAAAGCACCATGAAGCCTTTTCAGTCTGGGTTGGATATGGGAGACAGGAAGGAATATGAATTTTGGAGCCAGACAGGCCTGGTATCTAAACCTTAGCCACTCACTTATTATAGCTGTGTAAAAATACTGATATATTAATAATAAAAATAAATATGTAATCATTTCAATATCTATATATCCATATTTTAAAGAAAGGGAAAATTTTTTGGACTAAGTTTTCAATTAAGGTGGAATTTTAACTTCCTCTCCACCCCATTTTGCCCTAAATATTTTCGTTCCTTGCCCTTGGAAAAATCTTTGGTTTTGGTAGCCCATGACAAAATAAAAGTACTTATTATTATTTTTTTTTTTTGCATCAATCTGTGGCCTTGTTCCTTTTCATTATTGTTGCCTTTAAGGCATTCCTTTCTTGTATATCCAAACTCTCTACTTGCTACTTTTAAAATAATGTTTTAAAATCACTGTCCCTTTGATCTAATAAAAATAAGCCTCATCCTCCTCTTCACCTCTGTCACAGATCAGTTTAACTTATAGGTTAGGCACAGTGAGAGATTAACAATAGTAACTGCCAGCCACAAAAAATAATTGTGATCTAGCACCTCTTGTATCATCCTGGATAGAGCTGGAACCCATTCTACTAAGTGGAGTATGACAAGAATGGAAAAACAAGCACCACATGTACTCACCATCAAATTGGTATTAACTGATCAACACTTAAGTGCACATATAGCAATAACATTCATTGGGGGTCAGGCAGATGGGAGGGTGAAGGAGAGGATGGGTATATACACACCTAATGGGTACAGCACGCACCGTCTGGGGGATGGACATGCTTGAATCTCTGACTCAGGTGTGGCAAAGGCAATACATGTGATCTAAACATTTGTAGGTCATAATATGCTGAAATAAAATAAAAATTAAAATTAAAAACTAAACACACACAAAAAAAGTAACTAATAATTCATATAATTACTAACGTCTTCAAATATCTGGCCCCTGCCTTTCTCTCCTGCTTCACAATTATCACCTGAGATATTCTATACTCAGCAAGGTATTTCTTATTCATATACTTTTACTTGTCTTCTTTCTTTCTTTTTCTTCCTTTTTTTACTTTTCTTCCCATTGTCCTTTAATACTTGCCTCTTAGCCTATCATTTGGCTTTGCTAAATGAATTAAGTTCCAGCCAGTCCATCTCCTCTGAGAAGCCTCTCCCCCCCCCCCAGGTTACTCTTCTTCTACACTGGGTTAGGTCCCCTCCACCATGCTCACTTTTATAATTAAACTTGCCTCAATATATGTAATCATTTATACATGCTCTCATTTCTCCTACCAGAACTACTTGAGACCTGGGATTGAGGACTCATTATTTTGTGAATTTCCAGCACCTACTACAGTACTGTAGTCTCTATAATTTGTTAAATGACTGAATGAATTCTTGAATCAATTAATGCATAAATTTTCCCATTTTCCTGTTTTTATCAGAATACTATGTCTGTCTGGATTTGATGCCTACAGCTGTGAATAGGTGAATATGTCCTTGGGAGGCTCTCCTTCCTCAGGCCACTCACATACTCCAAGTTCATTGTGTTTAATCTTATCCTGAACAGTATCTTCTTATTATACATATTTTGTAAAGCCATATTTATTATCTTGAATTAGATTCATAAATAATATGATTTTATAAACACTTCATTTAAAAATACCACATTAATGCTCTAACTAAAATTATAAAGAATAAAGTAATACATAATAAGAAAGGAAAGGAATACATAATATAATTTCAATATGTAGGAAAGTAATACATAATAAGATATGTATTACTTATATGGAAAAGGAAAGTAATACATAATAAGATAATTTCAATATGTAGAACCTTTCAGACTAGTACACCAGAGGTCACAATGAAGCAGGGGTGCAAACATGTTTATGTAGATTCACCAATAATGCGGCATTCATAAATGCAGATTGATAGTGGTATATTATGTTCGTGAAACAAAATGATGACCAAAATTATCACCAGCAGTGATACCTATTGCTGAATTTGAGAACAATCCTTGTTAAAGAGTTCAACTTAACACTATGACTTAGACTTTGATTGCCTAACTGCAAACATCAAAGGTCATTGTATACTAATGGCATACAATGTCTGTTGATATTTAAAATGGAATTAGACTATAGGCTCAAATAAACTTTTTTTCTGAATCTCTAGCAGGGCATTTGAAAGTCAGGAAGAGAATGGGCAATTCTTTGTTCTATTCAACTGTCCACATTGTAAGACATTTAGCATTCTGTACCACCCATTAAATGACATTAGTGAAGCACAATCATTGGATAACAAAATTTACTGTGCTCATTGTATCTGCATTTGATAAACTAGCCCATGCTAAGTTGTGGCTGATTAATAACGATCCAGGCTGGAAATGCCAAACTCTGCAGAAGGCATGTTAGGCAGGCAGCTTTCCATTGCTAGCCAGAGGGCAAAAAGGAGCATATGGGAGGTTTTTCTGTCCCACACTTTATAACAAATAGCCATTATTAAGAAAGGTATCAGCATTACTAAGTCTACTTAAAGCTTTGATTTGTATAGGTCAAGGGGTGGGTTTGTGAGTTTTAGAATCCCCTTAAACCAACAACTTAATACAACATCATCATCAATTAACGGTTTTAAATGGCAAATAATTACAAAGATAAGCATATGTAGAACAAATATGAAAAATTATAATCCCACAGTAATTATGTAAGATCAAGGAATTGCACATTAAATGCTTGTTGTATTTTTTAGGTGGTATTAACTCCAGAGCTTGATTTAGCTAAGAGTGCTTCTGAGTCTGTATAAATATAAATAAGGAATTTTGCAAATCTTTGGAATTTATTTTAACATTTATATCTATAGCTTTGCAGTGGAGTGCTCTGAAGGGTTTAGCTGTAATTAATACTACTCTTGCCATGACCCATTTTTAGCTGAAAGTTAGTCTTTCCTAGGCTTACCTGAGAAATAAAAGCCTAAAAGCTTTCCAAATCTCAGCTAAAATCCTACATTTTTTAGGAGTGAGATTGAAGAATGCCCGTGTTCCAAAATTCCCAAGTTCTAATTTCTCTCATGTAATAATTTAATCACCCCTCTTGTAATAAAGACCATTTTAAGCTATTTTAAGGAATTCTACAAGTTCCCTCAGAATGATTTTTGTTGTTGTTGTTGTTTCTATTCTATTTTTTCCCCCTGTGATTATGGTAAATCAGCTTTAGATTCCAGCAGAACTCTTTAGTATTTCACAAAGCACTTACCCACTTCTGATTCATCTAAACAAGGGTTCTTAGAAAACTGCATTTCTGTAGACAAAGAGTTCCAAGGGCAGAGAATGATGGTAGAAAATGTAATAAATTGAATATTGAATGACACAAAAGTGGAGAGCTCAAATACCTTTATTGCTTTTTTTCATGGTAAATAAGATTGAAAAAAAATTAATCAAGGAAAAAATTAATCAAGTTCCCTATCATCTTAAACCCTGTGATAGTCAACAAGATGAGAATTGGTTTAAAGATTTAAATGCAAACCATTATTTTGGGGGGTCCTTCTAGAATAGCCATTGAAACTATAACACAATCTTTGATAGTTCGATCAATACTAGTTTAAGCAAAGATAAAACTAGCTGCACAAAATGTCGATTTGGTACACAAAGGGGTCAATTCAGAGGCTTCTAAACAATTTTTCCTACAACCAAAATATTTCATTCTGCCACTTCAAGAGAGATCAATGTGCAGACACATGCTATCTGTTTTGCTGAAGATTCAGCCAGAAGAAAATATACCTACTATGGGATTTAAAGCAAGATGAAATACAACAATCACAAACACTGGCAAGTATCAGTCACTTGGAAAAATATATTGATCACATGCCTCCTGTGAATAGGTGCCTGACCAAGGCAACCTGGACATGCATATGAACTGGAAGACACAGAAACTGACTGTGGGGGGTACATAATGGAGTACAAGAAACATAGGAAAATTCTGGCTCATGGGAAAATGTGCAAAGAAGTGTACATTTAAACAGTCTAAAGTTATAATGAAAGTTCTAAGGGGGCAATACATAAGAATTAAATTGAATGATATACAGTTAATCATGTAAAAATTCCTGGACAATATAGGGTGTAAACCGGCTTTTAAAAGATATGTGGTAGATTAATGGTCAGGGATGATTAGATTAGGTACATCCAGTAAATTTACTGAGCATGGTTTGGTTCAAAAATTACTAGACTTCTGGGACTGCAAATTAGTTCAACCTCTGTGGAAAGCAATATGAAGATATCTCAAAGCAATACAAGTGAATCTACCATTTGACCCAACAATCCCATTATTGGGCATCTACCCAAAAGAACAAAAGTCACTCTATAAAAAAGACACCCACACTCGAATGTTTATAGCAGCACAATTCACAATTACAAAGATGTGCAAACAACTAAGTGCCCATCAATACATGAGTGGATTAATAAAATGTGGTATATGTATACCATGGAGTACTATTCAGCTATAAGAAACAACGGTGATATAGTACCTCTTGTATTTTCCTGGATAGAGCTGGAACCCATTCTATTAAGTGAAATATCCCAAGAATGGAAAAATAAGCACCACATATACTCACCAAGAAAATTGGTATTCACTGATCAACACCTAAGTGGACATATAGGAATAACATTTATTGGGTGTTGAGCAGGTGGGGGTGTAGGGGATGGGTATATACATACATAATGAGTACGATGTGCACAAACTGGGGGATGGACACGCTTAAAGCTCTGGCTAGAGGGGGGAGGGGGAAAGGGCAATATACATAACTTTAACATTTGTATCACCATAATATGCTGAATGAATGAATGAATGAATGAATGAATGAATAAATAAATAAATAACTGGCCTTCTATATATGAGACCCTCTAGAGGCTCTGGGACTACAAAGATGAGTAAGAACTAGTCATTCTTAGGGAGCTCATACTCTGTTCTGGCAAGTGATAAGAATTATAGACAGGATTTCTCAGAACTCTATTGTGCTCTTTACAAATTAGTAAATATTGGGAACTGTAGGTTGTGGAACACAGATCTGTAAGTACTCCAGCCTCACAGTTCTTGAAAGGGCTTAACAACTTCCAAAAACTATTGCTTAAAGCTGATGTTCAGTCCTATCAATGTCTCTGCCTTCTAACCCCTCCTTGACTTTTATTATCCCAATAAAATTCAGTATATCAGTTCTCTTCATTGGGGTAAATAAATGGAAAAAAAAAACTCATGTTTTTCTGTATGGTTTTATTTTTTCCTTATAAACACACTTGATAGGCAACTACATGGACAAAACTGTGTATTATTCTAATCCATACAATCAAGCTTAGTATGGCTTCAGAGGAATGGTTTAACAAATTATTTGCACAGTGCTCTGTGGAAAAAGGAAAATGGAAGAAAAAAAACCTTTGGAAAAAATATTAATTTTTTTTATAAAAGTAACAAATTTATTTCCATAAATATAAATGATCATATATATTACTTGGAATATTATTTTGGTTTAGAAAATATTACTTTTTATTAAAATATGTTATTTATAGTAACATGTTTATAAAACAGGGAGAGATATATAGAACAAATCTTTATTCATGAGTCAATTTATCACTTTTTACCTAAATCAATTCTGCTATTGTCTTTGCTATCTCTTCGTTCTCATGTTAGACCTAATGAGACAATATACAGTCCCAGTTCCAACACATGGGTTAAGGTAGAGGTCTCTAATATCCTTAGGCTTACCACAACCTGATGGTTCTCAAAATAAACTATCCACCTAGGTCCTGGTATCCATTGTCCCTGAGAGCTCGCATAGCTTTTTCACTTAACTCCTTTTATTATTTCTCCATTTCTGCACAACAAATTACCACAAATTAAGTGTCTGAAAACAACACGTATTATCTCACAGTTCCATGGGTCAAAAATCTGGGTTAGCTGGGGCTTCTGCTCAGGGTTATACCAAAATGAAACCCAGAGTGTAGGCTGGGGGGCTATAGTCTCATCTGCGGCTCTAGATTCTCTCCCAACTCATTCAGGGGCTGGCAGAATTTATTTCCTTATGTTTGTAGGCCTGAGGTTCCTGTTTTCTTGTTAGCTAAGGGTCACTCTTAAATTATAGAGGCCACCTTTGGGTCTTAGTTGACCCTCTCACACCATGGCAGCTTACTTTCTCAGTCAAGAGAAAAACCTTTATTCGGTTAGCTACAATAAAGAGTCTTATATAATACAACACAATCATGAGAGTGGCAATCACATCATCATTGCTATATAACCTAACTTAATCAAGGGAGCTACTATGCCATTATACTCAAGGGCAGGAGCATATACGTTAGGGGGCATGAATTTTGGAGCCGTCTTAGAATTCTTCCCAGCAATGTGAGCTTCTTCTGTTGGACAGTGGTTTTGACTTGATATTCATGTACTCCTTCCTTTTTCAACATATATAATTAGATCTATAAATAAATTGACAATGGAATTTATGAGATAGTAGGGTTTTCTCTTTTTATTTTGTCAATAAATATTTATTTTCTAGTTTGTTAAACTCTGTGAAAATCATTACCACATAAATTACCCTTAGTCTTGTGGGACATGTATTATTGCTTTCGCTATGATGGTGAAGAAAGTGAAATATGGGGTATAGTTTTTACAAGGCACACCAAACTTTAGAATCCAGACTCTTTTTGTCTTTTGAAACCTTATATTGCTTCCATCACTGCTTCCATGGTGTTTTCAAGGATGTTATTGAGGACAAGGGTAAGTAAAGAAACTAAAGAGCTTTGGGTTCTCACGGAGTCAAAAGACCACAGAAGTATAAAATATACATTACAAGGAGAACTGTCTTTGAAATAATTTAACTAGTTAAGTAACTTCTATGCCTATCTTAGGCAGGATTATCAGAAAGAAGGATTGATTCTTATCAAATAAATTGGGCCATCAATTTTGATGATCATATATATTATTGGTTGGTTTAGGCACTATAGTTAATTTTTATTGAAATACATTATTTATGTTAACATGTAAATGGTTTATTTATTGTTATTCTAAATAATGTATAGTATTTTATTCTTAGTTTTATTTCAGTATGAAAAATATCAATAAATAATAACCACATAAACAGCTTTTAAGATATCCAATATTTTTGAAGACTGTAAAGGTTTTCTTACAACAAAATGTTTGAGAAATGCTACTCTAGAACTCTTCCTGACAAATTTTTACAGCTCCAGTGTGAGGATGGCCTTGCACAACAGAAATAAATGGTTTGAGCTCAGGCTTGAGGAAGCCTCGAGGCTAGCTGCCTGGCACCAAGAGAATTTGCTCACCCTCTCTGGCTGTGGGAATTTGAAAATGTGCACTGTTCCTCCCCATCCTCCTCCCAACTTGAAAAAGAGAAGACTGAGTTTAGGGAAAGGTGAGCTTGGAGAAGGTGAGCCAGCAGTTCCACAGAGTTCTTTGGTGTCAAGGGTGCCCCCAAAGTCACTCATTGAACTATCCTGGCTGTTTCTACACTGATGGAGAATACACTGTTTCATGTGAATATTTTACTTTTAATTTTCTTTTCACATTACTTTATTGTTAATTCTTTTCATCCCTAAGCTGGGTTAATGGAAATCACTTTATTCTTCAGTAGTTGTGCTGGGGTACTTGCTAATCATCTGGGGGTTATGCACCCTCTTTCCAATATTTTTATGGTTACATTTATATAATTTTCAAAATGTGTATAAATGCATATTTTATAGCAATGTCAAGAAATAATATAATAATTTCAATAACTGCCATCCAAATAGCATAAGAAAATTTGAACATTTTTATTTCCTATTCTGAACTCCTGTTTTGATGAAGCCTCACAGAATGTAACTTTCATATTAGTTTACATTTTACCTCTACTTTCTTACCAATCATTTCTTGACAATTACACTAATTTTCACATCTTTTCTATTGATAATGATTTATACCTATCTTCATTTTAACTTCTTTTAGAGTTTTTGATTTATTTTTCAGTAGAGAATATTAATATATTTAATTTATTCTTTCAAATAGAGTTCATAGGGGGGTAACATTTTAAAAAGTTACTATTATTGAAACTATCTTTACTCTTTTTTGCACACTTGAATGATAGTTCTAAAGAGAAGAGGAGAGTACAGGTTTAGTTGGGATAGGGTAGAGTTTTTCCATATATTCTGCCATGTTCACTACTTCTTGCCCTGGATCATAAATGTACCTTAGCTCTGAACACTACCATCTTATCTACCCCAATGCCACTATGGAAACTTCTCTCCTGTGACAGCCTGGATTTAAAAAGAAAAACAATCAAACATTCAAACAAACAAAAACAACTAAAATCTTCAGTTTAGCCTGGGAGCAAATACTAGAAGTAGCTGCTCTGAGATGCAGGAGCTAGTTTGGCAGGTCCTTCATTTACTGTATTTCATAGAACGTAGAACTTAAGACATCATCACTTATGAGGCATGTAAATTTCCTAAACCACCACAAAGAAAAATTGCTGCCAATTAAAGTATGACATTGTATGATTTTAAGATACACTGAAATTATTATTATTATTATTATTTATTTATTTCAGGAAATTACTGGGGGTGCAAACATTTTGGTTACATGTTATGAGTTTGCCACATCCCAAGCATGATTTGAGACGTGGCCCCCACCCCCACAACACTCACTGCGTCCATTAGTTGAGACACACTGGAATTATTAAATAAATGCCAAAGTGTGAAAAATTACAAAGCTAAGAATTGATGAAATGTGATAATTATCTGGTTGAATGTTCATAGCCCTCTGTTCTCTATCCCCAGATTTTGCTATAGGGTATTTTGCAGAATCTATTCCTGAGAATTTCTGGAGAAAGCATTACATTTTCTTGAAGATTTCCTCTTCTATCTCCTTCCTTAATGTTGTTGAATTTAGCTGTCTATCTTATTCCATTTGCTTTGTAACTTCCTCAAATTTCTAATTAATGTATTTATGGCAACCCTGCTAGTCTAGCAGCACTGCTGTGGATTTGTTTTATATGTACTCTGTCATTTCAATTGGCATGTTTTTATAGACTCATTTTGAACAATAATCAGACTTCTTCAATATATTATCTCTGAATATCCTTATTTAATTTGTATAAACTATGCCTCTTTACCTAGCCACACCCTTTCTTCACACAGGACATTAGGCAACAAGCCAATGATGATTTTAATCTCAGAGAGAGGAAGCTTTATTCCTCTAGGCAAAATTTTATTTTAAAAATATTACTTCCTAAGCCAGAAGCTCAAGTTTTCATAATTGTCACTAAAACAGACATCCCTTAATTCAAAACTTACATAATATCAACATTCAAGTGAGGGTTTATACTCAGACTTTCTGCCTTAAATGTGTTGCAGCAACCAGCAACTTTCCTCTCAATTCACTCTAGAATATAAATTATATGGGCAACTGAAATACATTTTAAATATTTTTTTTTCAAATCTGGTGTTTTTCTTGGGACTATTAGTTTTATGGTACATGATACTCAACTATGCCTTATCAAACACCTTAGATGATATTTAAACCTGACCTCATGAATAATTCAGAAATATCAAACTACTCCAAGATGGCACCTTTTCCTTTGGATGCAGCTTCATACACACAAATCATTTGAACTGTTTTAATGCTTATCTTGTGTACATAAGCTTTTATTTCTTTATTTATACGGTCCTTCATTTACTAAAAAAAAGTTAATTATCATAGAAAAATTCATACAACATAAAATAAGTATTTGAGGAAAATTTGTTTATGGAGGGAAAGGAATATAGATGACAAAATAAAATCAAGCCAAGATTAAGTTTGGTGCAAAAAGTACATTCTAAATTTGGGGGTGATGGGGGAGAGGTTAGGAATAGATAACAAATGCGCCTGCTCAACTAGTTAAGAGCATTACTCTCATCTACTAATAGCTACCCTCTGTACAGTAACTTTTGATAAGATGATTAGTTCGAATGAATGAAGTAGTTGAGTTGGACATGTTATCATTAGAATCCTAGTTCTTCCACTTACTACCTAAAACCTTGGGTGATTTCTTAACCTGGGCAAGCCTTGATTTTCTTATCCAAAATTGCTGAATACTACTACTACTCTACTCATAGGTTTGTTAGAAAGTTTAAATAAAGTAATGCTTGTAGAGCTCTGGATAGTTTCTGACACATAAAACTCTCTAAGTAATAAGCTCTTACCAGTATCATTGTGTTTGAAATAAAAAATATGGAGAGGGACAACAGTTAAAATGCCAGACACTTTTTGGAAAAAAGAGATAGGTTCACTTTAGAACAGTGATACTGCTTAATTTTAGGCTCTAGGTGTAATCTGCTATTATGAATTGGGCAAAGTTTTATAATACTGTAGAATATTGTAACTCAAAGTACAAACTAATTTGAATTCACAATGCCAAAGAATGCAACACTTGAAAAAATATCATGGAAAGAACATAATAAGATCAAATCCACAGTTTGCATCACATTCTCTGATCTCCTTTGATAATATTAAAAGAAAAACAGTATGGAGGTTAGTGAGCTTCCAGTTAAGATGTTAACGTGTGTCATTACAATTTTGGATATTTTTGCAAATTATTGTTATATAAATTCTTCAAAGTATATAATGAGATTTTATGTAATTGATTTCAAGTTCAAGGTGAAATAAATGGTCAGAATTAAAGTAATACAGGGGTATGAAAGTGAATGTAAAGCAATATCTGGAAGGAGAAGGTTCCTATTAACAAAAGCAGGCAATTGTCGATTGAATCACTTGGAGAGAATGAATAGAAAATGAAGGTGCATAATGGAGGCATCATTGAAGCATATGGAATAGCCCTGAAGTTTTCACCAACTGGTAGTTGCCTGGTTTGGAAAATATTTCTTATCTGGATTACAGGACTCTCCTGATTTAATTAGAGGATTTTAAAAACCTTATTTTATTTTCTCTTTCTATCTTCTCCTTCCTTCTCTTTCTTTCTTGTACTTAAAACTGGAAGAATTCACATATTGGTGACAGACCATGGGCTTGAACGGTAACAAGGTATGTCTTAATAGAGGTCACATTAGCAAGAGATATACTCACTACGAAACCATTAAAATTCGATAAGAATTGGCTAATTATTTTGAAGGTCTGGATTGCAAATTTGTTCTAGTTTAGGATGATAATGACATTCTTGTAGACTTTATTTTCCATAGTAATTCCATTGAATTCAGCATTCTTTGGTTCTTTATTTAACATCTTATATGATAGACAAAGGGGGGCAGTATTAATTGATTCTGGCTTTGGTAGTATAGTTATATGTGGATGTATGTTCCTGAGAAATCAAGCCATCTACTGGAGATTTTAGGTTAATAAAAGCAACATACTAATTCACTATTGGCCTTGATTGAGGAATAGTCTCAAGATCAAAACAAGATTATTTTTATGTGATAATGCCTAGCACATTCTCATTTGACAAATGTTATCCAAATTTGACTTGCATTCAAATTTGATAAACACACTTTAAAATTTAGTAGTCTGGTTGCTTTATAAGATTCTGGATAGAAAGCAAAAATAAACAAGAAATGGGTTTTATTCTGGAGAAGTTCACATCCTTTATAGCCACAAGATAAATCCACCAACTAAAAGCGCTGTTCCAAAAACTTTGCATTTGTGTGCATTTGTGCTTTCTCTCATATGATTCCCTGTTACACACACATACAGACAAATGAAAATGTTTCTAGTTCACAGCCTAAAAAATACTGGGAAAATATCTTCACAAATACCATCAAATCAACAGGTACATGTTTGAAATGACAATATGTTCATGGAATGACCAATTTCACAACTGACTTCACTACTTCCTCACTGCTTGCTAGGTATTGGGGAAAAATGTGTTTTTATGCCTACAATGACAGATAAATTAGTGTCCAGGGTTCATTCTACATGAGAATGTTTCCGTTTAGCCAAAACTATAACCTGGCCCAAGCAAAGAAACTATACAAGTTTGTGGATCAGAAACTATGGGAGGAAAATGACATCTAATAGCCAGAATTCCAGCTTGTCAGATCCCCTTATTGGTTTTATTCCAGGGACAAATGCAAGATCATAGTTGGCCGTCCAACACTGACAAGAAAAGATGGACAAGGTAAAACACTGATAAACCTTCTTAAGCCTCCACTGCATGGAATCTGTATTTCTGGACTTGTACACTATTCCAGTGGATGGATGGAAGGATAGATGGATAGATAGGTAGATAGATGGATAGACATTTTTTTCTGATTAAAAGTCATGCATTTTTTTCTTATTATTATTTAAGGTGGATCTGCCCCTTTTACTTTCTGTAAATCCATAGGAACACTGTACCTGAAAGTTTAGTAAACATAAAAATCACCTGGAGAATTTGTGACAAAGGTCTATGTATGGGTCCTATGTAACAAGTTTTTAATTAGTAAATTTGGTGTAAGGCTAGTGTTTCTCATGCAGGTGTATTGAGTTTCATATTTTGAGGAAAAAAATAAAGAAATGAAAAAAAGGAAAATATGGCCTGGTGGAAAGGAAAATTTACATATTAAGATCTGAACTTACAGCTTAGCTGCTGTTTCATGGGTAGTTACAATAAGTAGCAAGCAATTACAGAGAAAGCATAAATATGCCCTCTCGCTTGGCAATGTTGCATAGCCCCCAACTTGTTTAATTAACTTTTTAATTACAGGAACAAATTATTTTGCCTACATGTATCCCACTATTAAAATAATCCTATAACCTCATTTATCAGGCAGGCTTCCATGACATAGAAGTGGAGTTAAGAGTAACTCATATAATGTGGCTGTTGATGGGATTTGGGGAATAACTCTAGCAGTCATCATAGCATTAAGAGTAAACTGTAATTGAAGCAATGGATCTCAAATTTAGCTCAACATTGGAATCACCTAGAGAAAAAAAAAATGCATTGATTCCTAAATTACACCCCCAGTGACTCTAATTTAATTGGTCTAGGATGCAGTGTGTGCATCACATTTTTAAAAATGTCTCAGGTGATTATAACACATCACCAAATTTGGGGATTACTGCTTAGAACCAATACCTTACCCCAAGAGAAACAAATGACCAACGATAGATAATGGTAAGATTTCTCCACCAAATGCCCACGATCGTTTTACCCTTTTAACTACTTTTAAATATATTACAAAAGTAAGTTTTGCTTGGAATTAACCCCTTGCTACTAAATTCAGCTAAGAATTAGTTTTGTTCCTTCTTCATGTATTTGACTTCTAGTAAGAGTGAAATAAGTTTGATCAAGTGAGTAGACATATCTCTCTGTCTTTTAAGAACTAAAGCAAAAGACTAGCCCTGTTGACAGACTGAGAACTGGAATACTGACTCTTTTGAGTAAAGCAGTAGTTGTCAGTTTCTGGGCTTCTTAATGAGAGATTTCTGAATAGAGAGATTGAAAATGACATTTATACTTGAGTTTCTTGCTTCTTTCATTCAGCTTGACTTTCTAAATTTGATGGCGAGGAGATAGATATCTTAAACAATTTCTAAAAACTCAGGCAGAACTCATTTTTTTGCATGTCATAAAAATTATGCTGAAGAGGGTGTATTTTTAAATTTAAAAACTCCATTCGAGAATTTTGGGATCTTGTTAAAAGCAATATTTTACAACAAACAGAAATTTTTCTAAACTTATTTTTTTCTTTCATCATCATCTGAATTTATATCTCAATTCTTGGTTGAGCTATTGATTTCTGTTTTCTGAAATTTGATGGAAATTCATTCAAGCAAACCTTACATAAAGAAATATGAAGTACATAATTAAATACTTTCACATGTTACAAGTCTTTATTCAGTTGTTAAGCATGTAATTCAACTTAACAAGTGCTTTTTTGTTTGTTTATTTATTTGTTTGTTTTCTTTTTGAGACAGAGTGTTGTTGTGTCTTTCCCCTGGGCTAGAGTGCAGTGGTTCAATCATAGCTCACAGCAACGTCAAACTCCTGGTAATCTTCCTGCTTCAGCCTCTCAAGTAGCTGGAACTACAAGTGTGTGCCACAATGCCTGGCTAATTTTTTCCATTTTTAGTAGAGATGGGTTCTTGATCTTCCTCAGGCTGGTCTCAAACTCCTGAGCTCAAGCAATCCTCCCACCTCAGCCTCCTAGAGTGCTAGGATTATAGGTGTGAGCCACCATGCCTGGCCAGTAAAGAGTTTTTTAGAAATGAATTTTTGGCACAAAGAAAGATACATGTGAATTTAGTGTTGGCAACTTTTAATCTGTCCAAAGTTCTGTTTCTGATTTTCCACAGATGATTATAAATTTGTCTCCATAATCCATTAGCACTTCCAAATCTAGGAAATTAAGTAATCTCTTTGTGCCTCAGTTGTCTCAACCATTGTGTAAGGATAAACAGATTTGTAGCAAGGGTTGATTGAGTTGATATTGAAAGATACCTTATGGTCTATTACCAATATTTTAAAATCTGTGTACCATATCAGTCTTTATAGGTATTAGAAAATAAAGATATTTGCTGTTTAGACAATTTGTAAGAAATGTAGGAGAACAGGAATCTGGGCTTGGTGTCCAGCAGACAGCAGACAAATATTGCTTGCAGATGACTAAATACTGTCATCTGTAACTTGAAGAATATTACCTTATAGAAAATATCCAGTTGAAATTCAAAAGTAGCTAGGAGATTCACAGTTGGGAAATTTGAAAGATAGCTTTTTATTTTTCACTCCTCCAGAAGATCAGTACTGCATCCCATACTTACCAACACTTTCAACTTTTCATTCATTCTCTGTAGATAAAAAGTGTTATCAAAGGTGGTAAGTTCACAAGTCAAACTCGTCCCATCAATCAACTTTACTGAGTTCAAGAAAGGTCTCTTCACTCTGACTTACCCAGATGGTGAGTTGTTTTAATGTGGATTCCCTAGTCCTAACCTCTTTTTTAAATCAATTGATATATTTCTTAATCTGGGAAAATTGTTTCTAAATCTAAATGTGTTACTTAAGTTAAAAAAAAATAAAGCCACACAAATTAATCAATGATTGTGAACTTAATATTTAGTATATAAAGATAATAGGACAATATGGGCTTCATCTTAATAGAGAACACAAAAACAAACACACAAAAAAATACAATTTATTAAATGCTATACTTGAGGTAAATTCAAGGTTTATTAATAATGCAGAAGGAAAAGAAAGTATTTAGTACTCAGTAACCAGGAGTAACACCAGTAATTTATTTGTTTGGTGGTATCATAGACTGATGAGAAACCCCTCTCCCCCATGACATTTTTATCTCTTGAAAAAACAACTGACAAAGTGTGACATCGTAGCTACTCTACAGACTTAGACATTAAGTAACTGTAATAAACAGAGCTCCCTTGGTTATTTGTGATAGCCATGTAGCATGAACAAGAAAAATATTTTTAAACTATTACAAATTTGAGATTGTTTATTACTGCATCATTACTTAGCCTAATGCTTCTCCAACATTTATGTGTGCATGAATTACCTGAGAACTTTGTGAAAACATGCATCTTAATTCAGTATATCTGAGTAGAAATTCTGTATTCCTTCAGTACTATTGTCTTTGAGTTTAAACTTGTTGGAAATGTTTGAACCTCCTGTACCCAGATGTCCATATCTCTCCCGTGATTTGGGAAGTGTTTTGGCATTATTTCTTTAAACAAGTTTTCTGCCCCATTCTCTCTTTTCTCTTACTAAGACTTCTAATATCTATATAATATTTCTCATGATGGTATACTATCCATCCCATGAATTGTCTTCATTTATTTTTATTTCTTTTTTTCTCCTCTGACTGCATAATTTTAAGTGAAATGTGTTAGAGTTCACAAGTTCTTTTGTCTGCTTGACCAAGTATGCTGTTGAGGTTCTCCATTGCATTTTTCATTTCATTCATTTTATTTTTTGGCTTCAAAATTTATTTATTTTTAAATAATTTACCTACTTATTTGAGCTTTTCAATTGCTTGTGTATTGATTCCCTGATTTCATTAAGTTGTCTGTGTCCTTGGGCAGCTCATTAAACCTCCTGAAAACAATTATTTAAAATTTTTGTCAGGCAACTTGCAGATCTCCATTTATTTGCAATTGGCTACTGAAAAAATGTATTCCTTTGGTGTTTTCATGTTTTCTCTGGAGTGTGTGTGTGTGTGTGTTTTAAAGTCTTGCATTGGTGTCTTTGAATGTGAAGAAACAGTTATCTCCTCCAGACTTTACTGACTGGCATCTTCAATGCCTCCATTCTTGGATTTTTTGCTCCAATGGTGCACTGGAATTTTCCACTGGACTCTGACTCCCAAAAAGATACTCTGATCCATAGGTGGTTGTTAAAAATCAATGTACCGTGGGGAGGTGATAGTGGAAAACCCCTATTCTGCCATTTGGCTGAGGTCACACAGAATAAAAACTGTATCATGTAGTGATCATGGCAGTTGTTCTTAGCATTTGGAAATGCTTCCCTCAAAAAACTCCCTTATCCTAGAGGCATTTTGAGGTGGTCGAGGATCAGGTAGGGTGCTTTATTTCCCTATCAATGTCTTATGATAAAATATGTACAAAAATAGGTAAAAATGATATTTATTGTGATAATGATATGATCATATATGCTTTTTTACTATTAAACAAATCATGTGGTTAATTTGTAATTTATTTTAAACCATTATATTTCAGTCAGCCAAAATGTACCTGCTCTTTAAATATAAAATAGAATGGAGTTCTTAGATATTGTTGGAGTCAAAACAACGGAATAAAATGTGTGAGTATTTATGTCTTTTATTACTGGGGATGTTCTATGCATGAATTTAGAAAGCTGCTTTTCCTCTATGCTTCTTGTACAAATGCTTCAGATTTAGATACTTTTCATGCTAAGATATAATCATTAAAAGAAAATGTTTATTTTTTGAAAGAAATGACCCTCAGTATGTCTCTATATCTTTCTACATGGTTTTCATAAACTATCCAACCAGGCTTAATAAAACTCTTGTATAAATCAGTATTAGGGGGGCCAGGCATCTTATTTTTCTAAACATACAAAAACAAAGATGGTTTGTTTTCCTAGGCTTATAAGTCAAAGATTCAGCAGTTTTACTGTTCCATTTGGCAGCTTGAACATCTGGCTTTAGGACATTTCAGTATATCTACTGAAGTAAATTAGTCAAAGATACTAGGATAACTATTTCATCTAGTTATCATAATTGTATCTTGCTGCCATTAAAAAAAATGAATTACTGTGTCCTCAGGAATATACATCTGGACAGATGTGGAAAGAATGCCTCATCCCAGGGGCTATAGACCTAATTGAGCTGAAGTATTCCCAACTTTCACTTAACATTTGTTAACATATGAAACAAAGTATGTTCCCCCAAATAGCTGTGATTTGAGGGCTTTATTATTTTCATTTGAGAAGAACATAACATTAGTTATCCTTGATAATGCTGTTTTAAGTAAACAACAAAAATAATTGGAATGAAAACATTATAGAACTCTGCTTTAATATTGATTTTAGTGGCCAAAGTCAATAACATATCATGATCTCCTTTGCCTTTTGGAACCATTTTATCACCAAGTTAGTATTATTGGTGATGATGGATCCAGCTTCCTGCTTAGCTTCTTGATATTGCCCCAAATTGAATCTCAGAAATGTTTTTACCTTATAGATGTGGAAATTGACCTACATTGATTTATTCATTCAACGAATACTTATTTAGTGCTTGCTATTTGCCAAGTACTGCCAGTAAGGCTATAATAGCAGTGGGAATAAAACATCAGTCTGTTTTATGGAGCTTTCATTCTAAGGTGTGGTGCAGGTTCATGTAGTAAACAGTTAAACAAATAGACATGAAACATAATTTTATATAGATATCAATGCCTTGAAAAACAAAAATGGAATAGTAATGTGATGGAAGAATAAAGAGGATTAAGAAAGGATGAGAAAGGAAGGCCTCTTTGAAGAAGGGATGTTTGAGTTCTGACCTGAAGGACCAAAAGAAAACAGTAAATAAACAAAGGGAAAGCTTGAAAATTTAAGGACTGACTGGATTTGCCATTAAAGAAAGACAAGAGCATATAGCAAAGACAAAAACAAGCAATAAATAAATAAATAAGCAGAGACACACACAGTCATAATTAATGGGTTTTTTTGCTTACATTTCTCTACTCTACATCTCTAAATATGTCCTTATTGCAAGAACCAAAGTAGACAGATTTCTAAGACCCTCCCTTAAGCCCCACCTTTATTCTTTCCCAAAATGAATTGCTTCTAATAGTGTTTATTAGCATTTCTTAATGAATTTTCTGTGAATGAAAACTTCATCACCCCCCCCTCCAACATCCCTTTCTAAACATTTTCAACAAAATAGATCAATCCCTACATTTTGTTCTGGAACTTGCCTTTTTCAGCTAAAATGTCTTTAAATCTTAAGAGACTAATGCATATCAATGCAGCTAAGCCTACACTAGTCCTCTTAATTATTACATAATATTCCAAAGTATGAATATATTATTAAATATTTCCCTATTGATTGACATTCAAGTGTTTTCCAATATGAACTATTTAAAGTGATTCTGCAATTAATATTCCTGAATGTATATCTTTATTTCATTTTAAAGTATTTCCTTAAGAACAGTTATAGACATAGAATTTTTTAATGAAAGGATATGTAAAATTTTGATTTGGGTAGATACTGTCAGTTTTCTATCAATAAAAACTCAGTTTTCATTTTTAGCCATCATGTATAAGAGTGATATTTTCTCTACAGCCTTTCTATGGCTATTGTCAGCCATATACAGTTAACCCAAATGAAAGTTAACACATAGTAAATTGCTGTTTTATTAGCACTTTCCTAGTACCATTGAGCTTCTTTTTGTGCATTGATGATGTATGTTTTATTTTATACGTGTTTTCTTCAGTAATGTACATATTTATTTTATTTTTTCTTTGCTCATTTGACAATAAGCTTTTATTTGCTTATTAAAAAATTAAAACTCTATATGGAGCTTTGTATCAATCCCCCTTTAAAAAGAATTTGCATTGTACAAGCATCTAAACTTAAACATCTTTTATTGATTTTCTTGATCACAAATGTATTCCATGCCTTCATCTTTCCTCTTTTTGTGGAAACATAGTTTTGTTTCTTGTTTTTTGTTTTCTTAATGCACCTAATGTAATTCTTCCAGAAATGTGTCTGTCTGTGGTCATAAACATGATCTGAGTCTTTACATTTGTAAATATATTATTTTGCTCTCTCATGTGAATGTTAGTATTATGTCATATAGAATTCAATGTTTAAAAAGCATTTTCCCTCAGAACTTAGCAAATATTATTTCTACTGTTTTCCAGCATTTGATATTGCTATTTCGTTGCTCATTTCTTTGTAGATAACTTGAGTTCTTTTTCTTTCTGGATATTTTTTGGGTATCTTTACTGTTGGCAAAGGAAATGTGATCATAATGCATATACCTAAATGTTTAGGATTGGATTTTTTTTTTTTTTTTTTTTTTTGAGACAGAGTCTCACTTTGTTGCCCGGGCTAGAGTGAGTGCCGTGGCATCAGCCTAGCTCACAGCAACCTCAAACTCCTGGGCTCAAGCGATCCTACTGCCTCAGCCTCCCGAGTAGCTGGGACTACAGGCATGTGCCACCATGCCCGGCTAATTTTTTACATATATAAATCAGTTGGCCAATTAATTTCTTTCTATTTATAGTAGAGACGGGGTCTTGCTCAGGCTGGTTTTGAACTCCTGACCTTGAGCAATCCACCCGCCTCAGCCTCCCAGAGAGCTAGGATTACAGGCGTGAGCCACCGCGCCCGGCTTGGATTTTTTTTTAACACAACTCTGTGGTCATTTTGTGGGCTCATTTAGTTCGAATACTCATGTGCCTCTTTAGCTATCAGAAGTATTTTATTAAGTATTTGATTATTCTTTATACTTTTTTTATTGTCCCTCCTTTGAGAAATTCTATCAGATATTGGAAGATACATTTTGTCAACTTTACTTTTGAAATTGTTTTCTCTCCTATCATGTTGTTTAGACCTTTTTTTGTGATTTATCCTTTGTCTTGGTTTGATTATTTAGATAACTAATTTACGGTCTTGAATAGTTTCTTTCATGTTATTCAATCCTGATTTGTTCTTATCATCATCATTGTAGTTGTTTTAAAATTTGTTTTTATTTTTAATTTTCAAGTCATCTAGTTGAATCTTTCTGATATTAACTGCATTTTCTAATGTCTTCTACATGCCTTGTTAAATCAATTTCCTTTGGAAATACTGATTCTTTTGTTTATAAAATCTCTGCCCACTTTGATGATGTTGGTTGTCCTCAAATGTTTGATAATTCCACATTTTCTGATTTTTTTTTTTCTTGGTGAATCCTGTTTACATCCATGTTTTCTCAGACTTATTGAAGCCTTCCTTCTTCTGGTGATTTAAAAGGGAGGATGACTACTGTGCCAGTAGCTTTTCATGTAGATGCCAACAATTCTAGTAGCTTCTCAGGGTCAGTAGATACCCTTGATCCTAAATGTCAGTGCCCATTTTCTTTCAGCTTGGTGACAAACACCACTGCTTAACACAATTGGTGGTGGTGTGGAGAGGGAAAAGAACAGATCTAGCTGCTACATTAATATGTCAAATTAATTAATCACCTTGATTAGTTGATTTGTTCAATCTGGACCTTAAACTCCTATGAACCATACATTTAGATAACCATTCATGGCCATGATTTCCATTGGTTTATTTCTTCATATGTCTAGTTTTGTTTGATTTCTAAAGTTCAAGGACTCCTTATTTTTTATCCATTGATGTCATTATTCCTACTTCTCTTAGGATTTTATAGATTTTTACTATCATCTCAGTGAATTTTAGAAATGAGGGAGTGCAAACATAAAAGCTCACTTTATTATACGGATCCATTCTCTCCCAAATGAACATTTTATTGAATAAAAACATACATGTAGAAATGTATACAAATCATAGGTGAACACCATAATAGTCATAAAATGAAAACACTTATGTCAGCAGCACTTAGATTAAAAATGGAACCTTTCCAGTAAGTCACAAGTCTTCATGTGCCTTTTCTCACTGAGTATCTTCCTCAAAGTAAATACTCTTCTGACTTCTATCATAACAATATAGTTTTGCTGATATTTGAATTTTATATAAATGGGATCATCTACTATGAAATCTGTTTCCTTGGCTTCTTTTGCTCTACATTATTATATCATTAATTTATGTTTTTTTCATTGTATCAATGATTAATTCTTTCTCATTGTAAAAAATATATTAATCTTTATTTAAATATATATTTTATATGTATATTCAGTTGTTGAAATACTATGTTTTATTTATTCATTCCATTGTTAATGACTATTTGGATTGTATCCTATTTGGGCTTGTAGAAATAGTATAACCATGATCATCCTTATATGTGTCTAAATAGAACATATACATTTATTCCTCTTAGGTATATACTTAAGAGTGAATTCGCATCTATGAGATCTTATGTTCAGCTTTAATAAATACTACCAAATAGAGTATCCTAAAATATCTGTACCAAATGTTCACTCACTCCATTCCATCAGTATATGAAAGTGGTAAATATTCTATATCCCTGCTACTATTTGGTATGTTCTATCTTTGGTTTTTCATTTAAATCTTTTTATAAAAATGTAGTGGCATTGAATCATTTTTAGCTTTTTGTATTTAATGTGATTTATCTTATAAAAATGTGATGGCATCACTAGGAAGACTTACCTTATACCCTGATTCAAAATCATAACTCTACCATTGTTGTTTCAATTTGATTTTCCTTGATAATAAATATAGTTGAGCATTTTCCTTGTTTATTGTCATTGGATATTGCCTTTTGTAAATACCAGACATAGTTCTTTTCCCTTCTTTTTTATTGTGTTGTATATTCTTAAAAATTAAATTGAATAAGTTATTTATGTATTCTGAATATTTTAGTTTATATATGATACAAATTTCTGTACCCATCCTGAGGCTTGCCTTTATATTCTTTTAATGTGTATTTTGATAGAGGTCTTAATTTTAATGTTGTATTATTTATTAGACATTTTTTATAGACAGTGCTTTTTGTGTTATAGATCATAAAAATGTTTTCCCATGTTTTCTTCTAGAATATTAGGGGAGGGTATAGTTGTGTGTTTGTGTTTAACTTTTGACACTTAGTTGTATGGTCTATCCACATTTGATTTTTGTGTATAGAATGAGGTAGGTGTTAGGAATTACTGTTCTCCCACTGGGATATCCAAGGGATTCAGAAATTTGATTAAAAAGATGATTCATAATTACCTCATTGGAGATTCATTTTTCTTATCAATTGAGGCAGCTATTTTCAAAGTAAAAATTTAAACTGCGTTAAGAAAAGAAAAACTACCAATGAAATGTTTATATTTTATTGTAAATAATCTGAGGATTAGTTCTCTGTGTAAAATACATTGTTGTTTAATTTATGTGAAATGAAAAAAACATCATATATAAAATTGAAGAGGCTATATGAGACCAACCATATTTAACAATTTACTAGCTCATAACATCAGTCAATTAAAGACAAAAAGAGGCAGCTTCAAAGGAATACTACTAACAAAGCTTCTAAGGGTTGTCACTAAAATTATATGCTGCTGCAGTGGGTGCAAGCTATGGAGCTTCTGAAATCGTAGCTCAAAATAAAACCTGTCTTTGATCGGGAAAAATAATGCTTAAATATGCTTATGGATGATTTATATAATAATGAAAAAGGTATAATTTTTTAAATAAAGTGTGTTTTACAAACACAATGTATATTCTTCTCCTGAACTGAATTTTGTGCATAAATATTTGCTAACCACTGTGGCATAGTAAATAGGATTTTCATAAAAGGGCTTTAGTGAGTAATATTTATATATACAATATATATTTATTAACCTAAGAAATCTTTGAATAATTATAATTATATATGATAAAATTTACATGCATAAATAAAATTATATATTATATCATATGTATATAAAATCATTAACTATGGCTCTGATGTCAACCTTACTTTCTACTCACCAGGGTCTGTGTTAACATTCTAACCCAGGAGGCCTCAAGGGTAGACTTTAAAAGTCCCACCTAGAATTTTTTTCTGAACTTTCTGCTCAGCTTGTAAGTGCTCAATGGTGCCTTCTCCCATATTAGCCTGAGGTGGGATGTTGCTTCCTCACAACAGGACACTTATTTACACCTACAGATAGCTCTTGGTTTTTCATGTGTAGATGCACAAATTTTTATTACTACCTGTTAGTTAGCTTCCCTATCATATGCTTCAAAACACATACCTTCTTGATTTTGTCACTTAGGGGAAAGTCTGGGAGGTGTTACTGTTCTCTGCTTCTTTGTAGAATTGCATTGATCGAGTCTGTATTATTGCAGTTATGTTTGGCAATCCATAGGTGTAGAACTATTTTGGAGAGAAGAATCCTTTCCTCCTAAAGCCCCAAACAGTAAACCAGAACATTTAAGAATTTCCTGTTACAGGTAACTATGTGGCATTACTGAATATATTTTTATTTCAATATTGTACTGATGTTATAAGCATCTAGTAGAATTTCACATTTTTAATTTAGTAAAAGTTTAACTATTTCTGTGTTTTTCTATAAATTACTTCCAGGTCAATTGGTAAGATATGCCTCACCACTCTTTAATTCAACAAATATTATCAAGCACCTAGGTGCATGCTTGTGTGTATTCCTTTATATAAATAAGGTCCATCTTCATATAATCATTTTAAGCCACCAAATGAATGAATTGACTTTTTCTAGAAATGTTTATTTCTTCCCCCATATCTGAAATATATTATGCAGTTGAATGAACATGAACTTTAAAAACAGACAGACATGACTGCCTCTCTCAGTGTCATCCAAAATTAGCTGAGTGACTTTGACTTTGTAACAGTTGCTAAATCTTTCTGGTCTTTATCACCCTTAAAATTGTTTGGGTAATACATATCCTTAAATTAGGTGAAGGCTGAGTGAGAATATTGGTACAACAAGAAGCAAAGTTTCCAGTAAATAGAAAGGGAACAAACACAGTAGTTTTTTGTTTGTTTGTTTGTTTTAACTCTTATTCCCAACTAAACTATTTGGTGTTAGAATGTTGAAAAGATCCAATAAGTTTTGAGGATCAAGAAAATGGTCCTAATTTCCTCTCTTTACACTCAGCTGAGACAAATAGTAATATAGTAGGGTCTCCCAACAAGGAACAAGTTGCTAAAAGGTGTGGATGACATGACATTGGGTTAACTAGTAAATCTTAATGTGAGGATTAGCAGATTGACCCCTTTTTCAGATACAGGGAATCCCCAGGAAGCCTGGCTTGCCGTCACATGCAAGTTTCTGTGGACTATGTGCTGGTGGTATAATAACCATTCCTCTAGAAAGATTCAGGGCATCTCTCAGACAAAATGGCAAACATACATTTCAAACTATTGAAAAATGAGAAAGAAAGAAATCAAGGTAAAAGATTAACAATATGAAAGCTTAATACAGAAGTTTTTTTTATTATATTTAAAGTACTCAAGTTAGACAGGAGGGACTCACATCTGGGATCAAATGGGTTTTACTTTATATTGTTAATATAATGCATTGCACTGAAAGATGTTCTAATATTAAACTTCCTTCCTTAATCTTATCTGTCATATTATTTATTTTAATATACTCTTGGATGTTAATTTTGTTTAAAATTATAGCATCCATGTTTATTAACAAAATTAATTTATACTTTTCTTTTGTGGGGCTTTTCCACTTTACTTTTCCAAATACTGTAATAGTAGGGTCATTGGATACAATAGCAGCATCTAAAATAGTATTTATTTAAACCAGAAATGAATAATTTATTATTAATATATTAAGGCTAATACTAACCAAAGATATGTAAGACTCTATAGATCTAATTATCACACTTTATTTTTAAAAAGGAATATTAAAAAAGACATAAATACATAGGGAACCATGCCAATCATCTTTGGGATTATCCAGTATTATAAAGATACAGATTCTCTGTAAATTCATCTATAAGTTTGATGAAAGTTTATTTAAAATACCTAAGATTATTAGAGAGTGCTGTTAAAACTGTTTCAAAATATATATGGAAAAGTAAAGCTAAGGCCATATCGAAAAAAATGAAAAAAAAAATAGGGACGATTTCTTCTCATATGATATCTGTATTTACTATAATATTATACTATAATAATTTGATTTGTGTGATATGAGTATAGAGAAAGCCAAATAGCAATGAAACAGAATAGAGAAATCCAAAGTAAAGCCATAAGTAATGTATTTGAACATTAGGACAAGAAAAGTTTTCTTGAAGAACACACTCCCACACACACACCCACAGACAGAGGAAAATAGATAAATTGGACTAAATAAAAACAAAGCTTATGTTCAACAAAAGACAACATAATTAAAAATGCTAATAAGGGAAGAGCATTGCAAAGTATGTAATCTGTGAAGAATTAACATTCCATCAAACCAGCAAGAAAATTACAAATTCTCTAATAGAAAAATAGTCTAACAAAATAGATAAGTTGTAGAATTTCTTTTTGATATAAACAATAGTAGTTAATTTCTAATAGTTCTGGAGGCTGGAAGTCCAAGAGCAGTGTCCTAGCATGATTGGACAGTGGTATACATGCTCCCTTCTTGCTGTGCTGCAGGTTAGCAGTTGTTGTGTTTTTTTGTTTGTTTGTTTGTTTTTTACCTAAGCACAGTTCCTGTTGAGCAGTGGATTTCACATACCTACAATCTGTTTTAGAACTAAGGGTGGTAATGGTGTCCAATTATTGCCAATCTTCGGATGCTTCCCCATTTTTGATTATGCCGCCTTATTGAACTTTCTTTATTCATTGCATTGAGTCAATATCCTGTTTTCTGTTGGTGTCCTGAATGAAACAACCAACATCGATGATCTCTTATATGCATTGATAAAATATATATTTTATCTTATTTAATTATTTTTAGCAACACTTTGGAGCATGCAGCTATATATCTATTACAGAGGTAAATGACCCAACCAACCACCAAACAAAAACTCAGATCCCATAGCTAAAGAATATGAAAATTAAGCTGTAATACAGTTTTATTTGCCACTAACACTTTCCACTAAACCAAACTGCTTATTAAGTAAAACTGGCATATACGGTTTTAGGAATAAAAATAACTAACTCTCAGTAAACATACAAGTTAATATTACTTCTTCAATGCCTCACAGCCTTTATTCCTCTAACCCAAGACTGTCTTGTAGATAAAATATGATTTTTTTTTTGCTCCTCAATGTGGGAAACTTTTCATTGTTTCACTTTAATCTTTCAGATACTTTTAATATATTAATAATAACTATGATCTTCTCACCTTTTTACTAGGTATATCTTCACAAAGTGCTTTTTTTTTTTTTTTTTTTTTTTTTTGAGACAGAGTCTCACTTTGTTGTCCAGGCTAGAGTGAGTGCCGTGGCGTCAGCCTAGCTCACAGCAACCTCAAACTCCTGGGCTCCAGTGATCCTTCTGCCTCAGCCTCCCGAGTAGCTGGGACTACAGGCATGTGCCACTATGCCCGGCTAATTTTTTATATATATATATCAGTTGGCCAATTAATTTCTTTCTGTTTATAGTAGAGACGGGGTCTTGCTCTTGCTCAGGCTGGTTTTGAACTCCTGACCTTGAGCAATCCGCCCGCCTCGGCCTCCCAAGAGCTAGGATTACAGGCGTGAGCCACAGCGCCCGGCCACACAAAGTGCTTTTTAATACCAGACTATCTCTGATGATTTTTTTCCACCATGCATCTTCTTGGCTAATTTCTACTTTTCTTTTCTTCCTTTCTGTCCAGTATATAGTAGTGTCAATCAAATCTAGTGCGGATGGGAGTGAGGTTTCTCTTGGATGGGAAATCATTCACTTATGACTGATGATGGTATGTCATGAAGAATATTCAGGCCTATGTGTTGTGACCTTCGTTTGATTATCCAGGGCTACCTCTATAATAATTCCACCAAGACATGTCAGCACACACTGCAGATACAGCTGCTTAATCCTCTGCCCCATGTCTCTATCCTATATTGAACAGAAATTCTCTATTTCAGTTAATTGCCTATAAAGGCCATGGAGACATTATATCAGAACACCCACAGTCACTGTCACAAGCATAGTATTGCAGATAATTTTTTCTTCCCTTCACATCCTTCTGGAATGTGAAGGAGGATAAATTTGAACTTAGTGGAACAGTTGCCAGATAAAATACATTTTCTCAAACAGTTTTATATAGGAATATACCATTTTTTATATGACTGCTCAGATTTTACTAGCCATGGATTACTGGGTGAAGTAGCTTTATCTAGAGAAAGAAACCAAGCTTCAAATAAGAAGACCAAGGACCCGGGTTGGGATTTGCCATTTGTATAAGTTTATAAAACTCCCTAACTATAGTTTATTCACCTGTAAAACTGCTCTGGAAATTATATTCATCCAATTGTTGAATGAGTATCTACCGGGAACCAGACCCAGTGCTAATGCTGAAAATTTAAAAAGTCCCTGCCTTTAGAGTGAAATACACAATAAACAATAAGTATTTATAGAATATGTGATGATATCAATTCTCTGGAGAAAAATAAAATGAGTTATAAAATGGATAATAAGTGCTAGGTGGAGGGGTAGGGAATGTGCTTATATGGAGTATTCAGAATCTCCCTGTGTAATGACATTGAACAGCATGTTAGTTTCCTATTGGTTCTATAACTAATTATCATAAATTATGTAGCTTACAAAAACACAAATTTATTTTTTCCATGTTTTCAGAAGGTCATAAGTCCTAAAATGGGTCAGCAGACTCTAAGGGAGAATCAGTTTTCTTGCCTTTTCAACCTTCTGGAGGTCACCAGCTTTCCTTTACTTGTGGGTTCATCCTTTGTTTTCAACAGTCAACACTGTAGCATCTTTCAGTCTCTCTCTGTCTCTCTCTTTCAATTGTCTTACAGCCTTCTGTTAACTTTCCTGCCTCCCTGTAACCAGAACTCTTGTGGGATTATCGGGGATAACCCTAGATAATTGCCCCATCTCAAACCCTTAATTTAGTCATGTCTGCAGAATCCCTTTTACCTTATAAAGTATTCACAGTTGCTGGGGATTAGGATTGGACATTTCTGTGGGAGTCTTGGGAGATTATTCATTTTATCACACAGGGTAACCTGGAAAAATAAGGGAGTCAGCCTGGCAAAATCTGGGAAGAGCAATCCAACCAGAAAGAACAATAAAACAAACTCCAAGGTTGGAGCACAGTTGGGAATTTGAGGAACAAATAGACCCTGGTGCCTCTGGAAAAGAACAAACAAGAGAGAGGTTGGTAGGGGACATAGGCAAGGGGCACATGGAGTGGACAGGATGGCAAACAGTGGAGGGATTTAGAGAAATTACTCTGAGATATTTGAAGTGGTTTTGAGCAGAGGAATGATGTGCTTTGACATGTTTAACAATGATTCTTTATTGCTTGACAGAAACAGGGGCAAGAGAAGAAACAGGGAGATTAGTTAGAAGGCTGTTGCAATAATCCAGGGCAAATATGATGGTGGCTTATAACATTGAGTGCACTGTAACATTGAGGGCAAGAAAAAGCGTTCACATGCTAAAAATATTTTGAAAATAGAGATAGAAGTTGGCAATAGATTGAAATACAGAATATAATAAAGGTCAATGTAATATAATACAACAGAAAAATTTAGATAATTATAATGTTTAACTTAAAATTCTGAGGAATGGAAGAGTCATATTTCATATAATAACCACTGAAAGAAAATTCACATTCATATTTTCAGAATATCTTTTAATTAATTCATATGAAATAGGCTTACTGAATTCTTACAGCAGAATAGTCTTTAGAGCTCAATTTTCTTTTTCATCAATGAGGTTGTATGCTTATCAGGAGTCACTGTATTCATTCTTAAATCTGTGTATGTCACCTTTTATTAATATCGTAATGAAATAGTGCAAAGGAGATTTATCATATATATGAAATTAAATTCAATGACTTGGACAAGCTACGTATCTGAAACAGATTTTGGCAAGACAACTATAAAATATTAAAAAAAATATTTTAAAACTCTAGGAATTTGTGTTTGATTACATCACAATTTTCTTTAGAGTCCCTCTCTATCAAGAAAATGAGAGTGCAAATTGAAAAGGATACAATTCTGGTGTAGTTTATGCAAGGAAGGCAATGGAGAACTCCAATCAGCAAACTCAGACTAAAACAAAGGTGTTAACTCTACTAAAAATGTTTTGCAAATAAATATGCAATTATATGTTATATATGAAAATATTTAAGTATTAAATTTGTAAAGAACACAGGCCTGATTGATTCTAGTCTTGCTAGTGTCTGATTAGAATTTCCAATCCACTCTTTCAGTTTATTAAAAAGAAAGTAACATCAGTTTATGAAAGAACTAAAAAAATTACAAAAGAAAGGTTTAGCTACATAAAATTAGTATATTTTTATTAGAAATATATATGTTAGGAAAAAGACTTCTCAGTTAATGAAACCAAAAATGTTTTTAGTCTTCTCTGCAGAGAAAGATTATATTTACTGATCCATTAGAGAATTCTACCATTCAGTGGTCAAATGGTTAATAAAACAAGATATGGAAGAAATTCAAATGATTGAAAAAATATTTTAAAAAATTCATCTTCACTGGTAATCAAATAAATGCAAATTAAAACAATAAGATTCAGTTTCAACTATTATATTAACAAAGATTAACCAAATGATATGGAAATTGATTGCATGTGGATAAAAAGAGAACTCCTATAATGCTGGTAGGGATGTTTTTTTTTTTTTTACAGTCTTTCCAGAAAACTGCATAAAATATTCATACTATTATACATAATGTATCACTTTCTGGAATCTATTTTAAGGGATTACTCTTTTAAAAAAGTACAAAAATATTTATGTCTAGTAAAGCTTGTTGTATGATTGTATATAGATAGAAAAAAACATTGGAAATAATGTGATAGTTCAAAATTAGAATTATTGAATAGATTAAATATGAGGGCTTATCAGTCAGGAACTAAAAATGGAAAATGCCAATTGTTGAAAGTGAAAAATATTGGTATGGATAATGTAGACAAAAATATGTAAAAAGGAAAATGCACCTAAAAATATTGAAAGGAGATAGGCTAGCATTTTGTCTGGGATGTAGTTATTGGTGATATTTTTATTGCTTGTTTACACTAATATTTACTGAGCTTCAAATGTGGTTTGATACCAGAATAAAAGAGAAAGCAAAAATTCATCTAGAAAAGAATGTTTCCCCTTCTTACCTCTGCATTTGTTATAAAGATTAATGGCAGAAATGTGTGGTGGACAATATAAAAACATGTGAGATTTTAAAAACTATGTTGCAAGCACACATTATTTTAAATCTATATAATATGATTTAATACACATAACATGGCATCTCATCTACTGGCTGGCCTACAGTGCTAAAGTATGTCACTATTAACCTCTGTTGGGATAAAAACACTGAAGACCTTGGTAAAATTTGACGTTGTATTGGAAAGGAAAGCCTATTATTATGGTTAGACCTTAATATCTCAGGGCAGATTATTGTATATGAATAAGTATAATAATTTTAAAAGCATTGAGTTAACTGTTTGAAAGAATTAAGAAAATGCTAAAACATGAATATGCTGATGCATATTCAACCCATTTACTCAACCCATATTTATTGATTTTTTCTGCACAGGTAAAGGAATCTTTGCATGTTTAATCCATTAATGATTCCCATGTAGTTAGAACATGGCCTAACACATAGTAGACATTGTATAAATATGTGTTGAATGAATAAACAAATGGCTATTACATGCCTGCCTCTGTTTTAAACGATAGTATTATAGAGGTCAATCTATACTATAACTACTTTCAAATTGTTTTTAATCTGAACATGAGACAAATAACTGCAAAGCCAAATTGAATGTGGCCATTGTTATGATAGATTTTATACTGAGCAAAGAAAACTCAGGGGAAAAGCCACCTGGATTTGCCTCAAAAGTGACAGAAAAGGCACTTTCCTTACAAAGTTGATCATGGTAGTGAAGAGTAGATATTTGTCACTCAAAGGAAGAGGTAGGGAAGCTGAAGATACCTGGACAGGAAGTTTCAAACTTTCTGTATTTCTGGAACATATCAACATGTATTCATTCCCTAATTCCATTAAATGCTTCTTCCTAAATACTACAAATCTGTTTAATTCTTGTTTAAATTTGACCTATACAAAAGTGCTTTGTTCATTGCAAACTACAGGGTTAATAATAAGTTGTCTGTATTAGTTACCTATTGCTCTATGACAAATTAACCTGACATTAAATGGCTTTAAACAATTTATTTATCTCACAGTTTCTGTGGCTTAGAAAGCTCAGTGCAACTTCAATGGGTGTCTCTGTTTCAAGGCCTAATGAACTGTAATCAGTGCTACAGTCCCTGCTGAAGGCTTAGTTGGTGGGGGCTTCACTTGCAAACTCACTCATGTGGTCTTTGGCCCTTGCCGTGTTTGGCTTTCCATAGGGCTTCCTCAAGACATGGCAATTAGCTTTTCCTATGGTGAGTGATCCAAGAGAGAGTTAAAGGAAAACACTAAGGATAGAAGCTACAGTCTTTGTATCAGCTATTCTTGGCATTTATAGGCTTATGATTAGTGATCTTTTAAAATATGTTTATATAACAAACAGCCTTGGAAGTTAGAAGTAGTGTCTCCCTCTATATCAAAAGGCAGGCTTATTGATTATCCAGTATGATAAAGGCTTTGATAAAAAAGATAGGCAATAACAAATCATGGCGAGGATATGGAGAAAGAGGAACCCTTGTAGACTGTTGGTGGGAATATAAATTAGTGTAACCACTGTGGAGAACAGTATGGAGTTTCCTCAAAAAATTATTATAAAAATAAAACTACCAAATGACCCAGCAATCCCACTGCTGAGCATATATTCAATGGAGGGGAATTCAGTATATTGAAAAGATATTTGCACTCCCGTGTTTACTGCAGCACTATTCACAATAGCCAAGATATGAAATTAATCTAAATGTCCATCAACAGATGAATGGATGAAGAAATTGTGGTACATGTACATGATGGAATATTATATAGCCACAAAAGACTGACTTAGCTGACCAACACTTAAGTGCACATATAGTAGAAACATTCATCGGATGTTGGGCAGTGGGGGGGAGTGGAGGGATATATACACATCTAATGGGTGAAGTACGCACCATCTGGGGGATGGACACACTTGAAGCTCTGACTCAGGTGGAGCAAAGGCAATATACGTAACCTAAACATTTGTACCCTTTTAATATGCTAAAATTAAATATATATATATAATCCTGTCATTTGCAACAACATGGATGGAACTGGGGAACATTATGTTAAGTGAAATAAGCCAAACCCAGAAAGACAAATCTTACATGTTCTCATATGTGGGAGCTAAATATTAAAGCAATTGATCTCATAGAGACAGGGAGTACAATGATAGTTACCAGAGGCTGGGAATGGTAGCAGGGGGGAAGAAAAAGTGAGGATGGTTAATGGGTTTAAAAATATAGATAGTTAGATAGAATGAACAGTATTTGATAGCACAACAAATGACTATAATCAGTAATAAGTTAAGGTATACTTTAAAATAACTAAAAGAGGGGAATTGGAATGTTAATAACACAAAGAAATGATAAATGTCTGAGATGATGGATACCTCAATTATGCTGATTTGATTAATTCACATTCTATGCCTGCATCAAAACATTACATGTACCCTATAAAGATATACAACTATTATGTACTCATAATAATTAAAAAATAAACCATATTTTAAAAAGTTAATATTGTTCTCAGGGGCAAAGATCAAGCAGTCTTACTGCCAATTATAAAAGATTCTGTTTCTAGAGGTTCGGGTTCCTCTCCTTTCTTATAATCTACTGTATGTGCAGGTATCACCCTGGAAGAATCTTAGGGAATAGGTGCAAACATGATTATACTCTGCCTAATGTCATTGTTGTGAGTAATAAGCTGCCCTTTGTCTCTGACATAGGATTCTTATGCCTTCTGCAAGAACCCATGACACTCTGGCAAGCCAACTGGCAAGTAGGGTAAAATCTCAGACCATCAAATTTTTTACAAGGTTATGCAAAGGTGTGAACACCAGGAGGTGGGGATCACTGACAGTCACATTAAGGGCTGCCTACCACGTTAGCCATCTCTTTGTTTCCTTTCTTGCAATCGAGGAACAGAAGGAAGGAAGGGAAGGAATAAGAGGGAAATCTATTGTTCACTGAGTTCATATTATGCTGTAGGAATTTAAACACATATTAATCTCCTTGATGCTTAGCAGAGCAAAAAGAGCGCCATAAGACTAAAAAAAAAAAAAAAAAAAAACTACTTACCCAAGGTCACTCTGCTGGTTGATAAGGGAATGAGCAAGATGAAACCTGAAGAATTGAAGTCCCTTGAGGAGGACAAAGGTGCACAGTATGGCACCTTCCATCCACTCAGGTCTGTGGGGGCGAGAGGAAGTTCCTCCAGGGGCCTGGTAGGCTGATGCCCTGTTCACAAAAAGCTCCCAGCTCATTGGCTGCATTAGCCTCTGGGCTCCTGTGGGCAGAAAGTCTTTCCAGCAGCTCAGGGACCCACCGACTGTCAGAGATGTGAGAGAGAGAGAAACAAACTGCTCCACCTACCCTTCTCACTGGACTCCAAGTCTCTGGCGGGGTTGATCTTTGTTGATACCCTGCTACTTCTTTTTTGCTCTGCAAACTTCTTCCCATGGAGACTCCTGAAGGATCTGGCAGCCTCTTTCAGACCCACATCCTAGCTATGTCTGTCTGTCTGTTTGATTTTTCTCTTTCACTTTTTCATTTTTTCTCTTTCTAAAACTTCTTCTTACTGAGATGCTCTGGCAGCTGGTGACTTCAGTCAGCTATCTTGCCACTCCAACTATTCCATTTTTTTAAAAGTGCCAAACCCACAATCTGATCTGTGGTGGTATCCAAACCTTAGCTCTTTAAAATTCCATTGAGATTAAGTGGGCCTTCATATTTTAAATTTATTAGTTTTAATTCAAGCAAATTTTTATCACTATAAGACTTTATCTTTTATAATGAAATAAGCTATGATGTAATTTTTAGAGCAACTGTGTAAAATGTTTAGAAGATTGTTATTCATAGCTTAGCAGACCACACTGGTTTCTACTGATCAACTTATATTTAAGCTGTAAAGAATCGGCCCTAGTGATATGTTTTAAAATTCTGGTCTATATTAAGGCAAGTTCATTTTTCATACTTATAAACTCTTCCTTTCCCACTCATTTACATGCTTGAGCTCTTTCATTTCTATATTTTAAATGTTTGAATTCTTCCCATTCTATTTTTAAGATACCTCTCAAATTTTAGTGATCCCTTCATATTCTTTTGATTCCCTGTGATTTAGTGAGCCCAGAACAGTTGACAAACTCTTTCAATGTAATGAGGGGCTCTCTTATCATTTCTTCTAACTTTCAGTTTAAGTTCTTTCATACCAAGTGTTTATTTTACCCTCTTGGTAAGGTAATTATTCTCCTTGACAGTAAATTCAGAAGCAAACTGGGAGCTAAATAATTGTGTGTTCTTTCCTACATTTAACATCGCACCATCTGTTTAAGTCGGCCCAACTAGTCTTCCTTGTTTTTTGCTTTATTTTTTAGCATAACTTTTATGAATAAAAAGCCAAATCTGGTTTTGCTTATAATTTTTGCAACTCATTTGGAGCTGTTTATAGCTCCGTTTAGCCATATTTGTATTCATTAAATGTACAGTCTTTCATCATTTTTTCATTCATTTTTGAAATGATATAACTAATCAAAATATTCTAATTGCTTGAAAATTTGCTAATACTAGAGAATATGTTATATAAACTAAAATTACTTTTGATTCCCCCCCACAACTGCAGTCTTTGCCTTGTAAACAAGGTGACAGCCTGTTGCCTGTTCATTCAGACCTTTCTCTTTGTATGTTTTATAAATTACAAAAAACACATGCACAATTATACACATGTGTATATACATATTTGTATATTTTATGCATGCATATGTACATATTGGGCAGCAAACTGACTATGGAAACTATATCATAACTTCTTTATTTCAATAACAATCTTTCTCATTCTGTTTTAGAGCTGTATCTGTAAAACAATGTATCACAATTTATATAACTGTACAGAACTGTTTTGTAGCCAATTTGTTATCAGTTTTTAATTTTTTAAATGGTAACTGTTAGGTATTTTGGGGCATAGAGCATTTGGGTCAGTGGAAGTCTGAGATGGGGAGAAAACTGAGAGAAATACACAAGCCCTGCAGCACTCATTGAAGACCAGACAGGAATTCTAAGGGAGACCTCCAGAAGCCCAGATACCTAGGGCCTGCTGACAGTTGGGGGCAGAAAAGAGAACTAAGAGAGATTCCATAAGTAGTTAGAACTTATATCGAGTACCAGGCAGCAGTCATCTATGGCTAGAGATGGAGCAGGAAACCTGGAACAGATGCCCATGAGGCACTAGGGAACGCAGTGGGCTGATGTGTGAGATGAGCAGTATGACGGGAGATTATACAAACAACACTACCATGCAAGATCATGTTTTTTTTGTAGCATAGATGAATTGGATTGGATATTATAAAGTTATAAAAATCATATTTCTTGGACTAGAGGTAAGCCTAAATATTACAGTTAAATACTTTTAAACAAAAGATAGAATTAGCAGGCCCTTTGGTTCATCTCCTCTAGCTAACACTGTAATCTTTTCTTTCTGGAATTTTCCACTTCAGAATTGAGAAAAGGAGGCTAGGAAACATGAACTCAGGGAAGAAAAGTAATCTATTCTTAATATCTATAGCAGAGCTTCCCATTCCAGGCCTTCCCAGGGCAGGGTTCTCTTCTATGTGGAAAAGAATTTCAGACTTATTTTCCACAACAGAAACGGGAAAGTGGAATGGCAATCAAATGAGGAAAAATTCAAAAAGAATTCCTTACAATGGCTCATAGTTTTATTGTACCTTATTTTGTTAAAAACTCATTTTACAGCATTATAGTTTATGACCTAATAAGTGCCTATCCTTGATTCTGACACAATCTTGGGGGAAAAAAAGCAAGGGGTAAAAGGAGGCTTTCATCTATTCTGGCCTTCTTTTTGGCCTGAGGGTACCAGTGTACTGTAGGTGTAAGACAAGGCTGAAAACTACTGCCGCAGGCAACTAGGTTGAAATTCAGTGGCATCCTTATTACCTCATGAGCCGCTTTAACCTCTCCTTCCAATAAGCCAGATAAGTGTTACATGTGGAGGACTATTACAAATAGATCTTCAAATGTGTGAGAAAATGCATGAAGGGAAGGGAGAAAAAACTGTTATTTATTAAGTTTCTTCTATATTCTAGTATCTGTTCTAAGTGATTTGGGCTCATTATATCATTTGTTACTAACTCTCCACTCCAGGGAGCACTTGGGATGTTTCCTCCCTTGCCCTGTCAGAATACAACAGCTTCTTGTCACTGGGTCTGAAAATCCCTGAGATTTGTGTTGGGCTACAGGATAGGGTTATTGATACCACCATAGTAGCATTTTTGATTTGCTCATAGTGTTAGGTCATAGCTTTGTGATAGATATCGATGAGAACTCTCACATTTCTAGAGTAGACAATACAGGAGCACAAGCTATGAAGAAATTATATATTTTTAAAAAATTAGCTGTTTTAATAATAAAAATTTATCACCAAGTAACTGTCTCGCTCCAGATAACTGTCATTAGGTCAAGGAATAGAATGTGTTTTCCTTCTCCATTGGGAGCAGGTTTGGGAAGAGACAGTTATTGTTTCACCACATATTAATGGTAGTCATGGCACCCAACCACCATTACTGTTCCTGATGAAGGTGATAAGAACTATACTTTAAATTATACCTGAAAACTCATAATCTTTGAAATCATAAACTTTAAGCCAGAATTTTTCACGGACTGGAATTCCTACTTAGAAAGTAGAAGAGAAATACAAAGCTTGCATATTACTTTATATATATATTAACTCCTTAAAATTTTTATAGGAAGCATATATTACTTTTATAATTAGAAAAAAATTAACACTTTTGAGTTACTAAACTATGTGGTTTACTGAGGGAATACATACATAAATAAATTTAGTTTATTGATGTTTTATTCTACTAGATTCCTCACATTGATAGAGAAGTTGCTAAGGTTTATAGACTTTCTAAAACACAAAGTAGAATACCACAATAAAATTGTCAATAAGCTTTATGAAAGTTATCATGTACTTTCATCAAATACATATTTCATACCTATTATTTTGCTTACATAATTATAAAGAGAAAATAGGGAAAAAAATTATGGGATCCCAGCCCTTTGTTTGATGATATAGCTCTAAATGCCAAGCCTTCTAGGCTCAAGATATAAATGTTTGACTTTATGAAGTGACATCTGTAGAGTGTGTGTGATATTAAAATTCTGATTGAAGATTCTACCATAATATATGCATTGTCTCCTGGCCAATAAAATCAAACATCACACTATACTAGCATTAAGGCGCACACAGTTGCTCTCTTTTTACCATAAATTTGCTTTCTCATTTAATGCTCACATGATGTACATGAACAACATGGATAATTTATTCCCAATTTACTGTGAGGTATAGCATTCCTGCACTGAATCTTTGCTTGAATGTTCTACTGTGTGTAAAATGTTGATATGAATATAATTTAAATGGGGTGTGGATTTGGAGGGGGGAGGGCATATTCTTCAAAATGGAGTTGAGGTAATAAAGAAACCAGGCTACAAAGTGAATGTCTTAAACAATACGTAGGCAAAATGACAAGGCTGCAAAATCATAGAATTTTTTTTTTTAGCTCATGTGTATGTCTCCCTGCAAAGATCACTGTAAAACATATATGCAGTCACATATATACATACATGTGTGCCAACATAAACACGCACATAGGCAAAATTTTAATAACTGTGGAATTCAAATCCAAATGTATGCGCTTTCATGATGATAGTATATCTACAGATTTAACTTAAAGAATCTTTTGAAAGTTTACATAATTTTTTCTCATGTACTCCCCATTCTATGGTTGTGTTTTTTTTTTTTTTTTTTTTTATGTGCTCTAGTGAAATTAGCCTTTTTGGTTCTAGTAAAAGTCTAGTGCTAATGAATCTCACTAATTGGTTAATGGAAAATGTATCCTTTAATTTGGCTTAGACAATTTAAAAAGTGTAAAGCAAGTTGCATGCCACTGAACATCTACTCTGAAATTGTAAATTACTCTGCCCATGAGGAAGAAAGTGAAGATATCTAACTCTGTGCAGTTTCCTACCTGGAATGCTATTGGCATATGATCAATTATTTCATAATTAATTTGCCTTTGCTACATTGCAGCAGCTATTGACAAGTACATAAGAGCTCTATGTTTGCAAAAATATTAGAAAGCTCCCAATGCTGCCTTCCTCTTCATCTGCCTTTTGCCTGTCATATCCTCATGTGAACAGCTTCTACCCATCCATGTCTACTATCCCTTTCAAATGTTTCCAGAAGATTCACCTTATCCTTAAAGAGAACAGATGTATCCTAATTCTGGTTACTGAATATTAGCTGTACTTTGAATTGGAAGTGTATCAATTTGCAAAACATCAGTCCTGAAAGTAAATGCACAGTATTTTATAATGAACTTAAATCATTTTTTCCAGATTGCTTCTCTAACTCTATTACAAAATCTTTAGTAGAAGACTGGGCTTTTTTCAGTTATTTTGTGTAAATTTCTTATCAAACATAGGAACCTACAAAGAGTTGAGATTTCAGAGACTTTATTTAAAAATCAAGAAAAGTTAACAAACAAAAATTTCTGCTAAACAATGAAATTTAAGAGGAACAAGAGTTTTTGAAAATTTATTACATATGCAGTATTGCTTCAAGTGTTTTACATGAACTTAGTCATCACAACAAACTTTTGTGTTAATTTCTATTATTTCTATTTTAGAAACATAGTACAAGTGGCACAAAGAGGTTCAATAACTTGCGTCCAGGACTACAACTGGAGCTGGGATTTGAACCCAGATAGGTTGACTATAGTGTCTGTTTGTCATGGATACTGATCTCCTACCTTTCCCATGTTAAGAATCATGGAGTTGTGACAACAAGCCTTACACATGTCATGATGGGGGTACTGTTATGAACAGGGACCACGTAATTAGAAGAATTCCAATTAACACAATTCCAACGTAACAGAATTCCAATTCTGTTCTTACTACTCATTCACTTTTTCTCATCAATCCAGTGTCTACCTTTAAGAATGAGGGATTTGTACTACATGATTTTAAAGATCTTTCTTTTTCTACACATTCTTTTGTATAACAAAAATTATAATAACACCAACAGTGAAAAAAACACTATTGCCATTTTCTAATTTCTGTTAGAGCCAGGTACTGCGCTAGCTAGTTTTTCATGTCTATTTATTTTTAACCTACAAATAATACTTTTCTTTAAATATCATTTCATCCCCATTTTTCAGAGGAGGAAACTGAGGTTCAGAAAATGTAAGTACCTTTGCCTAAGGTCAGAGGACTTTCTAATGACAGAGCTGAAATTGAAAACAATATATATCTAACTGTGCCCATTCTAACATGATATTCTATCTCTTATGTCGAATCATTATCACATTTTTATTGTGTCCATAAACATTTGCTAAATATTAAAGTTTCTATATGAGCAAACCAGTCATTATTTAAAAATTTCTTCTTAGAAATGAACACATATTGCTTTTTAAATTAAATATATGCTATGGATTTTTTATAATTATATATCATCTGGGACAGCAAGCTATACTGGTTATGTAAATTAATTATAGTGAATCCATTTTGAAAGTCAAAATTCTCCTTTTCCTCTTCCTCTTTCTTCATCTTAAGATTGTTCTGAAATTAAAACAAAACAAAGATTCCTAACTTACGTAGGTTTGCTGTTTTTCCTATATATTCCAGTTCATACAAGAATACATAATTCTACAAAATGTACATATTGTGTAAGAACATAGATTATAATTCGTAATGTTATATATAATTAAATATAAATGTATAGTTCCTGAAGGATTATACAGAATACAGTAGTAATGAAAATGAGGCATGATTGGACTATTTCATTATAAAGTTATAATTCAATGCAAAATAGGCAATTGCCAAGAAATTTTAGAATCGACTATTAAACATAGGTCCTTCTGGCTTTAATAACTGACCTCCAACTCGCCTTTAAATTCTAGCTCATGTTTTCATTTGGTTTGAGAGTTTTCTCCAGCACCTTTGTATCCTTATCCTGGTGATGGAGTCCTGCATGCTGTTTCTCTCCAGTGTGGCTTGTAGGACACATTTGCTGTAGGACAAAAAGCACACAATGAAGCTTTGTGAATTGACTAGTCTGAACAATTGGAATTAGTTTGAAAATATTAATAGTAGCATGAGAACTTTTGCAAAAGAGGAACCTAATCTATCTTTCTGACCTCTTCAGTAGTGATTTGCCCTGGTCATTTTCAAATGTTTTAGTCTGCACACGAAAAGTTCTCAGAAGCTGTACTAGAACAAAGTCAGTTCACAGCTTTTTATCCTACCATGGCCCTATCCCCCAGCTGTGTCAGCCAGGCATCCTACTCCCCCAGTACCCGAGCCAAGTACAGTCTTTTATTGGTTGCACTTCACTAAATTCAGAAAGACTGGCTAAATCATGCTTTTATAGTTAAAAATAACACGGAGTTCGACCCCCTCTTATACTTAAGTGAAAGGAGAATTGGATTATTTGATATGAAAAGAGCATTTGGTTGTGGAAACCATTTAGGAGTTAGAAGACTAGGAAATAGAGAACCACAGGGGTCAATATTAAGGCCAATTTTTTTTCCACTTTATATGTTAATGACCTGGAAGAAGAAACATGCTGCAAAGTGGCAAGAATTGCTGAGAGGGCAAAACAGAGGTGAGCAGTGTCTAGGATAGACAGCAAATAACAATATATAGGGAGGTAATGCAGGATGGAATGAACTATACATAAAGTCCCTGCTTTAAGAGTTTAATGTAAAGGATTGTGAGGTAATAAAGCCAGAGATCAAAATAAGGCAAGTTAATAAAAAGCTTAATAGAGGTGTGCTACATCAAACCAGTGGGTGGGAACAAAGAGAGGGCTGATCTGGGATGGCTGTGGTAGATATACAGTAAAACTTAGGATTCAGGATCAAATTAAAATTAAGAATTTGAAGCGGTATCTAAGGAGGACTCTGTATGTAAAGCTGTAAGTGACATGGATAATTCATTAAAGTATAAATGCTGGGCTTCACAGTTAGGCTGAGGGGAGGGAAGTCAGCTACTTCAGGGTGAAATGAATTGCAAATGCACCATTCATAGTAACTTCTGCATTTGGTCCTTCTTGAATCCACACAAAAGAAGACAAATCACCTGCCACATAGGATGGAGGATTGAAATCTTGTATTTTTTTTTTTTTAATTACTGAAGATTGGGAAGTAACAACTAAATGAGATGAATTTCTTACATTCTGAAGAGAGGGACAAGTGGTTGACAGCAGTTGTTCTCATGCTGTAGCATGTGTATGAATTCTCTGAGAATCTTATTAAACTGCAGATTCTCATCCAGTATGAGGTGTTGGGGGAAGGATTGTTAAGATCCTGTATCTCAAATATCTTCCAGGTGATGTCAGCACTATTAGTTCAAGAGCCACACTTTTAATAACAAAGTAAGGCAAATTAACACTACAATAAATACCACTGCACAGGCATTAAAATGGATACAGTTATAAAGACAAGAAATATCAAGTGTTGTCAAGGATGTGGAACAACTGGAACTCTTATATGCAGATGGTATGAATGTGACTTGGTACAGACACTTTGGAAAATGGGTTGGCAGTTTCATGATATGTTAAACATAATGTACATATGATCGATATTTATCCAAGAGAAATGAGAACATACATAAATAAATGCAAAGACCTAAATAAAAATGTTGAAATAATCATATTTGTAATAGCTCCAAACAACAAACAACCTCAAATGCCTATCAACAGGTAAATGCATCAGGAAAAGATAGCATATACACCACGCAGCAATAAAAATAATTAACTACGGACATATGTAACATTATGAATAAACATCAAAACTATTATGCAGAGTGAAAGAAGCCAAACACAAGAGTGCATATTTTTTATTTGCATTTATATAAATTTCTAGAAAGTACAAACCAAATTATGACACCAGAGAAAAATTAGTTGATGCACCAGGATGCAAGTAGAATAAGGATAGACATCCAAGGAACAAAATGAAATATCTGTGGGTGATGGAAATATTTTATATCTTGATATAGGTGGTGGCTTCAAAAGTTTGTCAAAACTCATCAAATGGCATACTCTAATATGTGCAATTCTGTTTTCCACAACTCTTGTTCCACAAACAGGCATTCTCTTAAATTGGACTTTCCTAAACAGTTCCATTCAAGAACATCCAATAGGGATCTGTAAGTCTAACTGAAACACTGAGGATTTTTAGAAAGAAATCTTTTATACTTGATATTTCATTCATGATCTTCGAATTGATAACTAGCTAATAACCAACAAGTTGCATTTGGTAAACACTACTTATTTTTTAAGGAAATCTTTATATGGTTTCAATCACTATTTTTAAATTGAATTTATTGGCCTTCTTATAAGAAGGCAAGAACCAGCCTTCTTATACCTCCTCGGGTTCTCAGACCCCAGCTGGGTACTGCCCACCTCATAAAGCTACTTGTGCAGGCCATCTTTGGGTGGCCTCATCTCCGGGATTCTAGGTTCTGATAATACCAACATTTTGCGTTTATTTTGTCTAACACAGGGAAGGTGGGCAGTGAGTGAAGATGTAGCTACCTAATGTGAATAGCAGTTACTATTTATAATGGTGTCTACTTTTCACTTTTACCATTTCAAACACTCATCAAACCAATATTTTGTATGAAATTATCTCTGTTGAAATAGCTAATGAAGGTTCTGTTTTTCTTTCTGAACTCTGACTGATACATAGGTGATTTAGTCCAGTCTCATGGTTTTCTCTCAAGTGTTGTAGAACTGTACAATCTTTCAAAATTTGAAATTCAGGAAAGAATTTTAGCTGAAAACTCATAGTTTCATTGGAACTTTTTCAACTTGCAGTAGTGACTTCTGTGACAGTATGCCAATGCTTGATCCTATCATGTATATCTTACTATGTGCTGGCCACTGTTCTAATGCTCTAAGTATATTGATTTATGTTATCCTTGCAGTAACTCTGTTTGATATCATTGTTATCCACATTTTAAAGATGAAGAAACTGAGGCACAAATAAACTAAACAGCACACCTATGGTTATGTATCAGAACTTGGATTTGAATCCATTTGGCCTGGCTCTGAAGCCCACTTACACCAGGGATTGGTGTGATTTTTCTGGAAGAGGCCACATCAAAAATATTTTCTGCTTTGTGGCCCATACTATCTCTGTTGCAATGACTCAACTCTGTGTTTGTAGCACAAAAGCAGCCACAGAAAAAACATAAAAGAATAGGTATGTTTAGGTTCCTATAAAACTTTTCCAAAATAGGTTTCAGGCAGAATTTGTTCTACAGATCATAGTTTATTGACCCCAATCTAAACTATTATATTTTATTGATCAATAAAAATTTTTTGACAATAATTTGACATGGCTTTTATTGTACTAGCAGTCCAATAAGTTAAGGTTATGTTCTCTTTGATGAGTTTTTCTTTTTCCCTGAAATTACTTTATATCCTCTGGGAATCATTTCTCTCTGATTGTACAAATAATGTGGGATATCCCAGATACACGTTGGATGTTGCTGTAAATGTTTGCATTTTAAAAATCTGTATCTTACTGTACACATCCAGACTGGATATCTGTAGAGAATTTACCTATCTATTTGTTAAATAGACTTTTAATGATCACAGACAGACACTTAAGGGCTATCTATAAATCTATGATTGTATGTTTGTATAAATCTCATATTATATTTAAGTTTTAGATGCATAAAATTATTTTAATCTCAACAATTTACTGTAAAATCCATAATCCATGTTCTGAGTGTGCCCTATGCCATCACTTTCAATAATGACAGGAGAATGTTCCCCAGATTCCAAGGGGAACAGTTATTAGTATTCTCTCTGTAAACAATAATGATTTTTTTCTTTTCTCTATTTTATCTAATTTTTTTCCATTGAACTTTAGGAAATATGCTTTTTTGCTTATGTCTTTGTTTTTTTTGTTTTTTATTTAATAAAAATCATGAAGTAAAGCAGGAGCCTATTATCTTCTTTTTCCCTAAAATAAATCCATTGCATGTTTATTCTTCAAAAGCATGTATCTATAATTCCAAACAAGCTAGCTCTTCTGTCTACAGTTCTTGGTTATGTGGCTGAAGGGAAGTTGCAAGTGGTGCAATTTAGGATGATCTGTTTTTATTCATTACTGCACAATAGATGACAATTGGAGATTTCATATCACCAACTCTAGTTTTGCATTTTAATCATGCTAGATATTTGGTCTTCAAAGGCTGGAATAAAACCCATCACCTGCACTTTCCCTTCTGGATTACATAAGAATGTAGACATCTTTAGTAATAAATTTACTCTGACAGCTGCTAAAAAATTTGCCAAGCTTGACAACATAGTCTAAAATCAAAAGAGAAAATAGAGACCTTGGTTGATTATTTACCCAAAACATTTATCTTTTATGAAAGAAGAGAGAGAGAGAGAGAGAGAGAGAGAGAGAGAGAGAGAGAGAGAGAGAGAGAGAGAGAGAGAACGAACATTTAAGTAGGTGTATAAATAAGAAGACTTATTAGTATTTAGGATACTATTTTGTCTGTCACTTTGTGGTCTATCTTTTAAGATTTGTTTTAGCAGGCATCTCAGTTTTCATGAGGAAAAGAATAAATGACTTGGAAAAGCATGGGTTGAATTTGAAATGCAATGCAGTCAGTACCTGCTAGTTCTTTTAAGGGAAAAACAAAAGTTTTCCCAGGGAGACAGACAAAGCTGAAGCAATCCCTTTGGCAATGATGTTTACTGTTAATCTGGTGAGGCTAATGCTATCAGCAAAAGTGAAATTCTAAGCAGTTTTCTAGTGTTTCAAACAAATTAGCTCTCACTGTTTCCCAGACAGATGTGAATCCATCCCACTTGTTGTCTTAATGCTTCCCTGTTGCTAATGATGTTCCAAAGGTATCAGGGAATGAAACTAAATGGCTGGCCTGGTGGCTGCCCAGAGCTTCCTTAAGTGCTGGACCTGCTGGGTATCAATTGTTTGTTTGGTGGCTTTCAAGGTAGAGTGGAACATTGATTTGTTTAAACTCTGCAGGGCATTCGTGTTTCTTATCTCCTCCCAAGCCTTCAGCCTCATCTCATTCAGAAGATAGCCCATTTTATTACAGAGAGAACAGGTGCTATTCAGTGACTTGAAATATGATTGGCTGAACTCTATCAGTATTTTTTTTTTTTTTTTTTTTTTTTTTTTACTAACCTATGTCTTAGAAGTACTTTTGAACTGATACTGTGGAGTTCCTCGCTATAAGGGAAGGGGATGAGAAGAAAGGATTTGTTAAGAAAACACAGAGTATTGAGACAGGCATACTGGCCACCTTTCTGATTCTTTCGGGAATAACTTTCCAAAATTGGCAGCCCTGGGAAGTTGCCGCTTTTTGTATTAGCTCCTCCCTTTCCTTCCGTATCTCTCTCCTTCCCTTTCTCCCTCTCTCATTACCCTATCTTTACTCCTCCTCCTCTATTTTTTTTTCCTTAACAGTATCTCTTCAGTGAATCTGGTAGCCAAATGGCTCACACTCATTTATAATGAATTTATAATGAAGTACTCCAGATTAACAAGTGTATAATAGCTTAAGTGAACACCAAGGGACTTAGAAAACAGATATGAAAGATATGAGTAATGAATGCAAGTTGTCTTTCAATACCAGTATGCTGGACACTGGGGAAACTGCCCTCTGACCAAGGCTAAAACAGGAATTTATCTCTGTCTTCCCTTTAGAGTATCATGGGAGGAACAAAAGCATACTGATCCCATGTTTATCTCATTTCCTCCATTTTGGTGTCTTTTATAACTTCTCCACCTCTTCTTTAGCACGAATCTTTCATTTTCTCTCTTGGTTAACTTTTATTTCACTTCAAACAACAAAAAGACAGCAGAAAATCAAATTCAGTGGTTATAATTTTCATAAGCCTCAAATCAGAATGAGCAAAGATATACTTTAAAAAATTTTATCTGTTTAGTTTATAAATATAAACATAATATATTATAATTATATTTATTTATACATATATAAAAATCAACTTTATTTCTAAATTTAGTTCCCATTTTTATATGCTAAGAACATAATCTTGTCACTGCTTGGTAAATAATTCTGGTTTATTCATCATTTTGGATTTAAACTAAATACATTTAACCGTTTTCCATTTTCCCTACCCCTCTTTGATGTGGTCTCTCGGTTCCAAGAAGGCTTGTGTGAAATCATGAGATCAAGGAAAGTGCCCAATCTTTGGTTTTCTGGTATTGACATCTGGTTTTCAACATCTGCTTCTATCCACATTGATGCCTGTGGAGATGAGAAGACATTCCCCCATGACTATGTCTTCTTACCCAGGCACTACTGCATCTGGTCTCTAGCTCACAGCATGTACATCTTGGCATTCACATCAGGACTCCAAGACTCTTTGGGGGCTCACAGTTTCTTCCTCTGGCAAGCTTACTTCTCTGCCTTTGGGCACTGGAAAAATCTACTGTTCTCCAACTACTATACATGCTGGTTGTAACTTTGAAAAACTTCCTTATGCAGTTGATGCTACTCTCCTCATAGGCTACCATGCTGGGCAGAGGGTTCATCTAGTCTTCGGCACCAGAAACCTTGATAAGAAAAAACTCCTCCTGGTAAATAGCCCTTCATGCCTATCGTTTGAGTCCAGAACCATTCTCAAAAACATCCCCAAAAGTCTTATCTCATACTCAAAATTAATATATTAAGTTTTGAAACTCAAAAATCTCCTGATTATTCATTTCTCTTTACTTTTCCATTTTACTCTTCCCTGAAGTATGATTGGATGGGGAGATTTGGGAGAGCTCCCAAAGTGAAAGGAGAACCATAACTAATTTCTCAAAATTCTGTTGTACAACTTCCCCACCCACTTCCCTAATACATGCTACTGACTTCACAGCAAGACTTTCCTTGAAGGGGAATCAGAGTGGCACATTTCTCTTTGTACCACAGAAGCATAAATGAGAAATGCAGTGTAGTAGATAAAATATTTTAAACTGTAATCTAAATCCTCATAGTTCAAAGAGGAAACATTAAAGATGATTAAGGAATAAGGTGATTCTAATGAAAATGTTGAAATTTGATCCCCAATGTTGAATGTGGGACCTGGTGGGAGGTGTTTGAGTCATGGGAACAGATCCCTCATGAATGGCTTGGTGTCCTTCCCTGATAATAAGTTCTCAGTTTATTAGTTCACAGCCAGAGCTAGTTGTTAAAAGGAGCCTGGCACCTCCTCCTCTCTCTCTTGCTCTGGGTCTCACCCTGTGACATGCCTGCTCCTCCTTCACCCTCTTCTTTAATTGGAAGCTCCCTGAAGCCTTCACCAGAAGCAGATGTTGGCACCAGGCTTCTTGTACAGTCTGTAGAACTGTGAGCCAAATAAATATATTATAAATTACCCCAGCCTCAGGTATTTTCTTTATAGCAATGAAAACAGACTAAAACAAAGGACATACAAACCTTTAATTTTACCTTAGAATGAAATTTTACCTTAGAATAAATAAGTGCTATTGATATAATTGATATAATTAGCAAAGTGCTTTCATTTGAGAGTTTTGTCCCAGTAGAAGAGAAGGGAGTAGGAAGATGTTTAAGGATTGATCAGTTTTGAAGTTCCTAATATTTGAGGAGCTGTTTCTTATCCTTGTGTCCAGTTTTTTTCACTGCCATTCCGAATATGGTTCATTCTGAATATTGTGCCTTCTTATCGTATGTGTGACTGTTATTTAGACACTGACACCAATTTGAACCATGAGGACCTCAATATGCTTTGATATCATCTGACTACATAAACTTGGATACTTTGTTAACTTTTCACCATTAGCTTCCTCATCTCCCAAGTGAGCATAATTGCACTTATCCAATGGTGCTATTATTAGGATCTAATGAGATATTATTAAGGCCCAAGAAACAAGCTCAACACTGGCAAGTATTAAAATTCATGTGCTGTGCCCAACCATCCTCTTTCTGGAGAGTAAGATTTAATTGTTTGCAATGAGACCTTAAGTCTAATTGTTTCACTTTTTATGATGTATAGCTATGTACCATGCTGGGTGGAACATTATGTCACCATGCATAAAAAATAACCTCATCTGCAAGCACCGAGTTAAGACCCAGTTCAATGTGGGACACACTGCCTATCAGAGCTGTGCTCCTCCCTGCCACTGCTCAAGCAGAACATTGACTCTTACCTCTGCTTGCTTTCCCCAAATTCATAGAATGAAACAATTGTACCAAACATGAATTCTAATAAAACAAGTGTATTCTGCATGGCCTAAATTAGGAAGTCCTCTGCCAGAGTTCTATCCAGCATTTCTCATTGTGATGAAATTGAAAAAAACAAAAAAAACACGATAGCCCTAAGGGAGAATGGTGAATACAATATTAAATCAGAAACAAAAATATAATTAGTTATGCAAAGTTTGTCACTATTCCACTTATACCCTTTATTTCTTGAGGGGGGGGACTTTGTTCTTCTATTCCTTTTTATTTTAAAATGCTATAGACTTTAGCTTATGAGGGTAGAAAAATTACCAATGCTTGTTGATTAACTGAATAGTTACATAGATTCTTTATCAAACATATAGTTTTGTGCCTTGATTTATCAAAATAGAATGCAAAAGAAGAATGTTCAAAGAGTTTCTTTTTCCTTTCTTATGTTTTTTGACCTTTCCAAATAAACAATGACTAGTTCCTACAGTGTCTTTTTTAATAGGCACAGTGTGCTGTCCCCAAACCCAGGGCATACAAGTTTCACTTCTACAGGGAATGAGTATGAAGCTGATTGGAAAAGAGTTTCCTAATCAGTCTTTCAAGGGAGCTACGAACTCTCAAAGACAGACTTGAGTCTTGGGGCAGTATATAATAAAGACATTTCTTCAAATTAATTGCCCTGGAAGTCTAAACAAGTAGAATCTGAAATAGAGAATGTTGTTAAAGACAGGACATCTTATTAGTTTCTTGTACATAGAGTACAAATTAATGACTAACACCAAGTTATCAAGAAAGATACAGAAGAGTAATAATAAATGGATAAGGAAACTTTGTAATACTGTATTAGCTGAATTTGTGAATAACTGATTAAAATTCTTGAATAGGGTTTGTTTCCTTAAAATAAAATTGCTATTATCCTACTTAGTTTGATAGCTACCATTGGACTTTGAATTAAAAAGATAAGGTTTCAAATCCTGATAAGGTCACAAACTACCAGAACATTCCAGGAAAGTTTTCCAGAACTTATTTTCCTAATTTAGTGTCTACTCTATCACCTGGCACTATATGGGTTTTATATTTTCTAAATCCTTTTTTTATATGACTTATTTACTACCTTACATGCCTCTTACCATGCTATATTCTCTGAGGGAGTGCCCTCAAAGAGCTTACAGATAGATTTATGAAATAAATTAAATTGACAAAATAACCAAACTTTATTTACAAGCACATTAATTAGGGGAGGGGAGGGGAGGGGAGGGGAGGGGAGGGGAGGGGAGGGGAGGGGAGGGGAGGGGAGGGGAGGGGAGAGGAGAGGAGAGGAGAGGAGAGGAGAGGAGAGGAGAGGAGAGGAGAGGAGAGGAGAGGAGAGGAGAGGAGAGGAGAGGAGAGGAGAGGAGAGGAGAGGAGAGGAGAGGAGGGGAGGATAATATGAAACGAAACCAGAAAGGAAACAGAGATATTTTAGGGAAAATGAGAAAATATAGTTTCTGCTGTATCTCTCATCCCTGATCCCAGTTTTTCTTAAACCCTTCTCCTAATTTCTACCTTTGGTTACCTTATTATACGTTTGCATCCATATATATATGTGTGTGTGTGTATATATATATATATATATATATATATATATATATATATAATTTTTTTTCCTGTTTGCTTATTTTGCTTGGGACTAGATTTTGTTATCTGGAGCCAAAAAAACTTTGACTGAGATGAAAATTAGTATTGTGCAAACTGGATGAAAATAGAGATAAACAAAGAAAAATAAAACCAACTGGAAGACATTTGGGAAAGCAGAAATGAGGAAATGAAGAAGACACCTGAGCTAGAAATTAAGGGACTAACCTAAGAAATGTTATAAAGACATGCTCAACAAGAAAAAGTGGCCGGTCATAAATGGATCTTTGTAAAGAAAAACAAAAATTCACAAATATGATTAGATAAGGCTGTATTAAATGTGTAATATATATATAATACAATATCATAATGCTGAAGTATTAGATTAATAGATATAGGGAAGCCAGGGGATTATCCAAATAGTTTGTTTTTGGAGTAATAATAATTTTTTATTAAAATATAAACTCAGTGAGAATAAGCATTTTATTTGTTTTATTTTTACTATGTATTTATATCTAGAAAAATACCTAGTGGTTTATATTTGCTCAGTAAATATTTTTGCATAAGAAGGAGTGGTTTTTTGTATAATAGCAGAACATTCATAAGGACATGATGAGCAAGAAAAGAGCTAAATTATTTAATCCTTATTCAGTATATGAACATTATGTTAGTGCTAGAAAAATAAATCAATGAAAAACATGGTAAACCCTAATAAAGAGGACCTTGCAGTCCAGGAAAAAAAAAAAAAAAAAACGATCAAAGCTGAAGGTCCAGATGTAAGGTTTATTGGCACTTAGAACTTGAGAGTGAGAGCTTTTGGCAAAGGGGGTACCAGTTTAAATTTAGGGACATTTTTGTTTAATAAGTACTTTATCACTTTACTCTGCATCCTCTAAACAGGAAGAGACATCTTGTATTTTATAACATGATATCTAATGCATAGGTATTTGATGTGAGCAGCTTTTCCCTTTTCTCTTCCCTCATTTGTGTGCATCATCTGCATCTGTAGGGCTAACAATATTAAGTATCACTGGTAATTTCCAAGGGCTACTCGCAGAGGTACAGCTACTCTTTCAGAAATATGAACAATAAGACACTGATAGAAAAGTATGGTGGGTCCGGGTCCAGGTCCAGTGAGGAGGCCATAGATCATTGAAAGTGCAAGAGTCATAATTGAGGGGATCCCTAGTCATCAGTGGTGAAATCATATTGAGTGGCAAGAATAAAGGGAAAGGTGACAAATGAAAGAGGAGAATGAGCTGAGAGGATTTTAATCATAATGGTAGCATGATTAGAGAGGAGTATGTTAGAAAGAACTGTTCAGACCAAAGAATTTAAATGGTGAAGCCATACTTGGGCTCTTCATGAATGCAGTGCCTAGTTTGTTGTGTAGATAAAGTGTAATGGATCTCTGTATGACCAAAGAGGTGATGTTGATCCATAGAAATTAACCAGGTCACTCTACAGCTATGTCTATAGCCATGTGTTCAATACTTATTCACAAAATGCATAATACATGCAAGACATTGTGCTGGGAATTGTGGAGAATAAATCATCAATCTCATAGGAATTCTGCCTTCAAAGTGGAAATTAGTGAAGTTTATAAAAGAGATACACTCGAAGTAGTTTGAAATTTCCAGAAGAAATTTATTCTATATTCTGGGAAGATTTTACCTAAAGCAAACTCATCCCTAAAGAATGAAGAAGGCTGTCTTTTACTATTCCTAAGAAAAATTTCAGTTACTATGACTGAGGTCACCAAGCTCATATCTGTGCACAAGGAAGGGGACAGGAAAGAATGGATAAGAGGTCAGAAAACAGTAGGGTAGAAATTAAAATCCCCATTAAAATCATCTAAGGAAAGCATGGCAGAAGCATTTACTCTGCACGCTTTGCAGCTGATTCACGGGAGAATCGTGATTGATCTGGCCAAAGGAGCGGAAGGCAGAGTAGGGGGCTGGTGTGGGTTCTGCCATGACCCTTCCTAAGCATGGGCTGGAGTTAGAAGTTATGGATGAGAAGTCTTCACGTTGAATAGAGTCCACACCGTTGTTGTCCTTCTTGCTGCTAATGTCTCCCAGCTCCCACAGAGCTTGCCCTGCTGTGGCTGCCAAGTTGAATTGGTGGCAGGGGGCAGATTGCTTTCCACATAGAAGACCAGATATGATTTCTTTGCTGCTATGGCAGCAACTCAGGGAGAAGCTCTGTTGGAAGAGGCTCTACCCTAAACCCTTTAAGGCTAGCCAAGTGATTAATGTGCCTGCTTAAAGCCAAAGAAATTCCAAACACTCTGCTCTAGAGAAGATTAAGTCAGTGGGAAATCCAAATAATGAGAGCCCTGAGGAACCATTCTGAAATAAGAGGAAACTAAAAGCAAAACAAAACAACATCTCTTTAAAAGAAAAAGAAGAAAAGAAAAAAAAAAACTCAGAGAGGTTTAATAAATTTATATGACCTTTTACTGGATTGAAAACATTTTAGGTGCTAAATAAATAGAAGAGGGAATAGTGTGAAAGAGAAAAAAAATATATAGATGGTTCTTACAACTTTTCAGTGTTTGCCAACCCAAATTACAGTGCAGACCAGACTGGTAAACTAGCTGAATTTCTTTGGGAGTCCTCAGAATATGGAAAAGGGGAAATGGGGAAGGAAGAAGACCTGATCTGCAAGAAAATGAAAGAGAAAAATAAAATATCTAAATTTTGCTTTTCTAGTCCCTGAAATATTAATACCATCAGCAAATACTGCAAAAGAGTATTTAAAGAAAGAATATATACTAGAGATGCAGATGAAGAATAGCTGAAACAATGTCCAACTATCTAAGGCTGTTGAGTTTTTAAGATTCTTACTCAACTTCTGACTTGTTGGTGCTCATGTCTGTGGGGCTCTGGAGGTAGAACTAGCCTCCAAATTTCTGTGCCATGTTTTTGCCTATTTAGGACAGGATAGAGGACAGAGAAAGAGTATTTCCTCTATATTTAGACTTTCCACTCTCCTTGCATAGTTTCTGCCTTTTTTTTTTTTTTTTTTTTTTTTTTTTTTTCCGTAAGCCAATTTTTCTGGCAGCTGCACAGGAATGTCAGATAACCATATAGTTAAATGAGTTTCCATTTCTCTGTTCTCCTTCATTCCAAGCTCAGGATGCTGTCCATGAAACCAATTCAATTATCATAAAAACAACCCTCCTTGTCTCTTTCCCTACTCCCTCTTGTCCTTAACTAGGGACTTGGCTCAAGCAGAGCATGGATAACAGTCAACTGTAGAGATAGAAAGACTGGGATATGTTGATGACCAGCCAATGTTAGTCTGATTCACAGCGAGATCTTCCGATCAACCAATAGTTTATCAGCATCTGAAATTTCAAGGAGTTTTTAAAGTGTTGTAGGAATACAAAAACTATTAGAACACAGGCAGTTCCTCAGCCTGGTATAGTGGGAAGAAAACAAGCTAAAATCAGAAGAGAGTTGACCTGACCCTGTGCTGTAATTATATTAATAACTGCTTTCCCTACACACTCCCTTCTTTAAAATATTGTGTTCTGCTAGCAGTCCAGGGGGGCGTGATGGACAGGCTTTTATTCTTGTGACACCACTCACTCCATTCACTGTTCCAAAAACACAGGTTCTCAACTCAAGGATGAGGTTGGGCTGGGGTGATTAGATTATCTAACTTGTAAATTTAGAATGTTAGGCCTTGGAGTGCTAGCTTTAGCAGACGGAATCAATGCTATGCTGAAACAGAGCTTAGGGAAAGCTGAGGTTAAAAGGAACCAAAAGTAAAATTATTGCAGAAAAAGCCAGTATACACAGAAATGAATATAACAAGTATGCAGGGAGAAGCAAAAAATATGTGACAACTATTGAAAGAGACTAAAACAAAGGGAAAGAGAGGGGTAGGAGACAGGGAGAGAAGTGACTAATGACTGCCTTATTAACACGCGGCCTTGTATTTTTTTGCAAACTATTCTCTGACATTTCTCAAAGTCTTATAGTGACCCTTGCTTTGACTTCAGCTTATATATTTTTATCCTTTGGAACCCAATTAACATTAATTACAGCAAATGTTGACTGGTATGTGGCCTAGAACAGATCATACTACCTCTTCTCTCAGAGCTATAACTTGCTTAACTTTTAGGATGGTGATAATTATTTCTCAATCACAGAACCGGTGATAATACCTGTGAAAATGCTATGAGGCTTGGTATTTATCTGTCTACTAATGGTCTCTGAATCTGAATATCTACCCAGAGCAGTGATGGAGAGAAATTAGAGGAATCTAATCATGAAATTGGTGGAGGTTCAGGGGTCTCTGGAAAAGGTAAAATGCCAAAGGGTGTGGTGGGAAGGCCGGGTGGGGAAGAAGGTGGATCTGAAGTGGTGCTGAACTTGGTGTGGCACATTTTGAATGGGCTGTGAGATTAAAGATAGAAAACAAAAATTGGAGTATGGCTAGTGACTTCAAGACCATGTTTGAGGATTCAAAATTCAAGTTGGTTTTATTATAATTTTAATCTCTTTAAGGCAAATACAGGTTACATGGGGAGGGAGGGTGGTATAAGATTTATTAACACAAAGTTCCTCAATCTTTCATATTCATTTCACCCCAGTACAAAATATGTAATATTTTCCTCTCTAAAATTTGCATTTGAAAAAGATAGAGATGTTTTCAAATATAGACTCATATTATACTTTCTAATATATATTTTGAATATTATCATCATAAATTAAGATAACCTAATGAATTCTCCTGGCCCCTAATACTGCCCCACATTTAAGAATCAACACATTTGAAATGCTAGCTTTATGGACAGTATATATCCTACTTGTTATCAAAAGTAAGATGATTCTGAGGCACATTATAGTACAGTGTACTGTGTAGGTGTTAAGTGCAATGCCTGGCACATGAGGGTTCAATACATTCTTAAGGAAAAAATTAATCAGTAATGTTCCCTCTTAGTTTCCTATGATGACTTATAAGGTTCATTAGTTCTATCACTCCAGGAATTCTGATTCTATACAGAAGAATGAAGAAATGAGTAATAGGGGGATAAGGGAAAGCAATTTTTATGTTTTTTAAGAGAAAATCAGGCAATGTTCCAATCATGGAAACACACTGTTATTTAAGTACAAGTCTGTCCCTACATTTTTAATCCCTGCTATCTTATGATCTGCAACCCTGTCCATGCTCTTTTGATACTGAGGTTGTTGACACTAATGAAAGAAATACCATCATTACATCATTTAAGTTTAAAGAGAAAAAAAAATAGATGAAAAATTAGAAGACAAGTTAAGATCTTTATTTATAAAAATGATGTTGTAATTAGTTATAAATAGTTGTAATTAGTTATAAAAATGATGCATGCTCACTATAGATAAAATAGAAAGTTCAGATATAAAAAGATAAATATCTGAAAACATTAATTTCTAAGTAGGAAAAATCAGGGCAAAGATAAAATGCATTTTATATTGGCCCGATGATAGGAATACACATTATAGAAAGAAAAAATCAATAAAGACATCTGCAAACAGTATGGAGGGAAACCACCCAGGCCACTAGATTTTGTCACCCCAGGGCCTCGTATGGTTTATTGTTATTGTTTTTAATTAAGTAGGGGTGCTGACAAATGTTCACACCATGATCTTGACTATGGCTTAGATTAGTAAAGGTTTTGCTTGGTTCTGTCATCAGCAGTTTATTCCTGGGGGCTTCCCAATCTCACTACCATCTCCCACAAAAAGAAACATCTTAGAGATATGAAACCTGTCTTATCTCTGGAATCTCCTTCCAAGTAGACACATAACCCATTTCTGTTATGTGAACCTTGTGAGAAAATTAGTAGGGTGATCAAAATAGCATTCATGGGAAAAGTTTAAAACTCACCAAGTTTACATGGTAGTAATCCTTGATTTTCCCAATAGATTTGACTCCTGAATACCTTATAATATGAAATAGAAGGTTGTGTTGGCTACCTCTCTCTCTCTCTCTCTCTCTCTTTCTCTTTTTTTTTTTTTTTTTTTTTCTGAAATGAAGCAAAACAGTTCCCTCCTTTGGACATTGCCTTAGTAAAGGCATTCCCCGAAGTAGGTTTCCAAGCACACCGGGTATTTTCACTCACAAGAAAAGGGAAAGGAATAAATTGCTCTCTCTGCAATTACACCAGGCTGGTCTATTGACACACAAGTGAATGAAATGTTTATACCCTGAGAGGGAGCCCCTCCATCATTCTCAAAATTGCAGGCCCTCAGATCACCACTGAATGTCTAGCCCTAGAAAATTTGCAGAGATAGACGAAGAATAAGGGAAAGAGTACATAGCAGGCAGCAGTAAATAGCTGTATTTATAGCATTGTGTCATAATGGAAACATCAATCCTGTTTTCTGAGGAAACTACTGAAAATCCTAACCATAATATTGTCCTCTACTTGACTGCCAGATTGGCTTATAACTTATTTTTTTCAAAAAGCTAGAAGCTAAATTCTCAGTGCCATGCAGAGTACAACCTGAAGATGAGATTGTAAACAATTTCAAAGGCTCATTTAACACAGAAACAGATATTTTCAGACATCAAACCATAGATCCCATGGTTGGTTTCTGTGGAGATCTCACGGTCTGATGGATAGGTGAGGTAGAGGTGCACACCAGCTTTGTATTGGGCACATAATAAACAATTATAATTTTTATCTATTTAAGCATTTAACAGGTAGGATATCATAGTTAATTCAGGATATACCCATTTGTTCCACAAAAGTTTCTGGAGTAAAAACCACCTTTCAGAGAATCTACCTCCATTTCATGTGTATGAAACATAATTTGGGGCAAACTCTAATGCTGTTTATGTTTAGAAATACAATCTTTTTACAACCACAAATCTAAGTCTTGTCAACAGAAGAAAACCCAAACTCTGTAAAATAATTTAAAGAGGTTTATTCTGAGTGGAACATGAGTGACTGCCAGCCCGGGGAATCCATAAATTCAAGAAATCTTGAATAAGTTGCCCCAAGGAAGTTGGGTTACAATTTGGTTTTATACATTTTAAGGATTTATACATTTTAAGAATTACAGGTAAAATCATAAATCATAAATCAATGCATGGAAGGTATACCTTGGTTTAGCCCAAAAAATGTGGAACATCTTGAAGTGAGGGTGGACATTACAGGTTATAGGTGAGTTTAAAGATCCTTTGATTTGTAATTAGTTAAAAAAATAAATATCTGTCTAAAGGCTTGGACTGTTTTAAGTTAAAATAAGGAAGTCTGTTAATCAGAGACAAGCCAGCAATATAGCAACTCAAGTGTTCTGTTAAACAAACTGATGGTCTGCAAGTATTTAAACTTTGCCTTGTATGACCTTAGATCTTGTTAATAATTTAGCATCTTATTGTCACAAACAGTCTGTTTCATCAGTCATATGATCTCTGTTTTAACATTAATGCTGGTCAATTGTGTCCAAACTCCAAAAAGGGAGGGGTATGATGAGGTGTATCTGACCTCCCTTCCCATCATGGCCGGGAACTCAGTTTAAGGGTTTTATGGGGTCCCCTTAGTCAAGAAGGGTTTTATTCACTTGGCAAGGGGTTTAGGATTTTATTTTAGTTTACAATCTAATAACCAGACCAATCACAAGCTCTATACAGCTCACAAGGACTTCATAAAAAAAGTAAGCAGTGTCTGATGACTCTAAGTATCCTGCTTTTAAAAGTCTCTATCTATAAACTTTTTGCCTCCTCTTCAAGTAAGACTTTTTTTTATCTCTACAGTTTCAACTTTTACCCAGTAAAGGTTTCCAGCTTAGGTCCCCCCTCCTTAATTCTAGATTTCACATAAATCAGTATTTCAACATTATAGTTCATCTCTTCTACCTCCTTCACATTCATTCTAAATCTGCACTTTTTTTATTCTCTATAAAAGGACTTCAACAAATACGAGTTAACTTTTGCATCTCACTCCTAAATTTGAAAGATTTAATCACTTAAGCTAGAAATGTCAAATTCCTATGTGTATACTTATATGTAGTCCTAGTACATTAGTCCCCAAGTCTTATAAAATCTACCTTCTAAACACCTCTGTTATGTTCTCTCCTCTCTACATCTTCTACATCTCCTTTAATTTTGTTCCAGACTGCTTTAATATTACTTCATTTTTCATCATTCTTCATAGCTCATCTGTTAAAATGCCACAATGTTAGTGTCCTGATATCTGGATCTGACCATGTCACTTCTCAGCTTAATAAAACCTTAATGCTGTCTAATGTTCAATTAGGTGAATAACAAACTCCTAAAATGGCATTCAAGTCCTTCCACAAAGTCAATGTAAGCACACTAAGATGTAAGTTCCATGAGGGTGCCTATTATCTCAGCTTCGTTCACTGCTATATTTCCACTGCTTAGGAACAATGCCTGGTACATCACACCAAAACTAGTACTCAGTAACTATTTGCTAAATGAATAAATATGTTTATCCTTACCTTTTCTCCTTTCCTCCTAACCCCCTAATGTTGACTGTTCCTGATATGCCCTACTCTTACCTACTACCATATTCTCTCTGAGAATTTCAGGCTCATCTTGAAATGTCCAATTTAAATGTTAACCATTTATGTGACATTTTCTCTACCTTTTCAGTAAATATTTATAAAAAGAATTCTGCTCCCAACATATTCTGCTTAGAAATCTATCATCCCACTTATTACAACTTACTACAAATATTTGTGTGCATATTTAGAGACTGTCTTACACATCTACTCACCTCTAAATGCTAATCAAATTCTGAATACATAAACATCATTCTATAAATATTTGGTGAACCAAAGACTAAACAGGCAAGGTTTCAGAAGCCTATGAGAAATCAGTATTTAAAAAAAAAATAAAAAATATGAAGCAAAATATAAAATGACAAATGTGGTAATTGAAGAGAAAACACAAAGTATGGTTAAAAATCAAAATAAATATATATTTTTTTTAAAAAAAAGACTATATATTTTAACTTCTGGATGTTGTAGGACAAGTCTGGCTGTAGGCAGAATGCAGTGTTGACATTTAAGATAATTGCCAAGAAAATAAATAAAAAGCTATTTGAAATAAACTCTATTTTAAAAGTTATTTTGTTAACAAATTGTGTGCTGTTTGAAAAATATTTCCTAAAAGAAAGAAGAGAGAAAAGAAGGTGGGAAGGAATAAAGGAGGGAAGGGGAAGAAAGGAATAAGGAAGAAGAAAAAAAGAAAAATAATGTTTATTTTCTCAAGTCATCCCACAGAATCTAATTAAATACAAAATATGCTAGAAATAGTATATATGGTTCTGAAAAATATAAAATTTAGCAACATCTATTCTTCTGACCACCTGTAAATTATCTTCTATCTTGAGAAATGTTCTCTACCACAAGTTGTACATTGTTGTCCATTACAGTTTATAGGTCTAGCCTTGCTCTGAAATGCAGGGTAAATGGGAGAAAGAATGCTAACCATCTGTAAATATAAAAAAAGTTTGGTGGGAGGGAATCCCGAATTCCTATCCACATATGTACACACTTAGCTGCACTGGGCTTAGAATGCATCAGGCAACTTTATCACTGTTTCAGGCAATGTAGACCACTGATAGGATAACAGGGCTGAAAATTCCTCCTTTTAACTTTTTACAGGGAAAACAAACAGCCAGAGAAATGTGTTCCAACACATTTCTTATACTTTCTTTTTCACAATAGGTTTTGCTGCATGCCAACAAGTGCCATGTATTTTTTGTTGGCTTACTTGATATTGCTGGTTAATTGTGATAAATTAATTGGGAATTGATTATGCTTGGGTACTAGTGTGGTAATGAGTATGACTCATTGAAAAACTCTGTGCATTTGTTTTCTCTACACATACAGAACTGGACTAACCCATCATAAAGAGAATTTTAATGTAGTCCCCAAATAAACACTTCTAATCAAGAGATACTTGATATTAAATTTATATAATTTCTTCAATCTATCTTCTCTTTCCACTTCTCTTCTTTTTTGTATCTTTTCCTTCTTTTATCTGCTCTTGATTCTTTTGACTCCTCTTGCTTCATTTAATGAGATAGCACCTACAGGAGACATGGCCGAGACTGGGTGCGGGTGCCAATGTTTGAAGATTGGGTGCTGGTGTTAAAGTAAACCACACTCAAACCAAAGCTAACTAGAAGGGCTAATAACCGCAGGCAAGAACTGGCTTCAATAAACTTCTCAGCTATCTCTGTCACCCTGTCTCCTTACATGAACTTTGGCTAATTACAATATCATTTACATTACACTTTTAACAATTCTTTGCCCTTGAAATCACCATGACAGTTCGAAGATAACCACATAAAGTATGAAAATGGGAGGGAACCCAATTCTAGGAATTACTACTCAAATTCTTAGTAAAATCTAACCTTTCAGTTTGAATATTCCTCCCCTCAATTAATAAAGCTACAAAAGATCTTAAACCACTTCCTCTCAGGGCAGCTGCTTTCTTTTGAGCCTGCCCATTCTTGTTTCCTGAGAGTATACTTTCACCTTCAACAAAAACTGTCACTTGCTTGGCTTATATAATGCATCCTGAAATTCTTTTCCTGACAGTCATCAAGAATTTGGAAACACCTCCACTTGGAGGCTGGTTTCACTAAGATTGACAATTGAATCGGTGTACCTGAATAATTATCTTCTTTACCTGGTGTTTCTTGACCTCTCACAGGACTTTGCTAAGCCCAGGCAGTATTGAATCTATCAATTAACTCCAGAGGTGAATCCTTTTTCTTCTTCTATTATCACTGTCCAGTCTTAGGCTTATGATAGACATCCATCCTGAGTTGAGCAGCAGTAAATCTAAAATCAAACCACTTTGCCAATGCAGATAAGCATGAGGAAATGAAAAGGAAAATGATCCCTTAAATCTCTAATAAAAAAGATGATTTTAGATTGCTTGATGACTGTCACCAGACTTCCTTCTACATCAGACTTAAAACCCCTTTTTACCTTCCTAAACGGTACCTGGATGCTTTTTCATTATGTCTTTTTCCTCCCTTGGAATACCCCCTACAGATGGTTTGATAAGCTGCCAGCCAATTTAAATTAATTTTGCCAAATTGAAAAGAAGTAAATGTCCCTTTCTGAGATAACAGAATTTCTTCTCCAGATCACCAGAAATAACTGGGGAGAATGATTAGCCATGTAGTAGATTCCCATGGTATGTGACTCTCTTAGACTGTCACAGATGTTTTCTACTAATAGGATTTTGTGTTCCATGCCAAAAATTCTTATGTGACTATTACTTTTTTTCAAACCATAAAATTACAACTAACATATTTGGTTTGTATTCTGAAAACTAATTTTCTCCCAAAGGAGAACCTTGGGAATATTCTGGTAAATAAAATGATTCATTTTTTAAATATCTCATTACAGTTTTAAAAAATGATTCTGCCATACTCAACTTATAAATAACTCATGATTGACAAAAATCTTTTAATTTAAATTTAGAAAGAGGCTTAAATATCAAAGAGGAAAAACATTGGTGTCATTATCAAAAGTCTCCTAGTAACTGCAATAGTTAGGTGCTCTGAAGTTGATTTGTAAATATAGCAGGTAAAAAATAATGATGAAATCAAATGCAAGGCAAAACCTGGATTTGATGATGCCAGGATATTTTCTAAAATAACCAATATTATTCTATGGAATTAATTATACATTTTAGAGCTGTATTCATTGAAGGAATTAAAATATACTTCAGGACAAGTCTTATCATTCATCCAAATCTTTTAAAACTGAGTATAGTTAGATTATCTTCCCTTGCTTAGTAAAAATTAAATAGGATTTCAATATATATAAAAAATTAAAATAGGATTTCATTTTCTCCAATTTAATGCTATTATAAAAATTTAAAGGGAAAAAATGCCATTAAGAACCATCAAATCTGACTCCTTTCTATTGGAATTTGTGATTGAGAACTAAAAGAAAGTTTACTTTTACCTTATAATAATAATAATACCTTTCATTTTCTAGTGCTTTATAGCTTACAAAGAAATTTCATGTAGATTATCTTTTTTATTTCTTAAACAGCTTTAAAAGTAATTTATACCATTTTATAAAATGAAAAATAAAAGACTACATGAGAAGATAAGAGCTAGAATATTAGACATGATATCTAGACAATTTAAATAATGCACACATACACACCACACAAATTCACTTATACTGTTAAAATTTGCTTTAATCTACTCAAGAAAGGAAGTTTTATGAAGTAATGCAATGATTTTTATATGGAAATAGATGCTGCTGACTTCAGGTATTGGCCAAGAAAGAGTAACTGATACTGGACTTGGATTCCTACTAAAAACAACTCTAAAACTGAACAAAATATATAAAGCAACAGTATCCATCCACCTTGAACAACAAGTAGCACAGAACTATGACCCTTGAAAGAAGAAAAGAAAAGGTGAGATGAGTTTATGAATCATATCAAAATTGCCTTGGCTTTCTGCTTGAACGCTTTCCTGAAGTGGAACAGGAAAGTGGACGAGAAGTGGAGAAGCAGTTTTGATGAGCTCTGCAAGAGTAGTTCCAGGATACTGAAGGAAAGCAGCTAGAATTTATGATAGAGTACCTGAAAAGATGGAATATATGCAGAACTGCAACCTAAGTGTCTGTGTGGGCAGTGACATAGTGAGATTACACAAGACCTAGCAGACAGCCCTGCCAGAGGACTGATAGCTGAATAGCAATATCAGTGACTTAATGGCCATAAGATATTTTACTGTTTCATCTGAGTCAAAGTGTGAAAACTCCATTGAACATATCAGGCATTCAGTTAAGTCAGCAGAAAGTTCACAACTAGGAAACAAAAAAAACATACACTAGAGTAATAAGCATGCCCTAGAACTAAGTTCACATCTAAAATATACCTAAATAAAGAATTAAACCAATTTTGACAGAAAGAATGTCAGTAATTTAATAATATGATCAACACTCTACACAGCTTGTATATACAATGTCCAGTGAGTAACCATACATAATTAGACATCTGAAGAGACAGCAAGGGATAAAAAGATGGTAAAATGAAGTATAAGACAAACAGAAATATTTGACAAAATGGCAATATTAAAGCATTCCCTATCAACAATTTCTTTAAATGTAAATGGGCTAAGTAAATGAGATAGAGACTAGAAAAACAATAGAAAAGATTAGTGAAATTAAGTCAAATTTTTGAATAGATAAAAATAAATTGACAAACCATTAACTAGACTGAAAAAAAAAGAGAAGACTCAAAGAAATAAGATCAGAATGAAAGAGAAGACATTACAAGTAATACCATAGAAATACACAGAATTGTAGGAGACTATTATGAACAATTATTAACCAACAAATTGGATAAGCTAGAAAAAAAGGATGCCTTTTCTAGAAATATACAAACTATTGATACTGAACATGAAGAAATAGACAATCTGAACAGACCAATAATACAAAAGGAGATTGAATCAGTAATAAAAAATTTCCCATCAAAGATAATCCCAGGATCAGATGGCTTCACTATCAAATTCTACCAAACATTTAAAGAAAAACTTATACAAATCCTTTCAATACTTTTCAAAAAAATGAAGAAGAGAGAATACTTGCAAAATCATTTTATGAGGCCAACATTACCCCAATACCAAAGAAGGACATTCAAAGTAAAGAAAATTACAGATCAACATCCCTGATGAACGTAGATATAAAAGTCTTCAACAAAGTACTACCAAACTAAATCCAGCATCATATTAAGGGATCACTCGCCATGCTTTAGTTGGATTTATCCCAGGGATGCAAGGATAATTAAACATATGGAAACCTATATATGTAATACATCACAATAATAGAACAAAGTGCAAAAAACATATGATCATCTCAATAGATAAATAAAAACCATTTTGACAAAATTCAACATTATTTCATGATGAAAACTTTTAACTAATTAGGTAGAGTAGGCAAGTGGGCAACCTAGATGTTCTCATGAAAAAAATAAAAAGAACTATGATCCCTTGCCTTATACTATGAACAAATATTAATTCATAATGGATCATAGGCATAAATGTAAGATTAATAATGCAAAGCTTCTAGAAGAAAACATAGATATAGGTATGTAAATCTACCTATAGATATAGGTGAAGGATATCAGTATAGGTATAGATATAAATTTTTATGATTTGTAGAAGGCAAAAATTTCTGAGAAAATATATAAAAAGCAATAATTCAGGGAGAGACTGAAAAAAGATAAATTAGACTTTAACAATATTAATAACTTTCTATATCAATTATTCAGAAAACAAATATTCAAACAATAGATTGAAAAGAAATATCTGCAAAGAATTATGCATGGTATGAAAATTCTTCTAACTTAATAATAAAATGACTAGCATAGTAAATTAATGTTTTTTTTAATCCTGAAAACACACTTTATAAAAGAAGATATTCAGTAGTCAGTAGGCACATGAGATCATCAGTCAAAGGCAAAATAGTGAAAATTAAAATTTAATGTACTACCATACATCTACTAGAATGCCTCAAATAAAAATTTAAAAAAAGAAAGAATAAAAGCCTGAGACCACCAAATGGTGGCCAATATGTAGTTAGACAGAACTTTGATACATTTTTGATGGTAATATAAAGTGATGCAACCATATTGAAAAAAGCTTTAGAAGTTTCTTATAAAGTTAAATATACAACAATCCCATGACCCTGCAGTTACATTCTATGGTATTTACTCTAGAGAAATGAAAACATATGTCTATAAAAAGACTTGTACAAGAACACTCATAGCAGCAATATTCAGAATAATCCAAAACTGGAAATAATAAAAATATCCAAACAACAGAAAACATAAAGATGTAATAGAATTTATTTCATGGAGTATGACTCATAGATAGATAGATATCACATGCTAAGAGAACAAAATCAGAAACAAACACAAAAATATATAACATATGGCTTCATGTATATGAAGTTATAGAACAGGCAAAACTAATGTAGGCTAAAAAAAATTTAGAAAAAAATGGCTTTTCCAAGGAGAGGATGGGGATTGACATGGAGACATATAAAGGAGCTTTCTGTAGAGATAGAATTATACTTTTTTTTTATTTTAGCATACTATGGGGGTACAAGTGTTAAGGTTACATATATTGCCCATGCCCCCCTCCCTCCTCGAGTAAAAGCTTCAAGCGTGTCCATCCCCCAGAATTATACTTTTTTAGTGGTGTGGGTTGCATGGGTATTTACTTTTCAACACCTGTTTAATTATATATGTAAAATTTATGCATTGCACTGTGTATGAATTTTATCTCAAACAGAAAGAAAAAAACTAAAAACATTGAATTCAAATTTGTTTTGCTTTTGAAAGTGGTATGTGTTGGCAATTCTTACTTTTTGAGTACTGTATTTTAGGTCTGAGTTTAGAAGATTGCGAATAATAATAAGTAACTTATTCGAGAGAGGAATTACAAATAAGCTTAAGTGAGAAATTAGATTGTAGCCTGCACCATAGAACTATTTTTGTGGATTCATTTATATATAATCCAAACTTGAATTGCTGAGAAGACCTAGAAACATTGACACACAAGAGAAAATGATTGTACCTAACATCCAAATTTTGTTTTCTAAACACCATTCTCCTCTAAAAGAAACTAGGACTCCAGTATAAGCTCATTCTGAAATGTCTTGTTGCAAGAAAAAGTTTAAATAGTTTTTCAAAACATTCTAAAGGTTGATATCAGGTATGGGAAAAGAAAAAAAACAAAACAAAACTGAGAAGTGCCTATTCAGATTTTTTGTCCATTTTTAAATCAGATCATTTGGGTTTTTACTATTAAGTTGTTTGAGTTCCTTGTAAATTCTAGTCCCTTATCAATTGAGTAGTTTACAAATATTTTCTTCCATTCTGTAAATTGTCTCTTCATTTTGTTTATTGTTTTCTTTGCTATGAAGAAATAATTTAGCTTGATGTGATTCCATTTGTCCATTTCTGCTTTGGTTGCCTGTACTTTTAAAGGTCTTATTCAAGAAATCTTTGCCCAGACCAGTGTCATCAACCATTTCCCCAAGATTTTTTTCTAATACATTCATAGTTTCAGGTTTTAAATTTAAGTCTTTAATCTACTTGGTTTTGATTTTTGTATATGGTGACAGATAGGAGTCTAGTTTTATTCTTCTGCATATGGATATCCAGTTTTTCCCAACACCATTTATTGAACATACTGTCTTTTCCCCAGTATATATTCTTGTATCCATTATTGGAAATGAGCTGATTGTAAATGTACGGATTCATTTCTGGGTTCTCTATTCTTTCCGTTAGAAAGAATGTGTCTGCTTTCATGCCAGTACCATGCTGTTTTGACTACTAAAACTTTTAAGTATAATTTGAAGTCAGGTAATGTGATGTCTCCAGCTTTCTTCTTTTTGCTCAGGATTCCATGGCCATTCTGGATCTTTTGTGGTTCCATATGAATTTTAGGATTGTTTTTCTATTTCTATAAAAATGTTATTAGTATTTTGAAAGGGATTGCATTGAATCTGTAGATCGCTTTGGGTAATATGGGCATTTTAACAATTTGATTCTCTAATGTTTTATAGTTTTTCCTGCAGAGATCATTCACTTCTTTGGTTAATTTTTTTCCTATGTATTTTATTTTTTTTTATATATAGTTATTGTAAAGGGACTGTATTCTTGTTTACTTTTTTGGAGTGTCCACTGTTGGCATATAGAAATCCTGCTGAATTTTTGTGTGTTCATTTTGTATCCTATGTATTCATTTTAAACTGATAAATGAATTTAGCAACTTTACTAAATTCATTTATCACTACTAATTATTTTCTGGTGAAGGCATTAGGTTATTTATAAATGTAAGATTATATTGTCTGCAAGCAAGGATAATTTGACTTCTTCCCTTTACAATATGGATGCTTTTTATTTCTTTCTCTTATCTAATTGCTATGGATAGGGCTTCCAATACTATGTTGAATACAAGTAGAGAAAGTAGACATCCTTGTCTTTTCTAGATTTTAAAGGAAAGGCTTTCAGTTTTTTCCTGTTCACTATGATACTAGCTGTGGGTTTGTCATATATGACCTTTACCAAATGCCCAACAGGCATATGAAAATTTACTAAATAGCACTAATCATCAGGGGAATGAAAATAAAAGCCACAATGAGTTATCATACCCCAGTTGAAATGGCTTTTATCAAGAAGACCAAGAACAATGGATGCATGTAAGGATGAAGATAAAGGAATGCTCATACACTGTTGGTGGAAATGTAAATTAGTACACCCACAATAGAAAACAGTAGGGAGGTTTCTCAAATAAATAAAAATAGAACTACTACATGATCTAGAACTCCCACTACTGAGTATATATCCAAAAAAATGAATAACAGTATATCAAAGAGACATCTGTACTTAGCAAACACATGGAACTATCCTAAATGCCCAACAGTATATGAATGGGTAAAGAAAATATGGTACAAACATACAATGGGATAGTATTCACCTATAAAAAGAAAGAAATCTTGTCATTCCCAACAATATGGATGGAATAGAAGGACATTATGTTAAGTGAAATAAAGCCAGGCACAGAAAGACAAATATCACATGTTCTTATTTATGTGTGAGAACTAAAAATATTAATCGCATGGAGGTAGAGAGTAAATTGATGGTTATCAGATGCTGGGAAAGGTAATGGGAAGGGGGCAATAAAGAAGAGTTGGTTAATGTGTACGAAAATGAAGTTACATAATGGGGAAAAAGTCTAGTGCTCAATGGCACAATAGGGCAACTATGGATAACAATAATATGTTGTATATTTTAAAATGACACACTAAAGGAATAGAATTGGAATGCTCCCAACACAAAGAAATATAAATATTTGAGATTATGGACATCCCAATTATCCTGCTTTGATCATTACACAATATATGCTTGTATCAAATATCACATTTACCCTTGCACACAAATGTTTATTGCAGCACAATTCACAATGACAAAGATGTGGAATCAACCCAAGTTCCCAACAATTCATGAGTGTATTAATAAAATGTGGTATACATATACCATGGTATATGTATACTCAGCCATAAAAAATGAATTAATACCTTCTGTAACAATCTGGATGGAACTGGAGACCATTCTCCTAAGTGAATTATTGCAAGAATGGAAAAACACCACACATACTCATTATTAAATTGGAACTAACCAAATAGCACTTATGTTCACAATAGGAAGTAAAGCACAATAGAAATCGAACAGGTGGAAGAGGGGAGAGGAGGAGATGGGTGATATCATACTTAACAGATACAATGTATACTACCTTATAACTTTGTCTCAAGCAGTACAAAGGCAATCCATGTAACCAAAATACTTGTACCTCTGTAATATTCTAAAATAAAAATAAAATAAAATAAAAATATTACATGTATCCTATAAATATTTACAACTATTAGGTACCTATAAATATTAAAAATAAGAAAAGACTAAGCAAAAACAAAAAGTAAAAATAAAAAAAGGAGAAAAATTTAAGCTGATTCTATGACATCTTCTTGCAACTAATAGTAAAGAAGAACTCAAAAAATGAAGGAGTCATATGAAAAAACACAGTAGCCAGTTTGAAAAAACCTCAACTGGCTGCCTCTAGGATAATTTGATCTAAAAATAAAAAATGATAGCAATGAATTGTAACTCCTTTAATAAAATAAGAATGTATAAGTCCATATTGACATAAATAAATGTGGAAAATAAGTAACTGGAGAAGGGAAATTTCTTCTTATAGTAGTATACCAATGGTAGCTAATGGATGAAGAATTTTAAAAAGTATGAATGTGTGCTAAAACTACTTCGTGAAAGTTTAGTAAGAAACAGGATAATTATAGTTTAACATTATTGCTCTACAAATTACTTATTAATTACAAAAGGAAAATAGTAATGTTCCATTGAAGAAATATGGTAAACACAACCTTAATCAAGTGACAAGAATAACATCACCAATTTTGACAAACAAATATCACTTGTCTCTCCATATGATACACTCAGAGGATATACAATTACCTTTGTTAGTACCCCTAATAACAAATCACTTAAATATAATCACCAGGAAACAGCAGACAAACTCAAACTGAGAGGCATTTTACAAAATATCTGACCTATACTCATCAAACAAATATGTCAAAGTAAAGAAAGACAAAAGCTGAAGTTTTCCAATTCAAAGAAAACTAAAAGGACATAAGAGATCAATGCAATTCATGAACCTGTATTAGATCCTGGACCAGGGAAAAAATAATTATAGAAAAACATTATTGGAACAACTGACAAAACCTGAATATGGGCTACAGATAAAATTATATTGTGTCAATATAAAATGTTCACATTTTGATACTAGTACTATGATAATACAAGAAATGCTCACTGAAGTATTTTGATGTAAAGAGGTGCTATGTCTCCAACTTACTCTAGAATGGCTCAAAAATGCCTATATGTACTTACAGAAAGAATGACACAGCAAACGGGGAAATGAAAATTAATAGTGAATCTTAGTAAATAGTATATATGGGAGTCCTTTGTACTATTCCTGATTTTGTCCATAAATTTGAAATACTATAATAAAAATGACAAGAAAAATATATTATATATACTATTAATTAAAGATAATTATTTTTATGTTTTGAAGGAGAAGATTTCCTACCAGTAAACATGGTCACAATATATGACTGAATGTGTACATAAAATAATTTTAAAATCTGCTTTATAATATAGACATTTAACTCACTTAGATGGATATCTTAATTAATATGTATAAATTACTATGAATTAACTTCTTTGTATCCACACATATTGTTTACAAATAAGATCGTTTCAATATTTATTCCTAAATTATATTGTGCCTTTTGTGATTAAGGAACTAAAAATTCAAGGAATTTAAGAGATTGCTATTTAATTAAGCTTTCTGTATTAAAAAAGAAAACATCTCACAACTTTGAAGTAAATAGATAGTTTAAGATTTTTCTAGAGGTAGAAGTGTGGGAATGAAATCCCTCACTGTATATTGAAATGATGTATTTTAAAATGCATACTTTACATTGTGAAAATAAAGTTTAACAAGTTCTCTTGGGAGTATTGTGCTTGGAAGAGGAAAGGCTATAGTTCTGACTTAATTCACTTCACTAAACATAACTTTAAAACACTTTTTTTCCTTGAAATTTGACAGTTACACTGCAATTTTAATTTAGTAACAAAATCTGCTTCATCAATGATAGCATGATGCAAACTGAATATCCCATGGATTTAATTCCAAATCCAAACTTTCATGAGTATTTTATCGATTATTCATGCTTGAGCTAGAATTTCAAGTATTATAAGCATATAGACAAATAATTGGCAAATACTAAATTGTGTTTTTATTTAAGATTCTCCTGGCATAATTATTTGTTTAAATAAGAATACCTGTTTATTTTTGAATGTTATATATTCAGCCATGTCATCATGATCAACACCAAAAATGATAACATTAGGAACACATAGAAAAAAAGAAATAGCAAGCAAAAATGGGTGAATATAGCAGACTTTCCTTCTCTTCTTGAATTTTCTAACTTATGTTTGATGGTCAAAACAAACATTGAAAGAATTCCTGATATGGGACTAAATGTATGTGGAAGAATATTGATGACACTTATGTTATAAATAGAGGAAGGTAAGGAAATGCAAAGAGAGGTAAGGTTTCTAAATTGTACTCAAAGATAAAGTCAGTATGCAAGGATAAATTATGTGTAGATTATATGATACCTAGAGAAATAACCAAAATAGTATACAGAGATAAAAAACTAAAACACTATATAGGTAGATCAAAATTTAATTCTAAAAAAATATTCAAGTAATCTATAGGAAAACAGAAGAATGAAAAACAGGTAACAAACCAAAAGAAATAAAAACAATAAAAAGTAAATAGCACTTTAAGCCCTAAAAACCAATAATTGCATGCAATATAAATATTCTAAATATAACAATTAAAACACAGAGATTGACAGTCAATTAGAACTGTGACCCAACAATATTCTGTCTATAAGAAACTAACTTCAAATATAACAACATAAGTTGATTGAAAGAAATATGATAGATAAAGTTATAGCATGTAACATTAACCAAAGGAAAGCAAGGGTGGCCTATACTAATATGAAATAAAGTAGACTTCAGAACATGGTAAATTACCAGAGACAGAAAGAACATTTTATGACATAATATTCATACTACCAAGAAAACATAATGATCTTAAAGATATGTGTAAGAAACAATAGAACCAAATTATTTCAAGTAAAAAAGTGATAGAACTGAAAGGAGAAATAGATAAGTCTGCAATTATAATTGGAGACCTCAATACTCTAGTACAGTGTACAGTACTCTAGTACAGTAAAGTCGTCACTATTCACTTAGGAGCATCCCAGTCCACTCTCCCTGGCTGGCAGGTTACACTGATGCCATGCAAACCATTCTCATTATATTATCAATGGCTGGACACTTTCCAGATAGACCCCATATATATCAGTTGGTTCATTATTCGCAGCCCTACAGTCTAATGATCATCAGCTACTTTAGTGCCCATTAGAAGCCTAGCATTATGATGTAACAGGTCATATCATATCCATTAGCTATATACTGGGCTATAACTTTTAAAAGTAAATGTTACCTTTAGCTGGCATGGTAATGTTAGGTTGAGAGTTAGGATCTCCGGCTCCTCTCAGGACAAGGGTTTCCTGTTTTGGTGGTATTTCCAGCAGCTGTTCCCCCTGGGAAGAAGGATAAGGGCTGGCACTCCATTTTGGTGCTACCCCACTCTTAATCTTATCCCCAGCAACTGCTATACCTGGGAAGGAGGGAATGCTTTCTCAATCTAGGAATTCCCCAGCCCAGGCATAATGAGACTTCAAAAATGGCGTAAAGTAACTTAAGAGTAATTAATATGTCATTAGCATGAAATTACATTGCTCTTCAACCCCTTCCAGGTGGGCTTTCTTAGTGGGAACTTGTACATGTAGGTGGAATTTTGAGGATACCTGTTGACTATTTGTTAACATACTACACCTTCAAAGAGCCCTCCTTCAGACAGGGTTAATAAAAGGAAACAAGCCAAGAAGTCAGAGGGAGTGGGACACTCTGTGAGTGAGTTGGTCTGTTTCTCTCTACTAGCGCAGATGGACCTGTTTTATTCTGTGATAAAGAGCTGCTCTTATGAAACTGCCCCCTGCCTGAGATTACTCTTGGCCTTTCTGGTGATTTTTCCAAGAGAGGAGTCAGAGGGCCAGGATTATAGTCTGGACTTGACATTTGGTGTGTGTGGTCATTCTTCATCCAACAGCACACCAAGAACCAAGGGCAGACTCTCACCCTGACATCTTTGGTGCCAAAACCCAGGATTCTGACAGTGGCATGCACCTTTAGTTGTAGCTACTCTGGAAGCTGAAGCAGGAGGATCACTCAAGCCCAGGAATTTGAGGCTGCAGTGAGCAATGATCAAGCCAAGGGACAGAGTGAGACCTTGTCTCTTAAAAAAAAAAAAAAAAAAGTTACCATATCCAACTGCAGTGAGATTACCTATTCTGGGTGTTTGTTGACAGTGGTGATGGTTCCAATGGGTAGAATGAGTAGAGCTGATGGGGATTTCCATAGTCTATTAAAGTTCTATGACTACCACCATTTTTGACCTATTTGTGCATTGCCTACCACTTGGCTGAAGCTAGAAGATTATTTAGTATCATATAACAGAGCAAACTCAGCTAGTCTTTGAGGAACAGAAATTTCAAGTGTGGTCTCATTTGAACTAGCACCTAACTCTCTGAGTTAAAGAAGAATACTCCAGCCCCAGCTAAACCTTTGGACAACTACAGCTCTGTTAAACATCTTGAATGTAATAATCTCATGAGATATACCAAGTCAGAATTGCTCAGTTAAGCTTTTTCCAAAACCAGGCTTACAAAAACTTTGAGGAAAAAAACAAACAAAAAAACTATTATTGCCATAAGCTAATTTGGGGTAACTTTTTTTACCCAGTGATATATAGCTAATAATTGTGTACACCACTTAAGGGATATTAAAGATATTTATTGTGGTTGAGTCTCCTTACTGTTGAGGAAACTGAGAAATCAGTGACAAAATGTTCTTTAGAATCTCAATTAACTGCACATTATTTAATTGGGAAGAAAAATAAATGTGATAGTGGTGTATATGACAAGGACAAACATTAGAGAGAATTGCATCGACACATTTGCACAGGGAAACCTTTTTGTTCTTAATCTACTTGATAATGTATTTAACAGTCTTCCCTACAAGTTCTTAATCCATCAAATGGTACTTTGAAATGCAAACCATTAGTAGAGGAACATAAAGGTACATTGTTGATTTCTTTTCTCAGTTGAAATGAAACTTGTTGGGAAACAATGGTGTCTGTCCCTTCTTACCATTTACAGAAATATAAAATGATTTAGAAAAGAATAGAGAGGCCAAAACCTGGAATTAACGTGATAAATGGCAATGAGAAGAAGAAATTCAGAGATTAATCTCAACTTTCCAGCCTAGTGTCAGAAATGTTGAGTCGAATTTAAGTAAGGAGGATAGAGTGAATGTCAGTGTGGTGAGGTTTCCAGAAACTGGGTTCTTCTTTGATAGAATAGAAAATGGCATGCCTCTTTCTCACATTACTATGCTATAAAGATTATTATAGCCTTATAAGAAATAACTGCTTTGTAGTATAAGCCACTCCTAAAATCAATGTTTCTAGCATTACTTCAAGAATAAAGGCCAGGCGTGGTGGCTCACGCCTGTAATCCTAGCACTCTGGGAGGCTGAGGCAGGCGGATCACTCAAGGTCAGTAGTTCAAAACCAGCCTGAACCAAGAGCAAGACCCTGTCTCTACTACAAAATAGAAAGAAATTAATTAGCCAACTAAAAAATATATAGAAAAAATTGCCAGACATAGTCCCAGCTACTCGGGAGGCTGAGGCAGGAGGATCACTTGAGCCCAGGAGTTTGAGGTTGCTGTAAGCTAGGCTGACGCCACAGCACTCTAGCCTGGGCAAAAGAGTGAGACTCTGTCTAAAAAAAAAAAAAAAAAAGAATAAATGAAGTTTTCACGGAAATTCAACAAGTGGATTTTTACAAATAATGTTAAATTACTGCCCAATCTTTCTTGGTGATTATTTAATTATTGTCTTAAATATTGAGTACCCCTAGACTATTTTTATGTGCTATTATGGTATCTTATGACCATATTTTTATGGTTAGAAAATATTAGAGTAGCCTTGTACTCACACACATATATTAATAGCAATACAGATCCTTACCCTGACCTTGTTTAGAGTCCATAGGAACAGCCCAGCTAAACCATATCACTTCCAGGAAGATTTTGTTATAATGTAGCTTTGCAGCTACCAGTAAAATTAAAATAATTTCTGTAAACTAGTTGAAATTAAAAGGTCATCACTTATGGGCACTTCTGTTCCTGAGAATTGTGTGATAGATGTTTTTACATGGATGTTTTCAAATATAGCTGATATATTAATTAGCCTTATGAATAGATGACAGATTTTTGTCATTAGAGAACATTACTTTAAGGAAGCTTTTCTTTGTTTGTTTGTTTTTTTCTTTGTTTTGTTTTTGAGGAGTGGGAAAGAAATGCAATTTACCAGATTAGAAAGCTGGAGTTCCTACATAAGTGGAACATTTCTCTCTGTGTTGGAAAATATCAGTGTGAAAAATGAGATCAAAATGCTTTTGGTTTTAGAAAACATAAATGAGCAAACAGCTGTAAAATCTTAGGACTGCATGAGAAACCAATTTGAAATTTGTACAACAGAGAGGACATCCATTATTCAAATTGGTTTTACTAGACAAGTATAAAATTTATTTGATATAAACATAATTTCTGAAAGGTAGCTAAAAATTTCCCTTTTCAAATGAAAAATGAAACTCTCTCCCCAGAGCTTTTACATAGTGTGGTCTTATATTATTGCATTATCTGTACTTTTCAGGTTTTGTATATCAATTGATAGAATGAAAATGAATATAAATATATTTTTTCTTGGTAAGACCATATTTAATAGTGATTTTATGCATAAGACATCTGTTGACAACAATGGAAACTCTTATTCAAAGCAACAAAATCCCAACACCTGAGGCAATCTGAACATATCTTTGTTCTTTTCAGAAGGAACCTACATAAAATATGTATGTAATTAATATATAATTTAACACTATTCACCAAACTATTGAAGCAACATTCAAATGAATCAAAAACATTAAATCAGAAGGAAAAGAAAAGAAAGAAATCAGGTGTCAAGTCAAGTAATAAAATTTGGATAAAGCATGCAGATTGATAGTTGTGAAGAGAGAAAAACTGGTAAAAAAACTAAATCAGAAACCTATACATGAAATTGTAGACTCTTTTCTCAAAGGGGAAAAAAAAGTTAATTGGTGAAACTTATTTGAAAGAAAAAAAAATCAACTTTCTAGAAATTTCCTTAAGGCCACACAGCATATGGGGAAACATTCATTCATGAAAATCTTCTAAATTTCAGTAAGAACTATGAGAGTCTGTGGCATTTGAGATATGAACTACTCACTTTTCTCTGAGCCACAAGCATGTGTTATGGAAGTTGTAGCCTGGATGCTTTACTCTGGAAAGATATAACCAAGAACACAAGAGGTTTCTTTCTCCTTTCTCTAACATTCCAGTTTAGGGCTATGGTTCTACCATGAGAGATGACTGACATTTCTCAATCTCCTAGCCTCATGCTTCCAAAGCCCAATTCCAGGAATGTATAGCAAGAGAATCAGAGGAAAAAGGCAAAAAATACTGGGGACCCATTTTCCCATGCTCCAGCATACTTGTAGGGCTGAAGTTCCATGCCAGAATGGCAAGCTACTAAGCCCACGCTACCCACCTATAGAGTAAGGGTGTCACTCTAGGGAAAGCAGGTTCCTGCTCCCATTTCTAGTGCAGTGCAGGGCTGCTTATCAGAGAAAAATGCAGTCCATAGGAAAGAGAGCTCTGCAGCCAAGTCTGAGGGGACTGACTTTATTTGGAATAGATCATGGAGAAATCTGTGTCTAACAGTGATGTAAAATCAATGGAAATCTTGGTTGAGGACATTTAAGAGGAGACTGGTAGTTCCATGATACAAGTAAAATGCTACAGCAGCATAAGTTTAACACAGAAAACCAGGAAAAGTTGTAGCCAACAATAGTCCTCCTAAGATCACAGTCAATTCTGGGGGCCAGGAGGGTGGTTCACACTTATTAAGCTCCATCTACTCATGATCAGCCATAGCAAGAAATGGAATAAACTTGAACACATTCCCCCAAACCTACACAGACTCACCGATGCAGCGTAGAAGTCTCACTGGTGCAAGGGGCTTAAACACAACCTCTGACTAAACGTTTACTGAACTATAGGTTACTGTGACTCAGAGGTGACTCTGATCAAGCCAGACTTAAAAATAAAACCATTAGCTGTCTGGAATACTGTGTATGCACTCAAGGCTGTACCTTATCAGAATATATCAGAGACAGATCCGCGAAGGTACCAGTCCCTGCATGAACATGGGACAAAAAATTATAAACTCACTGAACTTCTTGATGCTGGTCTCCAAGCCACAACATATCTAAAGATAAAGGACAAAAATTTAACAGAATAAGGGGGCATTTGACCAATAATTAGCTTATACTGACTCAAAAATAAACACTAGGTAGCCAGCAAGGTGAAAAAAATGTAAATAGTGACATCAGAGATTTCATACTGTAGTAGAAATAAATTTTGTAGGACTAATTCAATCAAGTAACTAAACAAAGGGTACTTAAGTAAATAGTAACAAAAATAACTATCCTTGCATCACAGGCTATCACTATTATGAGTTACCACATTACCTTAAATAATTTGTCCAGTTTTTAACAACAACAAAAACTTAACACTTGAGAAAAAAAAAAAAAAAAGGACAGTGTATCACATATGCAGGGGGTAATATAGGCAGTAGAACTGCCATTGAAGAGTCCCAGATGGAAGATGTTAAGATTTTAAAGACGCTGTTATAAATATACTCAAAGAACTAAAGAAAATTATGCTGAAAGAATTATAGATAGGCCTTATAACAATATCTCATTAAATACAGAATATCAACAAAGAGATAATAATTGTACCAAGGAACCAAATGAAAATTCTGGAGATGAAAAGTACAGTAAGCAGAATGAGAAATTTGCTAGAGAATTTAACAATAGATGTAAGCTGGAAAAAGGAAGAATCGGTAAACTTGAAACTATATCAGTAGAGATTCTGCCATCTGAAAAACAGAAAGAAAATGAATTAAGAATAAACATAGACTCAGAGAAATATGGGACACCATTAAGCATGCCAATATTTGCATAACAGGCATACCAGAAGGAGAGGAGATAGAGAGAAAAAGAGATAGAAACAATATTCTATAAAATAATGAATCAATGCTTTCCAAATTTGATAAAGACATTTTAATGCACATATTAAAAAATTAACGAATTCCAGTTTTGGTAAATAAAAAGAGGTCCATACCCAGACATATCAAAGGGGATTACTTTGTCCATTTAATCCCTAGATACACAAAACCTACGAAGACTAAGCTCTGAAGAACTAGAAAATCTAAATAGAACTATATCTAATAAGCAGATTGATTCAGTAATTACAAACCTTCTGACAAAGAAAAGAACTGGATCTGATGGTTTGACTGGTGAATTTTCCCAAACTTATAAAGAAGAACTAACAACAACCCTTTGCAAATTTTTTCCAAAAAATTGGTGAGAAGGGGATACTTCCTACCTCATGCAGGCCAGCCTTGTCCTAATACTAAAAGATAAAGACACTACAAGGGAAAAACAAAACAAAACAAAAAAACACTAAAGCTTCTTATCCTCTATGAACATTAATGTAAATAAACATCCTCAACAAATACTAGCAAACAGACTTCAATAGCATTAATAGTAGGATTACACAGCATGACCAACTATGATTTATTTCTGGGATGCAAGGATGGTTCAACATATGAAAATTAATCTGTATAATACACTGCACTGATATAATAAAGGAAAAGAAACACATGACCATCTCAATGGATGCAGAAAAAGCATTTGACAAAATTCAACGTTTTTTCATTGTAAAAACACTTAAACTAGGAACAGAAGGAAACTGCCTCAACATAATAAACACTTTATATGAAAAACAACATACATCGTACTCAATGGTAAAAGACTAAACGCTTTTTTCTTGCAGTCAAGAATAAGGACTAGGAATAAGGACTAAGAACAAAGCAATAATGCCTGCTTTCACTGCTTCTATTCAACATAGTACTAAAAGTCCCAGCCAGATTAGGCAAGAAAGCAATAAAAGTTATCCAAACTATAAAAGAAGCAGTAAAATTATCTGTTTACAGATGATATGATCTTATACGTAGAATAACCTAAAAATTCCATTAAAAACTGTTAAGGATAATAAACTAATTCAGCAAAGTCACAGGATTCAAAGTCAGCACAGAAAAGTCAGTTGCATTTTGTACATTAACAGTGAGCAATCTGAAACAGAAATTAGGATAGCAATTCCATTTATAGTAACATCAAAAGAAATGAAATACTTAAAAATTAACCAATGAGGAAAAAAATTACAATAAAAAGTACAGAACATTTCTGAAAGAAATTAAAGAAGACGTATGTCTTATTGATGGGAAAATATCCCATTTCCATGCATTGGAAGACTTAATATTATTAAGATTTCAATACTACCCAAAACTACCTACAAATTCAATGCAATCTCAATCAAAACACTAATGATTTTTTTTTTTTTTTGAGAAATAGAAAAATCCATCTAAAATTCATGTGGAATCTCAAGAGATCCCAAACAGGAAAAAAAAAAATCCTTAAAAAGAACAACAAAATTGGAGAGCTCACACCTCTTGATTTCAAAACTTACTACAAAGAGATAATAACTTTAAAAGTGTGATACTGTCATAAAAACAGACATATAGAGCAGTGGGATAGAACAGAGATTCCAGAAATGAACCCTAGCATATATGTTCAAATGATTTTTGGCATTGTACTAAGACCATTCATAGGTGAAAAGACAGTCTTTTCAACAACTAGTGCTTGGAAAACTGGATATCCACATGTAAAAAAAAAATGGAGTTGGGCCCTTACCTAACACCACATACAAAAATTAACTCAAAATGAATCAAAGACTTAAATGAAAAACCTAAAGGTATAAAATTCTTAGAAGAAAACATAAGGCAAACCTTCACAACATTGAATCTGGAAATTATTTCTTGGATAAGACACCAAACATAGAGAAAACAAAAGAGAAAAATAGACAAACTGGACTTGATAATTTTCAAACATTATACAACAAAAGACATTATGAAAAGAATAAAAAGCCCACAGAACAAGCGATACTATTTGTACACCATATATCTGATACAAGAGTAATATCCAGAATACATAGAAAACTCCTAAAAACAACAATAAAACAGCCCAATTCAAAAATGGACAAAGGATTTGAATAAACTGCCATTCATCCTAAGGGATCTAGCATACTATAATTTACAAGCAGTTTTATAAATAATAGGGTCATATACCAAGTTTTGCTAGAGATAAAAGTCTTCAGAAAAATACCCAGACAAAAATAGTGCTTACTAAATCCATCACCAGAGCATGCCTATTCCATATTCCATCATCTGCCCCTTCTTGCTCGACTACAGTCACCAGGCTCCCTGTATCCACTTGAACATCCATCATCCTTTTGACATCCAGTTCTCTGTATGTGCAAATTTTAGTCTTTGAGATCACCCCTTCCCGTTACCCTTTCCTTTTAGACCAGTTAAGTCTAATGTATTCTTTAGATATTAGCTCAAATATTACCTCCTAATAAACAATAATATTAAGTCTATGAACTTCTATGTTATAGAAAATTATAATTTTGTATTTCAGTGACTCATAAACATGTCTTCCCCCTGCCTTATCCAATGAAAACAGAGATGGTATCACCCAAACATTTTGTACCCCACCTTTTAGCACAATATTTGGCATGCAGTGGGCACTCAATAAATATTATTTGAAATAATACTTCAAACTAGGGAATGAATGAGGGGCAAATGGATTAAATCAATCAATATCATATGCTGTCACTTTGCTTGCATTTGCTTGTTTTTTTTTTTTTTTTTTTCCCATTCTGGTATATTTCTAATACACTACCATGTTATTGAAAGTGTCTTTTCATTTTACCACAGTAGAATTATGTATTTCTTTTTTTAAAACATACCACACACCACTGTATGAAGAAAATTCCACTTTTAAATAACCTGAAAATCCCAACATTTGAATGACTTAGGGCTCAAATTCTTTCTTTGCTATTTCTACTGCCTGAGCCCCATAATGGCATATTCTCTTCTGTGTTTTTAAATTTGGATTTTGCATTCAAATTAATCTGTATTTTATCTGTGGGAGTCATACAAAGCCTATGTTATAAATTTACTTGATGAATTATTTTATGAACCACACTTCATATCTTTATTCATCATTCAAATTTTTTCATTTTTTTCATGTGTCATATTTTCATGAGTATTTCCTTAAATCTTTTGTCCATTTTTTCTTTTTATTTTAGATTTTTAGGAATTTTGGTACTGCTAAAACTATTTAATTGACAAATAAAAATTGTATACAACCAAGGTATAGAGGGTAACAATTTGGTATGCATATACATTGCATAATGATTACCACAATCAAATTGATTAACAAATGCATTGCCTTCTATAGTTACTGTTTGCGTGTGGTGTGTGTACGTGTGTGTGCATGCATATGTATGTGTACATGGTAAAGATACTTAAAAACTGCTCTTTATTAAATTTTGAGTAAACAATGCAGTATTATGAACTGAAGTCATCATATTGTACATTAGATCCCAAGAACTTAACTCATTTTATAACTGAAAGTCTGTACCCTTTGATAAACTTTTCCCATTTCTTCCATCCCACAGCCCAAGGCCACCACCATTCTATTCTTTGCTTCTATAAGTTCAACTTTTTCAGAGTATACATGTTAAGTGAGTCATACTGTATTTATCTTTCTGTGTCTGGCTTATTTCACTTAGTGTAACATCCTCCAGCTGCATCCGTGTATGGCAAATGGCAAGATTTCTTTCTTTTTCAAATGTACTAAACACTTAAATTTAAGATCTATAACTGTAACATTGACCTTGTGACACCAAAAGTACAGGCACAAAAGCAAGAGACAAGTGGGACTACAAACTAAAAATCTTTTATACAGCAAAGGAAACAATTACTAGAGTGAAATCATAATTAACAATAATTTATTATATGTTTCAAAATACCCAGAAGAATTATAATGTTCTCAACACAAAGAAAAGATAAATGTTTGAGGTGATGAATATCCCAATTACCCTGCTTATATTCCCTACATTACTGACAAACTATAACAGAAATATCAACTCATTTTACACATGTTGCTTTGGAAAACAAATGCCTTATTACTTTAATTATTTTAATAAAAATTTGTATCCTGAGATGAATATAGATTCACATGTAGTTGTGAAAAATAATAAAGATCCCTTGTGCCTTTTACTCAGTTTCCCATTGGTATGTACCATCTTGAGAAACTGTGGCATGGTATGCAACCAGGCACTGACATTGATAAAGTTAAAATACAGAACATTTCCATCAATACAACTATCCCTCATGTTGCCCTTTTATAGCCATAACCACCACCATCTCATTCTCACCCCCTCCTTAACCCCAGGGACTATAGATATGTTCCTTATTTCTATGGTGTTGTCAATACAACAATTCTATATAAATGGAATCATACTTTATTCAACCTTTTATGACCAGCTTTTCTGATTCAGCATATTTGGTGAATCATGAAGATTGTTGTATGTTGCAACAGGTTGTTTATTATTATTATTATTATTATTATGATTATTATTCCATGGTGTGGCTATACCACACATTGTTTAGCTATTAACATGCAGATTATTTTCAATTTAGAGGATATTGTTAATAAAACTGCTAAAAATATTTATGTACAAGTTTTTACATAAGCCTAAGTCTTCATTTTGCTGAGATAAATGGACAGAAGTAAAATTCCTATATTATACAATAGATGTATGTTCTTTTTTAAAGAAACCATTACATTATCTAATGACTGTTAATGTTGAACACATTTTCACGTGCTTATTTTCCTTCTGTGTGTCCTCTTTGTTGAAATGTTTCTTTGTATCATTTTCTCATTTTTGAATTAAGTTATTTGTTCGATTATTACTGTTGATTTTTAAATATTTTTTAAAAGGTCTGGATGCTGGTCCTTTGTTAAATATGGGAATTGTAAATATCTATAAGCATGATTGTTCTGGAGCAGGCGTCCTCAAACTACGGCCCGCTTGCCACATGCAAGTGTTTTTGCCCGTTTGTTTTTTTACTTCAAAATAATATATGTGCAATGTGCATAGGAATTTGTTCATAGTTTTTGTTTTTTTTAACTATAGTCCTGCCCTTCAACAGTCCGAGGGACAGTGAATTGGCCCCCAGTTTAAAAAAATTTGAGGACCCCTGGTCTGGAGTTTTGCTTTTTTGTACTATCCTTATCTGATTTGGAATCAGGGTGAAATTATTAGAGCTTCATAAAATGAATTAGACAGTGTTCCCTTTTCTATTTCTTCAAAGAAATTGTGTAGTATTGGCTTATGTTATTCCTTAAACATTTGGTAGTGTTATCTAGTGAAAATATGTGGTCCTGGAGATTTTTCTTGGTAAAGTATGTCTTAAATAGAAATTTAATCTTCTTGTAGGAAAATTCCTATTTCAGTCCCATGTGTTATTTGATTTCCCTTGACACTGCTTTTTAGAGAATTAATTATTTAACAGTGTGCAGTTTAATTTCTAAGCATTTGGAGTTTTGACTGTTATCTTTATGTGATTGATTTCTAGTAATCAGATAAACTCTGCATGGTTTAATTTTTAAAATTTCTTGAACTTTGTTTTATGGCACAGAATACAACCTATCTTCATATATGTAAGCACCTGAAAAGAATGTCTGTTTTGCTGTTGTTGGTTGAAGTGTTCCATAAATGTCAACTTGACCCTGTTGCTTACTGGTATTGTTTTGATTTTTCAATTGTTCTGTCAATTGTTGATGCTGGGGTGTTGAGATTTCCAACTTCAATTTTGTGTTTGTTTACATCAGCTTTCGTTTCACAAATTTGAGTCTCTATTGTTTGATGAATATGCATTTGGAATTGTATGTCTTCGTGATGGATTGACATTTTTATAATTACATAATCTTCCCCTGTTGTTATTTTATTAACTCTAATGTCTATTGTATCTGATATTAATATAATAATTTCTGTTTTCTTTTGATTAATGTTTTCATGCTATATTTTTGTCTAATATTTTACTTTAAACTGGCCAATATCATTTTATTTGAAGTGAGTTTCTTATTGATAGCATATAGTTGGGTCAAATTTTTAACTCACTCTGCCAATCTCTGTCTTTTAATTGGTATGTTTATCCCATTTACATTTAATATAATTATTGATCTATTAAGGTTAAGTGTACCATTTTAATTTTTTTTAACATTCTGTTTATCCTCTCCTTTTGTAGTTTACCTATTTTCCTTTCTCTGCTTCCTGTTGGTTTCTTGAACATTGTTTAGAATTTGATTTTATCTATAGTATTTTTGATTGTTATCTCTGTAGTTCTTTTATTAATGGTTGCTCTAGATATTAAAATATATATGCATAACTTTATCACTGATTATTTATATGCCAGTTCTAATGAATTATAGAAACCTTATATCTCTACATTCCTTTGTCCTCTCCATTTTGTAATATAAGTATTATAAATATTTTATCTCCATATAAATAACTACTTTATTGTAATTTTTTATTCAAACACTAACAAAATTTAAGAAACTAAAAATGAAAAGAAAAGCCTACTCCCTAAACACATATTTTTGTTTACCATGTTCTCTCTGCTATTTTGATATGTCAAGATTCCTTCTTTTTTGCTTCTTTCATGTTTAAAGAATTTTAATCATTCTTTTTGGACAGGTGTGCTGACAAAAAAAAAAACCCATAATTTTTCTTCATCAAGGATCTCTTCATTTTCCCTTCATTTCTGAAAAATAACTTTGCCAGATTTAGAATCCTGAGTTGAATGTTCTTCCTTTCAGCACTTTTTGAGCTCTTTGCCACTTCTTTCTGGCCTGTATGGTTTTTGATGAGAACTCCATTCTTATTCAAATGGTTTCTCCAATTTATGTAATATGCTACACATCTCTCTAACTGCCTTCAAAATGTTTTGTTTGCTTTAATTTTCAGAAGTTAAGTATGAGGTTTCTTGACACGAGCTACTTTTGATTTACTTTGAGGTTTGCTTAACTTCTTGAATCTATACATTTTTACCTCCTCCAAATTTTGAAAAATTTTAGGCATTATTTCTTTGAAATACTTTTCAGCCCCATTTTCTTTCTCCTTCCCTTCTCAGACTCTGAAGACATGTTAACTCATTTGTTATAGTCCAGCCTCTCAATGCTCAATGTTCTGTTTTTTTTCTTTTTTCTTCTATTTTCTCTCTTGTTCATACTGAGTAATTTCTCTTATTTTAGCTTCAATTTCGTTCATTCTTTTCTCTCTTTTTTCTGTATCTTCTGTTCTCCTGTTAGGCCCATCCTGTGTGTGTGTGTGTGTGTGTGTGTGTGTGTGTGTGTGTGTGTGTGAATGTGTGTATGTCTGTGTTTAAATTTCAGTCACTGTATTTTTCATTTATAAAATTTTCATTTGGGTTTTTAAAAATATCTTTTTTTCTTTGCTGAGGATTTCTATTTTTTTCATTTGTTTTGAGCATTTTTGACATTGCTTAGTGAAGCATTTTTATTATGGTTGCTTTAAAATCTTTGTCAAATAATCCTAACATCTCTGTCATCCCAGTGTTGACATCTATTCACTGACTTCTTTCATTTAGTTTGAGATCTTTTGACTCTGCACAGCAAGTGATTTTTATTGAAAACTGGACATTTTTGTATTATATCATAAGACTCAATATTTTATTTAAACCTTCTGTTTTAGCTGGTTTTCTTTGACAACACTGTTATCAGAAGAAGAGGGGATTGCCTTATTACTGCCAAGTGGAGGCAGAAGTCCATGTTCCCGATGGAGCCAACACTGCTACCCAAGGGATGGTGGCTCTTCATTCCTGCTAGGCAGGTGTGGGGGTTCTGGCCTCCCTGTGTGGTATCCACTGATAATATGGTGGCATAGCCTCGTTACTGCTAGATATCATGAAAGTTCTTAGTATCAGACCACTTATGATACCACACCAATGAAGAGAGGGAGGCTTTGTAACTTCCATGGAGGGGTAAAAAATCTAAGTTTCCCATGCAGTCTCCATTGACTGCTCATGGAGGATTCATTACCGACTAACAGGGGGAAAATGGGGAGCAATACATTTACTTTATCTCTTAGAAAATAGACTTCTAATTTCACTAAACTGTTTTAAATTATCTATCTTGTTTCGTTATGTTTGTTTTTATGGTTAAGGTATATAATAACATGCAATAATACTTTCTTTTGCCATAGTTACAAAAGTTTCCATAAGAACAATATAAAGATGCCATTCTGATGTCCTGATATGGGGAAGTATAATTAGAAGCATAATTAACCCACAGGCCTACTTGCCTTGCTTGATCCACCACTGATTTCAAACCAAGGTCAAAAGTTCCCATGGCCTGTTCACAGATAGTGAGTGGGTATGTTGAGATACTAATACATGCTCATTTCTGCAAGCTGCCAAGAATCTTCCAAAAACAGTGACTTTGGATCAACAACTCCCAATTGGCCTGGTCAAACCTTTCTTGGAACTGTGTTGTACTATGAGATTCTTCTTTTCCAATTCTCTTTCCTTCCCCTTCTCCTTCACAGGTGTCAGACCTGCATCATGGTCTGAAGGCTCCCTTGGCTTCCTATGTTGCCCTCTACCTTAACCATGAAGGAGTGTTCCTTCAAGTATCTTTCACAGTTAATGAGAGATCTGTTTTGAAAATGAGGGATTTTGTTTTGAGATCTACTTCATAAAGCACACAACCTAACATAAATCCCCTTTACCATAAATATGCTCATGTAAAAAATGAATCAATTAACTACAAAAGATTAAATAGTAAGAATGCAAGTAGTTGAGAATTCAGAAAACTATCATGAATGTTGTAAGCAGTGTTTTAACTTTGAGGAATACTGTTTTAAGGCATTCAGAAAGCACCGGAAAAATATACCTTGATACTACATTTGTTTCAGTTATATTAATATTGATAACAGAATATTCAGATATTCATGTGATTTTAGATATACCTCAAATTCTTTGAACTCCTCCCATCAAAAGGTAAAGTCTAATTCCTTTCCCATTGAATATGGAAGGCTTCAGGGAATTTTTATTTTAAATAAAGAGAAGGAGACAGAAGTGCCAATGGGGGACTTTGAAATTAGGCTATAAAAGGCAATGTCATTTCTGTCTAGTTCTTTCTTGAGATATGGACCTTGGAAGCTCTGATTCTACATGTGAGAAATCCAGTGATCTCAAAGCCACTATCCTGGAGAAATCATGTGAAAAGATTACATAGAGATTTAAAGAGAAATCCCAGATGTCCCATCTCACTCATACTCAAATATTTGAGTCTTCCCAAGACATTTGAGTGAGTGACTTTTCAGATGATTCCAATGTGAAGCTTTTAAGCCACCCTGGCCAATGACAAGTGGATCAGAAACAAGCAGCATCCAACAAGGCTGCCCAGATTCCTAGGCACAGTAACTGTTGTTGCTTTAAGCCACTAAGAGTTGAGGTGCTTTGTTATACAACAATACATTTCTGTAACTATTAGACATCTGGATCTTGCTCTTCTTTTATACTTTGGTGTAAGGTTTAAATATGATTTGTCCCTTCTAAAACTCATGTTGAAATTTGATTGCTATTGTAGTGGTGTTGGAAAGTGAGACCTAATGGGTAGTGTTTGTGTTGTGGGGCAGATCCCTCATTAATAGATTAATGCCTTCTTCAGGAAGTGAATGAGTTCCTGCTCTTGTGGGAATGAATTAGTTCCTGAGAAGATTGTTATAAAGGAGCCCAGCCCCTCCTGTATATCTCTTTGCATGTTCCCAATTGCTTTTCTGCTTCTCCTTTGTGTCTTAATGAAGCATGTGGTCCTCACCAAAAGCCAATCAGATGTCAGTGCCATGCTTTAGGACTTTCCAGCCACCAGAACTGTGAGGTAAATAAACCACGCACCTCTTTTCTTTATAAATTAGCCAGTCCCAGGTCTTCTGTTATAGCAACATAAAACAGACTTAAAAAGATCCCTTCCCAATCCCAGGTAGATACCTTTTTAAATTTATTTTTAGAATCATTCTAGAGTAAAGGTAAGAGGATAACTTTATTTAAGTTTTGGGAGCAACTGCATATGATCAAATCCCCAGATCCTCAGTATAGAATTTGATAAATGTATTTCTTCATGTTAAATTAAAGTACTATAAATGAAACTAGTACAAGAGATAATAAATGTAGCATGGAAAATGGATTTAACAAATTTACCAGTTTGTAGAAATGTGAAACCCAGCACCCAGTTTCATTTTATACAATATTCAAAAAGCAGGATCTGGAACTATAGTATTCTCTTTAAATATAAGGCAATCAATAATATGTGAAGGACTGTATTATCTCAGTAGGAGACTGTAAGGTTCGAATTAAAAAAAAAAATGCCACACAGGAACAAAGTTCCATTACCATATCAACCACAGAATTGTCAACCCTTTTTACAAACCTATCATCAGAACAATTGTCTTTTCCAGCTTTTTGAGCAAAATGATGTTTAAAAGCAAATAAAGAGGAAAAAATGTTAATAATGCCACTCTATGGGCAGTTTCAAATATATCCAATTTTCATTTCTCCTTTATGAAACTGACAACTACTGTGTTTAATCAGGCCAAGAACTTAATAAATGTCAGCTTGACTAATTAAGTTTTTATCCCATGCATTTGAAATATTCCTTTACCTCTCAAATTAAAAAAAATAGTTATACATCTCTTTTAAATATAATTGTTGATTATTGAAAATAATATAATGACACAAGGAAAGTACAATTGAAATTTAATTTGCTGACCTGTAATATACTTATGAAATCAGATGAATATAGGTGCAATAAACTTAAATTTTAAAAAGTACTTCATTTTCTGAGAGCTCCTTAGTGACAAAAGCTAAATTAAATAAAAATATTAATGTTCTCAACCCAGAAAAACAGGGTCATAAATTTCATTGCATATCCTATGCAAGTATTACAAGTAATGCCCTGAAAACCAGTCCACTCATAAAAGACAGCAAGAATTACTCCATGGAATGATATGTGTACTAGAAATATGCAATAGTGAAAATGCCGAATTAATTTGGAAATTTAAAATCTTAGTGAATCTGAACATGTCTTAATGAATTTAATGCACATTTAACTTAGGCTTTGTGTAAGAATCATGTAACACCATTTTGAGTTTTCCTTAGACATACACTTGAACTGATGAACTACTATTGAGATTCAAAGAAGGTTATTGCTGATATGGCTGTTTTTATTTCTGAGGTCTTCACGAATAATCTTTATTCTCTTCTTCTTTCTTCCTTTTCTTTCTTCCTTTTCTTCTTTGGTTAATTGGTTAGTGTGTTTTGTATGCCTTCTTTTTCCCCTCTTAACAGGCTCAAGAGCTATGAGATATAACCTACTGTCAAGGAAATATCAACATATTGATTTAGTCGATGAGTAAATAGGCATCTGAATATAAAAGGGGAGATCAGAGAAAATAAATCAAATGAGGGTAGAATCAGAGATGATTGAGTGGAGGAGGTAGACAGCAGTGCAGCCGGGGTAGTTTAAACAGAGTAAGGCAAAAGAAGGGGCAAGAAAGCAGATTAGTCAAATTCTGAAGCAATGGAGAAAGAAAACTACAGAGGCAGTGTGTAGGAAAGATTCAGGCTCCACGGAAGGAAACCTTATGGAATAAATGACAATTGAGTGGGACCTTGAATGACAGATATGCAATTAATTAGCAGAGGTTAAAACCTACTCAAATTTTGCTGCCTGCCCATTCAAAATATTATTTGTTGCATGGTAATTGGATTAGATTGAGGAAAGAAGATATTTTAAGGAAGAAAATATGAGAAACATGTCCAGAGACAATGAGGTGGGAGGACTGAGAAGCTGAGTCAAATGATAAGCCTGGGAAGAACTACACGAAATTTGACAGTCATGCCAAAATGTTTAAAGCAGAGGTAACTGATGATGATGAAGGGACACTGTTGGCATTCACAGGTCTCGGTATGATTTTAACGTGATGGGTGATGGGTGTCTCAAAGACAGAAAAATGACACTGGAGAAAAATAGTGCTTCCTCAAATAGAGCTTCTCCCCAGAGTCACATCACCCATTTAGATTCTCTTGTCAATGCCTTTGTGAGGTATCAGGAAATCAGAGTCAGATCTTATGAGATATGATACAAGTGTGCTCATTAGAAATGTCATTTCCTTTATTATTAAGTGCAGGGATGATGTCAGGTGGGAATTAACAGATGTAATCCCAAAGAGAAAAGGTTTTTTAAGACCTATATTTCTCATGGGTTAAGTGTTTATATGCCTTGCTATCTGTCTAGCAATTAAAATAGAAGCTTTGATACAATATGTTAACCTCTTGGTTATACAAGAGTGTGAATCTTCCAAGGAAGTTGCCCAAGCTATTTTCAACAGTATGCAAAGTTTGCTACCCTTTAGAATATCCAATTTCCTCTATTCCTCAAAGTAGATATATTTCCTAACTATTATATAATAGATAGATGCATTCTCAGTCTGAAATAGCACTGCTCTAGTTTGTAGGCCAAAAGGGAAGCAGTGACGTACTATTAATATTTTAGGTCTGTCGAACAGCTCAAGTGGCACTTGGCTGACACCTATTGGAAGAGTCGCAAAGCTATTCATGCTTCAGTGGCCTAAGGGGAAATTTGATAGTGGTTCAGCACCAACTCTGTCCCATTTATTTTCCTTAGCAACACTTGTTTTTTTTTTTTTTTTTTCCCCCATCACAGCCCTGTCTCTGTAAGCATTATGATGATCCAGGGATTTGTATAGGTTGGCAATATATCAATAGGTTAACCTATGTTGAATTGCTCAAAGTGGACAGGTAAGTCTTAGGAAGAACATGTTCATGCAAGAGATGTTTACCCTGGCAGATAAATTTACTTCTTTTGCAAACTACTGAGACTTTTTTTTTTTCTCATTTTGAAAGTTCACTCTAAGATATGAACATTTCAGAGGGGCTTGTTCAGCATTTCTGTTGAGATAAGCAAGCAAGGTTACCAAAGGAATATAATTTGTTTATCTATTCACTCAACCATTTGTGTAATAAGTGTGCATTTCAGAGTTCACAAACTAGTGGCCAGAGAGCCGCATTCAGACCCCAAACATATTATTACTCACCTATTACATTTTAATTTAATGATTTCCTAAAATCTTTGAATAGAAAAATTTCATCTAAGAATCTGGATTTCAGGGATCTCCAGAAAAACCAGAAGATCTGGTGATGCAGTCTGGATTCCTGAAGGGAAATAATTGGCTGGAGCTCAGAACAGGCTATCTCCTACCTGCAGGCCCCTGTGAGCTTCCACGTTTACCCATCTTCCCTCTCCTCTCAATTCCTCATTTAGTTTACAGCAGGCATTTTTTCAAGCAGGTATTCAACTGTGTTATGTTTCTGACCTTGAACATGTAGGCTTTAGAGAGCTTTGCTAGAAAAGGATACATTTTTTAGCATGGGAAAATAAATCCTCTTCATTGGAGGAGGTGTGGTGTATTACTCTATGTGCCTGAGGTATGGGTGATACTTACTGAGTACACCTAGGTTTCTGCTAATGGCTCCATTTTATTTTTGAAAGGGAGGAAAAGAGAGTATACCCAGTTATTATTAAAACCTTTTAACAGATTCCTAATCCACAGGGATAGCTCCTGGTAGCCCAAATCATGCTTTTCCACCTAGTTCCCATTGAATACAGAAGGAGACAGATATAGACCCAAACAAACTAAGACAACCAGATTCTCTATCCTAGGCATTTGGACATGAATTTCAAAGCTCCTCTATGTGTGCATATGACAGGAACTATAATCTCAGTTTACACAAGGCAGCTATATTTTACAAAATGGATCAAATGGCAAGACATCTAGTCTTCAGAGAGGGGCAACAATAATAGTGACAAATGAAGCAGATTCTCGAGAGAAAAACAACTCTCAGTTGTATTTCTCAAATAAAATTTTGAAGACTCTTAGTTGCTGTAGTTTTTTTTTTCCTTTTCTTTCCTTGAATTTCAAGAGATATCCATATATATTTCAAATGCATGTCCTCGTTTGACTTACCTAGCTTGATCACCATTACTTAAAACCAATGTGATCTAAACTATTTCAGTGGAAAAAGAGAAAAATCTGTTGTACTGACATCCTAGCAAAAAACCGACAATGATCTTGACATCCTTCATCACCCATCAAACTTACGAGGTAAGGAGAACAATACAAATTCATCTTGTTTGTTTGCCTAAAATCTCCTTGGTTTTCTAAAATAAAGCCACATTCTGTACTATACATATTTCCAATTTTAAGCATGCAGAATTATAAATCATTATAGGTTTATTATTGCTATGTTATTCTGTTTTATTGTTTGTTTCTCTTAGTTTGAATGTTATCTCTCCTAAATTTAAATTCAGCAAGTTGGAGCCATAAATTAATATTTATTGTATTAGAATTCCAGTAATAGATGCAGTGCATTGAATATTTCCAGGATATATTTTTTTTAAATCTGCTTCTGAGCAAGTAGTTTGAGTCGGTCTCTTTTCATAATATAAAAGAAAGAAAGCTTCCTCATTAATGAATTATTTTGCATATGAAATCCATGCAGTCCTGGTATGGGAACCATAAAGATTATTGAGAGAGGAATAACGCACTAAACTGAAGTGATATTCAGCTCCAGTGACTATTTATTTAAACCAACCTTCAAATGCTTTACTATAATGTAGCAAGAGGGACCATGCCTTAAACTTCTTGGTGTCTTTTTTTTTAACTTCAGATAAATCTTACCTTTTAGCAACTTGTTATATAAATGGGCATGGAGGAGCAACTTAATTAATATAACAGCAAATCAGCATATATTCAGAAAACACAAAATATGGTTTGCAAAATGATCTTTTTTTAACAGTATTTTAATGAAAGGTATTTTACTATCAGCCCAGCACTCACTATGCCTAGAGACAGGTACGGTCAAGATACCTAACGTGACTATAGTTTGCTAGGTCATACTGGAGTGGGAATAGCTATTTAGTCATTGTCCTTTTTTATTCAGGCACCACCAATGTGTATAACCTATTTTTTTAAGGTGGTAAAAAAGGGAATTGTCTTTATCTCTATTCCTTCTCTATTTTTAAGGACGATAATTACAGCTAAAAATTGTTCTTCTTTTTATTACACTATATACTTTACATTTCTTATTCCCTATTCCTCATAAGATTCTTGTTAACTATATTACAAAGAAGGAAAAACTTGAGCTTAGAGAAGTTAAGTAATTTCTTTAAAGTCACACAGCTAAGAAATGATAGAGTGAACAACACTACCCACCAGAATTTGAAGACTGTTCTCCGACTCTGTTGCATATATAGGGGAATCATGACACTACACTTTGTACATGTTTAATGGCTTAAAATTGATAATCTTTTTGACCATAACAACAAAAAGATAATAAAGAAGGAGAGATACTATTATGTGCACCACTTTATCGGTGAGGCTTTTGAAGAAGTTTGTCTTAGAAAAACAATCAGGTTATGTTTGAATCATACCCTGAACTCAGACATTCTGATTCTGTGCTCATTGGATTGGCACTGCAAAAATGAGTATTCTTGGCAACAGACATCCAATTCAAACTAGCTTAAGCACAAAGGAAAATTATTAAAATTATTCATGTGTTCTCATTGAATGTAAAAGCAGATGTGTGTTCAGAGTAATGAACAAATGGAACCAAGTTCTCAAATACCTGAGTAATTTTGTTTTCACACTTTATGCACATTGGTTTCATTCTTGCTCCCTGTGTAGCCAAGTTGTCCTGTTTTCCTCACCTCTTTTGAGAAAGGTCACTTTCAACTGGATCTTCCTGCTTTCTTGTCTCAGTCCAGTCTGGGGGTCAGCAAAGTGCTTCTGTAAAGAGAGAAATGGTAAATATTTTAGGCTTTTCTGGCCAAGCAGTCCCTGTAGGAACCTCTCAACTCTGCCCTGAAATGTGGAAACAGTCATAGACAATACCTAAGCAAATGAATATGATTGTGTTCCAGTTAAGCTTGATTTACAAAAATAGCTAGTTTTTGTAAACCCCATGAGCAGGACTGTAGTATGTTGATCCTTGATCTAGTCCATAAAAATTGCTAACAAATTTTGAAATTATGACATCTGCCACTGTAAATATGAATGTTCCACTCTTGGTGCCATTATAGATTGAATATCCAGACAATGGTAGTTTAACCAATCTCACTGCTATTAATAACTGCTCACATTGTAATCAAGGATTGACTATATTCACTTTTCCCTATCATGTCTTGAATTGACTCATGTCATTTTTTTGATCTGTTACTTGCATCATTCCACTCTTGGTTACAATTTCAATTATAGTTAGGCTTTGAGGGGATGGCAAGAGCCAAAAAGCTTAAATTACAATTATATAGGAAAAGGAGTATATTTTATCAGAGATTAGTTTGTTTCATAGAATCTGAATGCACAAATGATCTTAGGTGAAAGGCACAACTTTAAATTAGTGTTCACCTGCTGTGATTTGCCCTGTCTCTTTGCTTCCATCTGTTTCATTTGCCTCTCTACAAAGACGCCTTCCCCAAGGTTCTAGTCTGCTTAGCATCAAATTTAGTCTTTGACTGCTCCTGGGCTCTACATCCAGTCACCCAAAGAGAGACACGCACCCCCATCTAAGTTCCACCTCTAAAGTGTCTGGTGAAGGAAACTGGGCTACCTTGAATTGGAGACTCATGCTCAGGCCATTTAGGTGTGCTCAGAGGATTGGGTTATATTGGAAAATGGCTGCTTCTGCTGTAAGTTGTATTAAACAGATGAGAGAGCAGAAAATAATTTCTAGGCAGCCAAGCTGAACTAAAAAAAAAAAAAAACCCATTAGACATCTACAATGGAGACAGTCAAGATTTAATAAACAAAACACTTTATATTGGACGTGTCATCAATGCTTAGATTTCCTTATACAAATATTTTAAAATGTACCCATAAATACTTCTAATTTTACTTGTTAAACCAGGTTACTGAGCCCTTAAAAAGCTCTAGCTAAATCCTAGAAATGAATTCCCAGAAATATTAAATTATGACATTTTATCATTTAAGTGACAAGTTAATTTATGAATACAGTTGACCCTTGAACAACAGGTTTGAACTATGTGAATCCATTTATATGTGGATTTTCTTCTGCCTCTGCCACCCCTGAACAGAGAGATCAACCTCTTTATCAGCCTACTCAACATGAAGATGATAAGGATGAAAAACCTTATAATGATCCACTTCCACTTAATGAATAGTAACTATATTTTCTCTTCCTTATGATTTTCTTAATGACATTTTCTTTTCTGTAGCTTATTTTATTGTAAGAATATGGTGTATAATACATATAACATACAAAATATGTGATAATCAATTCTATGTGATCAGTAAAGCTTCTGGTCAATAGTAAGCTATTAGTAGTTAAGTTTTTGGGAAGTCAAAGGTTACACATGGATTTGCAATGGCAGTGAGGATCTGTACCCCTAACCCCTGCATTGTTCACGGGTCAACTATAAAAAATCTTTTACTGTAAAAAATAAAAATAAAACCAAAATAACACAGTGCCTTGAAATTAGAAGAGTTTTGTTTTGTTTTGTTTTTTTCATAAAAAGTCTGAAAGGTACGCTGTTAGGGAGTCCAGAACAGTTCTACTATATCAATATGGACCCTTAAACAACATGGGTTTGAAGTACGCAGGTTATCCTTATCATATGCTTATCACCTCCTAGCCACAAGCAAGCTGACTTGATTCAGTGAAGCACTGAATGTGTGTTTCAGGAAGAAGGGAGGATACAGACAAAGAATGAAAGTCTCACACCAGCTGAAACAGTTGACATCTAAGAGTGCATCTTAGAAGTCCTACCCAATAACCTCTGGTTAGATCCCATAGGTCAGCAGTTAGTCACACTGGAAGCAGGGGAATGTATTTTATGGGAGCATGTTATAGTTCTTAATAAAAAAGAAAGGAAGTAATGCAAATCAGTCAAACAATTATCCATTTTTTGCTTTAGATATTCACATAAATAAATATAATTTAAGATAGAATGTGATTATGCACATAAAAGAGAAATAAACTTATGGACACTCAGAAGATATGGAGAGTATTTCTGTAGTGGATGATTATGGAAAATTTAATTATGCAAGGATAGATTTCAAACTGTTAAAGGTATAATAGGAACAAGTGTCATTAGAGGGGTGAAAAGAACAATTCAGCTGGTGACTAGAAATAGAGAGGAGGAAACATGTAGGGCAGACACTGGGGAAACCAGCTGGTGTGGTTAAGGCACAGAGACTGTGAAGGGAGGAAAGGAATGTAATGTTAGAACATCTTAAATGCTAGTTTGAAGAAAGACTTAGAAAGGCCATTTGAAAGCTAAGGAGTTGGCTCTTGCTCAGTGTAAGACATTTTTCCTTAAAAGGATTTGAAGGAGGGAAATGCCGTAAATAAGCTTCTGCTCCAATACTGCATTGCTATAGGACAAAATATATATGGCCCCAGGGGCACATTATGAATTTCATCAGCCCTAGGCACTGTTTTCTTCAGGGCCTTTTCCTTTATTAAAAAATATTTATGTTATGACTACATTGGTTTAAAATAAAATATACCAACAGTACATATCAAAACACTTTCTTGGACCTAATAGTTCATTTTTTTATTCTGATTTTAAAAGAAATTAAAATATTTTATGGGACCCTAAAAATATTATGGGCCCTAAGCACATTGCCTATTCTGCTTAATAGATAAGTCCACCCTAACTTGCCCATAGAGTAACTACACCATACAGGGGACTGTATTTTATAACTATATAAATTTTATAACTATAAAATTGTTAACAAAAGACCATGAAATCTACAGAGGAAAAAGGGAGAGCTTTATTTTCCATACCAAAAAAAAAAAAAAAAAAAGAAAATCAGATCATGAGGCACAGCCTTCCTGAAGTGCAAGTGAAAGTGTGCCCTCTGAAGAACAAAAGCAGGGGCTGACTTAAATAGGAAAGTTCTCACCCTAGTTTCCAATCAGGTCCATTTATGCAAACGAGAATTCAAACTTGTTCAATTCTGACTGGTCAAATAGTTGACCCCTGACTGGGTGGGTTTCTAAGCCCAAAACTAGAAGTAGTCTCTGCCAGATGTTTGTTTCTTTCAAATGGCTGGTGAGGATGTGGTGTGGGACCTGGCTGCAGTTTATCACCAACACCAGAAACTGATTTGGCTTGACTGTAGAAAGGGAGGTCCTGTGACACTTTTACAACATCTTTCTAAGAACATAGAGTATGTGACTGCTCCATCATCCAGTCATGGCCACCTGGTTCTGTTTTAGCTTTGAGCACCTCAGCACCTTAGCCACTAAGAATCCACTTTTGTCGGCCAGCCTGGGTCATACTTTAAAAAGGGAAAAATATAATCCAGATTGATGACAGAGAGAAATGGCACAAAGGAAAGAGATTTAAAAGCTAATGTTTGAGAGCAGTTGGCAGGGTAAGGGAATTATTTGGAAATAAAAGTGAAACAGCCAAAGTTAATGTCTGGGTTCCCCCAACCAAACCTAGGGAACATTTGTGGGATTGATGAGGCTCCCCATTCCCTTTGTCATTCTCCCCTCTGTCTTGTCCACAAACTTCTGATATCTGACGTGGGTAAGCTGTCCCTGTCTGTCCTCCTCCCATATGGTCATCTGTATTGACCTATCATGGCACTTGATAGATTTCATCACTCATTCTGTCTTGAAATAGCTATTCCCTGGGGCTTCCAGGACATTTTCTTGCCTGGGTTTTAGCTCTATTTCTGATAATTTTTCTGGCTTTTTTTGCTAATTCTCCTTTATGTCCTCAATTTTTAATGCTGAACCTCTTTTCTATATATTTTGGTGATCAATGTTATTTCTATGTATATAGTGATAGTGATCCAATTCTATATCATGCCTTTAAATTATATACAGGATGCATTTATATAATATAGGCTGTATTACTGCCTTGAACTTTACGCCTCTATACCCAATTGCTCACTTCACATGTCCATTTAAAAATCTAATAGGTTGCTCAAGCTTAACTTGCCCAAAATTGAGCTTGGGATATTACTCCACAAACTCTATCTGCAGTCTTTCTCATATAATTTAGTGGCAACTTCATTCTTTCAGTTGCTCAAGCAAAAACTTAGTGTCATCCTTGACTGATCTCATTTGTAGTTCTTCAATAATCCTGTTCGATCTACCTTGAAAAAATAGTCAGAACTTGATCACTTCTTAATAACCCACTTTGTCAACATTTTCTCTAGTTTGGATTATGTCATTAGCTTGCTAAACATTCTTCCTCTTATCAATTGACCCTTCAATCTATTTTTAAAACAGCAGAGTATCTTCAAATATAAATACAATTATGACACTTCTTTGAAAAAAACACTCCAACATCTATCCATCTGAGTAAAAGTCAAAGTACTTATTATGACTTATAAGATGCTGCATGATTAAGCTCCTATCACCTTCCAGCTTCATCTCCTATTGTTTCCTTTTTTGTTGTCTCTTATATAGCCATTTGGGCTCCTTGTTGTTGCTTGAACATATCAATCATACCTCTGCCTCAAAGCCTTTGCACTTGGCTTTCCCTTCACCCCAGATAACTGCATTCATTTTATTCATGAACCACCACAACAGGTTAACAATGTCTCAAAAAGTTCAACATACACCTGCCATGGGATCAGGCCATTTCACTCCCAGATGCTTAAGAAAGAGAAATGAAAATAAACTTTCATACAAAGATCTGTCAGAAAATGCCCATAAGTAGCTTTTTTTGTAATAGACAAAAAAATTGGAAGTAACCTAAATGTCCATCTCCTTAGGAATTAGTAAATAAATTGTGTCAAATACATACAATGAGATACTACTCAGAAAAAAATAAAGACGTTAACTATTGATACATGTAAGAACATGTATGGATCTCAAATAATTAATAAGATTAATAAGAATAAGAATAAGAGAAGCCAGACTCAAATAAGAGTACTTACAGTATGACTCCATTTTTATAAAATTCCATAAACTCTAAAGTAACCTATAATGACAGAAAATCAGTGGTTTCTTTGGTGTGTAGGGTTTCTTAGGCAGAAAGGGGCAAAAGAGAAAGACCACCAAGGGGCTTGGGGGAAAACTTAAGTGTGTGGAATGTGTTTATTATCCTGATTTTGTGAAATATCTTGCACATATAAATATGTCAAGCTTATCAAATTGCACATTTTATAAATGTAGAGTTTACTGTATATCAATTATAACTCAAGATCTTGTACAAAAAAGTATTAACTGAAAGCCATTAGACAGGGAAAGAAACATGATTAATCCAATTGAAATTTGAAAAGGAGTCAAAAGGAAGAATAAAGTATTATAAACAAAAAAGCAAAACAGTATTCAACATAAATACAATTGTATTTGTAATCTCAGTAAATATAAATGGTTTCATTTTACAAATTAGAAAACAGAGACTCTAGGACTGGAAAGAAAAATATAGCTATATTTTACTATCAAAAACACACCTACACTATAAAAATAGAGAAAAATTGCAAGTAAAAGGTCTGAAATGTGGTACGGACAGCAAATACCAATATCAACAACAACAAAACGCAATGTAGCAACATTAAAAATAGCCTTTATACAAAAATCTTTATGCACACAAACTGGAAAATGTGGAGGAAATGGACAAATTTCTAGAAACACACAGCCTCCCTAGGCTCAACCAGGAAGAAATAGATTCCCTGAACAGACCAATCTCAACAGCTGAAATAGAAACAGCAATTAAAAATCTCCCTAAAAAGAAAAGTCCCGGTCCAGATGGCTTCACACCTGAATTTTACCATACTTACAAAGAAGAACTAGTACCTATCTTGCAGAAACTATTCCACAACATCGAGAAGAACGGAAACCTCCCCGACACCTTTTATGAAGCGAATATTACTCTGATACCAAAACCAGGAAAGGATGCAACAAAAAAAGAAAACTACAGACCAATATCCCTAATGAATATAGATGCAAAAATTTTCAACAAAATCTTAGCTAACCGAATCCAGACACTTATCAAAAAAATAATCCACCACGACCAAGTGGGCTTCATCCCAGGGATGCAGGGATGGTTCAACATACGTAAATCTATAAATGCAATTCACCACATCAACAGAAGCAAAAACAAAGACCACATGATTCTTTCAATAGATGCAGAAAAAGCTTTTGACAAAATTCAACACCCTTTCATGATACGAACACTTAAGAAAATAGGCATAGAAGGGACATACCTAAAAATGATACAAGCCATATATGACAGACCCGTAGCCAACATCATACTGAATGGGGAAAGACTGAAATCATTCCCACTTAGAACTGGAACCAGACAAGGCTGCCCACTATCTCCACTTCTATTCAACATAGTGCTGGAAGTCTTGGCTACAGCAATCAGACAGGAAAATGGAATCAAAGGTATCCAAATAGGGGCAGAAGAGATCAAACTTTCACTGTTTGCTGATGATATGATATTGTATCTAGAAAACCCCAAGGATTCAACCAAGAAACTCCTGGAACTGATCAATGAATTTAGTAAAGTCTCAGGATACAAAATTAATACACAGAAATCAGAGGCATTCATATACGCCAACAACAATCTAATTGAGAACCAAATCAAAGACTCAATTCCCTTCACAATAGCAACAAAGAAATTAAAGTACCTAGGAATATATTTAACCAAAGAGGTAAAAGACCTCTACAGGGAGAACTATGAAACACTGAGGAAGGAAATAGCAGAGGATGTAAACAGATGGAAATCCATACCATGCTCGTGGATCGGCAGACTCAATATCGTCAAAATGTCTATACTACCCAAACTGATCTACAGATTCAATGCAATACCTATTAAAATCCCATCAGCATTCTTCACAGATATAGAAAAAATAATTTTACGCTTCGTATGGAACCAAAGAAGACCCCGAATATCAAGAGCAATTCTAGGCAACAAAAACAAAATGGGAGGCATTAATATGCCAGATATTAAACTATACTACAAAGCTGTAGTAATTAAAACAATATGGTATTGGCACAAAAACAGGAATATTGACCAGTGGAACAGATGTGAGAATCCTGATATAAAACCATCCTCATATAGCCGTCTCATCTTTGACAAAGCAGACAAAAACATACGCTGGGGAAAAGAATCCCTCTTCAATAAATGGTGCTGGGAAAACTGGATAGCCACCTGTAGAAGGCTAAAACAGGACCCACACCTTTCACCTCTCACAAAAACCAACTCACGCTGGATAACAGACTTAAACCTAAGATATGAAGCTATTAGAACTCTAGAGGAAAAAGTTGGAAACACTCTCCTAGACATCGGCCTGGGCAAAGAGTTTATGAAGAAGTCCCCAAAGGCAATCACAGCAGCAACAAAAATAAATAAATGGGACATGATCAAACTACAAAGCTTCTGCACAGCCAAAGAAATAGTCATGAAAGTAAACAGACAACCTACAGAATGGGAGAAAATTTTTGCATCCTATGCATCCGATAAGGGACTGATAACTAGAATATACTTAGAACTCACGAAAATTAGGAAGAAAAAATCAAATAACCCCATTAAAAAGTGGGCAAAGGACTTGAACAGAAATTTTTCTAAAGAAGACAGAAGAATGGCCAACAAACATATGAAGAAATGCTCAACATCTCTAATCATCAGGGAAATGCAAATCAAAACCACAATGAGATATCACTTAACCCCAGTGAGAATGGCCTTTATCAAAAAATCTCCAAACAATAAATGCTGGCGTGGTTGCGGAGAGAGAGGAACACTCCTACACTGCTGGTGGGACTGCAAACTAGTTCAACCTCTGTGGAAAGCAATATGGAGATACCTTAAAGCGATACAAGTGAATCTACCATTTGATCCAGCAATCCCATTGCTGGGCATCTACCCAAATGATCCAGTGACACTCTACAAAAAAGACACCTGCACTCGAATGTTTATAGCAGCACAATTCATAATTGCAAGGCTGTGGAAACAGCCCAAGTGCCCATCAATCAAAGAATGGATTAATAAAATGTGGTATATGTACACCATGGAGTACTATTCAGCTCTAAGAAACAATGGTGATATAGCACACCTTATATTTTCCTGGTTAGAGCTGGAACCCATACTACTAAGTGAAGTATCCCAAGAATGGAAAAACAAGCACCAGATATATTCTCCAGCAAACTGGTATTAACTGAGTAGCACCTAAGTGGACACATAGGTGCTACAGTAATAGGGTATTGGGCAGGTGGGAGGGGGGAGGGGGGCGGGTATATACATACATAGTGAGTGAGATGTGCACCATCTGGGGGATGGTCATGATGGAGACTCAGACTTTTGGGGGGAGGGGGGAAATGGGCATTTATTGAAACCTTAAAATCTGTACCCCCATAATATGCCAAAATAAAAAAAATAATTAAAAAAAAAATAGCCTTTATGACAAAAAGTAATTTTAGGAATAAAGAGTCATTAACAGCATAAAAAAAGGTATAATGATTCTGAACAAGTTTTTACCTAGTATCATCTCTAAATAAATAAAGGTTAAAATAATTAAACTGAAAAACTTATGAGACTATCTTAATCATGATTACCTGATTATCTTAATCATGATTACCATGAGTCCTATGTTTTACTTTAACATAGCAAATCAGAATGGCTGAAATGGGAGCCCATTATTACCCACTTTTTATGAGGCTCCCAGATGTTTCTCAAGCACATGGATGTTTAGGAACCTGGTGTCTCCAGATAAGCCATTCTCTGAACTCATTCTAAAGTTTCAGGAGAGAAGTAAGCAGAAGGGTGTGGAGCAGTGGTTTTCTGAATAAAGGGGATTATAACTGAATTATATGGAGGAGTTACTGAAACCGATTGCTGGGCCCTACCCTAGAGTTAGTAGGCTGACTTAGTAGGTCTGAGCTGGAGCCTGGGGATTTGCATTTCTAATAAATTCCCAGAGGATCTTGATGCTACTGGCTTAGTGATTGCACTTTGAAAACCATTGATATAGAGAAATATCAAGTGCATGACAATATCTAGTGGGATTCCAACTCTTGTTTTGCAAGATTCTTCATTCTAGGCTATAATATTAAAGGGAAAAGTACTTACGAAAGACCTATATACCTTATAAAAATGAAATCACTCTCATTATTAAGATTCTATTGATTTTATTAAAACATAAAATGTAGAAAACAACAACAATAAGATGCTTGTTCTTAAATTCTACCTTAGGGTCATGAGTAACCTTTATAAAAGAACATTAAAATTTTCTGTTTAGTTTGGTGTGAAATAACTTAAAGTGGTTGATTTTATTCAACTTATTACTAAGTAGTCAAGGTGTTTTAATCATCCTTTTTTGACATTTTCCCTTATTTTCATCCAATCTAAATCTTCCAAAGAGACCTAATGCTTTGTCCAAATACGTTCCTTTCTTTTGTTTCCATGTTCAATTAATGTTACCTCAGTGTCATTGTTGATGTATAACTCCTCATCCCTCACATCAAATTAAATTCTCAATCTTATTGATTCTATATCTATGAAAACCTTTTAAATTTTGTGGTTTTCCTAATTTTTATTTCACTCAATCAGAATGTCTCAGTGGAATATTGCAATAGGAACTGATGTTTGTACCTATAATGTCTCCTGATTCCTATCAAATCCATTTTTAAAAGTCTTAATTATTATTTCTGAAGCATGGCTTCAGTCATATCACTTCTTTCTTCAAAAGTGTTTATTTCTTTCTATGTTGCTGAATATTTTATATGCAGTGTACAGTAACTATGAAAATGTTCAACATGACATTAAGTCATTCACATAACAAATATTTATATTATATTTATATAATGTAAAATATAATTGCCTGACCTGTGCAAGGCTCTGTGCTAGACTTTGGCAGTAAGGTGTTAAAAAGATAAAATTGGGTACCTCCCTCATTGAGACTGAATCTAACTGAGTAGGATGCCATAGAACAGGGTGATCAAAGCAGAAGGGTAACTAAAAATAGGAAGTCTTAATGCCTTTCATTATATGGCCTAAATTCTTCATGGATGCAAATTTCTTCCTACATCACTACATATTTTGTGTAAGCCACATTGGATTATTTTCCTTTGCCTGAAAATGCCTAATTATTTTTTGTCTTTATTTATAGTTATACCTCCATCTGGAAGGCTTTTCCTTGCGTTCCCCCATTTGAGATCCTACTCATCTTTTAAGACCCAATTCAAAAGTCTTCCTTTATCCTCTAAGTCGGAATTGATTGCTCCATCTCCTGCACTCCTACAGCATATCGAATTTCAATTTGTATAGTGACTTACTTATCAGTCACTTGCACTAGATGCATCCTGTGGGAGGGCAGAAGCTGTGCCTGCCATTGCCAGCACAGCGTCTTATGCAGAGCATAAATTTAAATCATGATTGTTGAATAGATGAAAAATATAATTTAAACTTAAATTTTTCTTGCCTTGCAGACAAAATAGAAGTTGGTAATTATATTTTTTTTCATTTTTTTTAACCCATTGCTATGGAGGATTGCAGATAAAGAAAAATAAGCCTTCTTTCTAAAACAAATTAAAGTGAAGGACTAAGGTCTCAAAATAGGCTCTTTCTCAATTATCCATTAATCAAAGTTAATCAAAATAACAAGTGGTAGCTATTTCTGATTTTTGGGGTGATTGTATGTTTAACACTTCTTTAATGAATTTGAATAGAATTGAAATATGCCTACTAATAGATCATACCTGTGACTGAACTAGCTTTTGTTTCTCTGCAATACTTCAGTCTCCTAGTTTCAAATTTTTAGCATCTTATCTAATGACTCAATACTCTTATCATTTAACAAGGAACCTAAGAGCTTCGCCAATCACACCTCTGTAGTTAAAATCAATGGAAAAGAACAACAAATTGTGAGGAAGAATGATAATAGAAAAAGCCTTATGATTTTACAAAAAGGACAAGGAGTTAACTAAATCTTCAGCTTAATCTGTTTTATTAAAGGAAATAGTTCTATTTGAAAATCTATTAGTGTAACTACACAGGTTAATCCAGTGCCTGCCATCACCACAGCTATTTCTAGGTAAAACGGTCTCCTTCATAGCCCTTCATTAGGGTTAATGTCAGGCATCTATATTATGTATTTGTAAATTCATAAATAAATTATACTTTGCTTCACAATAATGTGTAGATATGTTTCCTGTTTAAATTTGCTTCACTGCTGTGAAGCAAAATCTTCTAAACAAATAGGAAAAAGTAGTTATTAACTAAACCTCTCAGGAATCTAAAATATAAAGCACAAAAAGTCAACCTGAAAGTTAGACTTTTTATTATTGTTCACTACTGAAATGGATGAAACAATAGGTTGGGCAGAATTATGGGGAAATCAGACATTCAGTTTTTAATATAACTTACTTCTCTGTTAGTCACCAAGTGGAGACATTGAGTTACCAGATGTGTTTGCAAACCTGGAGTTCAAGAGGCAGCAATTAGGATGTACAAATTTGGGAGTTATGAGCTTAAAGGGATATTTAAAGCCTTGAATTCATGAGGCTACCAAAAAATGTGTATGTATAAAGAAGAGAAAATAAACAAGAATTGAATACTGAGGCAAACCAACTTCAAGAGGCCAGGAAGGAGGAGAAAAAAAATCAATAAAGGAGACTGAGAAGGATAAATCAGTGAGGTGGGAAAATATATGGAGAAGGGAGTGAAAAGCTATGTCATATACTGCTTAAAGTTAGCAGATCATATAATTTGTTACCAAAACACCTTTGAACGTTAAAGCAATCTCCTTGTTGGGCAATGGTTTTGAAATAGAAGTGTCTTGGGAAACCATGATCTATATAAGTCGAGTAAAAGGAGGACTGAGAGTGGACCATTAGATTTAGCAACATGAAGGTTACTGTGGCCATGCAAACAAGGGCAACTAGGGGAGTTGGAGAAAGCTTGTGGGTTGGCTAGTTTTCCCCCAAATTCATGTCTGCCTGGAATTTGAGCAAGTGACTTTACTTGGAAATAGAATCCTTGAAAATACAATTAGCTAAGAATCAAGATGAAATTATACTGGATTAGAGTAGGCTTTAGGTTCAAAAGGAACACCATTATAAGAACAAGAGAGGACACAAAGAAATAGAAACAAAGAATAAGGGCAAGAGAAGATGAAGGCAGAGACTGGAGTTAAGATGCTACAAGCCGAGTATAGCCTGGGACCTCCAGAACTGGAGGAGGCAAGGAAGAATTCTCTCCTAGAGCCTTCAGAGGGAAGTGGCCCTGCTGACACCTTAATTTTAGTCTTCTGGACACACTTGAGCACTATGAAAGAATAAATTTCTATTGTTTAAGCTACTCAAAGTTTTGGTACTTTGTTAAGGTAGCCCTAGGAAAATGAATGCAAACGTTAAAAGCACACTAGAAGTAGGTTTAATAAAAAAGAAGAAGAGAAAAATTAAAGTTGGATAGCATAAAAGAATGCTACTAAAATGCCTTTAAGAAAAAGCTTGAGGATAATCTTTTTTATTCTCTGATCTGTTGCAGAACAATGTTTGTGTGAAATACAATAAAAAATAAATTGCTAGAAAAAAATGAAATAAAAAACAAATACACAGAAAATGCCAGCCCTGTTTTTATTTGATTTAACTGATATACAAAATTTTTCTACAAATAGCTTTTATAATTATTTCTAAATGCTTACTCATAATTTTTATACTCTTCATAGAATGGTACTCACAGGTCAAGAACTGAAATGGGTCCACAAGCCACACAGTAAGAGTACTGATGGTGCAGCAACTCTTAAGGTGATCTTAGAAAAAAACAGGTTCAAATCTTTGATTTATAGATGAAGATTACTCTATTGAAATATTGTCTTTTTTTTATTTTATACTTTCTTAGAAATTATGAGGATAATTATATATGATTTTAATATATGTGACTGTATTTTTGGAAAGAGTACATCTTTGATGAAAATACAGTCACTTGAGATTGTCAAAAATGGCGGACTAGGGATGACCTCCTTGCTCTCTGCTCTTGGAGTGAGAGGTGAAGAAGGTGGCCTGAATTACTCGAGTGGGTAGTTCTCCCACAGGATCAGCTTCACGGAATTGCAGGGAAGCTTTGAGGGGCAGCAGTGCCAGGAAAAGGAAGAAAGTGACTCAGTGGATTTACTGTGAAGTTCCGAGAATCCCAGTGGTACTGCGGAGATTGGAGTGTAAGCTGGCCATGCTCAACGGCCAGCCAAATGGCTGTGTGATCCTTCCCACAGGAAGATGACCCTCCTTCACCGATCTCCACACCCACGCAAGCAGGGAAGTGCCTGAAGACAGCGTGAAGAGGTAACAAGGATGGGCAGGCAGGTTGGAGAGGAGACAGGAGTGGAAAGTAATTTGAAATCTCCAGGGCATGGTGTAAGGTCGCCTTTGCTGGGAGATCTATAAACACCAGCGGCTTATGCCTTGCTTGTGAAGGGACAGAAAAGTGAGACAGATTGCTCATTTGACTAAGTTGCCCTGTGGACTTGGGTGGTGGCCCAAGCCTTGTAAGGGAGGAAGCGGAAGAGGGGGTGAAAGCCATCCTCCGGGACCCTCCCAGGGTCTCCAGTGGCCCAAGCCCCGCCGCCACCGAGGATGCGCAGATAGTTTTTGCCCTTCGGTGGAACTTGTCCATGGTTCCCAGCCCCTTGAGTTTTGCCGGTGAAGGGACAGAGGACGGGGTGAGAGCCATCCTCCCCAGGGGTCTCCAGCAGCCAAAGCCCCACCGCTGCAGGGGCGCACTGATAGTTTCCACCCCTCGGCAGAACTTGTCCGTGGTTCCCAGCTGCTTGAGCTCTGCCGGTGAAGGGACAGAAGGCGGGATGAGAGCCATCCTCTGTGGACCCTCCCCAGGGGTCTCCAGCTGCCCACGCCACACCGCCAGGGATGGAGATGTACAGATAATTTTCACCCCTTGGCGAAACTTGTTCGCGGACCCTAGCTGCTTGAGTTCTGCCAGTGAAGGGGCAGAAGGGGGGAACGAGAGCCATCCTCTGCGGACCCTCCCCAAGGGTCTCCAGCAGCCCAAGACTCACCACCGGGGCACAGAAAGTTTTCACCCCTCAGTGGAACTTGTCTGTGGACCCCAGATGCTTGAGCTCTGCCGGGGAAGGGGCGTAAGAGGGGGCTAGCGCCATCCTCCGTGGATCCTTTCCAGGGGTCTGTAGCGGCTAAAGCTCCACTGGTGACAAGAGGAAAAGGGACAGTCTTCACCCCTCAGTGGAGATTCTCAGTGGTCCCTGGCAGCTCAAACACTGCTGATTTTAGCTCATAATCCATTCCTTGCATCTCCGATCCTCAATAACACGTCCAGATGAGAAAGAACCAGCGAAAGTTTACAGGAACCATGAAGGACCAGAGAAAAAAGTCACCTCCAAAGCAAAATACTCATTTTCCATCGTCTGACACCAACTTACATGATATGAATAAACTGACAGAGAAAGATTTCTGAATATGAATTGCTACAAAACTGAATGGAATTGAAGAGAAAATAGAATCACAACATAGAGAAACCACAAGAACAATACAAGAAATGAATGAAAGATTCTCCAAAGAAATTGAGACTATTAAGAAAAACCAAACAGAAATTCTGGCAATGAAGGAAACAATCAAGGATCTCCATAATTCAGTGGAAACCCTAAAGAACAGGATGGACCATGCAGAAGAAAGAATCTCAGAACTTGAAGATTATGCCTATGCTCTAAAAAAATCAGAGAAAGAAAGGGGACACAGAAACAAGAAACAAAGTTTACAGGAAGTGTGGGATTATGTTAAAAAACCAAATATCAGATTTATTGGGACTCCGGTAGGGAAGAGAGGAACATTCACAGGGCTGGGAAACTTATTTCATGGAATACTGGAGGAAAATATGCCAGGCCTGGCCAGAAATCTTGATATCCAAATATAAGAAGCACACAGAACTCCTGGGAGACTCAATGTCAAAAGGCAATCACCTCGCCACGTGGTTTTTAGGCTGACCAAAGCAAACATGAAAGAAACAATTCTCCATGCAGTGAGACGAAAGCAGCAAATGACCTATAAAGGTAAGCCTATCAGACTAACAGCTGACTTCTCATCTGAAACCTTACAAGCCAGGAGGGATTGGGAGCCTATCCTTAATCTTCTAAAACAGAACAAAGCCCAACCTAGAATTCTTTATCTGGCAAAATTAAGTTTCATCTATGAGGGAGAAATAAAGTCCTTCTCAGACAAACAATCACTGAAGGAATTTGCAAAGACCAGATCATCCCTATAGGACGTTCTTAGACCCGCATTTCTAACCCAACAGGGCAGTAGACACTCCTCAAAGTGAAATCATCAAAGAATTAAAGTTTAGATCTCGAACTAAATGATGGTCCAAGGAGTAAGACAAAGCAACAAGACTCCACCCAACAATATGAATGGTAACCTTCATCCAAGTTCAATCCTCTCAATAAATATAAATGGCTTAAACTGTCCTATGAAGAGACATAGATTGGCAAAGTGGATAAAAATTCACAAGCTTAGCATCTGTTGTCTACAGGAAACACATCCAACCCACAAAGATGCCCACCAGCTGAAGGTCAAGGGATGGAAAACTATCATCCAGTCAAACGGAAGTCAAAAGAAAGCAGGAGTAGCTATACTATTTGCAGATAATATAAGCTTTAAAATAGAAAAAGTAAAAAAGGATAAAGATGGCCATTATATAATGATGAAAGGGAAGATCGAACAGGAAAGTTTAACAATTCTTAATATCTATGCACCCAATAAAGGAGCACCCAATTACTTAAAGCAAACCTTGTCTAATAAAAACACCTTGTTACATAACACTACCATAGTTGCAGGGGACTTCAACACTCCATTGAATGATCTGGATAGATGCTCCAAACAGAAAATAAGCAAATAAATAATGGACCTGAATAATGCCCTTGATCAAAAAGATTTGACAGATCTCTATAGAGCATTCCATCCAAACAAACTTGAGTTTACATTCCTTTCAGCAGCCCATGGATCCTACTCCAAAATTGATCACATCCTAGGCCACAAATCAGATCTCAAAAAATTCAATAAAATAGAAATTATACCTTGTTATTACAGTTCAATTCCTATAGGAACACTCAACCCCTCACAAAATCATGGAAACTAAACAATCTATTATTGAAATATTATTGGGTAAAGGAAGAAATTCAGAGGGAAATCGAGAATTTCTTTGAACAAAATGATAATGGTGATACCTCTTACCAAAACCTGTGGGATAGAAGCAAAAGCTTACCTGAGAGGAAAACTAATAGCAATTAATGCTCACATCAAAAAAAAAAAAAACAGAAAGCTTAGATACTGACAACCTAATGAATATGCTCAAGGAATTTGAAAAAGAAGAGCAAACAATTTCCAATCCTAATAGAAGAAAAGAAATAACAAAGATCAAAGCAGAATTGAATGAAATGGAGAACAAGAGAACTATACTAAAAATCAACAAAACCAGAAGCTGGTTTTTTGAAAAGATAAACAAAATCGATGGCCCTCTTGCTAAATTGACAAGGACGCAAAGGGAAAGGACTGTAATAAACTCAATAAGAAATGAAAAAGGAGAGATCACAACAGATACCAAAGAAATACAAAACATTATATTTGACTATTATAAAAAACTATATGCCCAAAAACTACGGAACAAAGAGGAAATGGACAAATTCTTGGATTTATACAACTTCCCTAAGATCACGCAGGAGGCAACAGAATTCCTAAACAGACCAATCTCAAGCTCAGAAATTGAAGCAGTAATTAAAAACCTGCCCAAATGGAAAAGTCCTGGGCCAGATGGATACACTTCAGAGTTCTACCAAATATACAAAGATGAACTCATACCTATACTACAGAACCTATTCCACACTATTGAGAAGGATGGTATCCTTCCTAACTCATTCTACGAAGCCAGTATCACCTTGATACCAAAGCCAAGAAAGGACACAACAACAAAAGAAAATTACAGACCAATATCCCTCATAAATACTGATGCAAAAATCCTAAATAAAATTTTAGCGAATAGAATTCAACAGCACATCAAAAAAATAATTCACCATGACCAGGTGGGCTTTATTTCAGAGATGCAAGGATGGTTCAACATATGCAAGTCTATAAAAATCAAGAACAATGACCATATGATTCTGTCAATAGATGCAGAAAAAGCATTTGACAAAGTCCAACACACCTTTCTGATAAAAACTCTTAACAAAATAGGCATAGATGGCTCATACCTTAAACTTATTAAATCCATCTATGACAAACCCACTGCTAATATCATTCTAAATGGAGAAAAATTGAAAATTTTCCCTCTTCAATCCGGAACTAGACAAGGGTGCCCACTATCCCCTCTTCTATTCAACATAGTGCTTGAAGTCCTAGTGATAGCAATCAGGCAGGAGGGGGGTATTAAGGGCATTCAAGTGGGGGCAGATGAAATCAAACTCTCGCTCTTCGCCAATGATATGATATTATACTTAGAAAACCCCATGGACTCTTCCAAGAGACTTCTAGACTTGATAACAGAATTTGGTAAAGTTTCAGTTATAAAATCAATATACACAAGTCAGAAGCATTCATATATGCCAAGAACCATCAAGCAGAAACTCAAATCAAAAATGCAATACCCTTTACTATAGCCCCAAAGAAAATTAAATGTCTAGGAGTGTACTTCATGAAAGATACAAAAGATTTATACAAGGAGAACTACGAAACACTAACAAAAGAAATTGCAGAAGATTTAAACAGATGGAAAAATCTACCTTGTTCATGGATTGGTAGAATCAATATAGTTAAAATGTCAATATTACCTAAAGTGATTTACAGAATCAGTGCAATCCCCTTCAAAATACCATCAGCATTCTTTACAGATCTAGAAAAATAATTCTTCACTTCGTATGGAACCAGAAAAAACCTCGTATAGCCAAAGCAATCTTAAATAAAAAGAACAAACTGGAAGGCATCAGTCTTCCTGACTTCAAGCTGTACTATGAAGCAATAATAGTTAAATCAGCCTGGTACTGGCATAAGAACAGAAGCATAGATATCTGGAATAGATCTGAGATACCAGAGATGAAACCATCAGTATATTGTAATCTAATCTTTGATAAAGCTGACAAAACTATACATTGGGGAAAAGAATCTCTCTTCAATAAATGGTGCTAGGAAAACTGGCTAGCTATATACAGAAGAGCAAATCAGGATCCCTACCTCTCACCTCTCACAAAAATTCACTAGAGATGGATAACAGACTTAAACTTAAGACATGAAACCTCAAAAATCCTAGAAGATGTTGGGAAAACCCTATCAGACATTGGCCTAGGCAAAGAATTTTTGAGGAAGACCCCCAAGGCAATCACTGCAGTATCAAAAATAAACAAATGGGATCTGATCAAATTAAAAAGTTTCTGCACAGCCAAGGAAACCATCAGTAGAGCAAATAGACAACCCACAGAGTGGGAGAAAATATTTGCTCTCTACACCTATGATGAAGGCTTAATAACAAGAATCTATCTAGAACTTAAAAGAATTAACAAGAAAAAAACAAACAATCCCATCAAGAAATGGGCGACAGAAATGAAAAACTTCTCCAAAGAAGACAGAATAATGGCATGCAAACATATAAAGAAATGCTCAACTTCTCTAATTATTAGAGAAATGCAAATCAAAACCACAATGAGATCCACCTAACCCCAGTAAGAATGTCCTATATCAAGAAATCCTAAAACAACAAATGCTGGCGAGGATGCGGAGAGACAGGAACACTCCTACACTGCTGGTGGGACTGCAAATTTGTGCAACCTTTGTGGAAAAGAATTTGGAGATACCTCAAACAGCTAGAAATAGAAATACTATGCAACCCTGCAATAGCATTGTTGGGCATCTACCCAAAACAGCATAAGTCATTCTATTATAAAGACATCTGCACCCGAATGTTTATAGCAGAACAATTCACTATTGCAAGGACATGGAAACAACCCAAGTGCCCATCAATTCATGAGTGGATAATTAAAATGTGTTATATGCTCACAGTGGAATATTACTCAATCCTAAGAAATGATGGTGAGCTAGCACCGTTTATGCTATCCTGGATTAAGCTTAAACCCGTTGTCCAAAGTGAGGCAACACAAGACATGGAAAATGGGCTCTACATCTACTCACCATCAAATTGGTACTGACTGATTAAAACAATGGTTTTCAAATGGTGGCAATGCTCACCAGGGATTCGGGGTTGGAGGACCCAATCTTAGGGATGTGGCGAGCATTTTGGAGGGGAATGGCATAACTCTAACCCTTCTTAGGGAGAGGCAAAGATATACAATGTAACCAAAATGTCAAAAAACCCACAAAAAACAAAACTTTTTATCGGGTGATGGGCAGGTGGGAGAGAGGAGGATGAAAGGGGTGTATGCTTCCATAACGTGTGTGATGCACACCACCAGGGGACTGGACACATCGGAAGGAGGGAGGGAAGGCAGGGGCAATATTTGTAACCCTAACAATATTTGTACCTCCATAATATGATGAAGTAAAAGAAAAAATTAAAAAAAAGAAAAAGAAAATACAGTCACCTGTAGCAAATATGTAGTGGCCATTGTTGGTCCTCTGCTCAGGTACTGTTAAACCCCTCTTACTATTTCTTTTAGCCCTGCCTTCAGCTTTAATGTAAATTTGCTTCTATAGGCTTGTAATACAAGCCTGCATTATGATATTATTCTTTGGCTACTGGAACTACTTTTTCCACAAAGGGCTTGAGAATTCACTTTGTCCTAGGGTACAGATGCAAAAGTATGAAAGCCCAATGCTCTTGCTTCCTGTAGGACCATGCTCTGTGGCACAATTTACATGCCAGAGCATCCCTTTGGAACAGGCTGAGACTAGGACTTTGAAATCTCACACTGATTTGCATTCCCTTCTTGCTTTGTTTTCTGCATTTACATTCTGCTTTTTCATGGAAGTGTTTCTACAATAAGCACTTTCCTGTGAATCCTCATGTCAAACTTTGCTTCTGGGGAATTCAATTTTAGGCAAAACATAGACACTTACATTAAAGAAAATGATTCATGAAGTAGCTTCATATTATTAATGTACTATGGCATTAATTTATTACAATAAGTAAACTACTGTGACTTGATTACAGGAAATAGTAGAGAAAAAGTTTAGCCAAACCTTGAATCTTTTCTATAAAATTTGAAATGCTTAGAAATGTAAGAAGAGTTTTATTTGTTAATAAACTTTGAGAGTGCTGTTCAAGGTAAAATTTCTCTCAGGAGCAAAAAGTTAGTCTTGGTTTAGAAGTATAAAATAGACTCAAATTGATATGCTTTTATTTTTTGCTGTGCTGTGGATATTTTAAGGGTGTTTTGTTGTTTTAACTCTAGGGAGCATTCTTATACACAGATATTTGCATTTAATAATATCTATATATAAATTATTTATAGAACACAAATTCACTAAAGTTTATATATTACATAAATGCTATTAAGTGTAGTTTAAACATACCCAATATGTGTGTATGGAGGGGAGGAGACAATAATAATTATGAAGTGCTCATTCTCTTGAACTTTTACAGTTAAAGTAGATTCCAGTGGAGAATTGACTGTAATTTACTTGATCTGCACCCAACTTAATTTTTATATAATAAGCTCAAGGCTCAAATTGTGAATGTCTCATAGTTTTCACTTAATGTAGTCTTAATATGAATTAAATTTGCCTCATTCTTAAATGTGTTTATTTAGGAGCACACAGGTTATATACGACTGCACTGCTAATTAATCTAAACCTCTAGACTATTATAAAAAATTTGGATAGAAACTCAAATTACCAGAACCTACTGTGTGTCAATGTTGTCCTTCATCATAAATTAAGACTTTGTATAAATGTACTGGACATTTAAATGTTCTTAGACACATTTCTTGTTTAAGAAAATAAAAGAGAGATTGCAGTTGTTGAAAGGGAATTTTATAAGGTTATAATTCATTATTAAATTCATCTCCACTACCTCCTAAGTGAATGCTCTGCCAGTCTTTCCTGCTCTGCCTGGCACCTGTTATATGCTTTTTGATGAAATGCCCATCAACTAGGTTCAGAGGTCAGATATAGGCTCTGTTTCTGGCTTACCACGGTAGCTTTTGGAGAGTCACTTACTATTTCTGTCTTTTTCATACTACAACAAAAATTGAATGACATAAAGGAAAGTGTACTGCAAAAAGACAGAAAAAGATCTTTGATAAGAATGTAATAATAAGTCGTGTAAAACTGTCATTTTGCTACTTTGTGGAATTTTTATGTGGAAAAGGCTCATGAGTCTCTGATTGTGCTTGGTTGATGCTAGAACTCCAGGGCTGATGGCACCCTCAAAAGCCATTTAGACAGACCCGTTTCCTTCAGGTTGTGAAGATTCTAAGAGAGATCACAACCCATATTGTTTTCAGGTTAAGAAAAATCAAATGAACAGTAAACAAAAAGCATGTCTGATTTCTGTGATCTCAGTACTAAATGTGTTGACAAAATGTTAGTAAAGATAACAATTTTTTAAAAAGAAAAACATTTTGTGTGAACTAAATTTGACTCTGACTAATCAGTTATATAATGTTCAAGCATTTCATCAAATAAAGTTTAGCCAAGAACTGGAGAAAAAAATATGCCTTAATTTTTATGAACTCATCATGATTTGCTTCCCAATATTAACTTGACACAGAGAAATGAACGATTAGTGAGAATATCAATGTTAAGATCTGGAAGTCTGGCATTTAGATACTCTGTAATAATTGAGCTGGTCTTATTATGAGCAGATATAGAGATTTAGAAATATTGTCAAATAGAAATTAGCCCTATAGTTTGTGTAAACATCTTGACAGGAAGGTTGTAAGTGGATCTGGGCTCACAAAATAGAACAATTGCCAGAAAAGAATGTTACATTTACATTGAAGGATATGAGTGGTCTTTTTAATGTTGCTGTTGGTATTATTTATTTCTCTTTTCCTTTGTTTTGTACTGAAGTGATCACACAAATTAAAAGACTCAAACTTCTAGGAGTCATTTTAGCTTTCTGGTCTTGGCAGACTCTCATCAATGTAATGAACAGATGTGGTGTTCTGCCAAGCCTGAAGAACATTGGTTTAGTCATTCTCATTGAGTTGCTATAGCCTTTTGGCTGACTCTCGCTGTTCTTGGCAACTCTGGCAACTTGTCTATGGGAACTCAGGTACAAATTTAAAATCCTGAGAAGTTACTGCTAAGCTTGGTAAGTCAATGCCCAGACATCCCCAGTTATTTTATCAGAACTAGCCTTGAGGCTGCTGTGAACTTCTGTTTATTACTTTGTCTATAGGATCATAATAATATATTTGGTCTAAGTACCAAAATTATAAAGTTTGCCCCCATCTCTCAGCTTTGTTAAGTCCCCTTTATTTATTGAGAAGTTAACTCTAGGTCAGGAAGTAATAAGTTCTTTCTACCTGAGTCAGGAAGCATAGTTCCTCTCTTACATGAGCTAAGGTAAATGTGGTAATTTCTCCTTTTTTGACAGAAAGCAAACTCTTCTAAAGTTGAGAAAATTTATCAATCAATTTTCTAAAGATCAAGTTGTATTTGGGCAAATAACTCAAAAGAGAAAAGCCAAAAGTGATCACCACACTATTTGAATAATGAATATCTTTTTAAAACAAGTGGTTGTGAAGGAGGGGAAATGATTGATTAGAAAGGCTCTTGCAGAGCAGTGAGGCAAGTCACATGCTGAAAGACTGTAATATGCATTGTTTGTCTCAGTGCCACAGAGAAGTAATTCATTTGGAAGTCAGAGTATTCTATAGAAAAACGGAGCTATCCACTTCTGGAGAGGTAGATCCTTCCCATTTTGTTTTAGTTTTCCAAGCAAGTGTATGCATTTCTCTTCTAGATTCAACCTACTGTCTATGATGTCTTTATTTTTTACGTTATTAGAAAAGAGGCATAGCCCATTAACAGATCCAATGCATGTTTTAAAGGTTGAGCAAAAACGTTAGCTAAAAAAAGAGCTGGTTCGGTGTCTGAGCAGATACACATTAAAGCTACACCAGCTTGGGTTTTGAATGTAGCTAAGATTACTATATCTACTATACTGTCAATCTTCTGCACGTGCTACATTAGGTTGTCATGATTTGTGTTATTATACTTAGTTTCTCTCTTTTCCCAGTCTCTGTGGTTTCAACTTGGTGAAATATGAAAACTGTGGTGTTGCAATATTAGCATTATTTTTACATATGTACCTCAAAGAAGCAAGGTTGGGCCAGTACTCTGGTTAGTGAGAACCTACCGTTTTCCTTAAATAACTTTTCACTGGACTTCCACATTAGTCTATGTAATGGAAGGTTTGGGGCTATGCGACACTCTATGTATTTCTAATAAAGCTATCTTAATATTTATAAGATTTTAAGTTAACCATTTAGGATGTCACCTCTGGGAAAATCAAAAAATGTGCTGGACTCTTAGTGGGGTAGGCTCTCAAGGAAGAGGAAAGGAGCCAGAACTGAAGCTGCAGGACATTGGCTATATAGGCGCTGGTTCTGAAGAAAAAATCCAGTAATACAAATTAAAATGCCTAGAGGGCAAATGAATTCCACTTGAAACAATACTGGTATTTAATATTATGGGCAGGGTGAAGTTGTAGCTTCCAGAAAGATGGCACTTGAAATAAAAACAGTGACACCTCTGCTTAGTACCTTAGCAAAAAAGTTATTAGGGAGTTGGTAGTCTACACTCAAGTGGCATCTTGTTGACAAGAACTAAGCAGATTCTAACTTCCAAAACTTTATTTTATTAGGTTAAGAATTAAGTCAGAGATTCATATTTTCATATCTCACCTACAAGCCCGAAAAACAAACAGCAGGAGAATTGGCATTTGAGTTATTTTGCACAGATAGTTGTCTCAGGCTCAGATGCACTATTTATGTAAAGCCATTAATAGTCATTGTAAATTGTAAGATAAGGGATATGTTTGAGTCAGAACTGATAAGCAACTAAGACAGACATGGAAGAAGAATATCGCAGGACAAAACCATGTTGTAAATTCATGGTGAAGTGACAAATCATATGGCAAAAGGATTTTGAGCAGATCAGAGAAGCAGGTATAGGGAGGAACCAAAACAAAATAGCTCAAGATAAAGAGCATCACCATGTGGGAAATGTTGGTTGAGATAGACTGTTTGATTTAAAAACTCACAGCTGGGCTGAATAAGAACCTGGATGGTGACAGAGAAGGAATTTGACTGTTATTCTATGGGTAAAAATAGAATTTAGTGCTACAAACTATGTAGTACTACAATTACCAAATTACCTGTTAGGAGATAAGGAAAAATAACTTTTGGTGAACAGGTAGAAGCCAGAGTTTACACACTGCACAATGGACAGGAGTCTTTCCAAGGTTAATTACAGTATCTTCCAGAATGGAAGTGAGAGGAGTTTGAGATAGTAAAAGTGTGGGCTGAAGCCAAAGGTGAAGGGATCTACATCATCAACTGATAGGACTGAGAAATGAAGAACTTACTAAATATTGCCCAGATACATTCCACATAGCCCCAGAAGTCTAAAACATCAAATTCACCAGCTTTTCCAATAAATTTTTCTCCGGAAATATAACTAAAAGCTGCCCACTTTTTCCAGCTACCCTCTTGCCCCTCTAGGACATTCCACCCTTGACTTCAGCAATTGTTTCCTAACAAGTCTATTGCTTTAATTCTTGTCAGGTACCTCACCCACCCAGATCTATTTTTCTTACAAGAGTCAGAATGATTTTAATGTATATCAATGCAGTTATATCACTCTCCTATATAAAACCCTCCTATCATTCACTTCCTGGGGCACTCAGAAAAGAATTCTGAGATCTGGAAAATCCAGATTTTATGCATGAAATACTAAACAAATTCTGGTGTATGTATATGAGATGTAGTGATTTTTGCAGTATTCATGAAGTGTGCACTCAGATTTTGCTTTTGTGATGCCTAGAGTCACTCCATAGACTTAAGATTATGGTTTTGTGTCAGTCAATGGGGTATGGTTCATTTTCTTCTTCTGAAATTACAATACTATAAAGTGAAATAAAAAGGGGCAGAGAAAGGAGGAATTATCCAGAGGATCATAAATATAAATATATGTCACATTTGTAGAAAGGACCAGGCTTTTTTGTGTGTCCAGTTGTATTACAGATTCACATACGATTACTGATATCCAAGTTATCCTCTGGAGCTTGGGGTCATTGGTTTGACAATAATCCACACCATTATAATGCAAAGCTGAGATGAACAGAAGGACAGGGAGTGCATAGGCCCATTTCTAGACTTAATTTTACTATTCTTAGGATTTGTTTTTTGTCTATGACACTGTGAATAGCAGCTTAAGATGATGTCTCAGATTTAAGTGTGAACTATATAGCCATTGAAACCTGAGAAATAAAACATCTAAAAAATGACACAGTCTGTCAATGACTTCTTTTTTTAACATTAGAAGTGGATTTAACTCATCAATGACTTCCTTTTTCTCCTTAGGAAGAGAGAGGTGGAATACCAGTTAAATTGCCAAGATAGGTAGTGAGTTTAGAGTGGTAGGAAGTCCTAATCCAAGAGCTGAAGGAACAAACCAAGTTGATCTGTGTGAGGTCCATATTCTGGGGAAGAATATGTAGGAAAAGGCTTCAAGCAATATAATAGAAGAGTCTACAACCAGTAATAGATGTAGGTTAACTGGCTACCTAGCTTTAAAAGCAGGGGAATAAATTCACTGCATGTTTCTAACAAGTTCTGGCTTTTAATGTGCTTTTTTCCCCTGCTCTTTGAATACTATACAGTTTCTGTTTTCTTAACCAGGAATAGAACCATTTAATTATAAAGTACAATGTGCTTTTCTTAGAAGGCTTTTAATAATAAAATAGGTAGAAAGAGGGAGGTAAAAGATGGCAAACTAGAAGCAGCCCACACGTGCTACTCTCAAAGAGTGGATTGAAATTTGCAGGTGAATGCCCACTTACTGATGGGCCTTCTTGGAAAGAGCATTGTGAATCATCAAAAAAGTGATGGGAGACATTCAGAGTGAAGGAGAATGTGATGGGGTGATCCATTCTGCAAGATCAGAAGGTACTTGGGAGAGGCATCCACCCATAGGGAAAGACAGGAGGAGAGAACCCTGGGACTCCATGCTCCCCCATAGGCACTGTGGCCCGAGCTGTGAGGGGGCTCCCACTACCACTGCAGACCTCCAGAATGATCAGGGAGCTGCTTGGAGTCCATGCAACATCACTGGACCAGAGTGAGAGCACAGCAGGGACTTAGTGGTTTCTGATCCCAGGTTGAGGAAACTGACACCATTCTGAGCTCGCAGGTCCAGATAGCCAGGTCTACACAGGGCTCAGCTTTGCTGCAGCCACCTCCCCATCAGCCCAAGCAGGCCAGGGAGTGAGAAGGGAGAGAGACTGCTTTAGCACACCCCTCCCCTCCATGAGAGATTTCAGCAGAGTGGGTACCACAGACACCAAGGTATATGCTTCCTTTAGAGAAGTTGTTGTGCACAACGGATTACAGTATAGTGTGAATGTACCATTCATATCCACTAGGAAATCAAAAAGCTCATGTGATTTGCTTTATTGCAATATTTTCTTTGTTGCTGTGATCTGGAACCAAACACCCAGCACCTCTGAGGTGTGTCTGTACCTATTTCCCAAGGTTGTACTGAGGATCAACAGAGAGGATGTTATGTAATAAATCACCTTATAAATATTGATTGATGTTTTATCCAAAACTAATATTCAAAGCATGGAATCTTTACTTAAATAAATGTTAACTACTATAAACTGAAACATCACTTATTGAATGAATGTATATGTTTCCTAAATTTATGAACAAGTAACTCTTCAGCAATGAGTAGGAATAGTTGAGATAAAGGAAGGGGTTTGTTTATGAAGGCAAATCTTCACAGATAAAAGAAGAGTTTGTTCTCAAAGACATATAGAAGTAGCAGATTTAGAGAGAACAAATGGTCCAAAAGAAAATATAATAAAAGTGTCAGCACAGATTTTATTTCTGGTTCATTAAGAAAAGCCTTCAAGAAGAACAACTACTAGTAAGATAGTTTTATCAACAATTTATTCTGTTGATGCTGTTAACTTTAAGTAATTTATAAACAGCATCATAATGATTTTTACACCAGAATTTATTTTAAAAACTCTCTAAATTTTCATCATAAAATATTGAACAAAATTCCATGTAAACATAATTAGTTAGGTAGGAGCCTGTGCTTTTTAGTCTTTGATCTTTCATAGGATAAGTTAAATAAAACTGACAAACTAAAATAACATTTTTAGGAACATCTCCTATTTCTGGTGTTCTCTAATGTGAAATACCTAGTTGAAATATATTAAATTATATTTACAAGAAAAATTAGTAGATCTATTCAAACTTCAATAATGAAAATACACTTCAGTATCAATTGTTTCTTGCTTAAAAATGATGATCAAGTACAAAATAACAGCATGCACTTTTTCACAGTTTCAACTATAACTTTTTTGTGAAATGCATGACTACACATTATTAACTGTCCTTTTATTTTATTGTCTTAAGCCACTACAGTAGATAATCGGCTTTCCCTGTAATGAGTAAAGCTGCTAATCAATAATTAGCTACCTGCATACAAAGCTAGCAATCTTCAAAATTACTTCTATGTACTTGAACATTAAGACCCAGAGGCAAATATTACATTGTCTCTATTGTTGAAAGATGCTCATAAAAACATAGAAAGGTGAGATACATTTTCATTTTATTGTTCTTTAGTTATTTAATATCTGCCTACCACAGTTTCCAAGTTCATTGAATTGAATTATTTTAGAGTACAAAAGTGCATAAATTTGGAAATAGAAAATCTATTTTAGTTTCCTGTAAATAACTGCCCTTGGTGATCACACTCTTTGTTTATGTGTTATGATAACTCAGATGAAAATAGTTTTCATAAAGTTCATCAAATCCAATCTCCCTTAGACTGAATGGGAGAACTTTTAACAATGCAAGCACATCTATAAAATCTAAAGAAAGGGACTAAAATGGAAATATTAATTTAATAAGTGAGAGTCACAGGCAGCATTTTGTAAATTTGGTCCTTTCTACCTTGCCATTTTAAGGTTGGACTCACAATTTTAATAGTTCCCAACTACAGGAAAATAATCTTAATCATTTTCAAGAATTTTTTATATCAGTAAATAGATACTTTAAATAAAGAAATTTAAGAGTAAATTTCAGATAAAAAAAAATAGCTACCTATTTTATATCAGGAAGTTTTTTTTAAGTAATTTCCTCCCGAATTTTATTTTGTACAAGTTCAAACCTACAGAAAAGTTGAAAGAATTGTAAAATGAAGATTTATAACATGGGAACTTAACCTAGATTCACTAATTATTAGTGTTTTATCACATTTGTGTTCTCTTTCTCTCTCTACACACACATACACACTCGTGCATAGATGATATGTCCCTTCTATATATGGTTTACTTTGTTTTGCTTTGACTAAACCATTTTAAAGTAAGTTTTTGATAGTTTAACACTTAATTCTTGGATAATTCAGCATTTATACTCTCAAAATAAAACCATTCTCCTATACAAACACAATGCCATTATCACAGTAAGAAAACTAATTTGATATTATCATGTAACATACAGTACACATTAAATATTCTGATTTTTTCCTCAAGATGTCCTTTAAAACTGCCTTTTGTTTATTCATTTGCTTACTTGCTTTGTTATGTTTCATAATCAGGATCCATTCAAGGTTTCTCTATTAACAGGAGAGTTTCTATTTTTGCACTGTACGTAATGCAATACCCAGTGTACTTTTGATAGCCTGTGTTTTCAAACACAGTACTATATTTATGACCAAAACTAATGGTTAATTAAAGGGTGACACAATGCTAACTCATTCATATATTTAACAAATCTTTACTGAGGGCTTATTATGTGCCATGTATTATTCTAGGCTTGAGGATACAGTGGTGAACAAGATAAAAAGCCCTTGTTCTCATGGAGCTTGAGCTAGTGTGAACTATATAGCCACAAAATATATAAAACAAAATATATTCAAATAATAAGAAGAACTATGAATGAATAAAACAAGAGACTATGATAAAACATAGTTTTGCTTTCTGCTTTTAGTTACCAGGTGAGAAAGTGCTACTGATAAAAGACTGTCAACTATTTAAAGTGCGGGGAGGAGGATGGTCTTCCAGACAGTGGGAACAGTTAATATGAAAGCCCTGAGTCACTAATGTATAATGCCCAGCAATCCCATTACTGAGCATCTACCCAAAAGATCCAATGACACTCTACAAAAAAGACACCTGCACTCGAATGTTTATAGCAGCACAATTCATAATTGCAAGGCTGTAGAAACAGCCCAAGTGCCCATCAATCCAAGAATGGATTAATAAAATGTGGTATATGTATACCATGGAGTACTATTCAGCTCTAAGAAACAATGGTGATATAGCACATCTTATATTTTCCTGGTTAGAGCTGGAACCCATACTATTAAGTGAAGTTTCCCAAGAATGGAAAAACAAGCACCACATATACTCACCAGCAAATTGGTATTAACTGAACAGCACCTAAGTGGTCACATAGGTACTACAGTAATAGGGTATTGGGCAGGTGGGAGGGGGAGGGGGGGTTATACATATATAATGAGTGAGATGTGCACCATCTGGGGGATGGTCATGCTGGAGACTCAGACTTGTGGGGGGAGGGGGGGGGAAATGGGCATTTATTGAAACCTTAAAATCTGTACCCCCATAATATGCCAAAATAAAAAAAAAGTCACTAATGTATTTAGCAAATGTGTTAAGACAGGCATTATGTCTATATGATATAATCCTTTGGGTAGTCCTATTAGAGATGTTCCATTATCTGGAGTTTACATCATGATGTGGTTTTCTCTAGAGTTCAGAAAATCTTTCTACACAAGTTTATGACTTCAGGGCTTAATAACTAACTTGAGTTTTACTTTTGACTGTACCACTTACTAACTGTGGAATATCCGCCATGTGGCATGACTGCATAGACTTAGTTCTCTATATATAACTCTGCATCTACTTCCAGAGGTCTCTTAAGAGGAAAAATCCTGGAAGTCATTATAAGTGCTTAGCAAAGTGCCTGGATTGTCATGTGATCCTCATACTTATCTCTATATTCTATTTCCCCTTCTTAAATGTTCAGTTCAATGAAAGAAATATTTTAATGATTATTTTAGAGAGTTGCAATATTATGACAATATGATAAAGGATAGTACTCATTATTTCTCTTGAAAATGTTTTTCAAATAGAAAAAAGGTAATGATTTACATTGCATAAATATGGAATCTTTTAAATTAGTAAAGATTTTGAAATTAAGTATCATAAATTATTGTTATATTTTCTATGGAAATTCTAGGACAAAGCAACCAAACCAGAACAATTTAGAAGCTACTTCTAGAACAATCCTGGAAACAATACTAGAAAGGAATACCTTCTACTTAAAGAGCCTATGGACTGATCTGGGAAGGAATTTTCTTAAAAAAATAAAAAAATATTGTTCAAATGTAGTAATAGGGTGTGGTGATAAAAAGATGCCTTGCTTTTAGTCCTGATTCTGTCATAACCCTCACTATGCGACCCTGGGGTGACAATTAATGCCCAGTGTGACATTGACAGGTCATGCATCCCTCTTAATTTTTTCCTCATTGGTCAAACATCAGGGTTGGTCCAGCAAAGAACATAGGCAGACAGACACAGTACAAGCACCAAATCCAACAGAAAGGTGTATTTGGTATGTCTATAGTGTTTTTTAACTTTTCAGAACAAACATCTTAAAATTGGCATATTTCACATAAAAATCTGTTATTCCTGTCTGATCTTGAAAGATGGAATGATCTGAAAAATGCAAATCTGCATTTCTATTCACCTACAATGTGTTGGAACTAAGTAGCTGCTCCCTTTTTTTAGATAGGGTGTGTTCACTCCAGTGCCCACCACTCACAAAATATGTATACCCACTCCCAACCCACTTGAGCCAAGTATGTTACCTGCCTGGCCCTACTAGAATTTGAAATTGGATCCTGACCTAAAGGATCTCTCAGGTTCTTTCAATTATGATATGCAGATTTCACAAACATAAATGGAACTATAATAGCCAAGATAAAATAGTACTAACCTTTGTGTGGTTGAAAGATCAAGGCTATGAAGCCATTTCCATTTTGGATCTATCACTTTAATAATAGCCACTAACATTTACTGAATATATTGTCTGGAGCTAGAAACTCTGCTAAGCATTTTATATGCCACATTTTATTATCAGCTTTAGACATAAATATCCGTATGATTTTCACATGGAGAAATGGGCTTTGAGAGGTAAATAACTTGCCAAGGTCACATCAGCTAGTAAGAGTACAATTAGCACTACAATTCTGCCACTCTAGTATAGAAATTGAATTCATCATTACTTTGCTATAACTTGCCCATTTACTGCACATGAAACCTTGGAGAACTTCTCTCCAAGCCTTGGAGAACTCTCTGTAACTCTGTTTTCTCACTTTGAATTAGAAATGACATCCTCTATCTCACAGGGTGCTTATTGATGATTAAATGATACATAGTACATATAAATATCTAAATATAGGAATTGGTATATAATAGAGACATAACAAACATCTGTACTTGTTTCTAGCCTAGGCACTTCCATAGTATCCATGGTTGACTGTAGTATAGAACTTCAGATTACAAATCAGCTAACGGTTATATGAAAAATGCCTTAGACTTTCACTGCTGTTAGACCAAAGAATTATTTAAGGACCTTAGAAAGATAGCATCAGGTCACCTGTCTAGAATAGAGTGAATAAACATGTTCACTATCAAGTGTCCACTTTGAGAGAGGCAGTTATTTTGAATAAACACCAGGTGGACAAACAGCATGTATAAATGTGCCATTGATCCACAGATTTAATCAATTCAAAACTAGAGTCTGGAAAGAGGAAAGATACAGTCTGATTCAACCAGAACATGATAAGGCATAAACGCTATGGCGCCAGCCAAAGCAAACAAACAAGTCTGTAAATATTGCAAATGAAACGGTTGTCGTATTATGCTGTGATCCATCTTGTGTTATGCTCATGTAAATGGTTAAAGTCACAGTTTATTCCTAACCCTTCTGTAGAGAAACATGTATAGGAATGTCTGATGTTTAAGCAGGTTCTGTGAACCAAGTATGAGATGTAGGTGTTTAAAGAAACATTTCCTAATTTAGTATAAAGAATATCTATATACCTACATACATATTATTTTTTAAAAACCTTGTGCCCCATTTCAAGTAATCTATAATAATAACTTAATTAGCTATGTTTGGTTTTATTTTTTAAGACAAAGAATATCATATTTCTACTTTAAGCATAAATAATATCAATTATTCAATAGACACAACTAATATAGCATATACTTTAGTTCATGAGTTGGAAAGTTATGTCCTGCTGGTCAAATACTTCTTGTTGCCTAATTTTGTAAAGATAGTATTGGAACGCAGACATGCTCATTTGTTTACACTGTTTATAACTGCTTACATGCTACAATGCAGTTGAGTAGTTGTGACAGAGATCATATGCCTACAAAACCTAAAATATTTACTTTCTGGCCCTTTATAGAAAAAATTACATTACCTCTTATTTGGTTCAATTCCACAATCTTCTCTTTTTAATACCACTGCTTCATTCTTCTATTGGGAATAGAGAGAATGCAGGATCTTGCCTGAACAGAAAAACTTTATGGCCAATACAGAAAGAAGTAGAGATATTCAAGGACAAAGAGGAAAAGAAATAAATAACCTAATGACCGGCTGCTTCTCAGAATCACATGGCCTTTAAAATCATTTGCAGGAAACCTATTTCTTAAAATCTGTCTGAAGATGAATTTGGTGTCAGGTAGAAGCAATGAAAAGAGGATATCTCTGTACTGGTTATCGGGACTGGAGTTATTCTGTTGAACTTTCAGTTACAAGAACAGTTCAATTGGTTCAATAGACCAACAAGCAGAAATAGGGGCTGAAATATAGCATTGTTTTCAACATTAGCATAAATTGAACAAAATTAGGGCAAAGGCTAACCCAGGCTTCCAGGATTGAACATATCTCTCTCAACTGTAGCATTATAGATGATTTTAACACAGAGGTTTTTTGTTTTTTTTTAATGCAAATAATACCTGGAGATATTTCAAACCTAATCACAAAAAGATATCTTATTGAACCTTATTAGGTCCTCTCTTAAATCCCAATGGAAGAAATTGCTAAACCTGACGAGGGAAATAATGTAGACAGTAAACCAATACAGGCCTCTGACTTCAGCCAAGGCATGAGTATGCACTTCCTTGCATTGTACTGTGATGTTTTGTTTTGTCTAGAGTTTTTGATGTGCTACCATTCCTTCTTCTTTCCAACATTAAAAATATAAACTGTATCTAAGCCATTCTTATTTACAAAGATTCCAGAAGTTTTAAATCCAGACATTCAAGTTTAATCTTAATGCAAAACTTCTCAAGAGAAACATAGAAGAGAACCTAGATTGAGGGACAGTAGTTGATGGCCCAGTGGCCAAATTCCACCTACCACCTGATTCCAAAAGCCCTGTAAATGTCTTGTAAGTGGTTGAGAAAAAAATTAAAACCATAATATTTCATGACACATTAAAATTTATACATTCAAATTTTAGAATTCATAAATAAAATGTTATTGGAATATAGCCATGCCTATCTATTAATATGACTATTTTTGAGCTACAACACCAGATTTGAGTAGTTGTTATAGAGGCTATATGGACCACAAATCTGAAACATTTATTATCTGGCCTATTATAGAAAAAGTTTGCTGGCCTCTGGCTTAGAGTCTTATGCTATTTATGATAAATAATCTTCCCAGCCCTAGCCTCTAAAACAACTTCAACAGTTATTCCAAGTTTTTACTTTTGGTCAGTCAATGTCATTTACTTCTTAAGGAACATGCATTAGAACACACAATTCTTTCAGGAAGCAGATTTTAAAATCTGTAGTCAATTATTCAGCAAACATTCCTTCATTCAGTAAGCTTTGTGGAATATTTAAACTAGACTGCTAATGCTAGCAATAATATCCAGCACCCCTGAGTTACTAAAACCACATGACTATATATATTTTTTTCTTTACCCAAGTTGCAAAACATGGTGCCTGGCATGTGTTAAGTGTTTAATAAATGTTTATATGAGTAAACAACCACGTGGTTTCTGTCCCAGAATAATACACAGTCCAGAAGAAGAGACAAACAGGTAAAAAACTGACTTGCCTTAAGCACTGTAAAAAAGATATACATAACTTCTCTGTGATAGCAAAGGAGTGAGGTTTCACAAATGTGGCATATGAAAGGGATCTTGACGTTCAGTAAATAAATATACTGATCCTCTGCTTAATTCTTAGCACATGTGGGAGGTCATATAATAACTGGTTTGGGGTTTAGAAAGTGGACAGGGACTAACCAAAGTGTGGAGAGACAAAAGCTAGAAAGAGTCATCAGGAAAGAGGCCTGGCAACCAGGGGAACAAAGAAATTAGCTGTGTATAGGCAATCAGTGTTTGTGAGGATATCTTGGCAAGCAGAGAATTGTCAGGCTTGACTGGATTTAGGATATTCCAAATAGCCAAGGAATCTTGCAGCAGCAGGGCAAGTGACAGAGTCTCAGCAAAGGAGTCTCTGAGACAGATTTCCCCCACCTGGCCAATGAACCAGAACACAGTGTCTGGAGATGATGATGATAGGTGAGAGGTGGCAGTCTAAGCAGGCAGGCGGTAGCTGGGAAGGTCAGCAAGCATAATAAACAAGTCCAAAGAGCATAATAATGAGGAGTCCTGGGGCAGCTAAGAAGGAGAGAATTGGTAAGACAGGCCAGCTGAAAGGTAGAAAGAGTCAGAAAAGTTCATCAACAGAAAATTTTTGCCAGATTTACCAAGGTAAGGATTTATGCACATTCTCCCCCCACCACACACACACAGTGCCTAGATATTAGAACTAAAGATGGTAGCAGATATCTGTTCAAAGAATTAAGGCAAATGGAGAGGCATATTGTAAAGTATTATAAGGCTTTATTAGATCTTGAGGGCAGAAGGCGTCAGAGAACAGCAAAGAGAAAATCTGACTTGACACTAACTCATGGGTTACTGCGTAGCGCTAGTCTTTAAATGTGATTTGATCATGAATAGTGCTGATTCCAGAACCTGTCATAGACTCAACCCACATTTAAAATCCTAGTGCTTTGATTGAGAAGACTGTCAGAAAATTGAGATATAAACCCAAGGGAGATTTCATGATTTAAAAACCAAACAGCAACAACAACAAACTCTCAGAAATCTTGACAAACATTGAATCACAGCAAAAGCCTGCATCCAATTAGATGACAAAGTAGAATGTGTTGAATGTGAATGCAGAGATCACTAAACACCACTGGGCTGGTTTACCATACAAAAGTCTTGCCCTATATACTTTATTTCTCTTTAAAAATTATTTAGTAAATTGAAAAGTAGAAGTGATAAACACAAGATATTTTTGAAATTTGAAAAAAAAATCCTTGTAATAAATAATGAAAGAGCAAATCATTGTTCCATTAGGTGCTTTTGTACCTGATGGAAAATAATTTATCCAAAGCTTAATGGGAAAATGAAATGGATATTTAAGAGTGTTTTAGAGGTTGTCCCTTGACCCTCTCTTATTCAAATAGGTTTACCAATGACCTGGATGAAGAAGTAGGACATATGAATTAAAATATTTTTGAGATTTTATTTATAGTCTAAAGCTGGAAAAGAAAACTGACATGAGAAAAGAAAGTATTAAAAAAATAATAAAACATAATGATATTGGATTGATGGGCTATAATCAAGTTTAAAAAAATGACACTTGACAGTAGTGTATGTGAATATATTTGGAATTTTTAGGCAACCACAAGTTTAAAACAAGTTGACAATGTGATGTGATAGCTCAAAAATGTAATACTATTCTTGCCTATAATAAGAATGTGAGGCCTAACTATTGGAATTAATAAGCTCATGGTAGTGCTGAGCATCCTAGTCTAAGTAGAAAAAGAGTCAAACTACAGCCATTTATAACAGAGCAGTGAGGTGGGTGAATAGTTTGAAAACATACATATGGACTATGAGTTGTTTGAATACCTCCTGGTTTTCTGTTCTTCATGGAAGTTCCCATTCCTTAGTCTATATCTTAATGGGGTTAGTCTCACACCCATGCTGACAAATTCTTTCTTGGTTTTTTGTTTGTTTGTTTGTTTGTTTTTTTATTATTGGATACTTAAAAAGATAAGACCTTTTTCCCCTACCATTGCAAGTCATTATGGGTATCCCTTGAATGAATGCTAGAGGGCAGCTTTCTTACCTTTGGTAGTAGGCTTGCTTGAGAAACTAGACAGGAAGTTTAAGCAACACACTACTTCCCTCCTGACATTTGTTTCATGAAGTCAGATATTTTTTATTACTTACAAATTATGTGAGCCTGTATGTTTTAAATTTTTTGTAATAACATTTTCGAAGGCTTTTCCAAAATGCACTATCCTTTTTTGAAGTCTTTTGAGAAAGGAAGGTAGGAATAAGGAGGGGCATAAAAAAATCTCACTCATTATGACCTCACTTGAACTAGCACAAAGTTCAGCAAGACCTTTTATTACTTCCGTTTCAGTGATTTATTTGACATTGATGGTACGATCACAGAAGAGGTGTTCGTCTTTGCATGACCCAGACAAACCTTGATCTTTTAAGTTTCTTTTGGGGTCCACTGTGAATTTTCACTGGGAAGGAATATCTAATTGTTTCCAACTTTGACAGGGAATATCCTTCACCTGGTGGGGGTTATATGGCCTTTAATCATACGTTATTTTTAAATAAGTTTATATACCCTACCACTTAAAATTTCCTGGCTAAAATACTATATATATGTATATAATTATTGCTTATGTTGTATGTAATATTACATGTGATTTCTTACACGTGAAAATTTATTTTCATGTGATCTATTTATATATATATATATGTGTGTGTGTGTGTATGTATATAATTAGATAGCATGAAAAGACATTCAAGAAGTGATAAGAGATTGACAAAGGGAAAACAGGATTATCCAGTATACATGTGTAAAGAGTTGGGTCTTGACCAGGGAATAGATTTGTATTGTGCAGCTAAAGATAGGAAAAAAGCCAGAGGACTGGAGTTTTTCCTACAGAGGATTTCAATACAATGTATAAACTTTCTAGCAAGCAGACCTAAACTTGAATTATTCAGAACAATAATAATTATATCCATTTGAATACATGCAGTAAAAGAAATTATCTTATCTACTAGATTACTCTTACTATCCATAAGAACTTGGAAGGTTAAAACAAGCAAGTGAAACTTCATGAGAAATTTGGGAGCATTAACTGTCCACTTGGGCAACATATTGTTACATAGAAAACATAGACAAAAGACAACTTGGGTTCTGATTTTATTTCTGTCATTTCTTCAATATATTACTTTGAATAAGATGTTGAACTTTTAGGAGGTTTATATTTCTCATGTTTGAGTCTATATGAACTTTAGCTCTAACTTTTTAAATATTCTTCTATGGGCAAGAGAGACAAACATCAAAAGTGATGACCCAGAGTTAGGAATGACCATACAGTCAGTCTGAGGAAGCAAACTAAAATGACTTGATTTCTAACTAGAGAGAAGATTTTGCAGGAAACAAGTTGAGCAACTATAATGTGGCTAGAATTTTAAAGACATGCCAAGTTAAACTAATGAATTGACTGCTAAGGTAATTGTTAATAGAAATTCAGTAAGTATTTTTGAGCAAGTGAGTAACAATATGAAAGTCAAATTTAATCAAAGGGCAGGTTAAGACATACCAAGGAGGAGACTATGCCAGCAGATTCATTGAGGTAATAAAGTTTTCCCACAGTAGTGGAAATATGAAAGAGACAAATGAATAAACAATTTTAAAGGTGACAGAATTTGGTGGCTAAATATATAGAAATGAATAATTATAATAATTACCATGGTAGCTGGGAAAAACTATCATAACAGAGATAGCAAAGTTAGGAGGAGTAGCAACTTTTAGTGAAAAATGCTAAATGATGTGGACATATAGAATATGACATAAATTGCATCCAATAGCAATGTCCAGGAATGACTTGGAGGTGAACTACTGTATGTAGTTCAAGTTTAACAGAGAAAGTCTTGGAGTCTTCAGAATAAAAATAATGAAAATCTTTATACTCTAAGTAAGAATAGAACAGAGGGCTGAAAACCACCCAGGCATCTCTGCTGAATTCTTGAAATCATTTTTTCTCAGAATAGGGGGGAAGCAGCAAGAAAAAAATGCCAGAGCTGGGGGACATTTGCTGAGTCATATTTCCTGTTTATTTCCTAAATATATAATAGTCAAATAGCTTAATCAAAAACCATTATTATGAAAGCTGTAAAACTCTAATACAACATGAGTAACTCTAGCAGAAAGCATAGTTTCAGAAGCAGAAAGAAATAGTTTCAAAAGAAAAATTGGGTTTTTTTGTTGTTGTTGTTACTTTTGGATTTAAGAAAATAATTCAGTGAAAGCTAGAATGTTCCAGCACTGATATCTTTTAAATGCATAAAATACATAGCGCTGGTGCTGGCTGTAACTGAGAATGTTCTCTCAGATGCAAACATTTCCCCTTCATTCAACATCTAAAAATAAAGGTAGCCCCTTTACCACAGCTTGAATCATGTTCACAAGATCACTAGCAAAATTCCCATGGACTAAGGATATGCAAAAGAGAAGACAGGCCGATGAAAGTTTCATCTGAGATTGGGCAACATTTATATAAGACACAATACCCAGGGAAAAACAAGAAAATGAAGTGGGCACTTGCTCTCTATGATGACAAGTGTCAATGATAATGGAAATATCCAGCTGCCCATGGCATTGTCCCTCATCACTAAATTGCATGAGAAGGATGTCTTTTGAGACAGTAACCCGGTTGGAGAATCTTTTTTGAATGTTCTTTTCATTAAGCTTGTATCCTTATCTGAATATGGATTCTTTATTTATCTTCATAAATAAAATGAAATGTTATAATAAGGGGGATGTGGATATAAATTTCAGGTCACAAGGGCTGAAAACCATAAGACTGAGACTTTTCTCAGTCTTCTTAGAGGAATAACAAAATATTTTTATTTTCTTTAAAAGTTAACTTCAGTAATCTGAAAACCATGAAACTCTTTTTAGAGTTAGGATAGAAAGGAGAACAATCCTAAATTGCTCAATTGTGAGAAGGCTACAATGCCATTTTATTCTGTGAAACTTTCACAATGAAGATTTTCCTTTGAAAATGCAGAAAAATTCTTCTTTAAAATTACCTTTTTCTTTTTGTTAGAATTTTAGAAATTGTCCCAATTTACATTTTTTTTTTTTTTTTTTTTTGAGACAGAGTCTCATTTTGTTGCCCAGGCTAGAGTGCGTGCCGTGGCATCAGCCTGGCTCACAGCAACCTCAATCACCTGGGCTCAAGTAATCCTACTGCCTCAGCCTCCTGAGTAACTGGAACTACAGGCATGTGCCGCCATGCATGGCTAATTTTTTGTATATATATTTTTAGTTGGTCAATTAATTTCTTTCTATTTTTAGTAGAGACGGAGTCTCACTCAGGCTGGTTTCAAATGCCTGTCCTTGAGCAATCCGCCTGCCTCTGCCTCCCAGAGTGCTAGGATTACAGGCGTGAGCCACCATGCCTAGCCCCAATTTACTTTTTTAAGTTTTACGTTATTTTTAATTGACATATAATACTTGCATATATTTGTGTGGTACAGTGTGATCTTTTGATACATATATACATTATGGAATGATCAAATAGGCTAATTAGAATATCTATCACCTCAAATATCTATCATTTCTTTATGGTAATAACATTTAAAATTCTTATTGTAGCTATTTTGAACTGTACACTATTATTAACTATAGTTCCAGAGTTGTGCAATGGTACACCGTAATTTATTTCTTCTATATAACTGAAACTTTGTAACCATTGACCAATATCTTCCTTTTCCCCCATCACCCCTTCCCCCAGTCTCTAATACCCATCATTCTACTCTCTACTTCTGAGTCTGATTTTTTAGATTCCACGTATAAGTGAGATTACATGGTATTTGTTTTTCTATACTCATCTTATTTCACTTGACATAATGTCTTGTAGGTTCATCCATATTGCAACGAATGACAGAATTTTCTTTTCTTTTTTAAGGCTAAGTAGTGTTCCATTGTGTACATATACCACAGCTTTTTTCCATATTTTGGCTATTGTGAATAATGCTGCAATGAATATGAGAGTGCAGACATCTCTTTTACATACTGATTACAATTCCTTTGGATATATATCTAGAGGTGGGATTGCTAGAACATATAGTGATTCCAATTTTTTGAGGAACCTCCATACTGTTTTCCAAAATGGCCATGCTAACCTACACTTTCACCAACAGTGTACAAGGGTCCCTTTTCTCTACATCCTCACCGACATTTATCTTTCAACTTTTTGGTACAGCCAATCTAACAGCTGCAAGGTGATATCTCATGTTTTTTTTTTTTTTTTTTTTTTTTTTTTGTTTTTTTTTTTGAGACAGAGTCTCACTTTGTTGCCCAGGCTAGAGTGAGTGCCATGGTGTCAGCCTAGCTCACAGCAACCTCAAATTCCTGGGCTCAGGCGATCCTCCTGTCTCAGCCTCCCGAGTAGCTGGGACTACAAGCATGTGCCACCATGCCCGGCTAATTTTTTGTATATATATTTTTAGTTGTCCAATTAATTTCTTTCTATTTTTAGTAGAGACAGGGTCTTGCTCAGGCTGGTTTTGAACTCCTGACCTTGAGCAATCCGCCCTCCTCAGCCTCCCAGAGTGCTAGGATTACAGGCGTGAGCCACTGCGCCCAGACTCTCATGTGGTTTTAATTTGCATTTCTCTGATGTGTAAGATGTTGAATTTTATTTTATTTTATTTTATTTTATTTATTTTTTTTTTTTTTGAGACAGAGTCTCGCTTTGTTGCCAGGCTAGAGTGAGTGCCATGGCGTCAGCCTAGCTCACAGCAACCTCAAACTCCTGGGCTCGAGTGATCCTTCTGCCTCAGCCTCCCGGGTAGCTGGGACTACAGGCATGCGCCACCATGCCCGGCTAATTTTTTATATATATATCAGTTGGCCAATTAATTTCTTTCTATTTATAGTAGAGACGGGGTCTCACTCTTGCTCAGGCTGGTTTCGAACTCCTGACCTTGAGCAATCCGCCCGCCTCGGCCTCCCAAGAGCTAGGATTACAGGCGTGAGCCATGAATTTTATTTTTACATATATATTTTGACTATTTGTGTGTTTTCTTTAGAGAAATGTCTTTTCAAGTCCATTGCCTATTTTTTAATAGGGTTATTGAGTAGTTTGAGTTCCTTATAGATTTTGGATATTAGCCCCTTATCTGATATATGACTTGCAAATATTTTCTCCCAATCTGTGGGATGCATCTTTATTAATTATTTCTCTTACTGGGCAGAAACTTATTAGTTTGATGCAATCCATTTACCTATTTTGCCTTCATTGTCTGTGCTTTTGGGGTTATAACAAGGTGAATTCTCAAATATAGCAAGCCCTTCTCTTGCTGGCAAGTATACAAGATCCATTTGCTTCTGAATGAGAAAGTGTTGTATCCAAAAGGGAAAACAAAGTATGTTTATAATTTCAAAAAAGTGAAAGATTCTTAGAAAGTATTTAAAAAATATCTGAATGCTCCAAGTCTTTGAGAATTATAAACTAACCTCATAATAGTTTATTATAATTTGGTTATTCCATAGGGAAAATATATGTAATGATTGGGTGAAAACCAACATAAGCAGCAATATAAATTCATGATTGTATTCAAGTAGTGTCTCTATATTGGAAGGAATAGTTCAACTTTTAGTTGATATTCTGTATTTTAAAGTCTTACTGTGAGGTTGACTTAGATATGTTTGTCAAATATGTAGGTAGTATATTTTCTAAATCAACTTTATTGAGTATAATTTGTATACAATAACCTAGATCTATTTTAAGGGTACAATGAAATGAATTTGATAAACATATATAACCATGCAACCAACACCAAAATTAAGACATAGAGTATTCTGTCATACAAAAAGTTTTCATTATTCCACTTTGTATTCAATTCCCCACACTATCCACAACAAAGATTAATTCGTTTATAATTATAATTTAAATTTACCTTACCTAGAGTTTCAAATAAATAGAAATAGAGTCTCAAATAAAAATAATAACTCTAAACCAAAAGCAGCTCCTTGTAGTTCTGATGAAATTTTGTGACATCATACTAGAATGTAAGATACATAAAGCCAGAAATTTCTATTTTTATTTACTATTTTTACTAATAGTAAATACCATTTTTCTAATAATTCTATTTTTTGTTGACTTTGTGTTACTTCTACTTAAAACTGTGCCTGGCACATAGTAGAAAATCAAATATTTATAGAATGAATGAAGGTATAAGTGAAAATCTGAATAATAGAAAGAAATATAGAATTCTATGGTTGCTACTACTAGACACAAATCTTGGAATATCATTCCAAGATTATCGTTCCATATTATATTTGCTAATTGATTAGCTAGCTGAGGTAGTACATTAAAAATTCTGTTTACTGGCTTCACACTTTATTTCAAATAAATTAAAGATAGCATAAACAAATAGAATATCTCTGCATTTATTATGGAGAATTAGCTGAAAAAATTCCAGTATTAGTTCTGTGGAATTCACTAGAATAATAAAAATTTGAAAATAAAACCTTCACTCTCTTTTGTTTATTATCATAACTTTAAGAAACTTTGATATTGGTTAGTAACCCTTTTTGTTTGTTTGTTTGTTTGACTAGAGAATATAATTAAACACACAGGCAAGTGTATTATTTGTCAACTACATATTTTTAAAAATTAGCTTTATCTCTCTGAATTAAAATTAAAAGACCATTCTTTCTCTCATTCTTTTTTACCATCTTTATAGTCTTCTCTACTTTTACTTTTTCTTTGTTCTCTTGAATTCTCCCATTTCTTATCTCTCTTCCCTTATAAAATTCTAAAATATATTCCCTTTGCAATTCCAAGTTTTCTTTTATTTACCACAGTTGCAATGTAGAAGTATAGGCTTTTAGCCAGATTTTTGCCATCAGCTTCCCAAAAGAAAAGAAAATACATTCTTTGTGACTGGTTGTGATGTACAGCAGCAAAATGACTTTTCTGCAAGTTTTCTTCCTTTAAAAGCTGTCTAGAAGAATCAACTTACCCATAAACTCTTTGCAGAATCAAGATTAGATTCATTGCCTGTAAATTATTCCTGCTGGAGCCCTGTAGAATCTTAGCTGTGAATAATCTGCTGATTGTCATCTACCAGCTTCCCTAGCCAGCTGGTTCACCTGCCTTACTTTTTCTGCAGTTATAATTTCTCCTTCAGATTTATCTTCCACTTCTTCTGTTTCACCCAGAACCCAGAATAGCATGGTCTAAGAGAGAAGACACATATTCTGAAGTACTCCTGAACGTTAACTTTTTCAGATCTAATTTTACGAATTTAGAAGCATGAGCTGTTCCAGTTTTCAACTGTTTGGGTCTTCCCAGCATTAATCTCTAGATATATGAGTAAAAAGTCTTTCAAATGATTCCAGCTCTCAGCTTTTGAGCTGTTGCAACAAGTGCCAACTGGGAGGAAAGACAAATCTTTCCTATTGTCCCCAGTCCAAATTTAATAAATGGTCATTTTGCCATCCTAAATTTTGGGGTGATGTTTGCACATTATAGTAACTGGAACACTAAGGTTTTATCAATTTTATTAATCTTCTCTATGGAAAACTATATGGCTTTTAAAAAATCTAATTGGCTGTATGCTGTTTATTTATTCATTTATTTTTCTATTAGTTTTTTTCTGGCCTCTACTTCCCTTAGGTTTAATTTGCTCTTATTTTTCTGTATTTATTTTATTCATTTATTTATTTATTTTTGAGACAGAGTCTCACTCTGTTGCTCTGAGTAGAGTGTCATGGCATCCACCTAGCTCACTGCAACCTCGAACTCCTGGGCTCAAGTGATCCTCTTCCTGTCTCAGCCTCCCAAGTAGCTGGGACTACAGGCATGTACCACCATGCCTGGCTAATTTTTCTGTTTTTAGTAGAGAAAGGTGTCTCACTCTTGCTCAGGCTGGTCTCTGATCCTCTTGCCTTGGCCTCCCGGTGTGTTAGGATTACAGCCATGAGCTACGGCACCCAGCTTTATTTATTTATTCATTTTTTAATGTGGCAATATTACTTCTTTTTTCTTTTCTAACACAGGCATTTAAGGCAATACAATTTTCTGTAAGTAGGGGTTTTACCCATACTTCACAGATTCTAATATACTGTTCTTTAACATTCATTTAGTTTAAATAATTTTCTAGTTTTCTTTGGGTTTTATTAGCATTTGGATTATTTACAAGTTTGTAGATTAATGTGCAAATAGAATTTCTGAAATATGTTTTCTTCTTGTTTCCTTATAATGTCATTGTGGTCTGATAAGTACTCTGTATTATTATAATCCATTTAAATTTTTTGAGACCTTTCCACATATGGCCTTCTGTGATGAATTTTTCACATAAATTGTAAGAAAAAAATTCTGCAATTTGGGGGTAAAAATGTTTTATAGATTAATTTATTTGATAGTGACATTCAAGTTATATGTATCTTTTTCTACATGCTTTAGCAATTTATTGAGATATATCTTCAAATGTTTGTGCTGATTTGTTTATATCTCTCCTTAGTTCTCTTAGTTTATTTGTCATGCATGAAAAGCTTTGTTAACAGGTGCATACATGTTTCAGATTGTCATTTCTTCTTAATGGGTAGATACTTTTTTACCATTTGGAAGAGGCCTACTTTATTTCTGATATTGTTTATCCTAAATAGTTTTATGATGTTAATATAGTGTCACTGACTTTTCTTATTGCTTTATTAATTCTTTAATTTTAGAGCACAATCTAGTAATGTCTCCTTTATTAACTATTCTGTGTTTTCTTTTTGGGGAGAATTTCTGCTACACACATGTTGAAAATATTATTCCCTCCTGTGCTTTATTAATTCTTTCTTATATTGTTAATTTTTAATTTCTTTATGGTAAATATTGAGCAATTTCCTTATTATATCTTTAAGTAACTGATTCTCTTGAGTTAAATCTAACCTCTTGTTAATGTTCTGCTTATTAGTTAAATATTTGTAAATGACTATATTTTTGCTAGTACTACTTTTTTTAAAATAAGCCTATTTTTGTCATGTTCTTTTGAGTTTTGATGTTTTGTACTTTATTTTATCTGCTTACTCATTTTATTAATGGCTTCTTTCATATTTATTATCTGAAGCCTTTGGGAACCCTAATACTCCTCATGATAACATATGCCAAATCTACCTCTTGACTTACTTCCACAGTGTATTGTGATTCTTCTTTGTGGAATGTGTTTCAGTGGAATATTTTTCTGCATGTTAAATCTAGTGTTGTGGAAGTGATTCTTCAGAACTATTGTGTATTTGCTTTTAACAAGCCCCCAGCTGCAATACCAGCCAATAAGCAGTATTTATAATACTTATTCTGAGAATACTAACACTATGTAGGCAATGTATTTTTAATCAACTTCATTGAGTATAATTTCTATACAATAACCTAGATACATTTTAACCTAGATAATTAAATGAGTTTGACAAATGTATATAACCATGTAACCAACACCAAAATTAAGATATAGATCATTCTTTCATCCAAAAAGTTTTCCTTATTCCACTCTGTGTTCAATTCCCCAAAATTTTTCTTATAATTAATTTAAATTTACCTTACCTAGAGTTTCCAATAAATAGAAATAGTCTCCAATTGAAAGAGCTTGACACTTTTATGGCTGGCTTCTATTGCTCAGCATAATGTTTGTAAAGTTATTCATGCTGTTGTATCAATATTGTGTAGTTTATATTCCTGAGTAGTATTTCATTTGCTAATTATATTACAATTTGAATATCCATTCTCCTTTTGATAGACATTTGCATTGTTTCCAATTTGGGGCTATAAATGAATAAAGAAGATTCATAGAATGAAATCTATGAAGATTATTGTTCAGGTCCCTGTGTATACATATGTTTTCATTTCTCTTGGATAAATACCTAGGATTGAAAACTCTGTACCATATGATAACTATGTTTAACTCTATAGGAAACTGTCAAACTGCTTTTCCAATGTGATTGTGTCATTTTACATTACCAATAGGAATGTCTGATTGGCCTACTTGGTCCACATCCTCTATAGCGCTTCATATTAATGGTCCTTTTAAGTTGGTCATATCTGTGGCTGTGTAGCAGTATCTCCTCATTGCATTTTTAAGTGAATATAACATTTACATACAGTATTCACCTGTATAGTGTTCAGTTCTGTGAATTTTTTCTTTTTCTTTTTTTTTTTTTTTTCTTTTGAGACAGAGTTTTACTCTGTTGCCCAGGCTCGGGTACCATGGTGTCAGCCTAGCTCACAGCAACCTCAAACTCCTGGGCTCAAGCAATCCTCCTGCCTCAACCTCCAGAGTACCTGGGACTACAGGCATGGACCACCATGCCCGGTTAATTTTTTCTATATATTTTTAGTTGGCCAATTAATTTCTTTCTATTTTTAGGAGAGACGGGGGTCTCGCTCTTGCTCAGGATGGTTTCGAACTCCTGGCCTTGAGCAATCCACCCGCCTCGGCCTCCCAGAGTGCTAAGATTACAGGCGTGAGCTACTGCGCCTGGCCAGTTCTGTGAATTTTGATGAAAACACATAGTCCTGAAACCAGTGTCACAATTAAGACATAGAGTAGTTCTATTCCCCCCTGAAATTTACCTGTGACATTTTTTAAGACCATACTCCTGCCCCAACCTCCAACAACTGATCTGTTTGTTTTCTGCTTCTATAGTTTTGCCTTTTCTAGAACATCATATAAGTAGGATCACATATTATGTAGCATTTTGAGTTTGGTTTCTTCCACTTATAATACAATTGAAACTTATCAATGGTATTGTGCTTGTGTTAGCAGTTGGCTCTCTTATTGCTGAGTAATAATTGACTGCATGGATGAACCACAGACTGTTTTTATATTCACTGAATGATGGATATCTATGTTTCCATTTTTGGTATTTACAAATAAATGATATGCTTATTGAATCCATAGAATTCCCAGGCTCACCAAGTCATTCATGTTAACGTTACAGCATTGATGAGGGAAGAGTAAGACCTTAACACATGAAATGCTGGTGTCTGGTTGGACATAGGCAAAGCTGAGGATCTCAACCTACTCAGCCTTCCTTGCCAATGGAAGTGGATTTCTCTACTGAGGAGACTTAAAAATATGTTCAGGAAAAGCAGATCAGCAACAGCTCTAAACAATATTATTCAAATGTTTTCAAATTAACAAAACAAAATGGTATACAAAGGTTCTTCATGGTTGGGCATGGTCCCTTATTAAACTCTAATTCTTGATTTGAAAATTCAAAATAGAAATGTGTGTTAAGATAACTGTATGAATGGAAATACTCTAAAATGTGTCACATTTTAGGAGTTTAAGTTTTATTCCCTACCTTAGTTTTCATAGATTACTGGCAAAGCATTTGGGAAAGTAATCATAGCTTTTAGGTAGTAAAAGGGTCATGACAGCCAAAAGTCCTCTTATTACTGTCTTATCACATACTCTAACCACATAATTTTCTTGACTAGTTGTTCTATTTTGTGCTAAATCACTAAATCTAGGGCATTGTCGTCTCAGGTGTGCAACTGCAGTTCATTTATCTGAGCCTGCTGTGGTTGAATACATAATAATGTCCCTTTCTGTTCTCTTTTGCCCCTTCTCAATGAATAGCTTATAGAGAATCTTTAAATTTTAGAAACAAAGTTTCTTTTATTTAATGTTTTTGAGATAACTAGAGAAAGTGCAAAAGAGCAGGAGTTGGGCTCAAGAAACCAAGATTTAATACTTAGCTTTACCTCTAGTTTGGGCAATAAAATTTTTTTCCAAAATTTTGAAATAAATATTTTAATATCTGTTCTACACTGTTATTTTGAATAGTAAATGAGATATCACATGCACCAATATCTAGCCCAAATACTGACACATAGTAAATACTGATGACTTATTAATTAAAATTATACTTACTGAGAAAATTGGAATATGATTATGGGTTTGCTTATGTATCTTTCATTCTTTCATATAGTCATTCATATTTTAAATTATAATTTATTTTATGATAAAAATTTAGCACTTAGTATTTATCAGATATCGCATGGGTTTACCATTGTGAATAAGATAGTGTGACTATCCCCAGGGTGTTCATTCTAAAACAAACTAGGTATTTAATATAAAGAATGCTATAATTTAGTGTGTTCATAATACTGCAGGATTGTTTGTCATCATTTGACGTTTATTCGATGCACCTTTTTGACTGCCATACTCTCTTCAGAGAAGAGTATGTAGATGAGGGCAGAAGTATATATGTAGGGGTAATTATGATCCTTGATGTCAAGTTTCTCACGATCCATTATCTCTTGTGTGAGTATGCTTTTTTCATTTTAGGAATAAGCTTTGTCAAAGAATGTACAACACCTAAACCATTGCTAACACCTAAGAGAATTTCACACACAAAAAAATTATATCAAGGTATGAATGACTCTAGAGAAATGAAATGTATTTTCTTAATTTGAAATCAACTCAGGAATAAAACAGTTTTCACTAAAATGCAAGTGAAAGGAGAAGGTCAAGCAATCACTGACATTATACAGGAGAGGAGGTTATTTTGGAGTAGGAGAATGTAAAGGTCTAATATTTTATTTTTATTTTGGTAGAGACATGTCTTACTATGTTGCCCAGCCTGGAATCAAACTCCTGGCCTCAAGCAATCCTTCCTCCTCAGTCTCCAAAAGTGCCACCATTACAGTTGTGAGCCACCATGCCCAGCTAGGCTTAATATACTGAGTGATGAAGTAACAAATCCTGCCCCAAAGTATTCAAATAAAAATGGCCAAAACCTACTGGAGGAGACTAAGAACAAAGAAGGTCTTTCTGTTTGGTCACATTCATGGCAGTTTTTAATCTATTATTCTACCTGATTTTAAAGTTGTCTTTAAAGATATTTTATAATTGAGACATTTTAAATGGTGTTTTGAGGTCTTTTAGAAATGTGCAGTGTAACCATTTATATGACTGTGGAGTGTCTGGACTGGGGATCACAGAGCTATGAAAATGTCCAACTTTATTTCCTGATCAAAAGCCAGATTCTGGCATTGAATGATGTTACCATTTAACATACTGAATGGTTGTATTAAACAAAAATGGTGAGGTGGTCATTTCTAATGCCTGCCCTGATTCCTCTACTGACAGTCTTTTTTTGTTAAAACAATAGGTTGGGGTTTTTTATTGATCCAAAATAATGGGTCAAGTAAGATTTTTGCTGTAACACACCTGCAACTCAATAGGAAATACACATTAATCCTAAATGTTTATCTTTTAAACCAATGTATTCCTTTTATCTTCATTTCCAGATGTCAAAGACATTAAAGTTATAATTTAAATCCAGACACATTTCAATGTAATTATTGTGTTACATAGCATGAGCTATAAATCTGAGTATAAAAGAAACACTTGGTAAACTCCAATCAAGAAAAGATCAGTGACAAGAAGTGAACATTTAAAAGTTCCTTAACAAGGCTGTTAAAATACTATACTCGATGAGTGAATTAATATCTTTGAAAAAAATGCATTCCATAGTCTACCAGTCTAAACACATCTGTGCTTATTCAGTGCTGGAAGAGAATTTAGTTAAGAATGAATTAAAGGTTAATATATACAATTCTACCTCTAGAGAAGTACTAAATGAATTTTATATTTGGAAAAGCCTACACAATAGTAGATATTAACATCAAATGTATAATTTTACTATCAATTTGGCAAATGTTAAAACAAGATATCATATTTCAGAAAAGATTTTTTTAAGCTAGTATGATATTACTATGCCAGTAATTTTTTTACCTTTCTTAAAAACACAGTTTAAGTTTATTGTTTCAAGTGGTTAGTAATCTGGGAAAAATAACAGGAAAATTAATTTTGAGAAATTTCATGCAGACATATTTTCTAATATTTTTTCCTCCCTCCATAATGATAACCCCATGTTGGAGCAAATATCTTTTTGTATCTCTCTGTAGTTTCATGTCTAAAAACTAAGCCAAACATAATTTTATCATACTGGAAAAATAAAATATTACTGTCTCAATCTGGAAATCTATATGTAAAGTCACAAAACATGGAGAATTTATTTAAGACAGAAGTCATTATTGTCTAAGGCGGACTTTCTTGAAAATTTACCGCTCTTAAAAAATGGGAAAAATAGTTACAATTCATTGTATACATGGATTATTTGGATAAAGGACTGATTAATGAAATATTGATAAGATAATAGGTAAGGGACTAAAGTTAGAACTAATCAACTCAATTTATTAACTTATTAGCTGTGAGACCATGCATAGGAGGTTATGTCAGCTGTGTCTTCAGTTTTCTCATTTGTAAAATGAGAATGATAATATAGTAGTACTTATACCATAGAGTTGTTATCAGAGATAAATGAGTTAATAACTGTAAAGCACTTAAAAGAGTGTCTCACACACAGTTAGCTTTATATTTACATGTATTAAATAAAAACATAAAGATCTAGAGATTGGAGAATTAAAAATAGGATGGAGATGATCTGAGTTATGTTTAGAGACGATGATACCACAGAGCACTAGCTCAATAATACATGATTTATGATGAGATGCCATTATGGAATCTTCAATATTAATAGCAAGATGAGTCTTCTAATTACACCCAGCTAATTAAACTGATGAGAGAAAATAAGAAAGAGAAGTGACTAAACAAAGTGAGATATAAGAATTAAATTGCCCAAAACTGATCCCTACAGCTTGGACTCTCAGGAAGCAAATTTGCCTCCTGTAGAGCAAAATATTTTAGGAAATGAGATCTGCTCAATGGGAAACCAGATATAGCAAAGTGCTTAAGGCAGTTAATCCTGATAGAATCTTGAGGTAGTGGATCAGGGAGAGAAGCCACATCATGTGGCCACCACTTCATGTCCTAGATTTTTGATGGTGCCAGGGAAAGGTTTGGTGTCCCAAGTGAGGGCTGGAGGTTGCAGCTGTGCTACATCATTCTGCTATAACCACTAAATGCATAGACAAGCTACCAATTATGCTGAATAGGGTGGGGCTTGGGTTTCCCTAATCAAACAGATTCAGTGCTTCACAATTCAAGAGCCAGTGATCCTGTTCAAATCTCTGACATTCCTTCTTGCTAAATTCCTGTGTGCTGTCACAGAATGAAAGAGGTTGTGTATGCATCAGCCACGTATCTAGTTCTGTGTATCTTCCCCTCTGTGTTTGCTGTCAGATGATTCACTCTGATCACTTGACAGATGTTTTAGGTAAAACCAAAGCTTGGCCTGCTGTCTTCCTTCACAGTTTCAAAGTTATTGGTGAAATATGTGGGATATAATCTTTCTTACAGCAGTGAAGAAGCAGCATTCTAAGCTACTACCCATTTCTATACTATAGTAACAACTCAAGTGTACTGCATTCCTAAGTACAATAGAACATTCCTGAGATGGTAGACTTAGTTATATAGAAAACAAAGTCTCAGGAGTTTTAATGCCCACAGTGAATGAACAGGAAAGAAGAAGAAAAGAATGAAGGGAAGGATAGAAGAAAGGGAGGAATAAGGAAGGAAAAAGGAAGCAAAAAAGGTGAAAGGAGAAACCCTATTGATCTCCTGTTTATAGTAGGAACACTTGATTAGGTCAGAACCATTAGCGGAATTATATCCCTGGTATTCCCTGGGTCATTTGCAACTTCAGTCGTTGATATAACTGGCATAAGGACAAGAATGGTAGTACAAAAGACTGGGGAAATTCTTTGCGAATTAAATTCTAACCCTTCTACTTTGTAAGAGTTTATCTAGCTACTTATTTATTCATTCAACAAATGTTTTCTGAACACTTAAGATATCCTTGGTGCTCTTCTAGGTTCTGGCAAACAAAACCAAAAATTCCTGCATTATATAACCTTCATTTTAGTGAGGACATGCAAATAATAATTTTATGTTTATATTAATATGTATGTGTTTATACACATACTATGTGATATGATATTAGATGATGATAAATGGAGAGAATATGAAGAAATCTGGATAAAGGGATAGAGGATGTCATGATATTTTAATTTCAGATAATGTTATCTGAGGAGTCCCCTCTGAAAGTGTGAATTTTGAGCAAACATTCGCAAGAAGAGAGAGAACAAATCATTTGCTATGTGAAGGGAGGGTGTCCTAGGTAGGGGAAACAGGTGCAAACACCTTGAGACAAGGGAGTAAAATAGCTGCACTTAATAAAAAGGAAGAAAGCAGAGTGGGGGCATGGAGAATGTAGGAAGGTGTGGAAGTTAGGAGATAGGTAATGCAGGACCCTGTGTGCCACGCTGAAGGACTTTTAAGCAGAAGATTGATGTGACTGTGATGTTACTAAGTAGCATTTTAACAGAATCATTCAATGGTCTATGGAGAGAACAGACAGAATGAGACTATTGAAATAGCCCTGATGTTGGTGGCCTCAACCCAAGGGGGAGAGCTGAAGAGTATGAGCAGTAGTTGATTCTGATTCTGTTTTTATGGAACAGGAAACAGGATTGGCTGCTAGATTAATAGGGAATGTGGAAATGTTTGTAAATACTAAGAGTTTAGGATACTCTCACATTGTGAGAGCTTGGGATGCTCTCATATTGTGTGTTAATAAATGTGACATTGAATCTTCAATGTGAAGATATAAGTTGATGCTTATTATTTATGTTTAATATGATATTACATATTAGGTCAGTTATCTGTGACAAGAGTGCTTAGTCCAAGTTTCAGAAATTCCCCAGAAAATTAAAAGTAAAATGCAAAAAGTGCATATAACTTTAAAGGAGAAAGAAGAAAAGGAAATACATGATACATACTTTTCCACCTCTCAAAATACTAAAATCACTTTTATTGAAATCAATGTATAAAAAGAAACATATTTTAAAAATAAATCTTAGGAAATATTAGATTTCTATTTGCATTACTGTCTGGATGATAAATAGGTAAAACATATTCAAGAAGAATGGGTCCTTATGATTAGGAATGGGCAACTACCTTAGAAAAACCTTCTCAAGTATAGACTTTTATAGTGAATATCTATGCCTAGAAAACTGAAGAAATTGTCTCTTTTACCACAGACAAACCACTCTAATAGACTGGACTGATTTATCACTTTCTAAGAAATATCTGGCAGGTACATAAAAGTGAATAGGTGCTGAGATTTCTCTTCTTTTGTTAGAAGTCTGAAATAAATGTGGTCTGCTTGGAAACTTTCTACATTGGTAACCCTACAGCCAATCAAGAAGGATATAGTCAAGAAAGATAGGAAGATAGGAAGAATGATAGGAAAGATAGGAAGGATATTAAGAAGGATATGGTCAGAAAAATTAGCCAATAATGAAATGCTAATGCTCACTTGCAATATTACTTTCTGCACGTCCCATCTGGAAGTAGTATACTTTAGTGAAGACCTGTTCATTTACCTAGGCAACACATATTCTTTTGAATGTGTCTATCTGAGGTGGTAGACATACTGAGTTTACAATACCACATAAGAAATTTCACAGCAATGGTGGTCTTTAGGGGTGTTCACATATGTCCCACATAGCAGTATTCATCATTTAGTCGCCTTGTAGTAGCTTTCCTTTTCCCATTCCCTTTGAAGTTAGCAGAAGCCATTTGAGTTGCTTCATTCAAAAAAATGTGAATGAAAATGATTTTGGTCACTTTTGAGTAGAGGCTTTAAGGGTCAGAGCATGATTGCTCATTCCCCTTTCTTCTTGCCATAGTATTAATAATTGTGAAAGGTGAAAGTCCAGGTACTACTGTAACCTCATCACCTGGATCCCTAAGTGGTTAAGGGTGAGCAGAGGCCCCTTGCCAACCTCCATTGCCCATGCTATGTAGTGTGAGCAAAAAGGTAAAATTAATAGCAATTGTTTTAAGGCTGACACAGAAGTAGAAATGATGCTATGAGAAATCAGAACACAGTCATTAACAAGACTAAAGACATTAAGAAAACGTCCTGGAGTTTGAGAGGTCTGAGCTGAGCCTTAACAAGTGAATAAGAGTAAGATAAATGCAAAAATTTTATGGCATAAAGAAGGCCATACAGAAAAGAGAGAGAATGACGTGTTTGGAAAACAGTACTGTGTCACTCATTGTGATTGGTGGGCAAGCATCAATAGATGGTCAATAAGTAATATTGGAAAAATAGGTCAAGATCAATTCATGGTGGAGTTTTTTTGGCAGGCTTATTTTTGGTTGCTTTTTTGTTGAGAAGATTTAAATTTTTATTAACTGTTTAAAGCACGCTAAAGATCTCAAGTATTCTATCATAAACACTATGTACCTGACACCCACCTTAAAAATGAAATTAAAAATAATACACTTAAAGCACCCTGTATTGTTTATTCACCTCCTTTCTCATCACCATAGAAAATCATTATCTCAGTTTTTTTCTGTATGAACTATGTAATCCTACACAATATATAATTATTTATTTGTAGATGATATGTAGTGATATCATACTGCATATATTATTTTTGCTATTACTCTATTTTTTAAAAAGATAGTTTGCATTCTTATATAAACAAAGACATTCATTAATTTGAAATGCTGTTTAAAAATGTGGTATCTATCTACCAATGGAATACTATTCAGTCTTAAAAAAAAAGAAAGCCCCATCATTTGTAACAACAAGGATCCTCCTGGAGGACATTATGTTAAGTGAAAAACATGACAAGACCTTACTTATATTTGTGAAATCTCAAAAAGTCAAATCAATGAAGGAGAGTGTAGAATGGTGGTTTCCAGAAGCTAGGGAGGTGGCGAATAGGTATTAGGGTAATGTTGGTCAAAGGATACAATATTTCTGTTAGAAGGAATAAGTTCAAGAAATTTATTGTACAACATAGCGACCATAGTTAACAATGTATTGCATATTTTAAAATTGATAAGAGAGTATATTTTAAGTGTCCTCATGACAAATAAATATGTAAGATAATTCATATGATTAGCTTGACAATGTATGCATATTTCAAAGCATCACATTATACACCACAAATACATATTTATTTTTTATTAAAAATAAAAATAAAATGCTGCATAGTACTTATTGATTTGTTACGTGGATAAATCACAGTGTCTCTAATCCTTATTCTGTAAAATGACATTAAGGTCATTTAGCATTTTTCACTATTAGGAACAATGGGACATTGAACATTTTGTGACTGTCTCCTACACATATGCAAGAACTTATCTAGGATGTATACATGAGTGTGAAATTACTAGGTCTAAGGATTATGCAAATCTTCAAATTAACTAGAAACTGCTAAATGAAAAGATGCATTTAGACTTATCCCAGAAGCCAAAGGAAAGTCATGAAGGATATTTAAGCAAGGTATCAACATGATCAGATTTTTCGTTTTAGAAATCTCTAGCAGCAATATGCAGAATTAATTAGAAAGTAAAAATTTATGGAGACATGAACTAAGGTAGGGCTCAAAAGAGAAGGAAAAAAATTGGAAAATCACCAAGCATTAGGTAGATAAATAGGGAAGAGAGAAATGGTAAATTTAGTTTATATGTTTATTAGCAGACCTGGACTCTTTCCTGTACTAATCTCTGAGTTTCTTCATGTACTTATGTAAATTTATTATCATTTCTCTTTCTGCACATATTTTTTGAGTTGAAAGCAGAGAGCTATTTTGGATTGCTAACCAACTATGTGTAAGTTTGTTTTATGGCATTTGTAAAAGCATATTTTAATGTTTAGATACTTTTTAAAGAGTTAGTTGATTAAATTTAAATCTCTTTATGATGTGCAACTTCGTCTTCTGTTTCTTTTTCTGTAAAACACAGATGATATCTCCCTCAATAGATTATTATTAAGAATAACTAAGATATTACATATAGAATATCTAGAGAACATGTAACATTTAGAAGTGTCTGATAAGTATTGGTTATTATTATTATTTCAATTTCTAAAATAAATCTGAAAGTAGACAATAGCATCCCCTACTAAAGATATTGATATCTAGAAATTTTGGTGGCTTTAGCTGGAAGTTCAGCTAGAAATTAATAGATTTAGGATTTGAAAACTATACTGTTCCCTGTATAATACATTGCCCATAGCTTTTTCTCTTACTTGTTCAGGTTCTCCCTCCCTTCTATTTTTTTGGTAGAATCCAAGTAGACTGAGTATACAGGACATTTTTTTTAATTTGATGAATCACACTACTTCTCTTCATTCCACCATTACTGTATTGTCCAATTAACCATTTCTTATTCTTCAAAATATAGTTTATATTTTTCCGCTTTTGAAGAAGACAATTTAGATTTTATGGATTTTTTTCTGAATTAATGATTATGAAGTTTTTAGGAGAGTCTAGTAATGCATGCTTCTCTGATTTTACCCCTTGCCTCTGGCTAGATAAATAGAAAACAAGTTATTGTTTACCAGTTTGCAGGTGGGAAAGTTACAGAACATAGAATTTGCACACTAATATGAATCTGGTTTTGTAAAAATCCTTTTGAATATGGAAATATAAAATGTGCTTAGTTACCAGAAGGTTTATAGTTAAAGACATTCATGTTTTGGTTACTCTAGCAAAATAATAGAGCTAATTGTGCCTGTGATTCAGATGAATGTGTAGAAATAAGGATTAATTGAACACTTTCACCAATGAGGAAAAGCCAAGATTTATCCCCATATATTCATAATTTTGTGCCAGCTAATATTATTTCAGGGGATCTTTTTAATTTTGTTTATAGCTCTTTACTTCAAAAATTTAACAATTAGTTGTAAAGCACATGGTAGGTCATTTCATTGGTGCAGCATTCAAGTGGAAGTGTATCTTAATGTTCCCCTATTTGGTGGCAATAATAGACAATGTCTGGGGTGTTTTTGGTTGTCACAGCTATCAGTGAGTGCTACTGACATCTACTCTACAGAGGCCAGGAATGCTGCTACACACCCTAGAATGCACAGAACACTCCTCACAGAAAAGAATCATCCATGTTAATAATGCTAAGGCTGAGAAAATCTGGCCTGTATTTATGGCAAGTTGAAGCTCCACATCACCCTCACCTTTGATCACAAAGGTGTTTATGATGGAATTATCTTAAATCTTTGGCCTGTTGGTATCAGCCTGATTTCCATGCAGGCAGCATTAAAAGGAAAGTTTTTGGATGCTAAGTGTTAAAATACTATTTAAAATAATAATACTAATAAACAGGGCATTGCTACTCAGTTACAATTAGAACATTGATAAATACACACTGCTCATAATGTTCCATTGGCATTAAAGCATAATATGATGAATGGTCACATAGTTAATTATTTTACTGCAGCTTCAACATTTAAAATATAATTTTGGAAGCAATTAATCCAAAGTGGATTAGTGTTGGGTAGGACTGTGATAAATAAAATGTCAGCATCTTTGGCACAGATCTTTAACTGCTCGTAGCATGGGTAGGCTTTCCTACACATGATTATCCTGAATTCTTCATATTTTTCATTTCTGTCATTGTCAGAAACATTGTAAAGAACAATGAGCATTTTTCAGACAAAAAAAAAAAATCTACCTTCTTTTTTGTAACCCACCTAATTGAAATTGATTTCTTTTGTATTTCCAAAGTAATGTTTTCGTGACTCCTTATGAAAGAGCCTAATACCTAGATCATCATATGTGTGTCTACATCAAATACATTCCTGGAATACATCTCATTTATGCTGTATCATTTTTCACTGTATTCTTGCATTTGATGCATCTTGCCTCCAACACATTCTCCTTACTGCCAGTTATCATAAACATAAACACAGAGCTCTCAGCATGTTAGACACATATTTTAAAACTGGTCATTTCACCTTCTTATAAGTAGAATAAAATGCTTAGTGTGGCATACAAAACTGTTTTCTTTCTGGCAACAGCCTAACTATCCAGTTTTATCTCTAATTAGTTTCCTTCCTTTTCCTCTACATTTTGGGTAGATGCAAGAGTTGCCATTCTTGGACAAACAAGGCTATTATTTTTCCATATGCATGCTATTTCCTCTTATTTGAATGCTTTTGTGCATTCCCTCTCTAATTAATTCATTTTTCAGATCCAGCCCAAATATCATCTTTCCTCTGAATCCTGCCTCTATTTCCACACTGTGGTAGTATCTTCTTCCACTTTGTTTCATAAAGCCATTTGTTATTTGTAATGATTCCTTTTTGTTTTTCTATTTCTGTGTTAAGTTTTTTCTGTGTCTTGAAATAACTTAATAAATACTTCTAAACTGTTTATTTCATCTCTGTCCATTATTAACTTTCATCAAAGCATCTACCATTTGGGGAAAAACTGATTATGACTCTATTTGTCTTTGTGGTTGGTATGATCATCAAAAGATGAAGGAAGAAGACGCAAGGATTCAGATAACACAAGTCAGATTATACTCTCACTGACCCCTGGCTCACTAACTGGGTACTATAGGAGAGAAATCATGCCCAACTTAAAAAATCATAATTTTAATTTGTGGAGCAGACTTTCACATATTCTTTTCTTTTTAGTATATGCTGTGCAGTAATGTTGATGAATTAACATGTTGTATTTGATGAATCTGCAGCTAACTGTAAAGAGTATTAATAAATGATTTTGAATGTGAGGTGGCTATTCTTATTCCATAAGTGTTTTAGAAAGCATTAACATTGAGTGAATGTTGATAGAAAGGGCATATGCATTTTAGCATTTAATATGTTTGTAATACCAAGTAGAAATGGCATAAAATAAGCTATCAATATCAAATAAATGTTTTAGCAACATGCATTATAGATTTTAAGTGACTAGCATAAAATATGCATAAAATATGGTACTTATTAGTAGTCTTACACTGTTTCCTTTCTAAGAAGCCATTAATATTGTAATGACCTTAGGTATACAGTAATAAGCTTCAGAGAGAACCATCCATTAAGCCATTCTAAATTTAACTAAGATAGAGTAAATTCTGTAATTATATATGCTCCTGCACAGAAAAACATGGACTGAAGAAAATCTTTAGGTGAAAAAATATGTGAAATAGATAGGAGCCCTAAAATGATTTAAGAAACTCCCTTAGTCCTTTATGGTCTGTCTCCTGCCTTATAACTCTATCATTTTCTCAATATCTACAGTTAATGAACTTTTCAACTTTTTTCCCCCTTTCTATATTTTAGTCTAAACAAAATGATTTTTTTTCCACTCATGGAAAAGAGAACTTCCTCACAGAGGGAGTTCTCTGGGAATTAGACTTAATAAGACAATTTAGAATTTCATGTTCCCTAAATTTCACCAGGGGTGTGATCTCACCAAATTACAAAACTTCATTAAACCTCAGTTCTCCCAGCTATAAGATAAGGATACAATAGTAACTGCACCATGAAATTGCTGTATTAGATGGAATGTGTCTAAAATGCCCTTGTTATAGTCATTGTTCAATAAATAAATGATTGTTATTTTCTTATTTTCTCTTCCATTTTGCTTTTTATAGTTGAAATCAAGCTTCTAACAAGGTAATATTTCCAAACTGAGCACAATTTATGGTAATATTTCTCTATGATATAACAAGTTGGGATTAATTTGTAATTCTAGAGTTTTATTTATTTATATACAAGATACAGATTGTTTAAGCTATATGGCTTAATCGCTGCTCTCTAGAGCTGTGATGTCTAATACATTAGCTGCTAGTCACATGTGGTAATTGAGCATACAAATGTGGCTAGTCTAAATTGAGATGTGCTGTGGGTGTGTATGTAAGACACACCAGGTCTTAAAGACTTACAGAAAAAATACAAAATATCTCATTATTACATTGACTATATGATAAAGTGATAATCTTTTGTATATGTTGATTGAGTAAAATATCATGAAAATCAACTGGCTTTATAAAGGATTTATAATAGGAATTTGATCTACACAAATGAAGAAGGAGCTAGAAAGGTTACAGTCTGGAAGGATGGTGGCAGGACCAAAGAAACAGCCAATAACTAATCAGCCTAAAATCCTGTAGCAGGAATATCACAGGAGCCAAGCATGGATAGCCAATGAAGATGAATGAAAAGAGGGCTTAGGGAAAGGGCATGGAGTCTTTGGGAAACCATGCTTCTCTGTAGCCTTGGCATATATAAATCTACAGCCCAACACCTGATGGTAAATGTACCTAGGGCCACTGTTGACCACCAGGTTAGCAATTAGGGAGATGAGCTGGATACAAAGCAGAGGAGAATTAGGATATGTGTGGACTGCCAGGTTACTTGTATCTGTCTGTCACCTGTCTAACTACAGTGACCCTCTGAAATTAATTAGATGTCCTTCACATTGCCTTCTAAAATTGCTCTTTTACTCAACTCTAATGTGGGCCCACACAAGGAAGATAATTCTAGTAAGCAAAGTGCTTAGTCTTAGCCATGTTAATGTAACACAACCCAGCACATCATCAACTGATTGTATTTAATTCAGGGTTGTAAAATTGTGATCTTCTAATTCTATAATTTTACAGTATAATTCTGTATTTCCTTGTCTATTTATAACCTAGATTTTTTTTTTAAATAGAACTTCTCCCTTTCACTAGACCTATTTGGTAACCCAGAAATATATATCAGAGAAGCAGAATAAATCTTAATTCCCATTAATTATGAATATTCAGTATAATGAATGGTTGTCCTAGAAACTTTCAATGGTGTCTGACAAGTTCCTCTCCCTTATTTTTATCTCTTCCATCTCTTCCTTTTATCTCCTTTTCAGGGTAGGAGTTCTAGTATATGGAGCTCCTGGATTTTCCTTTACTTCCTTTTTAAATCATTGCAATTTTCATTATAATGTCAAGATTGTCTCATATTTGTCCAATATTTCCCATTTGTCATTTTGTACTTACTTTGCAACTTGTGCTTGCTGCTATTTGTTCTCAAATCTGTCCCCCCAGATTACCACTCTGCATGCAGTTTTCTCATATAGGGATGGTAGATTGTTGGTTCATAATGCTATTCGTTTCTTACTTTCTTTTGTCTTTATGCTGCTATTACACAGTCATTGGTATTGTATAGAACCTGCTGCTGGTGGATGTTTTGGCCAATTCTGTCTATGTCTGAGATATCTGGAAAATTATTTTTATTTAGTTTTGTGGAAAATATCATTCACATTTTTCTTTCAATAGTTTATTTCTTCTGTCTGTGTTATGAGGAAATTTTATAAAAATCTATAGTGCCACCATCTTTTTATATGAATTTCCCCTACAATATTTGGAAATCTTTAACCAATTAGGAATTTCTTTATTGAATTTACTATAAAATGTATGCCCCTGAAGCATTTGTTGAAGAAGATCAGCCTTAATCCTTCACTTCTTGGTCCTTTACAGAATAATTTTAATTTCTGTTACAGAAGACACATCTTTAAAAACTCACCTTAGAGAATTACCATATCCCTACCGGATCTTTTCTTTTTTTTCAGTTTAGACATTCCCTCACTTCCTTTGAACTTGCTTTACATATCCAACAAAAGGATATGGGCTAATCTGCAGGTGTACATTTGGATCTCTGCAATAACAAGGCTGATAAGGAAAATTGATTTTTTTATAAAAACTTGGAATTCCCACTGGAAAAAAATGGAGATAGATGGACTAAAGGTCTTCCCTGGAAACATTTCAATATACAAACTTGGAATGAAGGGGCAGGACACAGATGCTATACTAAAATCTAAGCCTTAAGAGAGTCTCCTGAGAAGAAACCTATTTTTATTTAGGAGTAAGATAATAGTGTTTCATATTCATTCATTTGGCAAATGGGTAATGAGCCAGGCACTCTCCCACGTATTATAGGTATTAATCTGAGAACCAGCTAAGCAGATGTTTGATCCAAATTTGGTAAAGTTTTTCTAATTTCTTGAGAACTTATTCTATGTTTCTCAAAGGACAATAACATAGCTATGAAGAGGTGAATAATAACTTGAAAGATTGAAAATATGTAATCAGCGATGAGAAATTCATCTACTATCAAGATTCTTGATTAGCCAAGAAACTGACAAGAAACTTGTCAGGAGCTAGCCAAGACAGATAAAGAGAAACTGACAACAAGGTATATAGGAGAAATGGTAGAAATAGAAAAATCAATTACCATCAACATAATGATATTGGAAAAGGAAGTGTTGAGTGGTTACTATAGGGATGGCAGAATACTACACCTGTGATCCAGCAAACTGCCATGACTGCTAAAGAAATTCATAATTCTTAGGACCTCAATCACTTTAAAGATTTGCAGAATGCATATGATATTGTATGTACAGTTCTGTTACCCACGACCATTTATATTTCCAAGCAAACATGTTGAATTTCCTCTCCATTGTTTTTCCATTTGACCCTATCCTCTTAAGATGAGCATTAACTTATGCATATACTGAATTCAATGCTATATATGTGTGATCTGATAAGTACAGAGTTAAGTGGGAAATCAACAATATTGCCAACAACCATACTGATGAGCTGGTGAGCTTGGGGTTAAATTTTGTTTTGTTATTTTCCCCTTCTTGGAGTCCTTTTATTTTCCTTGTATCATTATCATTATTCCTCCAGTTATGAAAAATAAAGGACAATTATTCTACATGGATTTTTAGATTTTGTCTATAGAACTCTATGACTTTGATTTTAAATAATGCATGGCAATCCTTTGGAGAACTGATAATATTAAATATTTATATTTAAAAAGTGACCATTACTACTCCTTAAATTTTTAGCAATAATCCTTGGTATTGTATTTATTTCATCAAGCTTTGACTGGGTTTAAATCCCAGTAAAAGCTCTTGTTACTATTTAAGGTTTGATGGTGCTATTGATATTCATTTAGCCTGAATAATGAACAATAATTGATTAAAAAATATTCAATGAGATTTTATATAGTTGGTCTGTTGACTTTAAAATAAAGTAACCATAATTTACACCTCTAAAGTCCAGACAGACACACTGACAAAGTTGTGTGTGTGAGGGAGATCTGGGTATTTGTGTATGAGTGGGTATTATAATATGTGAATTTACAACACTGGCGTGAAATACATGTAAAAATCGATCCTCTTTTACTTATATATTTACTATCTCATTTATACTGAGAAGAATCCCATTATACATAAATTCAAGACTTCTTCAGTGTTAATGTGGATCAATCATCATTGATGATAATAGTAATCATCAATATTATGACTTTTAATCTGAATTTTACAAACTAGAATCAACCAAAAATTTTGCTTTAGTAAGTGAATATCCTGGACAGTGAAGGTATCTATTTTCTACTCCCTGCAATAAATATTACATGTTGTAAAATTCCAAACCAGACAAGAGGTTTGGGAAATTCAGAGAGTTAAACATCATAGAATTACATTTAACAATAAACCTGGAAAAATTACTTTAAATGTCAATAGTTTCATAGGAGGCAAATAGTTGAGAAGAAAAGCCATCTTTTGTAATTCTTTATTTCTTTTGTTCCTTCTATAAATATTAAATAGATATTGATTACTGTAGAGACAAATATCAAACTCTATTAAATGAGTAGTTAAATATTGACTAATGTGAAGTGGAGACCAATATTTGCTGAAGGGGACAGTAGTGATTGATATTCACTGGGAATAGCTTTAGTGTATACCCACATAATTTCTGCAAAATAACTGCAAAATTCTCTTTCAGTACCTTTACATTTTATAGTGTATAAATCTTATTTTATTCGAAACTATTTTGGAACTGCAAAATTGTTTAGGACCAGATGCCAATTGATTTTTTCTTTTTCTTCCAACCAAAACAAACAAACATACATTTATGTAAGTTTTAGATATAAAGATTATTATGAGAGTTTTAATTACCTTAAACTTTAATTACCTTAAAGTTTTTAGGGTATCTTATTTTCATATACAATTGATACAAGTCTACAATCTCTTTTCCAAATCCCTTGGGGATAGATGGTTTCCAGAATTCAGATTTTTTTCAATCTTTTATACAATAAATATATAGGCATATTGCAAATATTAGGTAATAGGCCATTGTTTTGGACTGAGCTCCTGCACTAGATCTCAACAGACTAGAACAAACCAAAATGGAGTCACTCATATTAAATGCCCCATGATCAAAATGAAATTTTAAGGAAGGAGAAAGATACCCAAACAGACTCATTGTTCCTGAAAACAGGAGACTTCAGTCTACTTAATCAGTATATTAAAGACATCTCCTTTGCTTTAACCCTTACAAAGAAGGTAACCTGAAATAACCTAATGTAAACCAATCAGTTTTTTTTGTTGTTGTTGTTGTTTTTCTATTGTTCTGTTTCGTTCCCACCTTACAAGACCCACTGTTTGGTCACTGCCTGGTGGAAGCTCTCATTCTATTCTGTAGAAGGGAGGCTGCCAGAATCATGAATCATGAGTAAAAGCCAATTAGATCTATAACTTTGTTGTTGTTTTGTCTTTTGACAAAAGAGGAAAAACTCACTTTGCTTTGGGGTAGTAAAGATGTTTTAAAAGTTATTCATCACTTTTAAATCATTAGTCATTATTTTTTTTAATAGTATGCAAGAAGGTTAGGGTTTTTTCTCATCTAATTAGATGAATTATTTTTGATAGCATTTTATAAGAAATTATCACACCTACTTGATTATAACCATCAATGGGTAACTCATCAATCATTCCTAGAAAAACTTCCCCATCGTGTGAGTTTTGCAGAAACAGGAGCTGTGCATTTTATACACAGAGCAGGAATCCATGGCTGTCTCTCATGTCACCTCTTATATCCCCATGGGCCCATCAATCCCTTCCTGCTACCCATGCCATCTACATCCTTTCTACTCCAAGTATGCTTTCAAGTCCAGCAACATTTGCAGCACCTGGGAGCTTAGTAGAACTGCAGAATCTCAGTTTCCATACTAAAGCAATACAATAAAAATCTGCATTTTAAAGAAATTCTAGAGATTTTTTTTAAGAACATTCCTATTGATTGAAAATGATCCACCAAGAACCAACTTCTAGCCTGCTTCTAAATAGCCTCTCTAAATTCTTATCATTATTTCTGAAATTGTCCTCTTAATTTACTCACTTTGCTTAACCTTTGTTAAGGAAAGTTTTAGGAAAACTTTCATTTAAATGATAAAATTGTCGCCAGTGGGGAAGGTGGGTATGATAAAGCCTAAATCCTCAGCATCTGTATAGGTTTCTGGGTGGATCTCCCTGGATAAAGACCCATCCCTGGAAAGTGTATATGGGGAGGGATTCTAAATTGTCCCAGGCTTGGGTTTTGGGGTTTTTACAGAGAATGAGACTATTCTGGCCTTTTTAAAGAAAGTACAATGAGGGCGGGAATCAAAGGGTGGGTCTTGTTCTTTGGAGGATAAAATTGGCTAGAGGAAATCTACCTACACATAAAGCTAGTATCTCAGAAAGACCACTGGATCTAAGAGTTATGAAAACAAAAAGTTGTATAACATGTTGAAAGCCCTGTAATTCCCTCTCGTTTTAGTTATTCCTTGGGTGTATTCCCCATCTTTCTTTCCCTTTGCCAGAGGGAACTTTGGGTTTGCTTGCAGGGGCAGTCCAGAAAGGAAGATCTAGGGATACCCCATGTGGCTTCAGAGCTAGTTTTAGGGGAAATAGAATCACAAGAACCACAGACTGGAAGGTAAACAATTAGAGTTCTTGCTGCCTGCAGCAAGAGAGAAAACAGACTTGAAAAATAGCCCTAAATCTTAATGACACAAGAGGTAATGTGTGGTTCCCAGAGGTATATGTTTTGACTCCAAAGACATTTTTAAATATTATTTTTTGAAAGAATGTTTGTTAGAGTGTCTGATAAAATATACTGTGTCCTACTTGTTCAATACCAAATGAAATGAGTAAGCAGATAATGATGCAGGATATTGGGGAGGAGAAAGCAGCTTACCTTGGCTACTCTATTCATCAATTAAAGAGAAAATGAATGAAAGTGATTCAGAGTCATGTTATGATGATTTTATCTCTTACAATCAGGATTAATTACAAAACTGCCAACTTTGGGATTCAATGCACCTGAATCCTGATAAATTATAAATAATGCATTCAAATTTATGCAATTTTAGGGACTTAAAAAGCTTATTTAAAATAAACAATAGTTGCTTTTAACAACAAAATGAATTGCCACTGATAGAAAAGGCAGGTTATATTTTAAAAGAGGCATATGTGTAATGTTTCTCTATGTGTTCTTAAGCATACAAGAACTACAAATTTCCATATTTGTTTCTACACACTTGCAGAAGTGTTCTCCCAAAGCAAGAGGAAAACTGAAATAATTTTAAAGTGTTTCTTCATAGTTGTGAAGATAGTACAACCCGGAATTGCTATTTAAAATTAATTTTCTTGTTAGAGGTCAGCTAATATAATTATAACTTTAAAGAATCCCATTAAACTGAATAACCTAGTTTGTTAATAAATACAGAAATACTGGCAAGCTTTGCTATCATAGAATTTTCTTAATTACCCTATATAAAGTTGATAAAGTTTTCCAATCTTAGCATATTCAACTTTGTATTAATAAAAATTTATCATCCATGGGTTCCTGTCAGTGCTAGACACTATGTGTAATTTCACTGTAAAATAACAATGGGGAAATTTGAAGCAGCTAAGAACTAAAATCTTCAGGAAACTTTGCATCACCTTTTCTATTTCTCAAGGATTGAGTGTAATTCACTTTAAGTGATTCTTTTTACTGTGTTCTTGCTCTCTTGCGCACTCAGCTAAATGCTTGGATATTATATGATGGATCTCAAAGAAGTTTTCAGTTTAGAGTATATGTGAGAGAAGGACAGTAAGAAGAGGGCAGCCAAACGTGATTATTAATATAGTCAGGCATGGATAAATGTATGAATGCATGAACTATTACTAATAATAACAATAACATTCAGCAGAAAACAAGCACTGCTATGCATAATAGCAATCAATTTGTAAAAGTTTAGCTGAACAGATTTCTTGCTAGATATTTTATATATTAGGACTTCTATTTTATTTGCACAAAACAAAAATCCTACTTAAACTAGCTTAAACAAAAAGAAGAATACATTGAATTATAACTAGTAAATAAGATTAAGTCTTGGGCAATCAGGACTAAAATTCCACCAGACTTTCTTCATCTCTTCACAGCTATTATTTTGCCTATTGCCTTCTTCCTCTGTGACTGAGGACTGATTTTTCCCCAAGGGATTGAGATATAAAATTTCTTACATGTCCCCCAGCTTTGTCACAGGTGAAAAAGGATTCTCCACACCCTAACTCCACAGAAGTGGAAAAATCTTTAAGTAGAGGCCCCATGTATTTTGTTCTAAACCAATTGTTGTTAGGAGAATGTAAGAAAGCTTACATTATTAGTCCAGAATGGATTTGGTATCTATTTTTAGAACAATTACCATAACCAGAGAACAGCACAGTTCCCATTTATATCTCATGATAAAATACATATATACTCTGGTGGTGGTGGGGGGTAGGGGACAGGAAATATTACCATAAAAAAACACTGGCACAGTCATAGCCACTTGAAACTAAAGCAACTATCTCAATTTGTTCCCAATCTTATTTATAATTCTCACAGGAACCATGAAAACTATACTTAGAATTTTACTTATAGAGAAAGAACTTTCTCCTGTTCACATAGCTAGTAAATTGTAGATCTAAGATCTGCTCATAATTTGTCTACTGTTCTGAACAGTAGCTCCCTTGGACCAGAACAAACATGGCCTGCCTCAGCTTACACATCTGGGATCCCTGTATATCAGTTTGTACTGACACCTTGGAATCTGGTATTCACACTGGCTTCCTAAAAAATTCTAAGTCCTCCTTCAGTGCTTGTGATTGGCTGAGGCTGGTAGTGCCACAGTAGTGGGATGAATGTTTATCACTGACTATTGCTCACCCACTCTCTCATTTACATCTTACCTCCAGTCGATGGCACCTGAGGTCAGCAATGGAACCCAGGCAGTGATCACTGATGGCTGCTTGTATCATGCAAAGAAAGACCAGATATTATGGCTCTCCTGATGGAAGCATTCTCAAAAAAAAAAAAAAAAGAAAAAAAAAAAAAGAAAATTAAACCAAAATCTGATTAAGCCTCAAGCTCTAACTACCAATTTACAGGAAATGTAGAGGTATAGAGAACAAATAAAAACATTAGTTGACACCACAGGGATACAATCAGCATAATCCAGATTGTGGGACACTATAGAACAAACCAAATTTCATTGACAAATTAATTGCAGAGAAAATAAAGTGGTGGAGTATGAACTTACAAATTAAAAGGTACTTGAAACATTTCAACTAATCATCATAAATAGACCTTTCTGAATTGTGCTCAAAATAAGGGTAGTAGTAAGGTTATATGTGTGTATGTGTGTGTGTGTGTGTGTGTGTGTGTGTGTGTGTGTGAAAATCTGGAAATATGAATACTGGCTGGATATTTTATGAAATTAAGAATTTATTACAGGTATATTAACCACAATTAGTATTGTGGTTTTGTTAGCTATAACAAGTCTTGTGGTTATGTTAACAAAAGCTCTTACCTTTGAGAAATATCTACAGATATATTTTTGGATGAAATAATATAATGTCTAGGATTTCCTTAAAATACCCAGGATCAGAAGTAGATGGGAGTAAATATGAAACAAGATAGACCACAAGTTAAAGATGAGAATAGGTACATGGAGTTGCAATGTACTAGTGCCTGCACTTTCATAAATATTTAAAATTTTCTACAATAAAAAGTTAAAAATATATATGCAGTTTCATTCTAAGAATATCTATGGTTATTCAGTGGCTCTTTCATAGCACTGGTACATCTCTTAGAATGTAAAGTCAAGCACTTCTCCATGAGATCTCTCATGAAGTGATTGTCTGTGGCCTCTGAGTTTCTTTTTATTTGCACAGAAGTATTTGCAAAATTGAAATAAGAACTGTCTTAACCATCCTTCAATTTAATTTTATGTGCATTATCTTCCCAATTCTATTACTATTGAGCTGTCAGACACATTCTGCTTTTTACGGTTGGAGAAAAATCTAATGTAGGGATCAAGCAGGATCCAGTGTTAGTGTCCATGACCTCAAATTAGGATGATGCAACTGTTTTTTCATCATGAAAAAAAAACAAAATAGACTAATACCAACATGAAAGTTATGTCCAAATAATTCATGGGCCAGCCATGCTTTTTCTCTGTTAAGGAGCTTCTTTAGGGATGACTCTTTAAGATAAAGCTGTGAGTTTCTAATAAGAATTAAATGAGTCAGCCACACATAAAAAATACACTCTATCAAATTGTTTGGTAAACTCAAGCCTCGAATGTGTCTTCTCTTATAGGAATTAAAGGCTGGAGAGTTTGACATTTATTACTGGCATGATTAATTCTTTGTGGAGAACTAAAAACATCATCCTTACACTGCTCTGTTTCTAATTTGGAACCCAATACATCTTCAGATATTCTTGTCTTTTAATCCAACATTAAAATACATAAGAAGTTACACTGAAACAGACTATAATGGAAAATGAATTTCTTATCAGGGAGTGGTCCATGAATGATTCAATATTTTAACTCATCCTGGCTTTAAGCAAAACTAAAAAGCATCCCATGGATCATTTTTATTCATTCTTCCCTTGTGACGATCCAGTTTTCACAGCACTATTTATTGAATAGGGCAACTGTTCCCCAGTGTATGTTGTTGTTTGTTTTGTCAAAGATCAGTTCATTATCGGTAGATGGTTTTATTTCTGGGTTCTCTATTCTGCTCCACTGATCTATGTCTCCACCTTTATATCAATATCATGCTGTTCTAGTTACTATAGACTTGTAGTATAATTTGAAGTCAGGTAATGTGATGCCTCCAGATTTGTTTCTTTTGCATAACACTGCTTTGGCTATTTGGACACTTTTTTTGGTTTCATATAAAGTTTAGAATTAATTTGTCTAGATATGTGAAAAATGATACTGATATCTTGGTGGGAATATTTTGTGTTGAATCCATAAATCACTTTGGGCAGTATGGACATGTAATAATGTTGATTCTTTCAATCCGTGAGCATGGGCCATTTTTCTATTTGTATCTTTTATAATTTCTTTCATCAGTGTTTTGTAGTTCTCATTTTAGAGATCTTTCACCTCCTTGGTTAGCTGTATTCCTAGACATTTTCTTTTCTTTGCAGCTATTATAAACAGTATTGAGTTCTTAATTTGATTCTCACTTTGACTGCAATTAGTATATAGAAATGCTACTGACTTAATGCACATTGATTTTGCAGCCTGAGACTTTGCTGAATTCATTTATCAATTCCAGGAGTCTTTTAGTGAACTCTTTCATATTTTCAAGATACAAGATCATATTATTGGCAAACAGAGATAGTTTGACCTCTTCTTTCCCAATTTGGATTACTGTTATTTCTTCCTGACTGTCTTGGTTAGGACTTCCAATACTAGGTTGAATAGAAGTTGTGACAGTAGGCACACTTGTTCAATTTCTTAGGGGGAATGCTTTCAACTTTTCCCCATTCAGTATGATGTTGGTTGTCGGTTGGTCATATTTGTTGTTTATTATTTTGAGGTATGTTCCTTCTATGTTTACTTTATTGACAGTTTTTTTTGTCTTTCCATATTTTATTTTATTTTTCATTTATTTTTAAATTTCAGAATGTTATCGAGGTACAAATGCTTTGGTTACATTAATTGCCTTGGCACCATCTGACTCACAGCTACAAGCATGCCTATTCCCCAGACAGCATGCAGCATATCCGTTAGGTGTGAAGCAGACTGTTGACAGTTTTTATCATGAAAGGGTGCTGGATTTTGTCTAATGCTTTTTCTGTATCTATTGAGATGATCATATGGTCTTTGTTTTGGTTTGGGTTTATGTGGTCAATCACATTTATTGATTTGTGTATTTTAAACTATATTTGCATCCCTGGGATGAAACTCACTTGATCATGGTAGATTATATTTTTGATGTGCTGTTAAATATGGTTTGCTAATATTTAGTTAAGGATTTTTGCAACTGTGTTCATCAGGGACATTGCTCTGCAGTTTTGCTTGTTTGTTTGTTTTTGCTTTTGTTTTTGTTTTGTCTTTTGGTATATCAGGGTGATACTGGCTTCATAGAGAGGATTCCCTTGTTATCCATTTTGTGGAATAGTTTCTGTAGGATAGGTACCACTTCTTCTTTGTAAGTCTGGTAGAATTTGGCTGTGAATCCATCTGTTCTCCTACTTTTTTGAGGGGAGGGACAGATTTTTTATTACTGCTTCAATTTTACTGCTCAATACTGATCAAGATTTCTGTTTCCCACTGATTCAGATTGTGATGGTATTGGCTTAAGGAGTTTTTGATTTCCTCTAGGTTTTCTGGTTTGTTTGTGTAGAGGTTTTCATAATATTCATGAATGATATTGTGTACTCACATAGTACCAGTTGCAATGTCTCCTTTTTCACGTCTGACTGAGATTATTTCAGTCCTTTATTTTCTATTTCAGGTTAATCTGGATAGTGGTCTATCAATTTTGTTTATCCTTTTAAATAACCAACTTTTTATTTCATTGATCCTTTATGTTGTTTTGTTTGTTTTCTATTTAATTTAGTTCTGCTATGACCTTTGTTATTTCTTTTCTACTGCTGGTTTTGGGTTTGTTTGTTCTTCTTTTTCTAGTCCTTGAAATATGACATTAGGTTATTTATTTATTTATTTATTTTTTGGGGGGTATAGATGTTTAAGGCTATGTATTTTCCCCTTAGGACTGCTTTTGCTGTATCCCGTAGCATTGGAAAGCATGTGTCCCCTTTGTCATTCAATTTGTGGAATCATTTGATCTCCATCTTAATTTTATTATTGACCCAAGGATAATTCAGCAACAGGTTGTTTAATTTCTGTATCTTTGTGTAGTTTTGAGTGTTTCTCTTGGAATTGATTTCTAGTTTTATTCCACTGTGGTCTGAGAAGATACATGGTATGATTTCAATGTTTTTGAATTTTCTGAGACTTGTTTTGTGGCCTAAGATATGATTAATCTTGTAAAAATATTCATGTGCTGCTGAGAAAAATGTATATTTGGTGGTTTTGGGGGGTAGAATGTTCTATAAATGTCTGTTAGGTCCATTTGTTATAGAGTTACATTTAAATTTAGTATTTCCTTACTTATCTTCTGTTTGAGTTATTTGTCCAGTTGATGATCTATTCATTTTTGTCATTGGAGTGTTGAAGTTCCTGGAAACTATGATGTTACTGTTATTTCTTTGCTTAGATCTAGAAGAATTTGCTTTATAAAACTGGGAGCTCCTGTGTTAGGTATATATATTTAGAATTGTTATGTGTTATCTTTCAATTGTTCCTTTTACCATTATATAATGACCATCTTTGTCATTTTTCTCTATTATTTATTTAAAGTCTCTCTTATCTGATATGAGAATAACTACACCTTCTTGCTTTTGGTTTCCATTTGCATGGAATATTCTCTCCATCCCTAAACCTTAAGTCTGTGTGAGTCTTTTTGATTTGCATGTTTTTCTTCAAGATAACATACTTGGATTTGTGTTTTTACATCCATTTTCCAGTCTAAGTCTTTTGAGTGGGGCATTCAGATTGTTAATTTTGATTTGAATGTTAGTATTGATATGTGGGATGCTGTTCTACTCATCATGTTGTATGATATCTTATTGTTTTGTTTTCCATCTTGCGATATCATTTTATAAAAGTTGTGAGCTATAACTTTTAGATTTTTTTTTATACTGATGGGTATCTATCATGCTGTTGCCTATAAAATGTACTTTGGAGCATTTGCTGTAGGGTGGACCTAGTAGTGACAAATTCCCTTAGAGTTTGTTGGCCTAGAAAAGTCTTTATTTCTCCATCATTTATGAAAGTTAGTTTTGCAAGATACAAAATTTTTGGCCGACAGTAGTTCTGTTTAAGAAGATTAAAAATGAGACCCTAATCACTTTTGGCTTGTAAAGTCTTCAATGACAAATCTGCTGTTAGTTTGATGAATTTTCCTTTGTAGCTTAGCTGCTGCTTTTTTCTTGCAACTTGTATAATTTTTGCTCTCATTTTGACTTTGGCCAGGATGATGACTATGTGTCTTGGAGATGTCCTATTTTCTATGAATCTTCCTGGTGTTTGATGACCATCTCATATCTGAATATCTGAATGTCTGGCAATACCAGGGAAGTTCTCCTCACTAATTCCCTTATATAAGTTTCCCATGCTTATTACCTTTTCTTCTTCTTCTCCTTCTGGGATACCTATGGTTTGCATTTAATATATTGGCTAATTTCACATAGTCCCATATTTCTCTGAGTGACTGCTCATTTTTCTTCATTCATTTTTTTTTTCCATCTTTGACTGACTGGGTTATTTCAAAAGCCTTGTGTTCAAGCTCTGAGATTCTTTCTTCTCCTAGGTCCAGCCTGTTTCTGAAGCTTTCTGCTCTATATGTAAAGTCTCTAAATGACATTTTTTTTGTTTCTTTAAGTTCTCTTATATCCTTTCTTATGTTTTCTGTCCCTTTAGCAAGTTTATCATTGTTTTATCAGTCATGTCTTGAAACTTTTCATTTTTTGGTGTGTGTTATTTTTCAACTTTGTCTTTAATTCCCTTCATTTTGTTTGCCATCCATATTCTAAATTCAATTTCTGACATTTTGACAATTTCCTTTTGCTTTGGGTATATTGCTGTGAATGTATTGTGATCCTTTAGGGTTCTGGAACTAGCTTGTTTTTCTCATGTTGCTGGAACATTTTGCTGTTTTCTTCTCATCTAAAACCACTTCTCTCAGGTCAGGGCTGATAGGTTTGCAGCACACCTGTTCTCCTTTCCTGGGAACTCTCCTTCTTTGTGAGAAGAAGGAGACGTCCCCAGATAACACTTTTGTTTACTACTCTGGAGGACTGACCTGGCAGGAGGGGGCAGATGCACTGACAGTGTGTAACAAAACTGTTCTTCTGCACTGCCTTGATCCCCTGTGGTTGTCACTGTCCAAGGCAATACTGGAGGATGTTCATTCAGATTGGTGTGTTTGTCCCAGGCCTCTGTTGGAAGCTTAGGCAAAGGGTTGTGCAAGTCCCTCTCCACACAGGCTGGTAGTGTGACCTTGGCTGGTGCCAGGGTATGTCACGGGACCTTGGCACACCCCAGAATGTGTTATAGGACCTTGGTCAGTGCCTGGGTGGGTTGTAGGACATGGGCCAGTGTTGGGGAATCTTTGCATTATGTAGTGAGTTGGTCCCTAGACCACTGCTAGAACATTGGGCAAGGGACTGGGTGAGTCCCTCTCCACCGAGGTGGGCATTGCAGGAGATTGCTCTACCTAAGTCTCTCTGCGATGGTGAAAGTAGCTGTCTGGTAAGGCTGTCTAAGTCGTGGCCACAGGTGTCAGAGCAGCAGGTGTTTGCTTCATCCAGGTCTAGGTGTAATGGCAGTACATGATGGGGTAACTCTGTGGCTAGTGGGTCCATTTTGGAGAGCTGTACTGCAGGCATGGTGTCACATAGTGCCATAGGGGTGTGGCCTGCTGGCTGGTGCACAAAATCAGGGGGCATGGCTCACAACATGGAGCTCAGGTCTGCAGGTTTATAATCTTTGCATAGTGTGCACAGCCAGGGTGCTTATTCCTCTGGTCCATGGGCAAGACCATGAAGGTGTGGCCTACCAATTGGCACCTGGGTCTTCAGGGGTATGGCCCTCAGCTTGGCACCCAGATCTGTAGGGGCATGGGCCTTGGTGCTGCAGTTTTATCTGAACCATTCATTTAGAGCTAAACTGCTTGTTTTTCTTCTGTAAAAATATCCCCATCATACTCTAGAGTATATTTAAAAATGCAAAAGAAATACAGTCATCCCTCAGTATTCGTGGGGAATTGTTTTCAGGATCTGTCCACAACCCCCGCTGCCACCACCGATACCAAAATCTGCACTCGCAAGTCCCTTGTATAAAATGTTTGCATATAACCCACACACATTCTCACACAAATTATCTTTAGATTACTTATAATAATACAGTGCCTATATATCACTTCTTTCATGTGGATTTAAAATAGCAAATTCATGTATACTCTTCTGATGATGGGTACACTGAAAGCTCTGACTGCAGCATGATGCAATTCATCCATGTTACAAAAAACATGTGTATCCTGTAAATGTTTGGAAGTTTAAAAAATATATCAAATTCAAGTTTTGCTTTTTGGAATTTTGCAATGTTTTAAAAGATATTTACTACCTATGGTGGATTGAATTCATGCATGTGGAACTCACAGATATGGAAGGCTAATTGTGACTCTCCACTGACATAAGATAAGCAGCAAATCGAATGATCTACATTTATGTATTGAAGAATGCAAACTTGCCATTCAAAATGCAAGTAGAGTTTATAATATTGGTAGGAATAAAGTTTAAAATAGAAGGGAATAGCTTGCCATGACTGGAATCTTCAAAGTAAATGTGTGTATGTGCATGGGTAATTGCTTTTGACTAACATGAGTAAATATGGCCTTATATAGGTAATCCTGTGAATTAAGAATTGATAATTATTCAGATTTTGAGAATCCTATAAATTAGTTAAAAGTAACATTATTATTAATTGTAGCTTTAGTAGATGAAGGAGGAAAAAAGCTCATGAGAATTTGTTTTGTCATTTTCCTTAGCCTTTCAATAGTATCAGACCTAGGTTCTAAATGAAAGAATTTCACATATGAAACTCAACTTAGAACCAAGAGAGATTTCAGTTTCAATTATTAACTATGCCACTTACTAGCTGAAGGGGATTATATATCATTGATCCTGATTCATTACCTCTCCCTGTGCCTCTGCCCTTTTTGATGTGACTGTGTGGTTCCTCTGGCTAGAGGCAGGGAATAGATCTCAGCAATGCCTGATCAATTGTGAGCAGAAGTGACAGTGGGCTAGCTTGGGTCCAAGTCATATACATCATGGTAGATTTGTACTCACTCTTCTTTCACTTCTACTGTGATCATGACAAGAACATGCACTGAGGAACCCATAGTCCCAGAAGAATGAGAGATACATGGAACTCACAAGAACCTATTCTTGGCTTGGAGCCAAACTCAGCCAACTTCAACAATTTTAGATGAGCTACTGCCTAAATATAGCTACATGGATGAAGAAACAAAAACAAACAAAAAAAAAATGATTGTTATAGATCATTGAGTTTTGAGTTTTTTGTTATACAACATTACAGTGGCAAATGCTGACTAATCTAGACATCAGTTACAAAATTAAGATGCTATTGTAGGAAAAACCTGAAATGTGTTGCAGTGGTTGGGGACAGAAAAGAGAGGTGAGAAAAACCAGCATCTGATGCTGGAAAACACATTAGCTATACATCTCAATTTCCCCTATGGCAAATTAGAAAAAAAATAGAACTATTTCATAGAGACAATATAAATATTTAATTGGATAAAGTATGTCAACTTCTTAACCAGTGCTTGGCACATACAAATTATACTCAACAAATGTTAGTTTTAGACATTTTTATAATTGCTATGTGCAACATTCATGAACCTCAAAAGTAAGCACTCCAGGAATGACATTGGACATCCTAAAAGCTGTGGAACAAAATGCTGTAAAATAGAGAAAAAGCATCACCTTGATTATAAACTTGACATGTCTCATCAAATTATTGCAACTCAAATCATCACCTAACCTATTAATTTCCCTGTGACAAAAATAAGAAAGGTCCTTTTAAGCTAACATCTATTAAATTGTTATCACATGCCAATAAATGTGCTGAAAGAGTATTAAATACTAAGCCCACAGTAAACCCATTAGGTAGGTATGATGTTTTATTACTGTTATTTTCCCGAGTTGATAGATGAGGAAACCAAGGCACAGTGAGCAAGGTAAGTTTCTCATAGGTATACTCCAGTAGGCAAAAAAACTAAGAGTGGGACCCAGGATTATCTGGTTACATGATTCTTGCTTCTGACTACTCTGTTCTGCTGAAGCTTACTAGAGCACAAAAGTTCTCAAATCTGGCTGCACATAGAAAACAATAGTAGAGCTTTGAAAATATGCCCATGACCTGGCCCAACCTTCATAGACTCTGACTTTATTGATCTGAATTGAAGCTAGAGAAAAATTATTCTTTATATATCCCAGGTGATTATAGAACATAGCTATGATTGAAAACCTCCGGCATAGAAGGAAGGAACTATACAGTATAATGGGCAAGAGCTTGACCACTTACATTCAGGCTGTACCGGTTTGAATCCCAGTTCTGCTACCTAGAAATGCTATGTTCCTCATTTTCCTCATCTGTGAAATGGGGATTATGATTATATCTACCTTGTAGGATTGTTATGAGAATTTAATGGCATAATATTTGTTAAGTGCTTGCAACAGTATCTGGATATAGTAACTGCAATATTGGTGATGGTTAAATAAAAAGAACTGGCAATGGCAAGAGAAATAACTTAATTCAAATGGACGTAACTTCAGTTGTTGCTTGGTGACATGGAGAAAATCACTTATTTCTCTATGCCACAAACTTCTCAGCTGTAAAGTGAGAATAATTGAAAGCCTTCTTCTTTATTTCTCTCCCATTCCTTTCTTCTTATTTATTTTAGTTGAGTTTAATTTAATTTGCTTTATTTATGGTTTTAGAAAAAAATGTTTAACCATAGCAGTGTATCTGATTTTATTTTTGAAATTTCTAGAAGTTTTAACATTTACAGTCATTTATAAGTGGCTCACTTCATTTTCATCATTCAAAGGCAGAGCAGGGGTACAAACCAAACTTTTTTTTTTTTTTTTTTTTTGGTGAGGTTAGGTAACTCACAAAATGTTTAGTAAACACAGAAGAGCAATGTGGGGAGCATGTAGAACTTCAGATCCCTTGAATCTCAATCAACTCATTTTAAAAAATTAACACAATAACAGACTGTCACTGAAATACAATAGTTCTGTTCTTCAGGGAAGGTTTGTATTGAGCCATATAGGTTTTTCTTATTTTTTTTTCCCTTATAAAGGAAAATACAGGAACTAATATTATTCAGGTCTGGGCAACTTCCTAGTAAAAGTTGCTGAGACAGGAAGACCTGTGATGGCTTTCATTTTTGCAGAAGTAGACAATTTCAATTCTGAAAGTATCTACAAATATGTGGTAGGGGTATTATTTCCAGATCCAATTTGGAAGACTAAAAACTTTCTGACTCCATGTTCAGTGCTTTTCGTAGATAATCGATTTGGATTGGTCCAATAAAGCTAAAGATAATCAGTTAAATATTGTGTTTTGCTGTATTTGTTTCAGACATTATTTCCATAAGCCTTCAAAGTATTGTTTTGTAATAACCCGAATTCCTATACTGCATCACATTGTTTTATAAATATTTATTCAGATTTTGTTTTCCCCAAGAGACCACAACCTTCTTGAGCTTTATGTCTGTGTCTTCCTCTGATATAAACTAATGCATATCTGAGTTTCTGTGCTGTGTGGTGAGATAGCACATTTTTTCACTCATAAAGATAAATTATTGATATGCAAAGTTTGAAGGTTGCTGAAAGGAGAGTGTGTAAATGTCATGAGGAAATCTGTTCTACCAGGGAGTCTTTCTGAATGGACTCAAGTTTTTCTAACCAAGATCCATGTGCAAAACAGGGTGATCAAGGCTTCTGAGATAGGTAATGCTGCATGCATTGGAAGAGTTGGGGCCAGAAGGATCAGCTTTGCACTGAGTTAAGTTTTGATGGAAAAGAATAATTTGGGCTGTAAGGAAGAAACAAGGAACCCTCCTCTGTTGTGACCATCTGAGACCCCTGGAGGAATTGACTGAATGAGTGAATATAAAGAAATATGATGCCAAAGAACATTCTGGGATAAATCACTCTTGAATAAGTTTAATTCTCAAGAAGGTGGCATCCTATCTTTCTCCCTTGAGGAACTAGAGTGGTAAGACAATTGTCTCCACTAATGGCAGTGAGAAGAAAAAGAATAGGGCCAAGTTCAGTGGCGACATGTGATAGTTGGTTCTTTCTTATTTGCAATCTGGTGAGTGCAGAAGGTATGGACAGTGACGATGCTTTGATGTTCAGGTTTTAGTGATGACACCAGGCCTTGGCACTAGAGGCAGTAAAGGGTAGCACCTCAATAATTCTGGAGCAGCTAGAACATAGTAACAAAAGGAAATACTTCTGAGCTCCATTTTCAAGAAACTGGTACTTTGGACGCAAGAAGGTATTCCAGTGTACATTGCAACAGGTGCAAAGGAAGAGGGTTTTTTCTTTTCTTTTCTTTTTCTTTTTTTTTTCCAGGCTGTCCTGGTGTCCCTAGCAACACCAGCCTTCTTATCTTGGCAGGGATAATGTCAGCATTGACAGATTCTATAGAAAGCCCACTGTAAGATGTGAGCTGGTGAGTCTATGGGTACCAAAGAGTATATGTGAGCTCTAGATTATTGGCAATGAGTGAGACGGGATACCCAAGTAATGCAAAAATATTCAATATATATACTGAATCCCTACATTCCCATGTTTCTGGAGACACAATGCAAGTTGGATATTTTACACAGAAAAACCTTGGCAGTAACATTATCTTACTTTGAAATACTTAGCTCTAATGATCCTCTTAGTTCTGTGAATCCAACACCCATTTAGAGTATTGCAGGACCATTCTGGGTTTTCTGACTTGGCCCAGTTAGTTCCTTCCTCCTAATCTTAGTTCTTTTATCCCCTAGCTACCCTGAAGCCCTAAGTTTGTCTCAGATGCCTTTATCTTTCCAAATAACTCACATCTAAATCCATCCCTCTTTCCGTTTTATTCTCTATTTCTTTTTTACTCCCATGAGACATCATTATCAAATTAATTAATAAAATTTTCCAAGTATAACTAGGAAATTTGAGGTAATTAAGCCATTTTCATAACAAAGTACCGCGTTCGTTAACTCTGTTCTTAGGTAAATCCTTCTCTAGCACTTCCAGAGAAATTAAGCATATTTTTTTGCTTTTATTGTTGTTTTTCTAGAGCAGTTTTAGGTTCACAGCAAAATTGAGAGGAAGATACAGAGTGCCCGTATGCCCCGACCCCCACATATGCGCAGCCTTCCCATTAACAACATCCCCCATCAGAGCGGTACATTTGTTACAACTGATGAACCTGCATTGACACGTCAAAGTCCGTAGTTTACATTAGAATTCACTCTTGGTGTTGTACATTCTGTGGGTTTGGAAAATGTATAATGGTATGTATCTACCACTGTAGCATTGTGCAGAGTATTTGCACTGCCTTAAAAATCCTCAAGTGTACTTTTTTCCTTCTCTCATTACTTCTTTTATATACTACTACTCATGATGTTATATTGGAATGTGTGTTTGTTTCACATTAGAAGATCCTTAAAAGTAGAAACTATGTCCTTAATTTTAGTAGACTGCATTTAACACAGTAACAATCTATAGTGAGTTTTAAATACATAGCTATTGAATAAAGTCATATTATTTAGACTTTGTGAATACTCTTTCAATCGGCAATTTTGGTTAGCTTTCCTTTGCATATTGGTGTGAGACCTAAGTTATGTTTTCATTGCTGTACAGTTTTAATAGCCCAGATATTTCAGAAGGGCTAGCCAATAAAACTTGTTTCTTAGTCACTCTTCAATAGTACACAAAATACCTTAAGGAGATTACTTAGATTATATGAGATATGATTTGAGGTGGCTCCAAATTGTAGAGGATCACAAACTTATACAATCAAGGGTACTCTCCTGAAGAAAATCAAAACAAACTGCAAATGCAAATATGGTGCAAGGTCTTGGAGGGGGCCCATGTCTGTGAGAAACTGTAAACCTGGGCATCATTTGCTTCTCAGTAAATCCCTTCTCTCTGCTGTGTGCATGCGTGCTGGTATGTGTACTGTACCTTTACAGAATAAGATTGAAATGTATTTCCACAAATTTTACCAAGTTTCAATATAAGAAATAGTCATGTGTAGAATATAGGATCATTTTATTTTGAGGGGAAGAAGGAGTTAAACTATTGAACATATTATCTGTTATTTTTGTTCAAACTCCCTTGTATGAAGACCTATTAGGAATTTTATTTTTCCTCAGAGCCCAGACCAAGATACAGCTTGTTTCTAATTTATGAACTTGTCTTTCTTCCACTAATAAAGAATGAGAACTTTATGACCCATCAAGTTTCTTCTTTTCTTCAGCATGTAGGTAACAGAGACATAAGTGATGAATTTAATTGCAATAGCTCTTCATGGCCTTGGTTTTCCAAAATTTTTTCTCCTTCTTTTTCCTCCATTTTAACTAATTGTATTTTCGTCTTCTTTTCTTTGCAAAAGTTTTTCAATCTTACTGCATCTATTTCTATGTGCAAGATACCCCCGATCACCTGGTATAAATAAACAAGTAGAGTCTAAATTATTCACCTAGGCACCTACCAGCCCAAGAAAAGAACAAAGATAGTAAAGATAGGACTCTCTGGAGATGGTAAATAAGGACAGGGCTATTGAACTTCCATGCCTCCATTCCCCATCTCTACTCACTCAGCGAAAACTCAGAAGTACCTTTTTCTCTCCCTCTTGTAGTGGGAAGACCTAGGGTCACTGTGAGAGGCAGGGGGTGAGGTTAGCCTACCTGCTGTGATTCTTGCAAGGTCAAGGCTAGCAGCCAACTCTATCTTAACTGGATTTACAGAGAAGCTGAAACTGAGCACACAGGAAGCTGAGAGTCCAGCTGTATTAGATGGAGTTGGGAAGGTCACATAGGCAGAGAAGAAAGTTCCAAGATAAAGCAGAAGTCAGAAACAGAGATTCCAGAAGTAAAATGTGAAAAGGAAACAAAGTGAGGCACAGAGGAAGAGATGGTCTAGGACGTACTGTAGTCAATTATTTGCACCTATCCTGTGACACATGACTTGACTATATTTAAAGGACTAGTGTGAAAATAGACTCAGGAGACTGTGTCCACGTGGTTTTCAGAGTCAACAATGCCATTAATCCTGAGAGCAATTAATCTCCACATTACACAAACTTGGAAAATCTTTCAAAATCTTTCAAAAATGTCCTTTTGGACTATTGGAACAAGATTAGTCAACTCCATCTGCTTTAGAAGGAATCCTTAATAAATCCAATTTATTTGTCTGCATTCCATCAAGCTTACCTGGGCTTCTTGTGCATTAGTGAAAATCTATGTATGCCAATAATGCCACATCTACCGTGTTTCCCTGAAAATAAGACCTACCCATAAAATAAGCCCTAGCAGGATTTCTAAGCATTTGTGCAATATAATCCCTACCCCGAAAATAAGACCTAGTGATGGGCGTGGCTACGCAGTATCTGCACAACCAATGCATTTCATCACAGAGCAGTAAAGAAGATAAGCAGACCTTCGCATCTGCCCCATGAGAGCTCTATTGCTCAACATGAGATATTGGGGCCAATGGTTCTAAAGGAAATAGAGTCGCAAGAAATTCAGTATGGAATTTGGGATTTGGAGAGTTATGATGATGTTCCAGAAGAAGACGACTTAACTATATTTGAATAAATGTAGATTGTTGTACTGTACTTATAAAAAAGAAATAACACATCCCCTGAAAACAAGCCCTAGGGTATCTTCTTGAGGAAAAATAAATATAAGACCCTGTCATATTTTGGGGGAAATATGTTACCTTGCTGTCAAGATTAGTATGTAAGCATCTTGACAACAAAGATTATGCCTGATCTTGAGTATAGTTCCTAATTGTTAGGTAAAAAAATTCTGTGTACCCAATACTTCATTTGTTTTATGTAGTGTATTAAGAAACCACTTTGACATTTATCGTCATTCATTACATGCAAGAATTCTGAAATACTACATTTACATTAGTATCCTTACTCTCTTTTTTTGAAAATGAATAGTCTGAGACATAGAGAGAGATTAAATGATTTGTCTCTAGTCTTATAGCCATAAATAGATCTAGGACAAAGACTTCAGTTTTCTTTTTCTAAGTTGAATGTTCTTTGCTTTATGCCATAGGAGTTTCAATAAAACTGTTTTGACTGGAATACCTTAAAAGTTTTGACCTTCACCACTGTGAGCAGCTAAACCCTAGTCTAGAATCCAGCAGTACTACCCAATCACCCACGTATTCAGTTCATCAGTCGAAATTAATTGAGCAACCTCTGTGTGCCAAGTAGAGTGGTGGTTGCTAAAAACTGGATTTACATGTTAATTAGGTGACGTGTCTGAGACAGGAGTGTATCTCATTGCCTTTAGAATAATAGCAGAGTCAACTCCAAAAGTCCAACCCTTGCAATGCAAGATTCCACATAAAGCAAAGCATATGATGTGGTTCAGATGTTAATGCCACTATGTTAACCCAGCACCAAATAAGCAATGCTTGAGTGCACAAGGCCAGCTCTGGAATCAGCCTGATGCCAGCAACAGGGAACAGAGAATTGGCTCGGGAGGCACAGGCATCTCCCCAGCATCTCTGTGCCTGCTGTCATCCTTGGTGACGGTGCCAAGCTCAACTAGTCCCACAGCTGCCTCTGCTGCCTGTGATTTGTTAAATGCTCACAGCTTTTGCTTTTGGTGAGAGCTGGATAACAGGTGGAATCTAGGGAAACCCAAAAGTTCAGTGGAGTAGATCCAAGCACTAGTAGACTTGGTACATCTGATTTTAATCAGCAGACATACATAAAACAATAAAGAGAGTGGGAAAGTTTGTCCTCTCTCCTCCCAGTGAGACTTCAGGTTTCAGGGAAAAGAGTTATGGGTTGTGGAATAAGGGAGAGTTGAGTCCATACCCTGACTCTGCCACTACTCTGTGGCCTTGGGAAAGATTTCTGAAATCTGTGATCCTTGATGTTCTTATTTGAGTAAATGAGCATAATCATACTTTCTACACAAGGTTGTGTTAAAGTTTAAATTCATATGAATGTGCATGATGAATAATTAAGTGGAAGGAAATGAAAGCAAGCTGCTGATGAGTATGTTCAACATTTTAAAATAGAGGGGATGTGGAAATACAAGGAAGCTGAGATAGTGATGATAGGGTGTGCTCTGTCTATAGCACTAGCAAAAGTCTGAAAGACTCTAGACCAAACTGGGAGGGAGTAAGACTGAAGGGACCATAGGCAGGGACTTTTGCTTTGTATTGATACTTTATAAGTATTTTGAATAGTGGAGGGATTGTGAGTGGAATTTTACCCTGTGTGTGTATGTTTGTGTTTCATGTAAAGATAAGTAACAGATACTATGCAGATAGCATCTGTAAAGAGCCTAGATCACACTACCTATTCTTTATACATAAGTTTATTTTCCTCATTGCATAAAGATTTTTTAAGATGGTGAAATTGGCATTACTAGTTATGGGTATCTACTAAAAGAGATGCCCCAAAATTACTGGACAGGCTGGGGAGTTGGCAGGGTATAGAACTTAAGACTCTGAAGAAGCAGAACATACTCCTAGGAAAGAGACTAAAGTTGTCAGAGCTGTTTAAAATATTAAATGATTGGTTCAAATTTCTCCTGGCTGTGTACTAAGGAAACCTATTCAGTCTCCCAGGAAACTTCAGAATAAAATAGAAAGGGGACAAGATTTAGAATTGAGAGGGCTATGCTTTAGCCGGGGCTTTACAAGTAAAAAAAATTGTAAGTCAAGTGATCCAGGCATCCTAATATTCCTAATCTGAACAGTTTCTTTTTTTTTTTCTTAAACTAAAAATGGGGTCAAATGAGATGATGACTTCGAAAACACTCTTCATTCATTTATTCATTCATTTATTAGATGTTGTTTGAGGACCTATTAAGCAGTTCCCAGGTAACAGTTGCAAGTCCAGAGGGTAAGGAAGTTGCCTTAAAATACAATATAGTCAGAGACATAAAGGTGCTGGGGCCACAAAGAGAAACAACTACCAAGCAGAGTTGCCTTTGCTTTACAACCTAAATCATTTCACAAAACCTAGAGGTTTTTATTCTTTTTAATTAAGCAAGTCTTGGTGTATATTTCTCTCAAAGAAAGGTTTACCTATGACTTACCAACTTACGTTTTACATTATGATAAGAAAAAGGAGAAATCTTTATTTTCATCCTGTATTTCTTCAATTCTCTCTATAAACTGTTCAACAGATGGGCTGTTTCCTCCAGTATCCTGTCACTCCACAAACACACTTCTATATTCCTTCCACTCTTTATTCCCTTCTCTGAAATGCTCCTGTTACTTATAACGCGGCCTGCAATCATCTTCCAATTATTGGTGTGAGTTGATATTGTTTTAAACAATAACTCTCTGTAGATTGAATGTCCTCCAACCAGACCAACTCCAGATAATTGGGATAATTGCCTAACTGCCAGGGTTTTGCTACCCATTAGGATGATTTTACTGTGTGTACTAGGCATGAGATGGAGTTTTTCTGTCAACTCTTCTCTTTCTGTTAGGCAAGATCTAAGCCCGAACAAATTACTGCAGCTGCCATTGTTAGCAGTCTTTCTGCATAACCCTTGATCGGACTCCAAGATTTCTATAAATGTTCAAGGATATTTCCTATTTCAAACAGTAGTGCCTGTGAAGTAAAAATCAGCATCTTCAAATAGAGGCTCTCAAGGCAGTCAGTTATTATGCCTGTAACACACCTTGGGGAGCGAACTCTAAGCCCCTGATCTTAGAAACCACAAACCCGCTGGCTTCTAATTGCATAGATATATTATTTCCTTGTAATTTAACAGTTTTTAATTTTAGGAAGAAGTTTCCCAGATCATTAATCACATTTGATAAAGGGGAAGCCACCCTTTCTTACAACACATAAGAAGTGAAAATCCATATATAACTGGTTGTTTTTATGTATAAACAACTTTTCTCCTCTATAATTTTGTAGAGCTTATGGTTCAAGACAAAGGCCTGGGTTTAACCATCTGGAGTTCAACTGACCTTGCTATGTGGCTTTTCAGTTGTTTCTGCCTTTTTACTTCTTCCTTTGAGCATGTAACTAAATTATCATTTTTTAGGTGCATGTGGAATTTGAAATGGATTTAGGAAACTAAACTTCCAATAAGTTTCTTATTTACTGGCCTCATTATAAAGTGCTCTGTTGTTTGATGATAAAGATCAAGGAATAGGCATCTTCCATTTATACCTTTAACATTTATAATAAATGGTATTTTGTTTAAATTTTCTCACCAACATCCTAGGCTAAGTATAGGTTGATGATGGGGATGAGACTGATGAAAGCCCAGTCCTGCTCTGCTCCCCCTCCCCCCACTCCCTTATTTTAGCAAATGGCAACATCATCTATGTAAGTATTCAAGCCTAAATTCTGGTAGTTTCATTAATTTCTCATTTTCATCCTCCCTCCCTCTACATCTAGTCATCAGCAAATCATGTCAACTCTACTTGCTCCACACATACTAAAAGCAGGTAACTTTCTCCATCTCTAACATCAACAAGATTGTCTCAGTCACCATCGTGTCTTGCCAGAAATGCTACAAGTAGAGCCTCTGAACTGCTCTACCTGCTTATTTCCTGTTTCCCTGAAATTCGTTCTCTAGTGGCATTCAGTGATCTTCTAGAACCTCATTATTCTAAAGATTGACTTTGAACCAACAGCATCAGCATCTCCTGGGAGCTTGTTAGAAATGCAGAACCTCAGGCCCCACCCTAGACCTAGGCATCATAATCTGAACCTTAATAAGATGCCTAGAGGATTTATGTGTACAATAAACTGAAGAGGCATTGATTTAGAACATAAATCAGTTTTGCTGTCTTTCAGATTGACTGTCTTCAATGACTTCTCATTTTACCCAGAATAAAGCAAATAAAGCCCAAATTCCTTAATAGAACTCAAGAATTTGCATATAACTGACCTTGGCCACAACTTCTGACCTTCTTTTGTTCTGTTGTCCCCTCCACCCCACTCACTAGACTTCAGCCAAAAAAAAAAAAAAAAAACAACTTTCTGCTCCTAGAACATATCTTGAGGTCTTTGCTTGGCTCTTCCCTCTGCTCAAAATGCTCATCCCTCATCATCTCATGTCTGGCTCTTGCCTGCTATTTTGATTTTTGCTTGCACATCATCTAGTCAGAGATTATTCCCTTTAATTACCCAAATGTAAGTAATTACAGGATTAAACTCTATGTCTGGGCTCCATGTTAATTCTGTTAGACCTTTACTGCCCTTTAACACTTTTCTTATCTGATTGTTGATTACTTCCTCTTTCATTCTAAAAAAAATTCCGTGTCAATTTTGTTCTCTGAGTTATCCCCAGCCCTTAAATCAGTGCTTGCCACCTGCCCCTACATGTTGAATGGAAGATGCTTTCCATCTTCCAAGATAGGATGGGATGAAAAATTGGACACTTTCAGGACATTTCCAGGAGGGAGCCTAGGAGAGCATTCTGGAGAAATCACTGAGGTGTTTGTTGGGCCTGAACCTCCAGTAAGTGTATGTCTACTTTGCTTAAATCTGGAGTCAGAGAAGGTGGAAATGTCAGGTTTCAGTCTTAGTGTGCTCATGGTGGAAGAATGACCAGATATACCAAAGTAATGCAAGCATGAAAATGAGGTTTATTGAGGAGAGAAAGATAAGATTATAGAGCAAGAGCAAGATATAGGTTTACAGAGCATCATAAATACGCTACAGATGACAACTGAACTCACTTTTGTAACAGAGAGCAAAAGAAAGGAGCCAAATAAAAAGGGCCTGGTTATGGTCTGCATCTTGTTTTGTAGTACCTGGATTGGGACCTCCCTAGTGGCTCAGACGTCGCCATGGAACCACTTTGATTTGACAGTTGGGAGTTGCATGACCTGAGTCTTACTGTGCATGCATATCTCCCACGAGCCTCTCTGAAAACCCATGAGGCGGGGGATGAATCACAGCAGCACCCACTTTCATCCGTAGGAGACCCGGAATCCCTCACTATCTACCTAATAGGAAGGCTTTATTATTTAGGGAACAGTGCCGTAAATATTATAAATCTGCCAGGTTGTAGACACTCTCTACCACTCGCACCCCCTTCTATCCCCCCCACACACAAAAGATCATTTTGATGTCCTTTTATTCCTTAAAAAAATTGCTAATTTATCAGAATTTGATGTAATCTTTGGTATGCCAAATGGCTCTTGGATGAAGTGCTGGTTCAACTTGTAATACTAATTCAGGCCTATTGTTTTTAGTTGTTTTCACTAGAACTTCACCCTGTATTTAAACCAAGTAGATGAAAATGTCTGCAGGGGCCAGGAAGGTGGCATAAATGCTACTTCCGTGATTAAGATAAATGTTCAAGTGATGGATATCCTAAAAATCTTGGTTTTATCATTACATATTATATGCATTTATCAAAACAGCACACATGCCCCATAAATATGTGCAACTATTATGTATCAAAAATTTTTTTAAAGATAAGAGGCAGTAGCAGAGAAGGAGCAGGGGATTTAGCCCTACCACTAACTTCTCTCTCTTTTCATTCTCCAGATTTTATCCTAGACAAATATGCCTGTATGCATTGACTTGCTCACTGTTTCACTCTTCTGAGGAGCATGTCACGTTCACTTCTGTGAGACCAGGGCCCTTACCTATCTCTTTCACTTTGCTTCCTCCAGGACTAACACAGGAATTGGCACAAAAGAGAATCTCAAAAATATAGATAGATAGATAGATAGATAGATAGATAGATAGATAGATAGATAGATAGATGATATAGATATTGAATGAATGAATAAAAGGAGAGAATAATGAAGAAATTTTCTGAGAGAGGCATGAAGGGCTGGAATGCAAATTAAAGAGAAAGGATATGTTTTCCAACAAGACAAGATAGACATTTCAAAACAGCTATTATTAGGGTTCCACATTTGTAAAGATCCATGCCTGTATCTTTAGTAAAGAAGGAAATCCACTGGACACAATTCACTTATCATTTTAACATATACTGTTTGCCTCTAGCATAAATATATTCTGAGTCAGGCTTCTGACTCTAACTCCTTAGTCTATTGATATTCCTGTTTTTTATAGCACCAACTTCTACAGGTAAAAAGAGAATAAAGGTAGGTTTCTTGTTGTCAGGAGCTCACTGGAGGTTTTATATAAAAACTAAGGATGGAGCAGGAGCTTGACTATAGAACGCCTGTCTTAAGTATGCTAGTTGACTGGAGGCAAAGAAATCAATGGTTTATCTAGCTGGCAAGTTACTGACAGAGACAAGGTTCCATCCTTCCAGATCCTTACCTCTGGTGAATAAAACATTGTGATAACACCCTGGATGTCTCCTAGAATAATGGCATTAGATCACTGGAGATGCTAATAGGAGCAACTTCCAGAAACAAATGGGTAATCAATTAAACAACCCTTTAATTTGTGAATGTGGTGCTTGGTTAAAGAGGAAAAATTAAACCATTTACTAATAATTAGTTTCATGGAAAAGTACCAGAGATTTCTTAGACTTTTAAGCTTAGAAGGGAAAGTGAATATTTACATATCCGTTCTAATGTTGATTACAGATGTAATCAATGATTATCTCTTCAACACTACCAGTCTTCTGAGTAGCATAGTGTGAAGGCAGTGGGGTTTCCAAAAGGCACTCTCTATGAGAGATTTAAAGGTGTGAATTCAGACCAAATACTAAACTTCTCTGAGCTTTTTTTTCTCTTATTTGCATAGAACATGGTGAAAGGTGTTTACCTCATTGTGTGTGTGCATGTGGGAGAGTGAGAGAGGGTTGTGTGCTAGGGAGAGAGAATAAGAAAATGTGTGTCAAGCTGAAAGTAGATCCCAAGTAAGTCATGAATGTTGTTTTTGTTATAATTAATTCAAAAGAAGTTAGTACGATAGCATGTGAATTAATAGTTGTAAAAGAAAAAGTTTATAATATATAAAAACAGCTACATGATTATGAATATTATTAAAAATATGGTTGTACAAAAATTTTATGTTTGCTATTGTCCTAAGGGGAAAATATTGTTTAAGCTAAATGAGTCATAAGCCACCAAAGTTATATTATACATGGACTAAATGAAATAAAGGTTATCTATTATTATTCTTATTACCATTTTTAAAAATTCTATTCATTGCATGAGAGCATGTCTCATGTAGACCTTCCATAATCTAATATGATCACATTCTATGATTACATTGCTCATAATCAATTCAATACATAGCACATTTTCCTCCTTTTCTCTATTGTTTTTAAAATGATGCTTTAATAATCACCAATCCACACTTGTTAAAGTTTATAAAATCCCTTGAGGATGGCTGGTAACAATGTTTTAGTGATTGTTTCTTTTAGATGTGTTGCATTCCTAATCACTAAAACGCTGATAGGAAAAAGTTAAAAAATAAAAAAGTATAGAAAGCTAAACATTAGTGATTAATCTCCAGTGCCAAATACTGAGACTTAATATTCTAGTTTCTGAATTCCTCTCGGAGTATTATTAAATCCATTTTTTGAAAAAGTTAATGACACCAACAAAAATGAAACATCAATAGCTTATGAGAATAAGTAGATTTAGTTATGTTATTGGGATCTAGTTTCAAAACCAAATCAGCCTAGTTGCAAAGTTCACTTATCTTTCACATTCCTCACCCCCACAATTTTATGTTGGTGCTCACAACCAGGGATTTTAGAGCATCCTTCAAGCTCATTTGTATGCTTAGAGCTCAGCTCAGTGATGAAGGAGTGTTATATCCACATTCACCTCTCAGCCCCATGATGAATAACACAGGTGCCGTTCTTTCCTATTCTGTGTTGTGTTGCTCCGTTCACCTGCCTATTCTGATTTCTCTGCCACCAACACCCGCCCACATGATTCTCTTTGTTCCCAGATCACAGCCCTGGTGGTCATAACTAGCTCCCCTATTCCAGCTCCCCATGTAAGAATATTTAACAGGAAAAAATACAGTGCAAGGATATGCATGTGTTCCTGCTCATGTTAAAAGTGACAATAGCACTTTTACAGAATGGAGGGCATCTTGTGCAATTAGAAGCAGTATGTGTATAAATAAGACAGTTAAGTAAGAGGCAGCAGCCTAAGATGCAGCTGTGATCCTGAAAATGATAGTACTCTTCTACTCTGTTCAAACCCCATTTAGTTCTAAGTGTTCAGTTTAAGATGAAAATATGGAAATCTGTACTTGTTCTGAGGACAGAGACCTTGATGGTGATTATTTTCAGAGCCATGTCAGGTAAAGAAATGGGACGCTGGAGCTTATTGAAAGAAAGGTGACTTCCTTGTGACATTGGCCCCTGGCTCCACCATTTCCTAGGTTTTTGTGTTCTGGAATATATACTCGTCATCCCCCACCTCCACCTCACCCATGATTTATAAACATTTCACAGACAATCCAATAATATTTTAGGTAATAGGTGCTAGATACTCAATTCAGAATATTTACACAGATGAGTTCAAACTCAGTTTTTTAAAAACAGCTTGTTTGTATTTTCCCTCCTCTGTTTTCCTCTCCTCCTCTCAGCCTAGAGATAAGAGACAGCTGGCATCCACATGGGGGAGGGATGGAGTAGGGATGGAGGACGTGTAGACTCACGGGAACACAGGCTAGCAACTGGCCAGAGTAGTGGTACTTCAACTAAAACATTTTAATTCTGTCTGCAACTTCCAAGTTGACAAGTTTAGAATTTAGGATATGTATAACGTCCTCCTTCAGGCTAACACTGTAAAGAATTTTGTTTTCAAACAATATTGCCAATCTATCTTGGCAATACATATGGTGTTAACTATTACACAACAAAAGGTCTTGCTTTCAACATTTTGAGATTGTTCCATGAGAGACTAATTTCCTAAGTTATTAATGGGATTTACAGAAAATACAAGGGTCCTTAGGACAAGTAGGTTAGGCAAAACATCAAATGGTTTTGTTTATCATGAGAGCCTACATATACAGGCAAATGCGAAATATGAGTCTCCAAGAAAGGGATACGGTGAGCAATTTCTCACACTTTTTGTGCATATTGTGAAATAAATATTCTGTAGACCACACTGTCAAAAATGATTGTTGTTAAAATATAAGCACAACAACATCACATCATATGTACTACAATCATTATTTCATTTACCTTCTCTATAGTTGATATTCTCCTTTAGGGCAAAAATGATGTCTATTTATCTTCCTCCCACTATTTTTTTAACATAGTGCTTAAAATACAACCAGTACTTAGGCTAATGGACAGACAAATGAGTAGATAGATATAATGTCTATTCAACAATTATCAATTCAGTACATTTCCTCTGAAGCTGGGCCTCAGCACAAGTCCTGTCTCCTCCACGCATAAGCTGTTTGATTACAGTGCTTCTTTCTTCATCTGCAAAACTGAGGTAATATCCTCTAAGTCATAGAATTACTACATTTAATATAGTAATATAAGCATTACATACATAGTACTTAGCACAGTGTCTGGCACATAGTTAATATGCAATAACTTCTAATAAATGCTATTAATATCAAATACTTAACTAACTAAACTAGTGTTCAAAAAGGCACTTGTGAAAGATATGATATAAAGGAATAAGTAAACATATTTTTGTTCACCTTGTTCATTTTTTTTATAGCTTTAAGTACTTTCATTTAAAAGCTGCCTCTGCATAAGCTAAGATGTTCAAATGTTAGATGAGCTATAAAGCAAACTATTAAGGGTCTCTAATATGGTACTTTGTCAAAATGTTTAATCTTGGCGGTATTTATTTTAAGTACCATTATCAGATTCCCCCATGGAAGAATGTTGTTACTGATTTAGCATTGTGCAGTTCTATCCATTGCAGTAAAGGGAATACATTTAAACATGAGAAGTTTATTATACAACTTTATGGGAAGAACTTTGAAATATAGAATTTCACTCAGTCTCCCCAAGGTTTCTTTTCTTTTTCTAACCCTTAGAATGCAAGGCCCTTTTCTCACATGTAGCCTGGAAGGTAGTTAGAAATTTTGAAGGAATGATTTGTGACAGAAAAGAGGAAGCTCTGACTTAAGTCATTATATAACTGATAACCAAATTTAGAGTGATGTTTGCAATCCTTCGGTCACTAAGTAAAATGTGTGAATAGTCAGACTCCTAAAAAAAACCGTTATAATTTAGGGCATCTATTGTAATGGTTCTTCTGGTAGCTATTGAAGGCACTAAAAGGCTTTTAACATCAGCAGGACAAATAAAATTTGTGTTTAAAGTGATATTATAAAGAATGCTGTGATGTATGGCTTACTGGGGGTAGTTAGGATTTGATGTAAAATATGACACTAATGCCTTAAGTGACTAAGAACTCTTTTGCAAAATTTTACCATCTTTCATCCATGGAAACTAATATAGTAGCCTGTAAATGTGTGTCAAAAATGGCATTTCCTCAACCCTCATTTATAGGAAAGCTGAAACTAAGTGAAATGTAGCTTTTAGCTAAACTGGCTATTGAGGAATCATAAAATTTCTTTTAAATTATCTAGGAGAAAATCAGACAGAACTAGGTTTGAATCCTCACTCTACCATTGCTTGGATGTGCAAATTCAAGCATGTGACTTCCACTTGCTACTTCAATTTTCACATCTGTCATGAGAGGTTTTTTTGAAGAGATTAAGTGTATGGGCTATGCCACAGACTTCTAGGGCTTGAATCCCAACCACTATTCATACTGTGCAGCTATGCACATGCAACCTCTCTGTGCTAATGTTTAGTCACCTGTTATATTAGTTTGCTAGTGCTACCATAACAAAATACCAGAGAGTGGGTGTATAATGAATTCTTATACAGATGATGCCTGACTTATGATACTTTGACTTATGATTTTTTGACTTTATGGTATCAGGATGTCAGCGCACATTCAGTACACTCCTCAACTGATGATAGAGTTGCTTCCCAATAAATCCACTGTAAGCTGAAAACATTGTAATGCGACCCCATTGCAAGTCCAGAAACCAAAGGCCTCATTTTCACTTAATCATCTCTTTAAAAGCCCTATCCACAGTACAGTCAGATTTTGGAGTACTAGGGGTTAGAGTTTTATATATAAATTTGGGAGGACACAGTTCAGCCCATAAGACCTATAAAATGGGGAAAACAATAGATTTTAATTCATAGCGAGGAACAAATGAATTGACATAGCTAAGGATGGTTTAAAAGAGTGCCAACCACTTAATAAGCACTCAATATATATTGGTCATTCTTGTTACTCTGTTTCACTTCAGACAAATAAACTGACCTTTATCAGCCTTGTTAAAATAGAGATAATAATAGTATCCTCATACTGGATGTTTTCATGAACTAAAGATCATGAAAGTGCAAAGTGCTTATTAGCTCAATGCCTGGTATATCCAAAGCTCTGAGTAACAGGTCGATGCTCTTATTAGTATCAGTATTAGTATTTTTGCTGATATTATTGTTTACATTGAAAACTATTATTGCCATGTACTAGGTATTTATACTTATTATTTCACATTATTTATAACAAATGATTTTTTTGTTGGATCAGTATTATTCTAAATATTTTATATGCAGGAAAGTTGAGGTTCAAAAGGCAATGAATTTAACCAAATTTGCATAGCCTATAGATTGGAAAGCCAAGATTTAACACTGTTGGATTAAAATCTAATTGTCTTATGTCTGCATGCCATCTCTCTCTGCTTATTGAACAAATACAGAAGCAAAAGAGCACATGCCGTTACCCCAGAAAATTGAATCAAAATGAATTCCTGGGAATTCTTTTTCTTGGATATACCTGTTTATGTCCAAATGAACACTTTGCATGGTTCATAATTGCCCTCTCCTAGTGCTTTTTGTAACTTTACCACCAACTGTCTCACTGTAATATGATCATAATTATGGGTCAACTTCTCCTAGTAGCACCTCCTGAAAGGAAGGTGCTAGTTCTCACTAATTTTTAAATTCCAGAAGGTAGTCAACAAATATTTACTTGGTAAATCAGTGGATGAACTACAATTGACACTATGGATATGCATCAAGTCATCTTGATCATTGTTTTGGATTTAACAGATTGTTACATATGGGGTGATTAGAGATCAAGTAGTGCCCTGCTGCTGTTCAATATTTCTAGTGATCTCAATTCAGACTATGATTGGAATAAATGTTTGATGTGAAGCAAAAAAGATACTGAGAATAGAAGATTTCCCATATTCAATAATTCTTCAACATGAACTTGTTTAAATCACTGTACATCAGATATATTGTATTTCCTTTTAGATGAATTATAGTTTAATGTCCTAGATCTCTGGCTAGAAACTTAAATCTTATTAACAGGTTTGTCTTGTTTTCCCCTGAGTCTACTTAACAATAGCCATTGAAAAGCAGAAGTAAAATATATTTTCATGTATTCTGGGAAAAAATACTATTTCTGAGTTTTATACCTAAAATAATTTCTTTCAATATGAACCAGTAAAATTCATACAAGAAATTTCAGTTAAGGGGCCAATCTATTCTCACTGGCAGTTGTGGGGATATTCCAATGAAGGGTATGAGAAGTGGAAAGTTGACTTTAGTAAATACATTCTATGTAATTACCTAGACAATTATAGGGAAACAAAACATTAATTGTTCAACACAAATAGATAGTGCCTGAAGTATTGGAAAATCTGTAAAGTTTTGGTCAACACAGCCAGCAATGTGCGAGCTGCTATGAAAGTAATGAGTGAGTTTGTCAACAGTATACTGGTGAATTATATAAAAAGAATGACAACTTTGGTGACCTTGAATTACTTATTTGAACAACAGGTTCTGGACTATACAAATACAGATGATAAATTGATGCTTGTAGTGGTTTCAACAGTAATATCTCTTGCTCCAAGAAGACATTGTTAACTCAAAAAACTAAATTTTTCACATAAGTAGGATTGAGTTATTATTGTGGCTGCCTCTAAATTATTAGTTTTGTTCAAATTCCATAAATATTGAAAGGGACATCTCATTCTGTTGTGATTTGAATGTATGTGTCCCTCCACAATGTATGTGTTGGAACTCGAACCTTAAGGTGATAGTATTAGAAGATGGGACCTTTGGGAGGTGATTAAGTTATGGGGACTCTGATTTCAGAGTAGGATTAATGCCCTCATAAAAGAGACTTCAGAGAGCTTCCAAGCCTTCTGTCTCTTCCATTATGTGAGGACACAACATTCAGCTCCTTCCTCCCTGTGAGAACACTGAGATGGAGCCATCTTAAGGAATGAGCCCTCACTAGACATTCTCACTAGACTAGAATCTGTTGGGTCGTAATCATGGACCTCCCAGCTTCCAGAACTGTAAGAAATAAATTTCTGTTCTTTACAAATTACCCAGTATAAGGTATTTTGTTATAACAGCAGAAACAGATGAAGACACATCAGAAGAGTCCCCAAACCAAGGGCATTAACAGCTCCTTAAGGAGTTTTAGAAAACCACTCTCTCTCTTGATCAAGAATAGAATAATGGCTGGGCGCGGTGGCTCATGCCTGTAATCCTATCACTCTGGGAGGCTGAGGCGGGCGGATCGCTCAAGCTCAGGAGTTCGAAACCAGTCTGAGCAAGAGCAAGACCCCTTCTATACTATAAATAGAAATTAATTTGGCCAACTAATATATAGAGAAAAAATTAGCCAAGCATGGTGGCACATGCCTGTAGTCCCAGCTACTCGGAGGCTGAGGCAGCAGGATTGCTTGAGCCCAGAAGTTTGAGGTTGCTGTGAGCTAGGCTGACGCCACGGCACTCACTCTAGCCTGGGCAATAAAGTGAGACTCTGTCTAAAAAAAAAAAAAAAAAAAGAATAATGTTACAAACCAATAGTGAGAATGTAATACTGTTCTTGATAAAGACCTATATTGCCACTCCAAACTGGTTTCATAGACATTCTTTAATATGCTTTTGGTAAAAAAAGAAAAAAAAAGTTAATTTTATCTATTTGCTTTTAGAAGAAATGGTTTTAGATACCTTGTATCAATTCCTTCATAGCTTAGAACCTTTCTTTAAGTGTATAGTTGTGTTCTAGTCTGTGTTTGGCTATAAAATCTTCATAATATTTTTGCAACCTCTTGAAAAAGTCTGAAAAAAACTGATTCTCTTTTGTCATTAACAATAATATTTTTCAGAGAAAAAAATAATTGACAGGCACACATATTGATGAGTACTGTGAACAGTTTTGCTTAAAGATAAGTTGTTTCTGATCCAAAAATATTTAAATATTCGGCCACTAAATATTACATCACGTAGTTGTGATCTCCTTTGATCACAACAATATGTGATCAAAGGAGAGCTAGAAGCTTCCCTTGCACACTATTCCTTGATACCTTTTCCCTCTCACTCTCTTGTGGCTCACTATATCTGATATGGACAGCATGCAAGACACTCATATAGGGTTAAAAGATCCACTAAAATTATAAATAAAGCTTATTAAGTTAAAGATAAATATGTTCTTTATCTCATTTATTGCTATTAGTTGGAATTATTATGTTTTTGTTGCTTATTATCTTTACACATGAAAGCAATGTTACATAAAGGGGAGAAGTGCAGAATAGGTAATTTTGGTAGAGGAAAAGTAAAAGGGAAAAATGAAGCCCAGAGCGTTATGTGTGTATATGCAGGAAAGCAGGGGATGAGAGTGCTTCTAGGGATAGGGTCACTATCTAGGGTATCTATGTGAAGAAGTGAAAGCTCAAAGTAGGTGGTGGATTCGAAATGAATGTTGTGTTCTTGCAAATGTGTCTGGGGATGTTTTGAGAACTCATAAGCTAGCATATTAGGTAATTTTGTACCACAGAACTTAAGGATAGTATGATAATGGGCTCCTAGCTTAATAAGATTGTAATGCTGTTGTTTGAATATATGATATCATCAAGTTTAAAATGTAATATTCATTCCATTTATGCAATCTCTTTTCCCTGGATGTCTGTGCTTTCCAAGATTCTATAATAAGAAAATAAACAGCTCAAATGGCTTTTCCTCCACACTTTTATCAGTTTAGAGAAATAGGGTGACAATAAATGAAAAAAAAATCTAACATTTATAAAGGGCTAAATGGGCTAGGCATTATGCTAGGTAATTTATATACATCACCTTTTAACATCTTATACTTCTTCTTCAAAGTAAATGTAATTATTTATATCTTATAGATTAGGAACCGGAAATTTGGAAATATTAAGTAAATCGTATAGTTCATAAGGGTGAAATTATAGAATCAAATCCCAGATGATCTAATTTCATAATCTTGTCCTTTACTATGATTTATTTGGAGAACCATAAGATTTGAGGGTCCAAAGAAATCATTAACCTTAAATCTTTCCCTTGGACAATTTTCTTAAATATTAATACCTGTCAAGTAAACCAAACTATGTCCCTTTCACTCAAACAACAAAACTGAAAGAAGATGGTACCTCTTGCCACCATCACCTTTATTAAAAGTTTTAGCATATGGCATTGCCAGTGCATGACCTAGTTAATATGTCGTCCATGGTAGATCCACAAGAACATAAGGAAAACAGCTGGAATATCTCTCAGCCTAGAAGAGTAAATCACTTCATCAACTGCCCCCGTAGGGAGCCACCATTTGGAAGAGGAACTACAATCTATACTAGGTGGAATGGAGGTCAGACATACTGGGCACCCATCAAAACAGAATATTGGCAATTACTCACTGTATTTCAGAAACAGAGTATGTCATTGGAAGAGTTTCCTTTGCTTTATGTGGAAATTCAAACAGCTCTCTATTCAAACAATCATCCTATGTAGATCCTGCCTGGATCCATTGCAGGGCTATTGTGAAAATCTGCAACTCTTAAAATATGATCTGAGGATGCATTGCATAAATGATTTTAGTACAACAGTGCTTCTCAAAGTCTGATGCATACAGGAATCACCTGGGCATCTTGTTGAATTGAAATTTTGTAGTTCCAAAAAGTCCTCAGGTAATGCCAATGATACTACATGCAATTCTGAGTATGAAAGACCAAGATTATTCTGCATATTTACCTGTAGTTTATTGCTATAAAGGAGTTGTAAAAGTCCTTAAACCCAGCTACCACATTTGGCATCATATTTTTTTAGACAAAATTATTTTCCAAAATTATCTTAAAAATTTCCTTGCCCATTCCTGAGCCACTTGGTTTTTGTTCCTTATGGCCTCATTCAACTTACTTGTATTGACCCAAAGTGTACTCAATATGGAAAGTGAGTCTTGTCTTCAATACCTATCTCTTCCCATCAGACCACGAGCAACTAGAAAAAAGGGTCTGTATCATCTTCATGTTAATATCCAGTACAGAGTCTAACAGATAGGAGATTAAATATACTCAGTATACTTTTTATGAATGACCAAAAGAGAATTAAATGACAACCTACTGCTGCATTTTTACTAAATGTCTTCATCCACAAAGGGAGCAAAGTTAATCTGCATAAATGCAAGAGAATTCTTATGCAGTTTAAGCAAGATAATAGCTATTATATCACACTAAAACTTTAAAACACTGTGCATATGCAATTTATTATATTTATTACTAACTGTATTACTAGAATTCATTAAAAGTTAGAGGGCTAGAGATGGAAAATAGACACATTGTTTTAGAAGTTCAGAGAATACCTCCCTTAGTTATTAAATAGCTCATGAAATACTGCTTGCTATTTGAAATTCAACAATTAGAAATTATTGTTATTATTGTTTTTATTTAAATCTTTGCCCAGTGAAACTTTCCTTTTCCTTAGAGGAAAGCTTCCCATTATGCTTCATTAGCAGACTATCCATATACTCCACTCTCATGGACTGTGTCACTTTATGTCTTTTGTTCTAGGATCCCATTTGGCAAATGCCCCCACTTAATTTCAAAAGGGACCTCATTTAGATGATAAATTATATAGTAATTCTATTCATTAGATATGTTTATAACTTGTGAAAGAATTTGTTTCCTCTTTCTCCTGGACATGTGAGTTCTGGGAGGAGCAAGGCATAAAGGGATATCCTAATGGGTCTATTTTAATGGGGCAGAAAGTGTAAGGTTTGTGTAATCTTAAAAATATATGGAGAAAAATATAGGGATAACAAAAGAAAACTAATTTTAGTAAGGGATGTTTGGAATGAGTGAATACCCACATGACTTTCTTCAATTCTTGGCTAAGAAACCACTCTGTTATTAAGTGTCTAGGGGCAGAAGGTGACTATTTACTTGAGATTTGTGAGAGGGGGTATTTATTTAAAAATGTTGGGAAATCAATATGTCTCTGAGGCTTGCCATCAGAGTCATTCAATTACTAACACTGATAATTGCAGCATTAATCTGCTTGTGCAATTTAGAGAAGAGTCCAAACACAGAATGATTGATTTTAAAGAAAAATAAAGTCAAAGAGATATGGCATTTATTCTTCCAGTAAATAGACCTCTAGTACAAAAACCCAGGGACCATTTTATTCCAAGGAACTGTAATGAAACACCTAAATATACACACATATATTTCTTTGAAGATGCTCCACTTCTTGAAAGGAACAGAAGACAAAAAATACTACATCATCACAAATCTTCCACTTTAACATCCAGAGAAGAATAAGACGAAAATCAGAGTTTTGTTGGTATTGGATGAATGGTGGAATCAAATTTTATACACAACCTTCACAGCCTGCCACATTTGTGTTGCAACAGGCTACAGGATATACCATCTGAATTTATCAAAATTTTATGCCCTTTGAGAGAGTTTTTTCCCCTAATATTTTTAATTTAATTGAAATTTAATTTCTCCACACGAGTATGTCACTGGCTGTTTACATTTTCAAGTTCTGATTGAAACACTAGGCATGTAATAAGGTTATTCCAGAAAATGATGGCTCTTCACAGTCGACTCAACCAAGGATCATTCCCTTCAGAAGAAACTGTCCAGAACACACTAAATTCTCTATGGGTTTAGAATGCATTCATTACTCCTTCCCCAGAGATATGATGTTCTAGTTCTTGAAAGCAGGTCTAGTACAGCTTAGTGAGGGTACATACACATGAGATATTTGAATTATAGAAGGAGCTTAATGAATGTTTTGTTTTGCTTATGAAAATGTATTTATTTGAAATAATTTTAGGTTTAAAGGAGACTTGTAAAGATAACACCCAGTATTAATAAAATTCAGCCAACTTCCCCTACATTTTACATCATAAAAAACCATAGTACATGTATTGAAACTAAGAAAATAATGTAGATACAACACTGATATTTAGACAAAATACTTTATTTGAAGTTTACCAGTTTTTTCGCCAATGCCCTTTCTTCTGTTCTAGAATCCCATCTAGACACCACATTGTATTTAGTTACTATGTCTCCTTAGTCTCCTGCAGTCTGTGACAGTTTCTCTGTCTTTCCTCCCTTTTCATGACCTTGATCTTTTAAGAGTAATGACTGGTTATTTTACAAAGTGACCTTCATTTTGAATTTATTTAATGCTGTCTCATGACTACCCTGGATTTATTGCTTTGGGGGAAGAATATCATGGAGGTGAAGAGCCCTTTCATCATGTCATGAATCTGGTATTGACCTGACTTATTACTGATGATTTTAAATTGACTATTTGGTTAAGGTGGTGTCTTCCAGCTTTCTCTACTTTAAAGTTACTAAGTTTCCTCTTCTCATACTCTATTTGTTACAAGTGAGTCACCAAATCCAGCTAACAGATTAATAAATGGTGTTTGAACAAAAGATAGAGTTTCCACCTGGAGTCTATGTTGTAGTCATGTCATAGATGCCAAAGCTGTGGAACAGAGTGACTAGAGTATCTTTGAAACAAAGACTAAGGATATTTTATTTCTTTTAACTCAATCCAAAACTCACAAGTGTCTGAGTTATATAATGGTAAGGAGAACTGCAAGCAAAAGTTTAGCTGGTTTTTCTATGACTGTCATAAGACACTGGAGAACAAGAAGCTCAACTTTGGTGTTACATTTTTTTTAGTATAATATAAAAAAACAACTTTTTTCCCTAGTTTACAAGAAATTTGTGGACAAAGAAGGTCCACTAGGTTGAGGTCAGTGTGGTGAGGGAAGTGACATCAAAGAAATGAAAAGAAAATAAACCTGTAGGATTGATTACTTAGGAGGAGGGATCAAACAATGCAAGAGAAGAGTTTATATAATTAGGAGGGGGAGGGTTAGAATTTGCAGGCCACTCATGGTAACTCTTTGAAACCTTCTAGATGCTTCCAACAATACTGAGAAGAAAAAGGCAAAGAGGGAGGGAGGTGGGCATGGCAGTAGCTGAAACTGTGCATTAATACATAGGGGCAAGAGGCTCTAAATAAATCAATTACCCAGTGAATGTGAGAAAATTTGTTTGCATTATATATAGTATCGTGTACTTGTAAAAACCAAGCTTATCACTTTGTCACACCTCATATATTTTTTCATTAGTAAATCGTGACCTTCAAACTAAGCATGCTCTTGTAGGCTCAAGAAAGTTCAGATTCTTTCCTGCAGTGAGTGTTTTTGCTGAGTGAATTCTAAAGCTCAAAAACTATTTTAAAATAACAGCCAAAAGTCTACTAAGATGATAATGGAAAACAATTTAATTAGAGACACATTTAGATGGATTTTCTTTTCATCCAATAAGTCTCACTGTGCTGTAAATTTTAAAGTGAAAATTTACAATTTCCTTCCTAGTGCCTTTGGATATTCATTCAAGATAGTAGAATTATATCTCCAGATACCCAACACTAAGAGAGTAGAAAGGGTCTTTACATTGGATAATATATAAATAATATATCACTTAAAACAAAGTATATATATTTTGGTTTGTTTACCTAGAAATAGAGGACGATAGTTTTCATCATCTGTACTCATATATCCTATGCCCATTATTGCTTATAACTAAATTCTTCCTACTCATAAACAAATGATTAGACCCAGGCAACATGGCAAACTGTGCTCACATGACCCACCCTATCAGCTACAAAATGATGCTTAGTAACATTCATCAGGTGTTGGGCACGTGGGAGGAGGAAGGGGATGGGTATATTCACACCTAATGTGTGCAGTGCGATGCACACCATTTAGGGGATGCACGTACTTGTAGCTCTGACTCAGGTGGGGCAAAGGCAATGTATGTAACCTAAACATTTGTACTCCCATAATATTCTGAAATAAAAAAAATTAAAAAATAAATAACATTTGAAATGTACAGCTAAGTCAGATGAAAGAAAGAGAAATCCCTCTGGTGCTTGAAATAAATAAATTCAGAGTGGTAGGTAAGGTTGATAAAGTGAGGATCTGTGAGGTATTTCGACCAAGCACAGATTCTAAGAATATAACTAAGGGGAGAAAGTTAGAGCTTTTCTCCCTGCCTAAACTTGAAGCCCCCAAATACTACCTATCCTCATGAACTAAGTAAAGTTAAAAACATAAAAAAATTTTAAAAATTAAAAGAATATCCAATCTCCCAACAATGCAAACAAATACAAAAGCTTTTTTTCTGTCTGGACTTGAGTGGGGAAATAAATATAAGAAGTCCAGACATTCAATGTATGTGGGTATGGAGTACTATTTTATATTACCTATGTGCAAAAAATAAACATAAAATCTGGCATTTCATTGAAATTCCTGAGCTGCTTTTTTTTTTATTTCAAAATATGAAAGGGGTACAAGTGCTTTTGTTACATGAATTGAATTATGCCAAAGTCAGGGTTTTTAGTGTGCCTGTCACCTGAATAGTGTACATTGTACCTGATAGGTATGTTTTTATCCTTCACTCCCTTCCTATCTTCTCCATTCTTAATTTTCAATGTCTTTTATATCACTAAATGACTGTGTATACCCATCATTTAGTTCCTACTTATTAGTGAGAGTGTGTGGGTTTTTGTGGTATATATATATACCATGAAGTACTACTCAGCCATAAAAAGGAATGAAATAATGCCTTTTGTGGTAACTTGGATAGAATTGAGCACATTATCCTAAGTGAAATTCCTCAGATTCTGAACAGAAACCACTCTGTATAAATTCTTTGATATTTTTGTATATACAGAACTCATACAGAATTTTTAAAAAGTAGTACAGAAGCACATACACAAAGTTAATTACAAACCACATGAGAAAACAAACCATCATGAGAAAGAATCCACACATAAATAAATAGCACAAAAACTGAGAATAGCTGAATAATCTTATAGTGAATGTAATATAAATATTCTTAAAATGCTGACAGGGCTACTTTGAAGGACTAGACACCAAGTCAAAAGAATAAAGAGATATCTGCAGCCCTATGTTTATTGCAGCATTATTCACAATAGCCAAGCTATGGAATCAACCTGTGTCCATTGACAGAGGAATGGGTAAAGAAAATGTGAGATACATAGTGGGATACTATATGGCCTTATTAAAGAAGGAAATTCTGCAATTTGCAACAACATGGATGAACCTAGAGGACATTGTGTTAAGTGAAATAAACCAGGCACAGAAAGACTGCAGGTTTGCACTTATGTCTAAAATCTTAAAAAGTTGAACTCATAGGTACAGAGAGGAGAATAGTGGTTGCCAGGGGCTGGAGTTGGGGTTCAGGAAGGATGGGAGGTAGAAATGGAGAGATGCTGCTCAAAGAGTAAAAAATTTTAGTTGGGCCAGATGCATAAATTCTGGAGATCTATAGTACATGGTAACTATAGTTAATAATAATGTATGCTTAAAAATTTCTGATGGTAAATCTTAAATGTTCTGACCACAGAAAAAGTTATAATTATGTGAGACTATAGATACATTAATCAGCTTGATTTGATCATTTTACAATGCACACATTGTGTATATCAAAACATCATGTACACCATAAATATATACAATTTTTATTTATCAATTATATCATAATAAAGCTAGGAGAGAAGAATAGGATACTATAAAATAAGTATGAATAGATATTAAATAAACACTGAGTTTTTAGACCTAAGAATATAATGATTAAACATTTTTAAAAATCCATAGGCAGTTAAAGTGAGCTTTAACTTATTAGTGAATTAGAAGATTCGTATGAGACAATTAGGAGAATATAGTGCAAAAATAATAGATATGAAAACATGCAAAAGAGGTTAAGAAGCATGGAAGGTAGTAGATGATCCAACATAATTTGAATTGAGCTTTGTAAGAAAGCAATGATAAAATATTTTTGACAGGAGTTGGTATATGAAGAGAAATTGCTTATGAATTTTTTATTAACTGAAGAAAGACACCAATTCCTAAGCAACATAAATAATAATGAATCCACACCTGGAAACTTTATGTAATAATTGCATAATGTCCAGGACAAAGAAAACTTAATTGATTAGGAAAGCACACAGTAAAAATATTTTTAAACATAATACCTTAAAAATAACAGAAAAGAAAATTATATACTAATCTTTGACAAAGTAGACAAAAACATACGCTGGGGAAAAGAATCCCTTTTCAATAAATGGTGCTGGGAAAACTGGATAGCCACTTGTAGAAGGTTAAAACAGGACCCACACCTTTCACCTCTCACAAAAATCAACTCACGCTGGATAACAGACTTAAATCTCAGGTATGAAACCATTAGAATTCTAGAGGAAAATGTTGGAAACACTCTCCTAGACATCGGCCTAGGCAAAGAGTTTATGAAGAAATCCCCAAAGGCAATCAAAGCAGCAACAAAAATAAATAAATGGGACATGATGAAACTACAAAGCTTCTGCACGGCCAAAGAAACAGTCATGAAAGTAAACAGACAACCTACAGAATGGGAGAAAATTTTTGCATCCTATGTATCCGATAAAGGACTGATAACTAGAATATACTTAGAACTCACGAAAATCAGCAAGAAAAAATCAAATAACCCTATTAAAAAGTGGGCAAAGGACATGAACAGAAACTTTTCTAAAGAAGACAGAAGAATGGCCAACAAACATATGAAAAAATGCTCACCATCCCTAATCATCAGGGAAATGCAAATCAAAACTACAATGAGATATCACTTAACTCCAGTGAGAATGGCCTTTATCAAAAAGTCTCCAAATAACAAATGCTGGCGTGGTTGTGGAGAGAGAGGAACACTCCTACACTGCTGGTGGAACTGCAAACTAGTTCAACCTCTGTGGAAAGCAATATGGAGATACCTTAAAGCGATACAAGTGAATCTACCATTTGATCCAGCAATCCCATTGCTGGGCATCTACCCAAATGATCCAGTGACACTCTACAAAAAAGACACCTGCACTCGAATGTTTATAGCAGCACAATTAATAATTGCAAGGCTGTGGAAACAGCCCAAGTGCCCATCAATCCAAGAATGGATTAATAAAATGTGGTATATGTATACCATGGAGTACTATTCAGCTCTAAGAAACAACGGTGATATAGCACATCTTATATTTTCCTGGTTAGAGCTGGAACCCATACTACTAAGTGAAGTATCCCAAGAATGGAAAAACAAGCACCAGATATATTCTCCAGCAAACTGGTATTAACTGAGTAGCACCTAAGTGGACACACAGGTGCTACAGTAATAGGGTATTGGGGAGGGGGGAGGGGGGAGGGGGGCGGGTATATACATACATAATGAGTGAGATGTGCACCATCTGGGGGATGGTCATGATGGAGACTCAGACTTTTGGGGGGAGGGGGGGAAATGGGCATTTATTGAAACCTTAAAATCTGTACCCCCATAATATGCCAAAATAAAAAAAAAAAAAAGAGTGTCTGCTTTTAATTTTAGAACAAAATGAAATTAAATATCCCAGTGATTCTTGCTTGAATAAAAGTATATTTCCTCCAAGTTAATAAATCAGAGCCTCTGATCAAGCTCTTTGGAAAATATGGAAGTCCACCCTGTCCTATAGAGTTGCATCAAGCCAACAAGATGTGGACAGGCCAATTAGGCAGGACTCTAACTCTCTCATACCCCTTTTAACTTAAGCAAGTATGTAGTTATTAGTCTTATATAATGAACTTCTCTGTAATTTTTTCTTCGAAGATGGAAGTATGTAGTTATTAGTCATATATTGAGCTTCTCTGAAATTTTTTCTTGGAAGGTAGATTTATACATTTTTTTTAAAATCTTAATACTGAAATTTTGTGCAGTTTCTCATTGTTTGCCCTCTCTTTCATTTCTAATCTTCCTAGGCAGAGTTATATTGGATTGATAAGAATAGATTATTACCAAGAATAACAACAGAAATAGCTACCAAGATTTATATATTTTTTTTTCTGTTGAATCATTAGAATAATTATTCAATAGTAATTTTTTCTGGGTAAATGGATTAGGAAAAAAACAACTCAGAGAGCTTGAGTCCCTTGTGAAGTTCTCAAAGCTTCTAAGTAGTAAAGACAGAGATGATACACTTTTGGACACTGGAATGGGTTAAATGCTAGTTTGTGCATTTTACTGGCCTCTAAGCATCCAGCAATATTTTTCACTTTTTGAAATTCAGAAAAATGAGAACACCAACCACATCTTGTGGACCAAGATATACTTGTTAGGTCAGGTCTTCCTTTTCAGTAAGTGGTGCTTAACTTTCCATCTAATCATCCTATTGCCTGCTGACTTATGTTTTAGTTATTTAACTTTATCATGGATCTTACCCTACACTTATGACAAAGAGCCTCTTACATGTTGAAATGGTCTGGAGTTATAATTAACATGTCCTTTTCGTGAACATTATATTCTGAAGGGCTTGGAGAAGACTTTTCTTGAAATCTAATTTCTGAGAAATATATGTGCTGCTGCTGTGATGTCTGGGACCTGAAGCAGACTGGCAATTTGTTTTCAAAGGAACTTTTCTGCAGGAGTTACATAGTAAACATCCCATTTCACAAGAATATGAATAAGTATAATATATTGAATGCTAGCCTTGGACCAAACATACTTCTGGGCACTTTATTACATTATCACATTTACTATTGTAGCAATTTGATATGTTATGAATTACCAAGTCTGTTTCACTTCTCTATTTAGTTTGCTTATATTCTTCATTGAAGTGTTTCTGACCTTCCCTTTATCTCCAGTTCTTACTCTTCTCAATTAATAAGTCTAAAAGCAGGATCTATGTACCCTTATTGGGGCATTTGCCACATTGTGTAATATACTCAGTTGGGCCAAATATGTTGCCTGTCTTCCTCCCAAGTCCATATGTTCACTAGAGGTCACCATCACGTTGGTTGATGATATGGCTGAATACTAAGAGGACACAGAGTAAAGCTGTATGTGGAAATATTCACGATGACTTTTTTTTTCACTTCTACTATGTTTTCTCAGGCAATTTATGTTCCCTCCTTTAATTCTGAAAAGATAAGTAAAAATAAACTCATTTTACTAATGAGGATGCTAGAGAGATCAAATAACTGTTCTCCAGTTGTTTCAATATGCTGTGTTTGAATCCAAGTCTGCCTGGCTTCTAAATCCTTTCTCCTTCTACATTTCATGGTACTTATTACACATTTCTTAATGAGTTAAGTTTTGTTTCACAAAGATGTGACTTTAATTTCAATGTTTCCTTCATTGTATCAGGTTTCCTTGTAGTCGTGTGTTGATTATTTATAGAAATTTATAGCACAATATAGGATAAACACATTAAGTAACTTCTGTAGTCTGAAGAACCCACTAAAATGCAGGTTATTGCGCCAGAAATCTTATTTGGTAGTTGTGGCATCTACACAGTAATGATCCCAATTGTTTTAATATATTCCCCCAGATTCATTGGCTCTGGCCAATGGTTTTGAGTGGAAGAAATATATGTCACTTTTGTGTCACAGAATATAAAAGCACCATGAGATTTTCATATGTGGTCTCTTTTCCTCCTTTGGCAGTTAGCAATATTCTCCTTGGTGAAGTATCCATTAGCTTAGGTCCCTAAAGGTCTTTGTGGAGCAAACGCTCTGCAGATTGAGTTGGGCATGTAGCATGAATGAAAAATAAACTTCATTTGTGAAGTCCCTAATGTTTGGGAATTTGTCATGGCAACACACATTAGACAATCATGGATAAGACAGTAGCAATTGTCAAATGATAACTTGACACCTTTTAAAAGTATTTTCCATTATGTCCATATATATGTAAATATTAAATGCCTTTTTCCAAAGAGTAAGAAATTTTAGTCATCTGCCTTTCTGCCTATTTTCCACCTTATTTTGCTTTCTGACAGTCTAAAATAAAAGAGTTGGCCAATGCATAGTGTTATTTGTCACTCAGATTAGAAAAGAAGAATTTTAAGTGTTATGGTTCCAGGTCTTAAGCAAATTTGTATCAGAGGAAGCTGGTTTAAAAATTGTCTTGCTAAAAAATTGCTATTGATCCAGGAAATCAGGAACCAAGTTATGACTTGGTTCTGATATCTATTAAATACGAGTTGGTACTGATATCTACTAAATAATAAGTATACGGATTTTGGCATACCGGTAATTTCGATGTTAAATGCTCTTGCACTTAATCAAATATGGAATTCAGTAATCATTGCGATAGCTAACGACAGTTTCTTTTTCTGTGAAACACTATATTTTTATTAGTTCCATTCAATTCAATACATAATATTAATTGAGCACCTGCTATGTATTGGGAATATCACTATGAATAAGATATGATAAATGAATGATCCCCTGTTGCCATCTAAGAGTTTATAATCTGCAAGGACAGTGAGACACATTAGAAAATAATTTCAAAACAATATGTTACATTATAGGGAACATACATGAAAGAAAATATTATTCAGCTTTGGTGAATAAGAGAAAGCTTTCTTAGGAACATAGCATTTATGCCATGAAAGGTCAGTAGGAATTAGAAAGTATGTCAGGGGAAAAAGGAATGTTAGAGAACAGTATGAACAATAGCAGAGAGATTCAACATAATGTTCCATTCTGAATGTAAGTAATTCATTACAGCTAGAATATGACGCTCACATCACAGACTGTCAGGAGACAGGATTATAGAGGTCTCCTGTCATCCTGTAACCACCAGGAGCCACTAAAAATTCTATGAAGAGAAGTAACAAGATCAAATTTATATATTAGGTATATCGTGCTGATGGCAGGATGAAGGATTCATTGGAAGACACATTTTCTTAATAAAATAGTTTTGGCAGCGGAGAAAACTTCATGAAACACTAAGAAAATTCATAGATTTATTTATAATGCATTGAGGTTTGTTTCATGATTTATTGAAACCATGTGTTATTTTCAGAATAGAGTCACTGAGTGAATATTATAATAATACCCAACCCAAATTATCTCAATTACTTTAAATTCTAATAACCTGTAAACTCTTTTTCTATATACTGCAAATATTTGATGAGCCAAAACTGATGAGGGGATTAGACAATGTCAACACTGGAAAACTGAAATAATAAAAGCCTGTGAATCAGATCATTGTAGAAACCAAGCTGAATAATTCAGTCTCTTAACATAGTGTTTTCCTAGTCTTTTTTTTTAAAGCTTGAATTATTAATTCTCTCCTGCTTTTCTAGCTAGATACCACTATATGGATACAAATGTCTGCATATAAAAATATTTTCTGAATGAATAACTCATAGAAAGTAACACATTTCATAATGTAATCTTTAATATAACTTAGCAAGCAATTAGTAAGTGACTACTGTGAGGCCAAGAATGTATAATGTGATATGAAAGACTTAAAAGAGGTAATGCAGAGATTAATTAGCAGAGATTAATTGATTTAGCCATTCTGCAATGTATACATATTTCAAAACTTCATGCTATATAAATAATATATATAATATACACATATATAAAATAAATATATGTAAATATATATTTTATTTGTCAATTAAAATTAATTACAAATAACAATGAAAATAAATAAAGAACAAAAAGAATACAAATCTATTAAGGAATTTATTATGTTTCTTCTAAAGTATTTCCTTTTTATTTCAGCATAATATGGGGGTATAAATGTTAATGTTACATACATTGTTATTGCCTTCCCTCCCCTCTCAAGTCAGAGCTTCAAGCATGTCCATCCCCCCAACAATGCACATTGCACTTATAATGTATATATATAAACCCATCCCCTCCCCCCCACCTGCCTGACACCCAATAAATGTTTTTTTTTTTTTTTTTTTAACATTTTGGTTAGATTTTATAACTTTGCCTTTACCTCGCAAAGGTTAGAGGTATGCCCGTCCTCTCCATACTGTTTGCCACATCCTTCAGGTATGGGTCTATCCTACCACCCCCCAAATCTCTGGTGAACAACACCACACTTTGAACACCATATTTATAATTGGTCAGCACCAATGTGATGGTGAGTACATGTGGAGCCCATTTTCACTTTGGATAATGAGCTTAAGCTCAACCCAGGATAATATAAGCAGTGCTAGCTCGCTGTCGCTTCTTAGAATTGAGTAATATTCCATTGTAAACATATACCAAATTTTAATAATCCACTCATTAATTGATGGGCACTTGGGTTGTTTCCATATCCTTGCAATAATGAATTGTGCTGCCATAAACATGCGGGTGCAGATGTCTTTATAATAGAATGTCTTATGTTCTTTTGAGTAGATGCCTAATAATGCTATTGCTGGGTTGAATGGTATTTCTATTTTTAGTTGTTTGAGGTATCTCCAAATTCTTTTCCACAAAGGTTGCACTAATTTGCAGTCCCACCAGCAGTGTAAGAGTGTTCCTATCTCTCCACATCCTCGCCAGCATTTGTTGGTTTGGGATTTCTTGATACGGGCCAATCTCACTGGGGTTAGATGATATCTCATTGTGGTTTTGGTTTGCATTTCTCTAATGTTTAGAGATGTTGAGCATTTTTTTATGTTTGCTGGCCATTATTCTGTCTTCTTTGGAAAAGTTTCTGTTCATTTCTGTTGCCCATTTCTTGATGGGCTTGTTTTATTTTTTCTTATTAAATCTTTTGAGTTCTAGATAGATTCTTGTTACGAGACCTTTATCAGAAGTGTAGAGAGCAAATATTTTCTCCCATTCTGTAGGTTGTCTATTCACTCTAATGATAATTTCTTTGGCTGAGCAGAATCTTTTTAGTTTGATCAGATCCCATTTGTTTATTTTTGTTGCTGCGGTGATTGCTTTGGGGGTCTTCTTCAAAAATTCTTTGCCTAGGCCAATGTCAGAAAGGGTTTTCCCAACATCTTCTTCTAGGATTCTTAGGGTTTCATGCCTTAGGTTTTTCTTTAGTAGGAAATATTGGGTCAATAAAGATAGCACCCAAATACCAGAGGATGCAAATACAGTATATGTTGAGATTCAAATGGAAATTATGATCTAAAAAAGTACATGATATGGATGGTTTAGCATAATTAAAGGTCCAGAACTCTGTTTTTTCATTGTGACAAAGACTGGCTAGTTGCCTCCAAGGCATTCCCTCTTTCTCCTTGGTATACGCTAGATAAAATGTATCAATTTCGTGTGCAGTTTTGCCTGATTTACTGGAAATGACATTGATGTCTGTCATGCCCAGTAATAAACAAAAACTCCCATGCAATAATTCATGCTCTCATATCCCTTATCTTCCAGATTAATTAGATGATACAGTGGAAATCACTGAAGCCCTTGCTGATATCAGACCACTACATAGAAGAAAATTGTGCCACCGGTTGAATATTCTATTGTATTTTATCTAACCATGAAATAAACATCAGTTGATTTAAATCACTGATATTTGAGAATCTGTTCATTAAAGCAGTTAGTGTTATATGCACTAAATAATTACAGTATGCACAACAAGAGTTGTGCATCTCTTAGGAATGAATATAGATATACTCATATGAATATATGTGTATATATTCACATATATGTTTTATATATATGTATACATAAGCTCAATAGAACTACTGTATAAATTGAATGCCAATGAATAATTTACTATGAGAACTCATTATAAAATCAAGAATACTTTTGAATAGAAGTGGAGATAGTGAGCAATCTTGTCTGGTTCCAGTTCTAAGTGGGAATGGTTTCAGTTTTTCCCTATTCAGGATGACATTGGCAGTGGGTTTATCATAAATGGCCTTGCTAATTTTAAGGTATGTCTGGTCTATACCTATTTTGCAAAGAGTTTTTATCATAAAAGTGTGCGAGACTTTGTCAAATGCTTTTTCTACATCTATTGAGAGAATTGTATGGTCTTTGTTCTTGCTTTTATTTATGAGGAAAATTGGTTTATAGATATATGTATGTTGAACCAGCCTTGTATCCCTGGAATAAAGCCCACCTGGTCATGGTGAATTATTTTTTTGATGTGCTCCTGAATTCGATTTGCTAAAATTTGGTTGAGGAGTTTTACATCTATATTCATGAGGTATATTGGTCTGTAGTTTTTTTTTTTAGGTTGTGTCCTTTCCTGGCTTTGGTATCAAGGTGATATTGGCTTCGTAGAATGAGTTAGGAAGGATACCATCTTTGTCAATGTTGTGGAATAATTTGTGTAGTATGGGTATGAGTTTTTCTTTGTATGTTTGGTAAAACTCTGAAGTATAGCCATCTGGTCTGGGACTTTTCCTTTTAGGAAGGTTTTTAATTGCTGCTCCAATTTCTGTGCTTGAGATTGATCTATTCAGGAATTCTATTCCCTCCTGGGTGAACTTAAGGAGGTTGTATGTTTCCAGGAATTTGTCCATCATGGGTAGATTATTAAAATTTGGTATATGTATACAATGGAATATTACTCAATTATAAGAAATGATGGTGATCTAGCACCTCTTATATTTTCCTGGATAAAGTTTGAGCCCATCCTCCCAAGTGAGGTATCACAAGAACAGAAGAATAGTCTCCACATGTACTCGCCATCAAATTGGCACTAACTGATCAACACTATGGTACTCACACAGTAGTAATATTTTCCAGGTATTAGGGAGTTGGGGTGAGTAACTCACAACTAATGAACATGGTGAGCATTGTAGGGGGAAAAAAGGCACACCCCAAATCATGGTTTGGGTGTGGCAAAGTCATAACATGTAACCAAAATGTTTGTATCCCCATAATATCCTGAAATAGGAAAGAAAGAAAGAAAGAAAGAAAGAAAGAAAGAAAGAAAGAAAGAAAGAAAGAAAGAAAGAAAGAATATTTTTGTATAATTAGTGCATTTTCTCCATGCAAATAGATCTATGTGGCAAGATAAATGTTTATTCAGGCATTCCTTTGGAGAACATGAAATAAGAAAGAAAAAGAATACACTAATTGAACTAAAGGAGCAAGAAGAAGGATACCTGTGGTTTAAAGCTGTTAGGAAGGCATAATTACTGAGAGCTTACCAGAAAGATTAAAAGAAGACTTTGTTTTGAAATAAAATGCAATTAATTACACTCCGTAAGGCAATAAAAAAATAAGACAACCAAAATATTGTACTATTAAAGGAGTAAGGAATATAAACTTAAGCTTGCAAACCACATGAGTATCCATAAGTGAAAACAAGGTAATGAGGCCAAGAAGGTAGCAAACTAGCTGAATAGAAAAGCTATAATTAAAGTGTCATCATCATGGATATTGCACCAAGATAGTCAGGGTTGTTCTTTATTTCAATTTTGTTATCTTTATTAATGCATTGTGAGTTTAAATATGTCATAACATTAACAAAGCTAAACTTATTTTATGCAGTTAACTTTCTATACCTTTTCTTAGTTCTTTAATATTTATAACAGTAATGATTTTTTTTTCTACTAAGAGGTGGGTAGGGGATATCCCCCACTACGATGTTCCCCTAAGCCATCATTATGAAAATTATATGAACAAGAGTTGTAGAGTAGTTTCAGTAGAGACATAGAGAAGCAAATAAATTAGAAAAATTATTTATAGATAAAACAAATAGGACTTGGTGACTGAGTGGATGAAGTTGGTCAAAGAAAAAGAGATTTGAGATTATGCCCAGATTTTGGACTTGGGTGACTTGACATTTGGTGGTACACTCTATTGAGTTAGGAATTCCAGGGAAAAGAACAATTTTGGTGAGAAAGATGATTTCATTTGTGGACACAATAAAATTCCATTAATTGTGAAATATCCAACTCAAGATGTCAAGAAAACAATTAGAAATGAATATAAAACTTAGAAAAGGCGGGGCTGAAAATATGAATTTGTAAGACACAAATATAAGTGGTGATATGTCAATGGGAGAGGACTTTATCACCTACGAATACTGTCAGGATGATTTTTTAAAAGTGAGTAGGAAAAATACCAGCATTTAAGATATGGAAAGAATAACTAACAACCATGAATTGGCAAAGATTAAAAACTCTGAAAATAACAAATGTTGGTAAATACATAGAACAACAGTACAGCAGAAACTCTTACATAATACTGGTGGAAGAAAAATTGGTATAAGTAACTTAAACATTCAGTTTTGAACTATTTTGTATAGTTGAAAGTATTCATATCTTACGATTTCGCAATTGTAGTTCTAACTATCTAAAGAAATGTTTGTATATGTGTACTGGAATTCACATATAAAAACATTCATAATAACATCGTTTGTAAAAGCAAAAAGAAAAAAACATAAAAATCCAAAGGTTTATCTGCACAAAAATTAATAAAATATAAAATCTCACTAATGTATAGTGAAAATTAGTTTTAGCATGAATGAATCTCAAAATATATTGAGTTTGAGGAAAAAAACAAGAGAAGAAACTACAGTATGCTACCATCAATATAAAATTGAAAGCATGAAAACCTTCAAAATGTTGTTAGATCAGGTCAAAAAATTTATGAGGAAGATCCCCAAGGCAATCACTGCCACAGCTAAAATAAACAAATGGGATCTGATCAAATTAAAAAGTTTCTGCACTGCCAAGGAAACGATCATTAGAGCAGATAGACAACCCACAGAATGGGAGAAAATATTTGCTCTCTACACTTCTGATAAAGGACTAATAACAAGAATCTATCTAGAACTTAAAAGAATAAACAAGAAAAAATCAAACAACCCCATCAAGAAATGGGCAATGGAAATGAACAGAAACTTCTCCAAAGAAGACAGAATAATGACATGCAAACATATAAAAAAATGTTCAACATCTCTAATCATTAGAGAAATGCAAATCAAAACCACAATGAGATACCACCTAACCCCAGTGAGAATGTCCTGTATCAAGAAATCCCAAATGCTCGCGAGGATGCAGAGAGACAGGAACACTCTTACACTGCTGGTGGGACTGCAAATTAGTGCAACCTTTGTGGAAAAGAATTTGGAGATTCCTCAAACAACTAAAAATAGAAATACCATTTGACCCAGCAATAGCATTGTTGGGTATCTATCCAAAAGAACACAAGTCACTCTATTATGAAGACATCTGCACCTGAATGTTTATAGCAGCACAATTCACTATTGCACGGACATGGAAACTACCCAAGTGCCCATCAACTCATGAATGGTTAACTAAAATGTGGTATATACTCACAATGGAACATTACTCAATCCTAAGAAACGATAGTGAACTAGCACCGTTTATGCTATCGTGGATTAAGCTTAAGCCTGTAATACAAAGCGAGACAACACAAGACCTGGAAAATGGGCTACACATCTACTCGCCATCAAATTGGTACTGACAGCCTAAAACTATGGTGTTCAAATAATTGTAGTGTTCAACAGGGATCTGAGGGTGGGAGACCCACATCTTAAGGATGTAATGAGCATTGTATGGGGGGAAAGGATTACCTCTATCCCTTTTTAGGGAGAGGCAAAGAAACACACTGTAACCAAAATGTCTAAAAAAAAAAATTTGTTAATGGGAGGTGAACAGATGGAAGTGGGGAGAAGGGGAAGGGCATGCACTTTCATGGTGTGTGCAGGGTGCACCACTTGAAGACTGAACACGCTTGAACCTCTGGCAAAGCGGGGTGAGGAGGGGGGTAGGGGCAAGATATGTAACCCTAACAATATTTGTACCCACAGAATTTGGGAAAAAAATAAATAAATAAATTTTTAAAAAATGTTGTTAGGGAAGCATACATAGATACAAAAACTATTAATAAAAACAGGGCAATAATAATCCCCCAAATCAGAATGATCATTAACCTTTCTAGGAGAGAGAAAGATATAAGTGCATAACATTATTTTATACGGATGAAAAATTTGATATTAAAAGCAATTTTTAAAAATGATCTGGGAGGACTAGTTAGAGCTTATAAAGGAAATTGAAAACGAGCTATCAGAGAAGTGAGGCAAAAAGTTGGAGAATACTGTTAGGTGATACAATTTCCAAAGAATGAGAATATGTTGAAATGAAGGAGTAGTTGACAACTAAAAGTTGGTAAGTAGTTGAGAGGGCTAGAACATGTTACCATAAAATACGGCGCCTTGGCATACTGAGTAAGTTAAGATGAAGGAAATTGAGAAATGGAAGAAGCAGAAAGGTCATTCTGATTTTCTCCCGCCCTTCTCTGCTGAAGTGGGCCATAAAAGCAAGAAAGAATTCCCCTCACCTTTTCCCCCCCGAAGTGGGTATTTGACCAAATATAATTTATATGTATGTGGGATTATACCATGCAGACAGAAGTAGCTGAGTGGCTAAAGAGTTTAACAACTAGTTTATGAGTCTTGCAGTGCTTGGGAGATAAAGGAGAACAAAATGAAATGGGGGAAATTAGATAAGTAATCTCCAGCTTTCAGTGGAGATTCAGGAGTTAAACATCAGGAATAAGGGCTATTTTAGGATTAGGAGCAAACCATTTGACACAGTTCCTCCCCACAATTTTCGATTGCCAAATTCTTTCAAAAAATCCCTCTCTGGAGAAAAAAATATTACAATAGACAACCTCATAGTTAAATTGAGTAGATATTTGAGTGTGGCTTTCACAAATGGCAGCATACAAATGACCATTAAATATAAGTATTACTCAACTGACCTAAAAAAGAGAGTATTAGAAATGAAAAGCAGAACACTATACCACCATACACCCACCAGAATGACTAACAATAAGAAGACAATATCAGATGCTGAAAATATGGAGCAATGAAAAACCCCTTAGAATTCTAGGAGGAATATAAATTTATACAACTTATTTAGAAAAATATTTTATAGTATCTACAAATGTTGAATAAACTCATACCAAAGATCCAACGGTTTCATTATTTAGAATCCATGTAATGTAAATGTATACATATGTGCACTGAATAACATGGGCAAAAATGTTCATGGAGTATTGTTTATAATATCCCCAAACTAGAAATAACCCATATACCTTCCCACAATAGAGTGTGCCATATTGTACTAAAATTGTGCTATATTCATATAACTTAAAACATATAGCAATACAAGTGAACAAGTACATGAATTGCACCCACATTATGTTAACTGAAAGAAGCCAGACATAAAGACTCTTGTATAAATCTAATTTATATAAAATTTAGAGAACAGGCAAAACTATAGTGTTTAGAGAACCATGCTTATATGATAAAACCAAAGAAATATAAGGAAATTATTACCATATAGATAAGATCTGGGGCTGCCTTTGGAGGAAAAGGGGGGTTTAGAGACAAGCAGGACTGTGAGAGAGGCTTCTGGGTCCTGGCAAAAGTCTGTATGTTAGACTTTGTGATAAATCATTGAACTGCACATGTTTGTGTGTGCATGTGTGTGATTTCTCTGCATGTATGTTATATGTACAAAAATAGTTAGATTAAAAATTAAAATAAAGTAATTAATTAATATATGTTAAAACTGCTTCACAAATTATAAAATCTATACAGGTATAAGGCTTTTTCTTTAATTAATGTTAGTAGTTTTAAGAAACTTATTATCACCTAATAAATATTTTCATTATAATATTTACTATGTGAATAAATACAAAGAACAATATAAAAAGGATGTCATAACAGGTATAACTGAGGAGTATAAATTCTTACCCAAGCTCTACCACGTTTGCTGTTTTGACCATTACAAAGTCAAATTAAGCAACCTATGCTACTTTTTCTCCAACTGTTAAATCAAGCTTATAATGCATATCTAACTCACTCTGGAGATTGATTGAATATTATGCAATTTTCAAAACAAAGACTTAAATATTCTGTGTTTAAGCATATTTGTAGTCACATAGATAACAGCTGCATAAGTTAATGATGATTATTAGAATCTTTTACAGAGAAATTGCTGAAATTACTCAGGAAATTAAAAGCGATGAGCACACCCACCCGAAAAGGCAAAACTGTAGCTATTAAATTACAAGGCATTGGCTACAGTACTTTTTCAACAGTCATTTGAGAAGAATTTCCATTTAAATATTTCTGAGGTGACAGCAAAAGCTTGGTGTTCACTGTCTCTGAAGCTCCTAGAAACCATTATTTAAACTATGTTGTCACATATTTCCCCCCAAAAAGATACTAGAAAATGTACAATAAAATTTTTATACAAGATATGACAAAAGTAAAAGGGAAAGAACATTTAAAGGAAGGAAAAAACAAGACTTTTAAAAGGACTGAGATAATTACTGTAATTAAATATTAAATATTCTGCTGCCATGTTTTATTATTCTTTATAAGAGCATTTGTTTCCAAAAGTTTTCCTACAATTGCGTACCATACAGGCAAAGCCCTTTATAATCAGTTATATGAGAAATATGACTTATTTCTACCACATAACTTAGGATTCAAGGACTAACGGATCAGGCAGTAAGAACTATTCATAGTCCAGGCTATTGTCCCTGATTATTTTTTGTATCATTGCACAAATTATCTTCCCAAGTCTCATTTTCCTCTTTGGTCAAATGAGGTTGTATGGCAGGATAATCACTGAAGTTTCTCCTTATTGCTAATAATCGATGATTTGATTAGTATATATCAAGGATCAGCAAATTTTAAAGTTCCAAGGAGTCAATATTTTATTATAGATTTCCGGATTACATTATCTCTGTGGTACTACTCAACTCAGCTATCTTTGAGCAAAAGCTGCTATAGACACTATATCAACTAATGAGCATGACTGTGCTACAGTAACATTTTATTTACAAAAACAGCCTATGCTCTGGATTTGTCCCTTGGACAGTAGTTGGGCAATTCTTGGCATATATCAACACATTATTAAACCTTCTATCAAGGTTTTGGTCAAATTTGTGTATGGACATAAACTTGAATACAGTGACTAATGAAAATGAGCTCACAAACAAGGTAACTTTTGGGCTTATTAAGAACCTGAATTTGTTGTACTTTCTCATTTATGTCAAAATCATCTGCTAATCTACTTGCTAATGAGGTTTTTGAGATCTTATTTTGATTTGTTTGAGAATTTGTCAGTATATAGGGAAACAGTGACATAGAGAAATTGGCAATACAATCTTTATTTTATGCTGTAGCTTCTGTTACATACAATACCTATATTTAATATTGAAAGTTAAATGATCTTATTTTACTGTTGAATAATCATCTGTAAAATAAGATTAATGCATGTTTCTCACATGAATAAATCAGGCTTCCCAACTTAGCTTCCCTCAAAAGCAAGTTATATTTTGACCATTTAAAATTGATTATGTAACGAGTGGAGGTACTTCAATTTAGTGACAATATGTAATTTTAGTTTTTATTTTCTTGTCTTTTCCATGCCTATTTCTTTCTGGCTTTTGCATTATAGACTGTCTGAGAAATTAAAGCATTCCCTGAGAATTTTCCACATAAGGAAACAGAGCACAGTTGTTAATATTTTTGTGTAGAGTATATAATTTGTCAGGTCTCAAGAGTAAATATATAGAAAACATAAAGCCATATGATATAGTAATATCCAAACACTAATCCATAGCATTATTTCCTTTGAAATTATTCATTATTTAATTATAATTTTAATCTTTATATTGCTTTGGATATTAAAAAAAACCACTAACAAATAATGGCTCTAGGAAACAATTAGTAGTCTTTATTCAATTATTTGGATCTAAGTATTAAAAGACAAATGAATGAACTATCATATAATCTCAATACTAAAAGTCAGTAAAATATTTCCAATAGTGACCAAGATATAAGCTCTTATTAAGACTCTTACAGTTTATCCAATTGCTTTACACTTTACAAACCAAATTCTGATCAAGAGTATGTTATAGATTATATACTTAAGGACATTTTGATTACAGTTATCAAATGATTTTCACAAATATAACCGACTGGCTTTTCAAAAATCATTCCCAAAATGTCAGATGATGATTTTGTAAAGATTATTTCTCTCAGGTAATGTAGCCCTACTTGTAAAAATTCAGGATGTTTAGTTTTTATGGCATTCTGTAAGCAGGCCCATTAGTGTATGTGCTTCCCTGCAATACTCACTTATTCTATCATACATAATTTATACTGTTGTTAAGTATTTATTGACTGATATTCCTTCTTGCTATTGAAGATTTATAGCACTAACACTCAGGAATTCAGCATCCTCAGAGTAATAGTAAAGAATAAAGTTAATGCACTAGAAAATTTTACAAGAAATATACATCACTTCTGCACAAACAGTGTTTGGGGGATTCTTCTTTTATGAAGTCCTATCTTATAAAATTCTCTTTGAAGACAGTTTCACACAAAGGCTGGTTCCCAGAAGTTACCTTTTTGATATAAGATGAGGTATTGTACATGTTAATCACCTCCTCTGACTTTGCTTTGCTTTGATTAGCTAGACTTGTATTTCCTTGTGACCACTTTTATCCAGACTTTGTAATTATTCACTTTTTAGTCATGACCCAAAGGGTCTACAATTAGCTTTGCCAGATGTTTTGGTGGAGTCCTTTCACAAAGAAACTTGACAACATGTACGATATGAAGTGTTTCTAAAGGAGACCTCCTTTTCCTACAACATGGATGGACCTAGAGGACATTATGCTAAGTGAAATAAGCCAGACACAGAAAGAAAAGTGTTGCGTGATCTCACTTATATGTGGAGTCTTTACCAAAAAACAGGTCTGTAACCATTTTAGTATATATATATATATATGTGTGTGTGTGTGTGTGTGTGTGTATCTCATAACATCATGTTATATACCTTAAATATCACAATAAAATTTATTTAAAAACAAATACAAGCAAACAAAAAATAACAACAATAAAAGGAGATAATTTTTCAAGGCCAGGGATTAAAACAGTGTGGTGGCGATACCAATTGGATACTATAATTCAGGAAAATAGTGATATCCAAATACAGCAGACCCTCAGATATCGTAGATTTATTCAATGTCATTTTATTATAACATCGATGAGAAAAAAAATGATTCCTGGTGAGGCCACTGTCCCTGTGGAGTTTGCATATTTTCCCCATGTCTGCACAGGTTTTCTCTGAGAACTCTGGTTTCCTCCCACATCCCAAGGAGAGGCATGTTAGGTTTATTGGCAATATCTAAATGGTCCTGGTCTGAGTGAGTATGGGTGTGTGTGTGAGTGTACCCACCCCAGCCTCATGGAATGGTGTCCTATTCGTAATTGGTTCCCACCTTATGCCCTGAGCTGCTGGCTGGCTTTGGCCACCTGCAACCATGAACTGGAATAATTGGGTAAATAATTGTCTTACCATTTTTATTGATCTTTCTTAAATGTGTGTGTGTGTGTGTGTGTGTATACACACACACACACACACACACACACACACACACATATATATATAGCTCACATTTATTTCAATGTTTAATATTAGAAGTGTTTTGGGTCTTTATTTTGAAGTTTGGTGCTTTTTTGTGAGTGTAAATATGCCATAGGAACTTAACTCTTATTTGTATCAATTAATTTATGGTAAAACTGGTATTGTTATACATCATTTTGCTTAAAGTTGCAGTTTCCAAAAACTTATAGGTGACATTAAGTGATGATTTACCCTATTCTAATATCAAAGTCTGGGTAATATTGATTGAGTTTTATATAATACGCCTGAGATAATTTCAATAGGAAATTATTGGACACTTGAATCATGTTCAATAATAAACAGCATAGTAGTCTATCAAATAAGAAAAAAAATAATTAAAACACCAATTTGTTTAGAGAAAATATGGCAAAGGATTATAATCATGGGCAATGAAGTGAGCCTAATCTGGGTTTAAATATCAAACTCCCCCGACCCCTGCTAACTTAGTGTGAAATTGGGAAAGTAAAATAATTCTCTAAATCCCAGTGTCCATAGTTTGAAAATAGATATCCTAATGCAAATCCTATAGGGCTATTGTGAAGACTGAGTGGGATAACACACAAAAAAATCTATTGTGGTTTCTGGCATGCAAAAAATAAGTAAATTATAGCAACATTTTAAAAAGACCAGTCAGACAAGGAACAAAGCTTTCAGAATATGCAACTGAGTGTTTGACAGTAAAATAAAATTAAAATACACTTAAGTACCTAGTAACTTGCTCTACAGTCCCCCAAAGTGTGGTAGTATAATAATAAGCAACAACAAAGGAGATGCTTAATATTCATGCTGAAATCCAGTTTCATAAAGGAAAAAAATGTACAATAAAGAACAGCTTTGGAAAATAACAAAGGGAGATTTGACCAGCTCCGGGGTGAAGTGAACAGAGATTATACTCATTTGGCACAACATATGAAAAGCCCTGTAAAATATAGACAGTGCTGCACATGAGTTCGACATACCCTGAAACAGCCACAAAGAGAAGGATTGTGCTAATATGTGAAATTGAAACCCTGGGCAAGAGACATTGCTAGTACCCTTTTTTGCAGGATAGAGACTAGGAGAGATGTTCAATTTACCTATTCATTTTAACAGGGGACAAAACCTAGTAGACTTTTGATACAGTGTGAAAAACCAAAGAACAGAGAGAGCAGGATGGGCTTTACCCACCCCTGTGGGCAAGAGCAATGTCCACTGAAATCAAGGGAAAACCTATCCTGTGGTTTTTAAAGTGGAGTGAGAGGGATGATGCAAATGTTTGGGAAGAAAAAATGGAAATATATATAAAATTATACTTTATCCTTTAGCATGTACAATTTGCATATGTTATAATACACCTAATATAGTAGTTGAATAGTGCATCTATCTATATCATTTACAAATATATGCATGTATGTTCTAAAGATGCTTGCTCAAAAAAATTAATAATATGTGTTTCAAAGGCTTTGAGATCACTGCTATGGATATTACTGGATTCTATCACCAAGTTATCTCCATAGTCAGGAACCCACTATACCTCTTGGAATTTTATGTTATTTTACAAAGACTTAAAGATGTTCCACTGGCACAGCAGTTTGGAGTTCAGGATGAATTCTTATATTCACTTCAGTGGTATTTCTCAAACTACCACCTCAGTGTACTTTATCACACTGCCTTAGTGGTTCCCATGATAACTCACACCACAAGGTATCTCTGGTGCATTACTTTATTTTGATTTCCTGAGCTATTCTAACTTATCTCCTGTCTCCTCCCATGTTCAATCAACTCAGTGTTTTCTTCATCACTGACTTAGGAACTGAGTTCTGAAACTTTTCTTTGTTCCAAACTTGCATTATGCACATGCAACCATTCCTTCTATGTTTCTTTTCTCCTTAACATCCAGCTCCATCTTATTCTAATTATTATCGATACACTTAAAGTATCATTGATATGTGTCCATGGCTGACAGGGCATAGGTAATGTCCAGTATTTCCCAGTGCTTCCCACAGAGCCATATCACTTTCCAGCAGAGAAGACAGCAAACCATGGATAGGACCACCTCAAAAACTGCTGAGAAAAGAATCAAGTCAGGGAAGTGTAATAATAAAAATTGTAGTACAGGCCCCAATATAAAGCCCAGTGGTAAAAAACGGTTAGTAATGGATTTCTCAGCTTGTGTATAACAGGTGCTTCAGACAAAAGAAAAAAATGGTGGGGAGGATTTTAGAATCCCTCATTTCTACTTAACAATTGCTTCATGAACAAGTACTGGGAAGAAGGATGTAGATGGAGTGGTTGTACAGCAATATCTGAATTCCAAGCATATGGGAATGCAAGCTGTGGTCTGTGGCTTTGCCCATGACTGACAGATCTTTGCTGTAACAGCAGTGTTGCCACCACCCTTCCAAATAAAGAATGGCCCTTGGGAGGTCTCTTCAACTCCTAGTGCTCTGACACACAGCCTGCCAGCGTGCTGCTTGCCTGGTCAGCTTGGGCCCTGCTGACTTAGGGACACCGTGTACAGATTTCTGAGGGGATGGGTTAAGATGGGGTTCTGCTCTATATTATGTTGGGCAGGGGAGTTCCCAGATGCTCTCACTCTGAAACAGGAGGACACAATCCATTTAATACAGAGGATGGTTTTCCGCCTTGGCTCTAAAAAGGATAGATACAAGGCATGTCCCTTTATGTCACAGGGTTCTTCATTTACCACCACTATTCATGAATAGTTTTTGACTAAAAAGTATAAGAGCCATCTAAGGATGTAGTTAAATTTTAGTTACATAAGAAGTGAGTAATTTCCCACAGAATTTCTATTGAACATATATAGAATTTTTATTGTGACTGGAAGTTGACCAAGCAGTCGAATCAAAAAGTAACAAAAAAGGCCAGTGTGGTGGCTCACACCTGTAATCCTAGCACTCTAGGTGGCCGGGGCAGGAGGATACCTTAAGCTCAAGAGTTTGAGGCCAGCAGGAGCAAGAGCAAGACCCCATTTCTACTAAAAATAGAAAAATTATCCAGATGCCATGGTGAGCGCCTGTAGTTCCAGCTACTCGGGAGGCTGAGGCAAGAGGATTGTGTAAGCCCAGGAGTTTGAGGCTACTGTGAGCTAGGCTGACACCATGGCACTCTACTCAGGGTAACAGAGTGAGACTGTCTCCAAAATAAAAAAGTAAAAAAATTTAAAGAGCTGTGTAAACAGCTCTTTACAGCTCACAAAAGCAGATAGCAACTATATTAAAGAATTAGAAACAAGCACAAATGTAGAATATATGTAACACATACTTTACCAACAAATTCATTCATAAAATATATTGAAAGTATTTGAGTGGAGGGAAACACAGTTTAGAAATGGGGAACATCAAACCTTTGGCCCTGGTCCCAGTGAGAGAGCTCAGAAAATTCAGTTATTCTCTCTGTGCCTCATTGAATTATCTAAAGAAAGGGCTAACAGTTCCTGCCTCCAAGTGCTATTATGGTAAGTCCGTAAAAGAAAATCTTTAAAATTTTTTTGTGTTAATGAGCATGAAAGGTATCTAATAAGTAACATGATGTGAAACAATACTTTACCTATTAAAGTACCTAAAGAAAAAGAATGATGAATGTTTTTCTCCCATTTATAAATAAATGTACTAGACACATCCAGGTGGGATTTACTAGACGAGAATAAAAGCATCCCTGCAACCACTGGTCACATAATTTATCCAGAATGTAAAAGAAAAACAAGGTATTTAAGAGAGTATTCTCTAAAGCAGGAGAATTTATAGGAGTTGAGAGTCTATTATTTCTCCTCTCCCACCCATGGGGAGGGAGGTATTTCCCACTACCACTCTTAGCCAAATGAAAGGATTCCCAAAGAAACATTCATAGAGATGAGAGTATTTGTAAGAAACAGAGATCATTACCTTATTCTACAATAGGACCACTGCAAGCTCCTGTGACACTAAAGGAATGAAGCATAGTTTAGTGAGTGAGGTCCTAGGACAAAGTAATATGTGTGTCTCGGATATGGAGCAATCTTGAGACACAGAGATAGGTAAGGTAAGGTGACTGATTCTCCCCAAGGGAAGCCTGAGGCCAAGTGACTAGCTGGAGTAGACACATGGCAGTGTAAGGCAAGGAGAGAGGAGAACAGTGAAACCAAGAAACCAAAACCTTCTATCAATGGGAATATATTTTTCCCATAGACCGAGAAACACTGAGGAAGTACACGTATGAGCTCTCTTACAAAGGACACTTACAAGAGAGTTGCTTGCCGGTGTAAGTGAACCCCCAGCAGTGAGAAGCTAGAGATGACCCCCAGTGTGTAAGAGTGGAGCACATTGGGTTATTGAAGGGATCAAAGGGATTAGGTAGAGAATGTCCCTCTCATCAAGGGTGGATGCAGCAGGAGCGGGGATGGGAAGTTGGAAACAATCTTCCAAGCCCTTATGAAGAACCAGCAATGAAACTAATAGAGGACATGATGATCAAGTAGCATCTACCAACTAATCCTCTCTTCAGTTGCCTCTCCTCATCTCTCCAACTCAGTGGAACATAAGCAGGAGGTGAGAAGAAGCAGAGTAAGAGTGAAGAAGTCATCTTAGCTCACTTTCTCATTGCAAGAACCCAAACCAAGATCAGACCTGAGTGGAGGGGATGGAAGATCACTATAGTAGATGAAAAATGTAAGTGGTAATTTAGTGTAGTTTAGACTGGATTTTAAAACCTAAAATTGAGACTATTTTTACATTGAAAATGGGCTATTAAGTCATGAGATCCTGCAAAAATGTTAAGAAACAGAAAAAAGAATTTCTAAAGTTCATGTTTGCAAGCAATACTATGAAAACAATAAATCTGGATCCTTATTTAACAAGTTCAGTCCAATCACTATGTGTGTGTGTGCATGTGTGTGTATATATATATATATAATTGTGTATGTATCATCTATACATTATCTACCTATCCATCTGTCTAGAGAAAAATAATGATATATAGATGCAGTGTGCACATATAAATTAGTAACTTACTATAGTGCACTTTTAATATTTTAATATGCCTCTTCATCCATTAATGCTTTTATGTAACAGCATCCTAATTTCCATAGGGAAGCAACCTTTATCTACTTTGTGTCTGTACAGTTTGCATAGTTTGAACATCTTCCAACTCCAGGGTTGGACAGTGTCCCCAATCTGTGCATTGAGTATATTCCCTATACTGTTATCCTGAGCGACTGTTCAGCAATGAGCATGTGATACAAACAAGAACAAACATAGCCAATAAGATTGAGTTCTAAGAATTTGGAAAAATAAGGTTTTGTCCACTGGACTTGAAGCAAATTGAATGTTAAGATGGGGATGCTGAGAAATAGATTGTGACCACATAAAGTTTGTGTGCCTGAGGCCCCAGCAAAAACTTAGGAATACAGAGCAAAAATTGGCAAAAGAAGAATTACTTGATTACTGATGGACTCCTTGAGCTCCAGGATTCAGTTGTGTTTGAAATGAAATCAATTCTGTAGTTGCATGTTACACAAGCTAATATATTTCTCTCTCTCTCTCTCTCTCTCTCTCTCTCTCTCTCTCTCTCTCTCTCTTTTGGAGCCTAGAGCTTATATATATATACACACACACACATATATATATATACATATATATATATATAATTTCAGGAAATTATGGGGATACAAACATGTTGGTTACATGTTATGACTTGCCACATCCCAACTATGATTTGAGACACCCCTTCACCCCTTATAATGCTCATCGTGCCCATTAGTTGTGAATTCACCCACCCCCTCCTCCCCTACCCCCAAAGAATATTACTACTGTGTAAGCACCTTAGTGTTGATCAGTCAGTGCTGGTTTGATGTCGAGTACATGTGGTGCCTATTTTTCCATTCTTGTTATACCTCACTTTGGAGGATAGGCTCAAGCTCTATCCAGTAAAATACAAGAGGTGCTAGATCACCATCATTTCTTATAATTGAGTAGTATTCCATTTTTTACATATACCATATTTTATTAATCCACTCATGGATTGACAGGTACTTGGGTTATTTCCACATCTTCGCTATAGTGAATTGTGCTGTCATAAACATTTGAGTGCAAATGTCTTTATTGTAGAATGACTTCTGTTCCTTTGGGTAGATGCCTAATAGTGGTATTGCTGGATCAAATGGTAGTTCTACTTGTAGCTCTTTGAGGGAGCTTAGAGCTTTTTATTTTTAAAATGTATTTATAAATGGGTGTCTAACTTTGTATATTAATTTTTTGTTTGTTTGTTTAAGTCAGTTTGAGGTGCTTTCTTTCCATTTGCAATAAAATAATTCGTGGAATACCTGCTGTATAAGTTAAAGAGTTTCAGGTGAACATGGTTGATAGTTGTAGAGAAAGAATACTATTAAATGATGGGAAGAGTAGAAATGTAAGTACAGAGGAATGCTTAATAAGAAAAGCTCACTCCAATTAAATGAGCACCATGTTCTCAGCCATTTGAAAGGATATCTTTTGTCTATGATATGGCCCATGTGTAACCATTTCTGAATTTTATGATCTTATAGCCTATTTATTAAACCTGCATCTTGTTTTAGGATTTGTAGGCAGGAGATATTTTTGAATTACGGTGCTTTTCACTTTATAAGTAATGTGGCTTTTAGAATTATTAAATATCTTACACATTGTGGTGTGAAATATACTGAACTTAAGCACTTTCAATTTAATTTCTTGATGTTTTCAAGGTTGTTTTGATATTTATAAACCAAGAAAATCAACGATTGACATAAGCTGATCTATAAAACTTTGATTCTGTTTTGTCTGGTGTTGTGGCAGTGGCTGGTGGGGAAAGTGAGCAAACCGCATGAGTAGAGAAGGAAGCTTTCAGCAATTCTGTCAAGTTGAGCATAAAATTTGTAAATCCTCTTGCCACTGGAGCTAAATTTGGAAAATGAAATTCTCTAGCTATTCCCTCACACCCACTGATTTGAAAATAGAAAATAAAATGCAGGGATTTTAGATGAGTGAGTCTCTGCTTTTTTTTTTTTTTACTTGTTATTTTTTGTGGAGTCCATTATAAAAATATTATTAATCAAAAAATATATAAAATATGATATAGAAATGTAGAGCATCTGTTATGCAATTTATAGCTAGTATTTAAAGATGCTTCTTTCAGGTGATAACTCTAAATGCTTTGTATGTGTTAACTCATTTATTAAAACCATACTTATAATATTTATATTATCACCCATTTTACAAAGTTGGGAAGTTGAAGAAAAGAGACATTATGTACCTTACCTAAGTATAGCATAATGAGTCACAGCTAAAATATGCTGACTCATTTAGATTCCATTCTCCATTCCATAACTACTGTATGTTTCCAACCATTCCATCCCCCCAAAACGGATACCATTAATATGCTGCCTTGCTGGATCCTTCCAGTATGCATTTCCTTGTTAAGAACTAAAACTGACTAGATATAATCCTTATTAACTTACTTAACATTATTTCTTAAGCATTTTCAAAGTGGATCATACAAGTGTAGTAACAAGTTCAAAAGATAGGCCAAAAAGAGAGAGAACCCTGTTCTCCTACAGAGGACTCCTCTTAAGTATTTACTTGAGTGCTGATCAGTACATACCTATGAGGAAACTTCCCAAGGCAGGGGAAAGAACCACTTGAAAAGACTGCAGGAAACAGTGTCTGCAGCTCACATAGAGCTCTCAAATAGTACCTATTCCCAATGAGCAGAGTAGAAACCTCATAATGTATTGGGCACCAGTTAGAATATTAAGAAAGGTCTTTCTCCTGTTGTGGAAAAATCACCCCTACACTAAATGCTGCTCTGGTCCCATTTAGCAAAGCTAAAGCAAGAACTGAAAGGACCAAACTACTTTCAAGAATACTTTTTGGAATGCAAAAATATGCAACAGCTAATTAGGTAAAATTCAATGCCTGCTATCTAATTAAAAAATGAACAAAAGCATGCAGAGGAGCAGTAATGTAAAACACATGACGACAAAATATCTTAGTAAAAAGAGAGATCATTTTCATAAATCAGAAAACTCAATATTCTTAAAATATCTTAGGTATTACATCAAAAACGTGATGAACTAAATAAAATATTGATAAATTAAACTTCATCGAAATAAATAATTTTTGTTATTTCAAAGACACCAGTAAGAGAATGAAAGTACAAGCCCTGGACTGGGTGAAATATCTGTAAATCACATATCTGATAATGGATGCATATCCTGATTATATAATGCACTCTCAAAACTTATAATAATGAGAAGACAGACAAACAATACAAAAGAAGAAACATGAATAGTAAATAAGCACATGAAAAATTTCTCAACATCATTAATTATTAGGGAAATGCAAATTAAAACTATGATGAGATATTACTACCCATCAATGAAAAGAACTAAAAATAAATAAATAAATAAAAATGACCATATCAATTATTAATGAGGATGTAGAGTAAATGGAACTTTCATGCACTGGTGCTGAGAATGTAAAAAAAATATTATGGAAAATAATTTGGCAGATTTCTAAAAAGTTACATATAAAGCTACTGCAAGATTCAACTATTCTACTCGTTGGTATTATTTACCAAGTGAAATGAAAGTATATGTTTATACAGAGATCCATATACAAATGTACATAGAAGCTTATTTTTTTTTTATTTTTTATTTTTTTTGAGACAGAGTCTCGCTTTGTTGCCCAGGCTAGAGTGAGTGCCGTGGCGTCAGCCTAGCTCACAGCAGCAACCTCAAACTCCTGGGCTCAAGCAATCCTCCTCCCTCAGTCTCCCGAGAAGCTGGGACTACAGGCATGCGCCACCATGCCCGGCTAATTTTTTCTATATATATTAGTTGACCAATTAATTTCTTTCTATTTATAGTAGAGACGGGGTCTCGCTCTTGCTCAGGGGTGGTTTCGAACTCCTGACCTCGAGCAATCCGCCCGCCTCGGCCTCCCAGAGTGCTAGGATTACAGGCGTGAGCCACTGCGCCCGGCCAGAAGCTTATTTTTGATAGCCAGAACTGGAAAAAAAAATCAACTGTTTATCAACAGGTATAAATATGTAAACACATTTTAATATGTTCATACAGTGTATTCCGCTTTGAAATAAAAACAATGAATTTGATACATGGAGCTACACAGATTAATTTTGAAAATATTATTTTGAGAAAAGATTCTAGATTAAAAAAAATTGTCATCTACAGGAACAATTCTGTTCATATAAAATTCTACAAAACTACCAAATGATCTACAATGACAGAAAGCAGAACAGTGGTTGTTTAGGGAAGGGAAGTGGGAGGTATTACAAAGGGGCACAAGAAAAGTTTTTGGAATGATGCAAATATTTATTATCTTGATCATGGTGATTATTTCACTAATATATATGCACACTAAAACTTAGCTAATTGCACACTTTAAATGTGCAGTTTACTGTATGTCAATTATAATTCAACAAAGCTGTTAAAACTATTTTGTACTGTGACAACTATTAAACATTAATTATGGCATTCCCTTAATCTCTCACTCAATTTTAATGGTTTGAGATAATAATAACACTTGCTGTTTAATTGAATAGATATCATTAAAGAAAATAGAAAACAAGGTGAGTAAAAACAAATTAATATATCTTGGTCTAGAACCAGAAAGTTTAGACACCCTGCAAAATTTAAGGCAAGTTTTAACAAATGTATGGAGATTGAATTACTTTGGTGAATACTACAGGCAATCTCATAACAACTAGTCTTCTGCACTCACCAACATCTCACACATTTTATATCTGAATTAATTGCAAAATAATTATTAAATATGAAATATTTAAAAATTAGAAAAATGTATTTCAATATTTTCCCACCTGTCTGGATATTTATTCATGTGTGTATGTGTATCATAGCATAGTTTTTAAAATTTGAAGCAAGAGAAAAATTTATTAGTTCATAAACATTCTTTAGTCAAAAGTCATATAAAATGGAAAAATAATAAAATAGCTGGAGAAAATATTTACACTATAAAGATGTTCCAGAAAGTATTAGTCCTAAATAAAAGAGTTTCTGAAACCAATATTAAAAAACATAAATATGCCTATTAGAAAAAAATAAAGGAAGGGAAATTTTCAAAAGAAGTAAAAATGGCCAATATAAATACATGTGTATACACACAAATATACATAATAGTCAAACTCAATATCAAGTAAATATAAAATATTAAGAGAATTGGTGGCATTTTCAGTTGTCACATTTTCAAAAGTCACAGATATTAATGATAATGACTAGGGCTGGAAAGGCTATAGATTAACAGGAGCTGTCATATACATTGGTTCAGCGGGTCTCGAAGTCATTATGTATTGAAAAACATAAGACACCTATCTTACAAATAAGTAGTCAACCCTCCATATCTGCCAGTTCTGCATCTGTGGATTCAAGAAACCACAACTCGAAAATATACCAAAAAATTCCTCAATGAAAATTGCAATATAACAATAACAAATACAAATACAAGTACAATATAACAATAATTTACATAGCATTTGCATTATATTAAGTATTATAAGAAATTTAGGCATAATGTAAAGTATATAAGAGGAGGCACACGGGTTATATACCAATCCTAAGCCATTTTATATAAGTGACTTGAGCATTCTGCACATTTTGATATCCAATACGAGTCCTAGAACCAATATCCAGCATATACTAAAGGAAGACTGTACTTACACATTTTAAAATATAATTCCTTTTCTAAAAGTTTTACAGAAATTTGTTTATCACAATATTAATTTAATGAAATATTGGAAACAACCAAATGACTAATAATAGGAAATTGGTTAAATTGGATTGCCCAAATGATATGTTGATCTGTGAATGTTAGAAATAATTCTTTAGACTAATATTTAATGAAAAAATAAATGTTTAATTTATATTACTAATTTTAAAAATCTACAAAGTAGCATATAGAGTATAATCTCAGGTTTTTGAAAATTATTTGAAGACATTAGAAAAGTTAAAACAATGCTTAATTCTAGCTAGTGTTTTGGGTGAGCTTTATGCAATTGTGTGTTTTTTCTTTATTATGCAAATTTCTCCAATAAACATTTATTAATTTTATGAACATTATAGAACCTATAAAAGCTATTTTCCTAATAAAAATATTTGCTTAGCATTCTTCTTGCTTGCTTCTTTTTGTTTACTGGGGAAATTTTAGTAGATGGTGTGTTTTTAATTTAAAATACACATGCCTTGGGGTATTTCTTTTTATGATTTTCACCCAGGGGGCCATTATTTCCTTGTTAAGTGTCTTCAAGTAGAAAGAATGGTCAGTATATGTACTGAGAAATGCCTTCCCTAAATAAACAGAATGAGAGCATTGAAAGTAGCTGCCAGGCAGAAAGGCTCACTTTGGGTATTCTGCTGTTAGGTCTCGAGGATCCTATTCAAAGGTGTGGTGCAACACTTTCACAATTGGAATCCAAATAGTATGATTAGCCATTCCATGTTTCCCCTGAGGGACCAGCATAACTTCTTTCCACAGTCGAGGTTTGTGTGGTATAGGGAGATATATATATATATATATATATATATATATATATATATATATATAAAGAAGAAGAATCCATGGTTACTCTGCCTAATTGCTTAACAACATTGACACAGCAGGCAAGCCAATAGAACTCTCTGAACCTGTTTTCTCATTTGAAAATATATGAGCACACTGATTCTTAATTTACATAATTTTGTGAGAATTAACATTAAAATGTGAATGCATGAGGCTTCCTATTATGTTTTATTACAGTAGTCTTATCGTATGGCATCTTTTCAGCTATTCTGAAACTATATTGAACACTGTTGTTTTTAGCAGTAACAGCAAGCTGCAGTGGTCTAGCAACATACTAAATACATATATGCAAACTCATGAGACTGTTTTCCTCTTGTGCCATATGAAGAAAGTCTCATGACTTTATAGCCATTTGCAGATGGCATAAAAAATGAGACTATGATTTTACTCTACAGTTTAGTGTATCTCCAGAGACTCTTCTCAATTAGTCATCACATTAGTAGCTTAGACATTCTTAAATATGTTTGCTAAACAAATTTGAGAATGGCATAAAATGACGTTGCCCTAGGCAAAAGCTTTGATTGATATTTCCATTGTGCTGATTGTCTCTTATTTAACTCAATAGCTTTTTGTTTATATGGTGTTAGTCTTTGTGATGGAAAATGAAATTTAAAAATATGGTGACAAGCCTGTCAGGCGACAAACAAATAAATGTGTATATTCTCAAAGGAATAGATTGGTATAAAATTTCAACAAAATATAATACATATTAGCTTCTACACATTCTATCTTCTGTCCAGTCAGACCACAAACCATCAAACATACTTCTCTTCTTGACATTTATAAACGTGGGCTTGTTTGATATGCCATTATTGAAATGCTCATACTGTTCTGCTTGCAGTTAAAATATGCATAAAATGGCAGCCAACTAGTCCATCAACCAGATGTGGAGGGCTACATATAAGTGCTCACCCCCCGAATTGGGAAACAAAATGTGCTTGTTTGCTTATATGTGCAGAACAATTAAAGGCACCTAGATCTAATCATTCTTTAAAGATGATTTTTATTATTCACTTATTTATTTTACTTATTCATTCCTTCACAATTATTATCACCTACTAAGTGCGAGATGCTTACCGTGCTTTCTTAGTAATATAAATAATTATCTTTTGAAAAGACAATGTATCTTAATTTACTTAAGCTTCTGCCTAATGACCCCACATGTTCTGTGAGATGGATTTTTGCTTACTCCAACAATGTTATCTGCTTGTATGAACCGAAAAGAAAGGCAAGAAAGAGCATTTGAACAATGATATAAGAAACAATAGAAACAGTTTCCTACAATTCTTCACACAAAGGGTGTATGTATGTGTGTGTATATGAGTGTGTGTGTGTATCCAGAATATTAGTGAAGTTTTTTGTACTTTTCATTAGCCAGAACCAGTCAGGACTAAGCATGCCTATGTATAAACAAAGATGCCATAAGGAATAGTTTTCATAATCTTGGGGGTATTTACTGTTGCTAAGGAATCCCCTCAAGCTCCCTGTGCTCCCTCTGGTCTGAGGACACCTGTTTGATTCAGACGTAGCACACAAACCACAGCACTGGTAGGAGGTTTTCAGAATTGCCAAGATTGAAAACAATCTGGTACATGAATATGTGAACAAGACTAGCTCTTTTTTTTTTTTTTTTTTTGAAAGAGAGGTAGATCTTTATTCTGCGTCAGAGGCATGTGTTGGGGGATATATTTTATAGTTCAAAGGCCCAGAGTGGAAGAAGATTTTGAAAGATAAGCCCACCCTACTATATCTTGTAAACCTAGAACAGGTTTTCTTCCTTGTTCAATTTTCAATCCTCCTGCCTCCTTTTTCTCAAAGTTGTTTAGAGTGAAAACAGGAGACTATGTATGTTGTGGATTCAAATGCTAATAAATAGAAAATAATGAAAGCAAGGAAAAAAATGATGACTATCAAGGCTGCCCGCTGACATCCATGTCACTTGTAAATGAATCTACCTCAGTCCTCAAAACAAGGCATTATTTTAAGGGTCACAGTGTCTCTGTATAACTAGCTGCCACTGTGTTTTTGATACAGGCAAAAGCAATTACTAAATTGATGCTTTTCTTTTTACCATTCCTCCCAATTTTAACAGCTAATATGAAATGCCAAACCACTACTAATTGAAAATTGATTTTAGAATCAATTAAACAGCCAACTCAGTTGAGAAGAACACATGGAGAAGTTTCATCAACTACCTCTGTCCACAGTGAAAGTCTCTGTTAAATTTCTTTGGTTGGAGTCTAAGTACTAATTCCCAACTCTCTTTCAATCCAAAGAAAAACAACTTGAAAGTTTAGATATTGAACATGGAGGGACAACTTTACTCTGAAGACACTAATTCTAGGGTTACCATATGGTAAAATAAATGATACTTGTGGAAGGATAATGCATGTTGCATTTATTTAAGTTATGCTTTCTATTCCTAACCTTATGAATTGTATGACTCTTGAGTTCCAGACTAAATGCTTCACATAACAATCCTAAGGTATGGGCTTTATCATTCTAATATAATAGATTTGGGAAAAAATGAAGAAAATAATGTGATTAGGCCTGAAATCTGAAAGAATTTATCAGTCAGGGATGGTGAACCTGCCACCTTGGGGTCACATGTGGCCTTCTGGATCCTTGAGTGTGGCCTTCTGATATACCAGGCTGCGATTTCTAATTACACTATCTGCACTGTTTTATGTGCATTGTCTCATTTAATGTTCACATAAACCCTATGGTGTAGTTACAATTACTTCTCATTATTTTCTAGATGGTAAACCTGAGGCTTAGAGAAGGAAATTAATATCCCCAAGGTCACATGACTAGCAAAGAGTAGAACAAGATCTCTTAACCAGTCTTTGACTCTGCTTTCTTCATTCTCAGCCACTGCGCTATGTCATTTCTACTACTTTATCTGTCTTTGAAAAATAGAGTTTATACAGATTGCCATTAATAGTAGAATGGTTATATGGACACTGAGAAACAACAAGGGAGGTTAAGTGGATAGTGCATGAACATTGTGATTCAGCCTTGAGAAAGACATAGGAAAGTGAATCAAACTCCCCAGAACACTGAGCTCCTCTCTGTCCTTTTGGATGGAGGGACATGTGGTTGAAGGCATGAGCTGAAAAAGGTCTTGAATTTTCCAGTGAGTTGTACTCTGTTTCTTCATATTGTTTATCGGGGCATGTCAAAGACCTACAGTGTTGTGTGCAGCAGAAAGGAATTAAAGCAGACTGTGCCCACACACATGCTTCCAGAACAAAAAAGAGATTTCTCCCTTTGAGCCAACCTTGCTAACTATGCCAGTGAAGTCTAAGAAGAGCGTTTTCTATGAACACATACTGGATAGTTTATCTCCATGGCATTACTTGTGCATTAGAGATATGGAAGCAGTCTAAACAAACCACATCAGTCCACTAGTGCTTGTTTCATGAACTACCTGGCAGTAGGTTATTTGACAGTTGAGATGGCCATGCATATTATAAAGAGAGGAAGTTAACAGATGCCAGTAGATAACCAAAGATAACCTGAAAATGTTTAATTAACTGATAATCGGAGACGATTT